>NC_141286.1:6049964-6794964 GCF_037954325.1 Fistularia commersonii
GCCTCATTAAAATTGTGCTGCTGCACGCAGGGTTTTTTTTTTCTGTTTTTTATTTTTTTTTTATTTTTATTTTATTTTTTTCAAGCGCACACGCACAATGCGGCGCAGATACAGACAGCCTCAAATTCAGGAAGATGTTTATATAAAATGGAAGCAAACAAACAAATGCCAGCACATGGTGACTGGTTTTCCCTCTGGATATATGATACTTGATGTAAAACATTTTATAAAGGTTCTTTCACTTTCTAATTTAGTTGTGGAAATTTTTTTTTTTTTTTTTTCTTTGCCAAACAGGGAGAGTAACAGTATATACTGAAGTATTTTGTTTGGGCCTCAGTTGCATTGCTTCAGTACGTAAACAATTTAATTGAGTATTTATACAAACTTGCAACATTATCTAAGATTTTTTTTTTGTTTTTTGTTTAGATATGCAGAAAGTATTAACCAGAAAGGAACTACCAAAAGTTTCACATTTGTATAAAATTGGCACAAAATGAAAAGGAAATAAAAATGAAACATGAATTCTCTGTTTAAGGGAAAATCAGTGTCAGATATCCTGTTTAGATGCATTGCTAATAATTACAAATCCTGCACTTTGGGCCAGAAGGGCACGTTTTAGTACAGCCTGCTTTAAACTCAGCAATATGTCACAATATGGATTTTTTATTTTCTCTGCATGTCAAACAAACCCCACGGAATTACACAAATCGACAGTCATGTCGGAATAGGAATCGGGGAGAAACGGAAAGAAAACTCGAGAAACGGTCGGCGAGAAAATAACACTTTTTTTTTTTTAAAGTCCCGACCCTTTTGCGTATGTTGTGAAGTGCAAACAACAACAAAAGAAGGGGAAAAAAAAAATCTGAACAAAATGCAACACAGGGAAATAAAATCCCGAGACGCATTTCTTGAAATTACGCTCTCTTTCCCCCGAAGTCTAACCACAAATACTTTAACTGCAGACTAATTTGCACAAACTTTAAACGCCCCTGCCGAGCCCTGCCCTCACTTCTAACTTTCCCCCGCAGTGGGGGAGTCTCACTTTGCCGTCGGGTTTTATTTGTCTGCCAGTCGTCATGTTTATTTACCGTTGCTTTGTAAAAGCAGCGTTTTATCCGCTGCTACTTTTTTCTTTATTTACACTAAAACCTACCGGACTGGATGTAATGTTTTATTTGACCTCTTGCACCTCCCTGTCCCCCCTAGTGAGGCGAGAGGATGTTTATCCGTCAAACAACAAACTCTCTCGAAGCAGAGCTGGTGATGAGAAAAGCTTCCCCGACAAAAAAAAAATAAAAAATCCTCTTTGTTGCTAGGAGAGATGCGACTCCTCTATTGGCCAGAAGTGTCTGGATGTCCGTCCAATAATAGTCCCGCGGCAGCGGCGATAGACATCCAGAAACAATTACGACGGCGCCTCTGACTGCCGATGAGGCGCTCTGAGAAATGCGTTTTTGCAAAGGTCGACACGAACATTTGGACAGATGATGCCGGAGCAAGAGCGAAGGGTCGGACGCGTGCACGTCTTTGCTAATTTTGAATAATGCATGAGGAGAGAATGGGAAT
The DNA here is from genome assembly GCF_037954325.1 of Fistularia commersonii. Classification (NCBI taxonomy): domain Eukaryota; kingdom Metazoa; phylum Chordata; class Actinopteri; order Syngnathiformes; family Fistulariidae; genus Fistularia; species Fistularia commersonii. Next base: position 6,051,531 of record NC_141286.1, read on the forward strand.
TTGCAACCGACATAAATACACAAATGATCTTCAGGCTCAGCACTGAGCCCAATCGTTGGACACTTAAGTGCACCTACATTTTTCTTGAACTTCTCTTCCTTCTTCTTCTTCTTCTTCTCGAGGTCGTGCTATAAGATCGTAAGAGGCATGTGCACGAGTTGTTTGTCAGGCCATGAAGAGGAATCACTGATATGATATGGATAAAAAAAAAAAGGAAGTATATAATTACATCCTGGTTAATTCATTATTTCACTCAACTGCAAATTGCATGCTTGATTATGGCGTTTTTAACAGAAAGCAACATTAACATCAAGAATGTGTATGTGTGTGTGCGTGTGTGTATGTTGAAATCCATGCCATGAAGAATAGATGGAATGAAGACAACTGGTTGTTTGTGAGAATGACAGAGACAAAAGTTGTGAATGAGTGGGTGAATAACGGACCCATATAATGTGTGCATGAGAGAGTGAACGCATGTTTGTCTCTATATGATATCTGAATCAAGGAGTGAGTGGTTGGAGTGAGAGAGTGAATGGTTGCATATCTCAATATGATGTGTGAACAAGAGCTTGGCTCCGTATGACGTGCGTGAATGTTTGTATGTCTATATATGATGTGTGATTGGGAGAAAGAATGATTGTCTCTGTATGACATGTGCATGAGAGGGTGAATGGTTGTAGATCACTATAAGATGTGTGAATGAAAGAGTGAATAACGGCCCCGGATGACATGTGGAGGAGAGTGAATAGTTGTCGATATGCGATCGGGGGGGTTGTTTGTTTGGATATGACAGCTGGGTGACAGAGTGAATGGTTGTATTTCTCTGTTTGACGTGTGGGTGAGAGAGTGAATGCTTGTTTGTTGTTATATAATGTGCGTACGAGGGAGTGAATAACGTCCCCGTATGCGGTGTGCTTGTGAGAGCGAATGGTTTCATCTCATCGCGCGAACGCACGAGTGAATGGTTGTGTGTCTCTGATCGACTGGCGACGGGTCAAGGGTTGAACGGCGCCTGTCGCCCGATGACGGGTGGGACAGGTCACAGCACCCGCTGCCACCCTGAGTCAGCGATATTGATAATGAATGGCTCAATAGACTCGAATAAAACGGGAGTCGTATTTACATAAACAGCAAATCCTGTTCTCTGTGCGTATTCTTTTGTTGTGCCTCGCCGTATCCACACATACAGGATTCATAGCGTGTTCATACACATACTATTAAAGACAGCAACAACTACATTAATCACTTTAAAGCTTTATAAGTTGGATTTCACGCGCTGAATGATCCTATTTGCATTTTTTCTTCTCATTATCTCCATTCCCGAGTACAAACCCTCTTTATTCTGCTCAGTGGGGAATCTCAACCCTCTGTGCGGCTGTTAGTAGAAGAAGTACCATGTGCTCAGTACACATGTTTTTATCCATGCAAGTATATCTTTATATCACTCCCAGGTGCACCGTGCCGAGTCACACTCTGGAAAGTCTAAATTGCAAATCAATCGATCAATCAAACTGTTTTCCCCAAATAATAGCAGTGCCTGGAAATGTTCGGCTGTCTATACAATAACTGTACCTCTGTTCACATCTGAGCACTGGACTGGACTTCTAAAAGCAAACAAACAAAACAAACCAAACAAACAAAAAAGAAACCAGACTGGGTTAAGAGTTCTTATTTGATTTTAAAAATTCAACTAAAACGAAAAAGGAATCACAGATAATAGATTCAAATAGTTTTGTTTTTGTTTGGTGAAAAACCAAATGTCAGACTATAATCAAAAAACTAAGCAAGAAATGTAAAACTATAATCAAAAATATCGACAATATCTAAATATCTAGTTATCTAAAGTGAATCTACATACATGCATACTTGTGTGTGTGTGTGTGTCTGTGTGTGTGTGTATACACATATATGCATATATATGCATACACATTCACATATGTATACATACACGTATACTTATATTGCAGATCAGACAGGGAATTCAAAAGTCTTTCAACTATTTAGATAAATGTGGAATTGAATTAGTGTTTGTTTCCTCCGAACAATAATGGAAACACAACCGGCACTCTCGTATCTTTCCTTTCCTCTGCATTACTTTTTTTTGTCGCATCATCCCTGCTGTGTCACTCCGAACCCGGGAGTAGCGTTGAGGGGACGACGTGCACACTTTCCAATCCTAAGAACCTGACAAGTGACATTTTGTACTGAATTGGAGAGATAGGCTGTGCATATATTCTTTACAATCACTGTTCATTTATTTATTTCTTTTTGACTGAGGAAGCAGAAAACAAACACCCGTAATCCAGCTGCGACACACCATACGTGTGCTGCCGCTTGGCTGGTTTCACTCCTCAGCGGCATCTGACTGATGACACTGCTTTTGACCTCGACTGCTGTAGAATTGCTTTTCGCGCCGATAGATGTTTGTAAATATGGAATTTAGGAATAAAAACAGTCAAGTAAAAAACAAAAACAGAAAAAGTCTTGCGACTTGAAGGAGTTGTTGGATCTGAAATCACAGACATAAATATATTTCACATATATATATATATATATATGTATATATATATACTGTGCTGTTTTTGTATGATAATATAATATAATATAATATAATATAATATAATATAATTTTTAACTTACACACAATCATACATATACTCTACATTGCCCTATGCTTTATTCTGAACTTAGCTGAACTGAACTGAGGAAATCCAAAACCTTGAAGAATAATAAAACCCCCCTGTGTGTGAATGACAGTTAAATGCTACAGTGGGAAGAGTAATAAGTCCATTTAGTAAAAAGAAAAATAAAGAAAAATAAAGAAAAATAAAGAAATAAATTAATAAATACAATTTCCATAGGATGCAAAGGAGTGAGAGAGTGGTTAGCAGACAGAGGAACTTGAAAACACCAATCATTCATTTATGGCGCGACCATATCTGTTTTCAAAGGCGTGCAGGCACATGGAGCAGAACATGAAATTATAGGTTTGATGCCGCCGCCGGTGTCACCGGGAGCCACGGCAACAGCAAAATATTCCAAGTCGTATTTATGGAAGTGACAAACTGGATTTTGACGGAGAAAACACAGAACCCAGGGGAGGTGAAAAGTGACCTCTTCGTATTTTTTCTGTAATCTTGGTTTCTCCCAATGACGGGTTGATTTGGAACTGGCGAGATTGCTTTTCCGTTATTTCTCACACTGTGTTGATGCTACAGTTGAAATCAGCTGATGGTGTCACACTATTATTTCTAACTTTTCATTCTATGAGCAGAAGGGTGGAGCCATAGGCGGCCACTGTGTTTGCAGAGCGGAGCAGTACTTTTAGTGTTTACCAATTAGCAATTTTGATTAAATGAAAACAACAACAGCTTTGCTTGGAATACTTTTCCAGCCCTAAGGTTTTTTTTGTTTTTTTTTACACATATATATATATATATATATACACATATGAAAATATATATACCTTTTTTTGCTATGAAATGACAAGCTGAATTGAAATCATGAAATGCAAATTTAGAATTTAAAAATAGATAATTGAATGGATACATCAAATCAGTGCAGTCAAAGATTGTTTTTGCTACCCATTTGACCATATTTGTTGATTTCCCATGGCAGCAATACTGATTTATTCATGTATTTAGTTAGTCTAATGATCTAATTCAAAAGATGTTCATATTTCTTGTAAAGAGAAATCATTATCAATCGATGACAGAACGGTTGCAGAAATGAGTGCCTCTTCTGCACTACAAATGCATTATTATAAACAAATCACACTCTTTTAACATTCGAATAACACCTTCACCCCACCCTATATATTTGCACCTGACTTGGATATGGATTGGTACATTACAACTAAAAATAAGAGAAAATAAAGTTACTTAATCCAGTGACGTGTTTTAACTAGCTGCTTTTAAATTAAAGTAATAGCAACTTACAATTCTTTTTAATGAGATGTCTGGCATCCTAATTACTATTGTAACATTATTTCATGGTTGATTGATGCCAGTTTATTCACAGAAAGGAGCCTTTTATTATTTTGTGCAAATACAGATCATTGGTAATAATGGGAATAAAGTTTAACTCCTCATAAAGTCATCAGAGTGCTTAATATATGTCACCTTGACAGAAAATATTATAGTTATTACTTGATCATATGTAATTAACAAGTATTGTTTGAAAAATTTGGTTAATCCTCATCAGTCTAGATACCAATGTGCGTACTGAGAAGCTCACGGTGTTTTTATTCATTTACTTAATATCACTTTTATACTGCAAAGTGTCTGTAAGTTGCAAGTTTAGGGTTGAGACACAGTAAGCTGTTAAAACATTTAAGTCTCTCCTGGCTCACAGAGTATGACAGTCTTCTGACCGCAATGTCAACCAAACAGAATCGTCGGTGCATAAAAATCCTATTGTTCCAGCTGATGGGATGCAGCTTAAAACAAATTATAAAGATAAAATACCATCCCCTTTTTTTAAAAGTTGGATTTGATTTTTTTTTTTTTTTTTTTTTTCATGTCTGGGGCTGCATCCCCCAAGCCTCAACACCCATCGGACCTTGGAAAGTCCTCTAAATCTGTCTTGAGGGCAAAAAGACAAATGCACTGATCCCCGGGCAGCTTGCGGAAGAGAGAAAATAATCGTTTCTTTTAGGCTCTGGCTGCCTCTTGCTTCAGTCAGTGCGTCTGACAAGGTCAGAGCAGCGATTCCCCGAGCAGACAGCGAGACTTAGCCCAGAGCCCCACCCCAGCTGTGGTTCTGGCATAGGAAAAAAAAAACAATATTAAAACAGACAAACAGCCAGCGGGACAACTAAAGTACGAGAACAATAGAAGGGGGGGGGGGGGGATTAATATCCCAAAAAAAATTGGAACACAGAAAACATTTGAAATATATTTGCAAATACTTTTTCGACTTTTAATCGTGACAGGATCAATCACACGAACAAAAAACAGAGACCGTGTTGAACGTGTGCCGTCTTCTTCCCTTTTTAACTGTTCCGTAGGAACTCATGTGACGGTCGGCTGTTTTCTTGTGACTAAACGGACCGAGCCAGCAAGAAATGAATCGTCCGAGAAGTCCAAGCTCTCTTGGCCAAAATAAGTTTGGAGTTGGCTAACAGCTGGGCTCTTTACACCCGTCGCACCAGTCGTGCCAGTCTCTACTCCGGTCCCTCACTGCCTGTGCGACTGCAAAGCTAAAACCCTGGAAGAGGGTCGTTCCTTGGAAAGAAATTCAAGCTGGAAAGAAATTATTTTGTCCAAAAGTGGCGAGACCTTCACAGCCCCTCCTCTGCATATATCCAAACCATCTCAAACTCACTTTATCTCCAAAACATCTACCATGTGTTGTCCCTCTGATGGACTCATTCCTGATCCCATCCTCCTCACTCCCAAAGAGAACCTCAACATCTTCACCTCTGCAACTTCCAGCTCTGCCTCCCGTCTTCTCAGTGCTGCTGTTTCTGAACCAAACAACGCCGCTTGTCTCGCCTCTGCCTTCCACAGCTTTCTGTTGAACATCCGCCATGAACCATGAAAGCATACCGTTGTGCCCTTGCGGCGTGTCGCTCTTCGGCACTGCCTCTGCTGAGTCATCGGACATAACGCTGTAAAAAAGGCATAGATGGCAATATGGACGGATGAAAGAACTGGAAAAACTTCCTGATTGGCTTTCGCAGTTGTATCATATCCCCCATCCCCGCTACCATTGATTATCTATCTCAGGTGTGCCAGAGAGAAGTGGACCGCAATTATGGACCGCAAAGAAATCCTGAAATTTTTCGGTCTTGACTGCACGCCAAGTGGGATTTCTCTTGACTTGTTGGCTCGTCTTTCTCCATATTTATTTGGCGATCCTCATACAATAGTTCACTTCTCGCCATCCAATCACAAACCGGTCAACGGGGAACCTTTTTACTCTGCAATGTTCCGGCTTCTCCAGAAGTTTCCTTCTTGTGTTGTTCTTGTGCCTACCTTTCGAGACTTTCTGCTGGATAGAAGTTTAAAATGAGTAGTTTGGGGCGACTGTGTCTCAGTTGGTAGAGCGCGGCGTTCCTCCAATTGGAAAGTTGGTGCTTTTGATTCCTCGCTGCTCCTCGCTGCATTCTGTTGGGTCCTTGGCTGGAGCAACTTGCAATCTACAGTCGCCTTTTCCTTCAAGCTTTTCCCCTCACAGATCACCATATAACCTGCTTCTCTGGATCCTCTTCTCTCACACCAACTAATTTCATGTCCCCTTTCCTCCATCCATGAATCTTCATGTCATTGTTCCTCTTGGCCTTCAACCTGGCAGAACCAACCTCGGCATTCTTCTACTGATACATTCACTATCCTTCCTCTGTACAGCACATGACCAAACATCTCAGTCTGACTTTTTCTCAAAAAATTTAATGTGCTGTCCCTCTGATGGACTCATTCCTGATCCTATCCATACTAGAACATCAGCATCGTCATCCTTGCTACCTCCAGCCGTGCTTCCTTTCTCTTCTTCAGTGCTTCTGTGTTTAAAAACCATACAACTTCTTTGGTCTCACCAACGTCTTCTACAACTTTCCTTTCATTCTGGCTGATACCTTTTTACCACACATATATTCATCTTTGCGGTGTCTTCAGTTGAGGTGAATGACCAATAATTAATCCCATTTTCTTAAAATTGTTGGTTTATATCCTCACGTGATTCCTCCATTGCAATCCAAAGTCAACAGGTAGTTGTACTTTTTCCTTCTATTTCAGATTACATGTAACATATCAATGTTGTCTTCGGTCCGACATCCCGAAAAAATGTCGATATTCACTCCCGACACCCTCCTTTTCTTCCCAAACAATCGAGCCGTAATTGAAGTACAGCTCCCTGACATCACTTAATTGCATTTGTAGCATTTTGATGAGTAATGGAAGAAGCTCTTATCATCGGAGCTCGCAGCAGCCGAAAGATATTTGTCAGGGAAAACATCAAACAAAAGAAATCTTTTTTTTTTTTTTTTTTTTATGAGCTAGACGCTGAAGTCAGCAGCCTTCGGGATTAAGATCAAACTGATGTGGAGCAGCATCACAAGAAGCTGAACAATCGCCTTGAAAGTTAATGCGGCCGGCAGCCCTGGTGTATCGATGCCCAGCACCGCAACCGCAGTTGTGACTGATTTTTTTTTTTTTTGAGAATGTAAATCACAAAGATGGACAATGTATTCCAAATTAAGATCCTGCAAATACAATAATATTTTGTAATTTTGTGCACCCAAAGACATGCGCATCCTTAGGCTGCAAATGTCATAGCAAAAAGTGGCTAAAGTGATTACATGTAAAAAAGAAAAAAAAATATATAAAAAAAAAAAAAAGAATAAAAACAGTAAGAAATTCACAAAAATAGGAAATCAATAGAATTTAATTAGAAAAAAGAAATCTTAATTTCTTCATATTACCTGGTATATTTATTATCATAGCCTGTCCATTTGGAAAATGAAGATACAGATGAATTGAACATCGAAGGTCTACTTACCCGGAACCTGAGTATTCTCTCTCTCTCCTTGAATATATACACCCGGTATTTTACAGCAATCAGTCATAATATTGTGACTGGTGACAGGTGAAGTGATTAACATGTATTTTCTTGTTGCAGTGGCACCAGTTGGAGGCTGGAATATACAGCAGTCAGCCATAACATTATGTCTGGTAAGTCGTGAACCAAATAACGCGGATCGTCTGGTTACCGTGTCGCTATGGATTGGGTGCACTGTTTTTTTGTGTCGTCTGACTCCATGTGTTGGAGGCAGGGAAATGGTCGCGGTGCAACTGGGAAGGTCGGCATCCACCAGAAGACATCGTTTTGACTCACAACTCACAACTCAACAGAAGAGCTGCTGCAGCTCAGATGACTAAAAACAGCCGAATCTGGTTGTGATGCAAAGGTGTCAGACAAGCCTGTAAATATCAGAACTGGACCACGCGAAAGGATGTTGATAATGCTGATCGGTTTATGTACACGTCAAACTTTCCTTGCACAGCAAGTGGAGATTCACTGAGCTCCAAAACCAATGCAATCTGACTTATAAAATAAATAAATCAATTAATGAATAGACTATAACCCGAGAAATAAGATAAGATCTGATATAGATATATGTAAATAAGTGTTTTATTATACATATTTTATGAGTGGTAGTCATATTAGTAGTAATAGGTTTTTTGAAATCTCAAGCTAATTTGATATTTTATTCGCCTTCTTGGTTCTTGAAAAAAAAAAAAAAAGATTATATTGAAAACAATTTTCCCCCAGAGCTACTTCTGACAGGTCTATCAACAAGTACATCCAATCTCACAAACACACTCTCAGGGCTGCGTGGTGAACGGCGGCACCATGATAAAATCGGCGCTCTCCGAATCTCGCCGGCTCCCACTTCTCCTGGACTTTGCACTGCTCGCCTCCAGTTTATCGACCTTTGACCCCGACCCACTCACGCCCCGACCGGGCGGACACCGAAGAGAGTTTTGCGTCAGTGCGAAGCTTTCACATGGGTCGTCAGCATATGGAATCGGCCGGTCAAGTCTTATCGCACACAAGTTCTGGTCGTCGTCCTCGTGATTTCCCCAAGAAATTAAAAACCACGCGACCTTTTCGATGATACCTTTATACGTTTACGCTGCAGGTGGACAGTTCACAGTAGAGGGAGAACGCAGGCTTTGGCGTGTATGACATCTTCAATTCAAAAGCCTGTCGGTGTTGCCGGGCTCGTAAACAGAAAAAATATAGCAGTTACAATTTCTGATTAATTTAGTACCATTTATTACATAATCCAGATTCAGATGGAGAATTACAATCAAACCGGAATGCAGCGACACATGTGGACACACGTGCTCGATTAAGACCTTAAAAGTATCTATATATATTCGTCCTTTCATTTAAAACCACAGCCTGTATGTCTTAGGAGAGCTTTTATCAGTCCAAATCTAACAGGGACTCCATTTGAAGGTTTTCGCCTGAATCTGTTTTTGATTTTCGACTGAACGAGAGTTGTCTCTGATGCTCCCGTTCGTATCAAAGCAAATATTACAAACATGTCGGTTAAAGTCTGCTCGACAACTCGGCAAACAAAAGCCTCCAGCTATAAAGGTTTTTTTTTTTAAAAATAACTTGAAATATCTTTCAGCTCATCCTTTGTTTCTGGAAATCAGCCGGGATGCAGTGACAAAAGGGATTGTTAAAGAAATATATATTTCTATTTGAAAATCAGTAGGTACGATGGAAATGTGCACCTCCATGCTTTTTCACCCGTAACAGCCCGATGACCGTGTAATAACCTTTAATAACCTTGTAATATCCTTTTGAATCCCACATTAATAACATTGCTGTCCGTTTACTTCCACCAAGGAAACATTAATGGTCTCCGCCCCGCCCTCAACCCTCACATTTATTTTTTATGTGTGTATATAAGTATGTGTGTATATATTGATATATACATATGTGTGTATGAGTGTGTAAATGTGGATATATTTATAATTTTTTCTTTAATTTTTATTTAATTATTTTTTTCCATTTTACCACTTTGTAAATTTTATTGTTTTTATTTTCAATTTTTCTTTTGAATGTGTATTTTTGTACATGTCTGTAGGGTCCTTGATTGCCAAGCAAGGCGCCTTAAATAAAATGTATTATCATTATTATTATCATTAGCAATATTATAATGCTTAATCATGCTCATCTAATTTAATTTATATCATTTATTGAAATCCTTGCATAATCTCGAAGCACAGTAGGAAGAAATTGGCGAAAAAAATAAAAGCAATTCAAAAGTGAATAATAAACCGGAAATAAACTCAAAGGTTTAATGGACCTTTTAAAAGTAAAGCATGATTAGAACGACAATACAAAGCAGATCTTCCTCCCTCGGCGAGCTTTGTCACCTGCGGGGTGACGGTACGCCCACGGCGGCCACGCCGAGAAAAGAAGGGATGAAAAGGTGGAGTTGAAACCTTTCTGAAACAAATGTCGGTGCTTTTCAAACAACTTTCCGACCACCTTTACTTGGCAAAGAAAAGTATCTGCTCTTTCAAATCCCACTGAAAATCCAGTCCCCTCGCTGCTCCGGCGCGCTAACGTGCAAACTGAAAATTGGAACTTTGCACAATTCATTACCTTGTATCACCTCATCATTGTACAATTAGGTGATATTATGGTGATTTTGATGTGACACGCACTGTTAAAAATTAAGTTTCTAAGTCTAACTAGTTCTGGGCTTACAACAAAAGATTGTCAAGGTCACAAACTAAAAACTGAAAGTCTCAGGGAAATTTTAGGATTGTTAATGAACTCGCTCCCGTCATCTTGATCGTTAAATAAAAGTGGTAACCTGAGGTTTTTTTAGATCAGTCTTTTCCTCGATTTTGGCTTACGACAATATCGAACGGGTTTTATATGATCGCAAGTCAGTCTTTATGTTGGAATAACACAATTAATGACCAATAGATGAGCTCTAATAAAACCGGAAAGCCGGCTTTGGGAAAAACTGCTCAAAGAATCAACCGAGTGGAGAAGGAAAAACGAAATAGCAGAGGCTCTGCAAATATCCAGTGAAAACATTGCATGGTGGGAAAAAAATGCTGAAAGAATCTAGTTGTGGTCTTGTAAACAGTGACCCTGTAAGATTCACTGTCTTTGTAAAATCCCAATCTGAGACGAGGCAGCGACAAAAATTCGTAAAACTTCTCTTAAGATATGAGTCGGAGTGTGACGATAATTTTCAAAGTCTTCAGATGTATAGGTATCATAAGTTGAGGTGATAGTTACGCAAACTGTTTATAAATTTATAAATAGAATTTATGAATAACAAACTAACGTCCCTTGTTGTTGTTGACAGATGATAGTTGGTGAGCAGCTCCAACCTGCATCAGGAGGCGGCTCGGTTTGCTTGTTCATTCCAATAAACACCAGACTTTGCAATTCCTACCATAGATTCTCTCTCTCTTCTTTTCACTGAAAGAAAAAAGAAAAAAAAGCAATTCGGTCACATTTGTGTTAAATTGATAGCAGACGCCTCTGTTTTGGGGGTGAGTTGTCCTTTTAACAAACCCATTAACTGGTCCCGACTGACCCGTAGTATCTAGAACCAAATCGTATTCCCAATGCATTTCAAATTAAACCGGCAGTTCACTCAAATACTGATAAAATCCCTTTAAAATACAAATTCATGTACCCCATGGCCTGCAGGGTAAAGGATCATATCATGACCATGACTTACCATAATGACATAATGGTCACAATTTACTTTAGATCTGTCCTGCACCATCACTTTGTTCCCACAGCCAGGCCTTAATCAGACATTGTTGATAATAAATACTGTCAGACTTAAATGTACAAGGCTATGTGCTGGAATAAAACTATCACAAATATAATATTCAAAAATTACATTTATATTACGTGAGAACAAAACATTATCTGTAAAGATAGAGACTTTTTTCTGAAACCCAATGTAGCTGGAATTTAGTGTTCTTCATTCAAGTTTTTTTGCATTTGCATGGAGAACAATTATAAAAAGACAACAATAAGACAATAACACCATATGGACAAAGTTACACACAATGGCTAATAATAATGCGTTTAAAGTTTTAACCATATAATTGTGTATGGAATCTGGGCCACAAAAAATAAAACAGACGCTTGATCCCTCTGAAATGCATCGACACCTCAAAAACCGAAGATTAGCGGTCGGAGCTGTGGATATTTCATCCTATCAGGTGGATGCTATTACATCACAATCTATTTAGTCTTCACGGTCTCATCCCTCCTCCACCAAACATCTGGTGATGTAACACAAGCCCCCGAGACCCGTTGTCTGCTGCATGATATGTGCTGATTTGCAGTTACAGTTAAGTCCGTTTTTTTTTTTTTTTTTGTAAGCAAAATACCGGGATGAAAGCGGCGGGTCATTGTTAGAAAATCTGAAACATGCTATTTTTATTACAGCGTACTATAAACAGCAATCTGCAGACAGTAGTAAAATGTCAGAGGCGGCAGACGGATTGAAACGCATCTCCAATGAAAGACCAGCTGAGACGGCGAGCGCCGCAGAGTCTCCCCTGCCCCCTGGTGGCTATTTTCTAACGTCCGACCAGACGCCCCGGCTCTGCAAACACAAAGTGAATTCCCGTTCCTCGGCAACCCAAGGCCCATCTGAGGGACCCGACGAGCCCGACATAGCCCGGGTCGCTCGTCCGGTCGGCGGCGGTTCGGGGGGACGAGGAAGAGCTGTTTATAGGTCGGCCAATTTTAACCGTTCGCCGTTTGCAAGGCCGCGTCGGCTTCCAGACCAAGACAGGATGGGGCTTATCTGTGCCCCTGACCTCCGCCTTCAAACCTCACACACTGCCCTCTCCCTGTCCACATCAAATGACAGCGCGTCTGTGTGTGTGTGTGTGTGTGTGTGTGTGTGTGACTGCTTTTTTTTTAACGACTTGTGGGGAGCAGTAATCCTCATGCTATTAAGGTTAAGGCTAATGTGTGAATCCAGTATTGTGTTGCTGCAGATTCAGATATGTTCTGTGTATGTGTATGTGTGTGTGTGTGTGTGTGTGTGTGTGTGTGTGTGTGTGTGTGTGTGTGTGTGTGTGTGTGTGTGAGACACAACATTTCATCTCTGATTTTTCATTTAATTTCCTTTTACCTTTATTTCTTCAAACTTCCTTTATGTCTTGGCTGTACAGTAGAACCTCGGTTTCTCGAACACCCTTAATAATAACAAACAAATCAGTCCAGCCACGAGCTCAAAGCATAAATCTGATTTTTTTTTTTTTTTTTTTTTTTTTGCTAATTTAATTTCTGAACTCCACATACAATAGAACCTTGGCTTACATGCATCCCTAACCAGGAACAAATCAAGCTAAGAACATAGATTTCGAAATTTGTGGGGTTGTAGCGCACTGGCACTTGTGCTTGTTACTATTTACATCTTTCGTCTTTGTGTCTTCCTGTTCTAATGCTTTTACTGTGCTTTTTCAGTAAGTTAGTCCTCAGTATGGATCCCAAAAAGTGTTAGTGTTGAGAAGAAGTTAGAAATTACAGTCGATCTGAATCAGGAAATAATAGGTTAAAGTGAGAGTAGTGTTTGTGTTACTATAACACGGCTAAGTTAAGCGTCTGTCCGATCCTGAAGAACGAAGACGCCCTAAAGATGGCTGATGTGGCTAAAAGGGTGACTACAGTTAAGAAACAGAGTCACAAGTCTTATAAGAAATAGAAAAGTTATTGTTAGTTTGGATTAATGAAAAACAGCTTGCTGGAGAAAGTGTTAGCGAGGGTCTCCTACCAGAGAAGGCTTTTACTTTTGCATGCTGATTTGATGAAGGAAACTTCAAGTACAAGTGCTGGCAAGAAGAAAAATGTCACCAGAAACACAATAATGATATCTTGAATTCTTTTCTGAATTTTGCCACGAATAAGCCCATAAAAAAGTTTCAAAAAAATTACAGTATGATTTTTTTTTGGGGGGGGGGGACTTAAAAAACAGATCAATGGGATTTACCTTGATCTCAACCGGGAAAAAACGATTTGGTTCATGAGCGTGGCCAAAGAACGAATTCAATTCCACAATTCGTGATTTTACTGTATATGCGAACAGTGCTTATAAATTGAATTGATTGCAACACGTGATATTTCGGACGAACCTTGCTGGCGGCGACCTCCGGACTGACAGAGCAACTCCGTCATCTGTCTGGTTTCAAAAGGTCAACACGCAGAAAGTGCAGTGTCATCCTCTCCGCAGATGTCTCAAGTGAAGAGGATGGGCAACAAAGATGTCACAGTTTCCTTCGTCTGAACTGGTCTTTATATCGCTTCGTCCCGGCAGTTCAAAAATACACACACACACACACACACGCAACCGCAGCAGTGGCTCAGACATTAATCTCTCCCGAGCGATAGGCTCGTCAGCTGTTTTCATCTCGGACACCCGTGCCTTATTCTTGCACCTCAGCGACGGGCCGGGGAGGAGACGGCCGCATCTTTGTTTTCGGGGCGAAGAATCGATGGGAGAAAAAATAAATGAAAGTTTTCGAGAGGAGAATCTCAGCAAGTGAGTCACCGGTTCTGCTGATTTTGTTTTAGGACATTAAAACACCAGTGTAGCTGCAGTAATAAAACTTTATTAAATTGGAGAACAATGAAAGGGCTGTTTTTTGGGGGGATTGATAAACAGCGACGACAGTCAATTTCCGCTAGTTTTGGGGGTTTAGGAGTCTTTTATGAGAGAGTTCGGAGTTGGATTAAGTCTGGGGTTTTTGCAAAGCGGATGAACTTTAAATACGCCGCGATACTTGTTTTTGTAATTGGCCTCCATTCAAGGAGCTTTATCACACTAGATAGCATTCACATATTCACACACACACACACACACACTCACACACCAATCGCGGTGGAGCTGCCATTTGGTGTTGACATGAAAAACACGTTGACATGAGCGGCAGACAAGAGGAGCTGGGAATCAAACCGCAAACCTTCTATTATTTACATTATTTACATTATAATTAATAATCTCCCATTGCCCACATTGGTTTCCTCCCAAAAAATATGAAGAAGCTTCAGACATGTGAATGTAAGAGTGAACGCTCATACGTCTCTCCATGACGTCTGAACAACTGAGTCATTTTTTTTCTGTCTATGTGAATTGTCAATGAAGAATCGAGTGACTTTATGCCTCTATATATAACGTGTAAATGAGAGAGGGATATTTTTGGACTGTGTAACGTGTGGATGAAAAAGCGAATGGTTGTACGTCTTTCTATGGTGTGAATGAGTGAATGGTTGTGTGTCTCTATATCATGTATACATATAATTGAAGGAGCAAATGGTTTAAGCCCATATATGAGGTGTGAATGAGGAAGTGAAATGTTGTATGTCAACGCCATAGTCAGTTTTATTGTCAATTTCTCCGCATGTGCTGGACATACAGAGGAATCGAGAAGATGTTTCTCACAATCCCACGATGCCATGAAATTAAAAAAACAATAATAGTTATCAAGTGCAATTTAGCAGTGCAAGACACTTTGACATTAAACAATAAACATTAAACTATGAGGTCTGAAGTATAAAGTGCATGTAGATACAGACTGACTGATGTCTGTATGAGGTATGAACAAGAGTGTCTATATGTTTATAGAATAAAGGGTTGAATGGATCTATATATAAATGAGAAAATGAGTGGCTATATGCCTCTCTCTCTATATATATATGTGACCCCTATATACAGTATATACATATACAGTATACATATATATATGTGTGTGTATGTGTGTGCATGTGTGTGTGTTCTGAGATGTCATACAGGTGAACAGTAAAAATAAAGAATGCCTTCAAATGAATGACGGTAAACAGCACAACAGAAAGAGTTTCCCCGGAAGGTCCCTGGTTCAATTCTGTCTTTTCTGTGTGGAGTTTTTGTGTCTGCCTTGTTTTCCTGAATCACCCAGACTTGTGAAGACGGGGCGAACGGTCGCATGTCTCTATGTGTGGCCGTGTGATCGTCCGCTGACTGGTCCGGGCTGAACCCCGCCTCTTGCCCGATGACAGTTGGGTTTGGCTCCAGCGAACCCGAGCCCGGATAAGCGGCACAGATAATGAGTGAATGACCTTCAAATGTCAGGCGCCATCTAGCGGTCAAAGCAGAGACAAAACTTGATGGTATGAAATAATATCATTCATGCGTTTATGGACGACAACAATAACTAAAACAACTGTTGCTTGTCGTGAGTGTACGGCAGAACCCTGGAATCCTTTGCGGTTATGATGACCTTCGGAAGCTTCTCGTGGTTTAGAGTTAGAGAACTCTGTTGTAGGAATTGTTGTACAATGTCGTTCCTAATGCATGACATCAACCTGCGCCATTAGTTATCATAGCAGGGGGGCTGTTGTCATATTCGTTGTCATTTACTAACCAAATGTTTGACGAGAAAACCTAATCACACCTGAGTCATCACAGAACGTGACTTTCTCCATTATTTATGAACAGAGCCAATACCACAGTGGAGGATATACCAGTAATAAAGATGTCAAAGATGATCCAAGTCTGGCTCTTGAGTAGGTTTGAAAGCAACAAAAAGGCTTTCGGTTAAAAAGACATTATCACCAGGTGGTCTTTTAGATCGTCACAGAACCGCTCGACTCTTGGACGTGTTTGACATTCCCACGCTTCAACACAACGCTCTTAATCTTGGCCTCGACCTCGGCCCATCGTCTGAATGATCGTTCCATCTTTTACCCAGAGGAGGGCGGCGTTCACCAGCTGCCGGCTGATCTTTCCCCCTGGTATGTAAACAAAACTTTACAAAGTTAAAGCTTCTGGTTCAACTTTAGATCAGATGGAAGAACCGAAACACCGCGTTCTGAAAATGATTTTTATTCTGCTTTTTATGGTTTGGTTTTAAACCCCCGTATAAACAAACCGACCATTTTGTCCTCATGTCTACTTTCCTCTCTTGTGCTTTGGCAATATTTCAACCTGCTTTATGTCCCTTTTCTTACTTACAAAACTCCACCATGCATTACAAATTCTTCTTATTGAGCCCTTTTAGACTCTCTGCTGCGGGCGTGGGAGACGCCTCTCTCGCAGGCTTTCATTAGTTACACTCACTCAATTATGGAACACCTTCGAGGCTGAAATCTTTAAACATGGGAAAAAAAAAAAAACGTTTATTTTTAAACTTTCTAAAAACATTTTTTATAATCAAGCCTTTTTTCCCCCAACGCCACCTCAAATTGCACTTGAGGCATTTTAGTTCATTTAATTTCATTACCTTATTGATTGAGCCCTTTGAGTATGTTTTTTTTAGCTTTTTCCAAAGCACTTCTCGAAAAATCAGAGAGATTTATTGTTTATGACTAACAATGCACGTGATTCCCATCTGCGAGTGATTTATTATTCCAAACTGTGGATAAAAAAACTACATGTATATAATACATATACATGTGTGTTTGTGTATGTATATAATGTAAATGTCATATTTATACACAGAGAGACACATATATAAAATGTTAACATTGTATATAATGTATACATGATATAAGTGTATAGGTGTATATATACATATACATACGTGTGTATATATAAACACACATATAGACACATACATAAATGTATACAGACATAGATACGTAAATATCAAAAGACAATATACAATAATATGATACAAAAATGAGCACACAAATATGCAAACACACACATACATACTTACACAGATATTTTTTATACATATACAAATATATATATATGGAATTGGAGCTGCCAGGCAAGAGGTCTCGAGGACGACCAAAGAGAAGATTTATGGACGTCGTGAGAGAGGATATGACGGTAGTTGGTGTGTGAGGAGGATACAGAGAGTAGGGTTAGATAGAGAAAGTTGACTCGCTGTGGCGACCCCTGAAGGGAAAAGCTGAAAGAAGAAGAAGAATACAAATATATATATATATATCAATAAGATAGTGAGGAAAGCCTGCTTGGTGGTGGGACAGAACTTGGACCATCTTCAATGAGTGGGTGACAGACAAACTGGGAGCTGTCCTGGACAATCCTCCCCACCCTTTTCACTATGAGCTGTGGCTGATGTGCAGCTCCTTCAGCTAATGCTTCATCCAACCCCCGTGCACGACCGAATGCTTCGGACATTCCTTTGTCCCCACACCCATCAGACTGTATAACAGCAGAATGGACGGCGCACAACTCTGACCGGCCTGAGTGCACCTGTGCTGCTTCCACAACTCCACCATCTCACTACCGTACTCCATTCACTACCTCATCCTTTCACATCACGCCCTATCGCTACTGTCTCACTATACTTGTTGTCCAAGCCCTCACACATCCTGCCTATTTTTGTTTATTTATTTTGTTCATTGCCATCTATTTTTGTCACTCTATTCATATTGTTGTTTAGTTCTAGTTGTGTGTTTTTCACCTTGATGTTGCCCTTTGCTATCCCTGATGATGTTGTTGTTTCTGTCTGCTGTCTATTTATTTGTGGATGTCTTGCTGTCCTCGGTCTTCTGCCTCTCTATTTCTTTTCACATTTATACATTTATTTTCCTTTTTTTTTTACATTATATACATGTATATATACATATATATAAGATGTCAGATAAACTTTATTGATGTGTGTGTATATACATATATATATATGTATATATACATATAGGTATGTATATACACACACCACATGCATGCACGCACGCACACGCACTCGTATTTAAACTTATATATTTATTCTTGGCCAGAATGAGGCTTTCAAGATACTGTATGCATAACAAAACATGTAGTCACACACAAAGAGTGAACCATTGAGTGCATTATTTGAGTGAGAGATTAAAAACGGCATACAAATTAATTTAAAACTCACCGCATTTAAAACTCACTCCTTCACAGCGCTTGTATTTCGAAAAGCTGAGACCAGGCGTTTAATACAAACCAAGCTAATGGACATATTTGTCACATAACCACATCACATTCGCCAAGCTTTTCACAGATTGTTTTTAATGCAGAGCGATGTTGGCAGTGTTACATGTTGAAAGGTACAATAAATACAAGTGTTTGGTTTCATGCCTTGAAAGAGCGACACAGATGCTGCATTTGCTTTGAGGATGTTGATAGAGTAGAACAGAGAAGGTCAGAAAGCGGTGCATTGTGCCTTTGTAGATCTAGCAAAGCATACAACAGGGTACCATGCGAGGAGCTATGGTTGTGTGAGGAAATCTTGAGTGGCAGAGAAGTATGCTTGGGTGGTGCAGGACATGTATGCTAGCTGCGGACATTGGTGACCTGTGCCAGAGGAGTTCAAGGTCAAGGTGGGAGTGCATCTGGGATCAGCTTTCTTATTTGCAGTGGGGATGGACAGAGGAGGTTAAACACAACTCTTTGTGGACTATGATGTTTGCAGATGACATCGTGATCTGTAGTGAGAGCAGGTGGAGGAAAATCTACAGAGGTGGAGGTATGCTCTGCAAAGGAGAGGAATGAAGATTAAACGTAGAAAGACAGAATACATGTGTGTGAATGAGAAGAACTTAAATGGAACGGTGAGGCTACAGGGAGTAGAGATAAAGAAGGTGGACAATTTTTAGTGCTTGAGGTCAACAGTCCAGAGCAATGGACTGGGTGGAGAAAAGTGTCAAGGGTATCAACCAGAGTGAAAGGAAAAGTGTACATAGATCTAATGGGACCTGCGATGGTGTAGGTTTTAGAGACAATGGCAGTGAGGAAAAGACAGGAAGCAGAGGTGGAGGCGGCATAGATGAAGATGTTGGGTTTTAGGATGGATAGGATCAGGAATGAGTTCTTCAGAGAGGGAGCACCTTAGATGTTCTGGTAATAAATTCAGACTGAGATACGGTCCGAACAGAGGAGGGATAGCGAATATACTGGTGGAAGGATGCTGAGGCTGCAGGAGATGGATGGATAAAAGAGAGAAAAGGATGCAGAGGAGATGGTTAGGCGATAGCAGAATTTGCTGTGGTGAGAAGGAAAGGAAGAAGATTGAGCCCGACGCTTGGAGAGCTCAGGTTGGAAAAAATGTCATTAATTATTTACAAAGCATTATCCCTCCGTTTACACCCACTTAACTGTTGCAAGGAGAGCAGCAGATATAGTCTGCTTAACCCGGCCATTCAGAATCCGTTATTAAATCAATAAATGTTTGAGAGGCATCTTTCATTTTAGAGTGAACACCATTCATAAAAATGTGTATTTTCTACTACTGCAACACTTCTTTATGGTTGTGGAGTGATTTTAAGGCCTTCATTGCACTTCAGACATCGTCAGCCTCGCAGTCTGTTTTGAAAATACCCTGGAAGACACGTGACATACTCAATAAATGCTTTCCAACTCCCAGAATTTATCATGAAAGGCCGAATTCACGAGTATTCTAATTACACGGTCATTATTAATCAGTGCATGCCTAATCCTTTGTTACAAATACATTTATCCATGGATGTAAATGGAAGTAGAAGAAGTGCTCTTGAGAACCATTAGTGTCTAAAATCCCTATTGAGTACTGCTCTATTTTAGAGATCCCTCAAGTTTTATGCATGAAATACAACGATTCAATACCTTGATTAATCGGAAATAAAAGCGACGTCTTAAAAAAAAACTCTTAAATAATGCAATCTGAGCATTTATATTTGGGTAATTGCTGTTCCTGTTTTTAAAAGACAGTACATTTTTGAAGCATCACATGAAAATATTGATATGGAAAGTAAAAATTGTGATGAAAAGTGCACACCTTCATTCGTACAACGCAAGAGGCACGCAGGGGGGGTCATTTTCAGCAACTTTATTTCAGCATAAGTGTTTTTTTTTTTCTCTTTTTAAAACACCTCACACTGTTTCTTCAGACACCTTGTTTTTCTTGCGACCTCTTCGATAAGCGAGCAAGACATCGAGATCTTCAAAACGAGTCCAAAAACGACCGAATGCCGGATGGCCTTTTTTTTTTTTTTTTTTTTTTTTTGACAAGAGTTGACATTAAGACAAAGTGGGGAGCAAACAGTCACATAATAAACAATAATTACATTTTGTACATGTGTAAAAACCTGACTAAAAAGAGGCCGGCAACCAGCAGCTGGCACCGGGAGGAGCAGTGATCCGACAAAATTCAACAAATGCCCAAACTAAAACTTCCTCCTTAGCTTTACGTATAGAGATTGTGTGTGTGTGTGTGTGTGTGTGTGTGTCTACATGCATATGCACTTGTGATCTATAAAACAGTACATTACATAGACAGAAAAAAAAAAATCTAAGTGTCAATAAGGCATTATGCGGTAAAAATGGAAACACAGATCAGAAACAAAAAGAGCAACTCCACATGGTCAAATCCGTCAATGCCAGAAGGTTTAAGGCCAAGAAAACAGACAGAAATATATCACGGACGGCGTGAGAAGCTGCGTGAAACTAAACAAGACTGTCTGGAGGGAAACAAGACTGTCTGGAGGGATCTTGGACATCAGGGTGGACTGATGGTAGGACGGAGGGGGTGACATAAAACAGGTAAGAACTTGTCTTGACCTGATAAAAAAATTAAAAAAAAAGGTCATAACGGGAGGAGCATGCGTCTACCGCGGTGAGCGGCGACTTACGGGTCGAGTTCAGGGCGAAAGCGGGGGGGGGGGGGGGGGGGAGTGCACGTCAGTGTGTCATAGCATAATGAGCTGGGACATTAGCTTTAAAAGTACTGCTACAAAAATACATTCATGAAGACATCTTTACATTAAACAATAAAATCAACGACGACCACAACAACAACAACAACGACAACAACAACAAAAAGAAGCAGGACACCATTGCTTCAACTGGCTCCGGCCAAGAGGCTTCACGCTAACTTTTCAGTTTCAGGACTACAGTATCGCGTCAGGGGAGGTCGATGGGCGAGGAGAGCAGAGCAGAGAGGATGCTGATGCCTGGATTCATTATTGTACTGTGACATGTTTTAGGATGGCTGGTTTTAATGGGAATGTGCATTTTTGCCATGAATCCTGATGCAGGATGAGAAGTGGAAGCTCTTCTCTGTACGGCAGGAGAAAGACAGCTAGAGACCCTCTTCCTTCTATGCTAGTTAGTTACGCACAATGTATTATATCACATTCATTACTCTGGTTAACAATAGAATTCTCCTCTCTGTGTGTGTGTGTGTGTGTGTGTGCGTGTGTGTTTGTGTCATTGCTTCCCCTCAGTCAGTAGAAAATAACAGGAGCAGAATAATTCACATCATTAATTCAAAATGCACTAAAATGAATAGGTTTTAGTGTATGTTTTGTTTTTTTTTTAATTTGAATGTCTAAATCTGCCTTTAATTTTGCAACATTGACCAAAAACAGGGAGGGTCTCTGGCTTTCTCAGGTAAACAGGTATATTTCCTAAAAGCAAAGATGTTCATTAAAAGTATCAGCAGATTAAATACTGGTTTCTTTGTTTTGAGGCGGTGCTTATCTTTTGCTTATTTCTCGGCCGTCAGAGATCGCACTGCTAGCACATTGATGGGACATGCCCAATAACAATTTGACACAATTGAAAGCAGAGAAACATTTTTAACAATTCAAAAATGTAAAAAGCTCTTTTGAGAAAGTTGGGCATTTTTTTTAACCATTTTCATACTGAAATGAGAAATTAGACAGGACTGAATCAGGTAAAGGCCATAGGGCTATGTTTGTTCATGAATGGTTTCTTTTGTCTTTTAAATGCTCCTTCATTGAGTCTTTGGAAAAAAGACTGCGATCGAGGCTGATAGCACTGAGTATGTAAAAGACAAAGTCAAAACAGAAGCAAGATCATTTGCACGGCTGGCTCTACTAATAAAGAGGGTGTGTGGGAAAAAGGTTTTTTGAGCTCGAGTGAATCGGTCCTTTGGATTTACATCTGAAACAACAAGCTCCCCATAACCGCCGCTGACAAAACGCCCACCCACTGATCCCGTCCTCCTTCAGGTTTTTCTGCACCTGATCGGCAGTAGGCGGGACGTCCACGACGGCGACAGCGCTGCTGCATTGGTGTCTACTCTGACACAGTTCCCTGAGAACCCCAACCGCACTTCCTCTTCCACAACAGCAATGGCCAAAAAAAAAACACTGGGGACAATAATTCATGCTCCTGAATGAGTTCAAAGAAAACATAAAAACTAAATATACATCTTACAGAATGACACGGTGCAGCATTATGAAGAAAGGACTTGTTAAAAGCCACTATTTACAAATCCAATGATTTCAGGTGGTGCTGAGTGGTGGTTATATTATGGCGTGAGTTGCCTCCACTGTACATACAGACATACAACGGTGTGTGTGTGCTGGTGGTGGAAAACAAAGGTGTATGTGTGAGGATGCCATGCCGACAATCGATCCGATCGCCGCTCTGTTTGGTTATCTGCCGATGTGAAAACAGTCGCGAACGCGTATACGTCGATCAACATTTCACAAACATGTGATTAAAGACGAAATTTTGGATTTTGAGGATGGTAAATCATCTTTTGAGCCTACTGTGTCACACTGGCACCACTGTTACATATACCCCATAGTACTCTGTGTACTATTACCATGATACGTAACTAGAAATGCATCAATATTTTCTATTTGTACATTTGTTTTATACAGCGTATGTCTATTTATTTATTTTGTTTTTTTCTTCATGTGCATCTGTATGCTGTTGTTTTGTTTCGTTTTTTTTTTTATTTCTATATTCCAGTCGCTTCTTTTGGCTTTAAGCAAACGGACGGTGAGTTTGCATTACAAATAGGGTCTGTTTTTCCCTGGCGCGCACAACAAACTCCTATCCTTCACAGTTTATGTCATTGTCCACTGCTTCCTCTCCATTGTATTTTTTTGACCCCATATATATACAGGACAGTCTCAGAAAATTAGAATATTGTGATAAAGTTCTATATCTTCTGTAATGCCATTAAAAAAACAAAAATTACTTTTCCATGATATTCCAATATTTTGAGATAGGATTTCTGAGTTTTCTTAAGATGTAAGCCATAATCAGCAATATTAAAATAATAAAAGGCTTGCAATATTTCAGTTGATTTGAAATGAACCCAAAATGTATGACATTTTTGTTTTTGTAATTGCACTACAGAAGATAAAGAACTTTATCACAATATTCTAATTTTCTGAGACAGTCCTGTATATACATATACATATGTATATACATACATATATGTGTATATATTTAATATTATAAAAAATAAGTTATTGCGCATCCAAAAAAGTGCATCGTATATTTGAAAAATATTTCTATCTCTCTTTACAATTTTTCAATTTTTCTTCATGTTTCTTTCTAACTGGGTGTTTTTTTTTTTTCCCCCATCAACAGATTTGGGAGGACAGCAAAGTACTTGCTCTCTTGTACTGAGCCATTGATGGGAGCAAGGGGGGGCAAAGGGAGGGGGGCGCTACGCGATCACCATGGGGACGTCGTCCGAGAAGCCGCTGATCATGGGGGCGTCTTCGTCGTCGTCACCTGGAGACGGCAGGAGAAAGAGTAAGAATGTTTTAAAACGTATCGGGCGGGGGGGTCAGGGAAGGCCCCAGACCGTCGGTCGATCACAAAGCTGCACATAGAGACCTGCAACCATTCACTGTCTCATTCACACATCTGGAATTTAGGGTTTCCAATTAACCTTCGGCATGTTTTTGTCCCATGGGAGGAAACCCGCAAAGACGGCTCCCTGTCGAAATCGAGATTGGGATCGCGTGAGACCGAAGTGCACCGCCATGCCTCCTGGTTTTATATCGGGAGTGTTTTAGATCCTAGAAAAATCACAGAGCAGGTTGCATAAATAGTGTCTGACAGACGTGTTTCATCTTCTTGTCCAGCAAACATATAGATGATATTGCAAAACTCTGCTTGGATGGAAGCGTCGCCTTAAAAGTGACGGTTTGGTCTAATTCAATATAAACAATGTGCGACGGTCTCACAGGTTCGGGTCGATGGTTCAGTTGGCAGAGTTATAAAGTAAAGGCGTTCATAATAATTGCAACTCAAAATGTGTAGGAATGACAGAGCATCATTGTGGTAATCTGCTTCAGCTTGCGTTTAAAAAACATCCTCGAGCTTTCGCACATTGTTTGTGCTGATTCAGGTCTGCGTATTGACGTTTATTTGTATTTATTGAGGACTCGCAACAACTTCCCCCCCGACGTAGCCGATAACGCTGTCAGCCCATTGGATAGATACTCCGGCGGTTTACACGGGAGGCACATAAGCTTGAGATATCCGAATAAATCAAAGGGTCTGGGCCATAAAGGTTCAGGAATCACAAGGTTGATATCTTATAGATAAAAAAAACTCGGCATTTATCGCGGAGCACTGGAGCAGGAAAGTTAAAATAAAAACTGCTAGTATGGCAGGAAAGAGGGATCTCTCTGGAGGAGGGGCGGGAGATAATCAAACTTGTAGTTAGTGATTTCTTTTATTTATTTCCCCTCCAGACGGACAAGATGCTTGGCTCAGCACAGATCAATTTGCTTGCCTGTTGCGGGGCGACAATTTCACTGAGCTACAGGTGCACCTGCATCTCAAAGGGGATTAGACAGGACACTGGTAGGTTTCATTCGGGTTTAGTCCAAAACCAAAAGGAAAAAGTAATATCGCAAAAACTTTGACTCTGCACAATCATGTTGAAGCTACGTGCTAGAGATCTTTTAGACAGTAAGACGACAAGCTATGTTTACAAGAGGATCATAATATCAAATTCAATCAATTCAGTTTTCTGAAATCAGGGCGCCACGAATTCGACAATGGGATCCCCGCAGAACGTCAACAAAAGCGGAGTTCCACTGACTCCTTTGAGCAGAATATTTGGTTCACAGCTTTGAGTATGAAGGTTTTTACACGGCTAGTATCTACTGATATACACTGCTCAAAAAAATACAGGGAACACATAAAAAACACATCCTAGATCTAAATGAATGAAATATTCTTATGAAATACTTTGCTCTTTACACAGTTGAATGTGCTGACAACAAAATTACACAAAAATGATCAATGGAAATCAATTGTATCAACCCATGGAGGTCTGGATTAGGAATCACACTCAAAATTAAAGTGGAAAAACCAACTCCAGGCTGATCCAACTTTGAAGTAATGTCCTTAAAACAAGTAAAATGAATCTGTGTTGCTTCCTGAGTGGACACTATGATTTCACAGAAGTGTGATTGACTTGGAGTTACATTGTGTTGTTCAAGTGTTCCCTTTATTTTTTTGAGCTGTATATATTATTATCTCCCGAGCTAAGAACAGTTTTTTTTAAATATATTATTTGTCTTCATTTACTTTAGAATCGGACGTCGGGCTTGAAAATGAGTCGCGAGGCGTTGCTGGCAAACGCTGGAAAAAAAAAAAACAACTCAAACTCTCACCTAATTCGTCCCCGGAAGAGAAGATGGCCGAGCCGAGGCGCGAGTTGTAATGGGAGTTGGCAAAGGCCGTGAAATTGTTCTGCAATCTTCGATGTCTGAGGTAGAGCACCACCAACCCGCCACACACCCCGAGTAGCAGCAGGAAGAGCACCGGCACCACTACTGCCGCCATGTCCCCCGAGTGACCCTCGCTTTGGGAGGCATCGCGGGCTCCTGGACACAACGGATGGAATCCATCAGCCCTTGTTTACACATGTGTAAGCTTTTTTTTTTCCACAGATGATAATAAATGCGGTACCTGTTGTCAGCTGGTTGTACAGCAGCAGGGCGGGCTCGCCACACAGCTGGCCGTTGACCAGGCAGCGGGCCTGCACCGAGAAGGTGTAGTTATGCCCCATCAGCAGGCTGCTGATGCGGAAGTAGGTTTCCGTGGTGTTTCCGAGGTACGACGTCTGGTTGGACACGCTGTCGTACACGTGCACTTCGTACCCCTGCAAACGACAAGCGACGGAAAATGACGTAGAGTCAAGAGAAAAAGGATGGGAAGAAGGAATCGAAGACGCGCCGCTGGTTTAAACGCCGGTCGTCAGAAAAGGGAATAAATACTGTTCAAAGAGGAGCAGGACTTCTGACGGGAAAAACGGCGAAAATAATCTGAGCCTGGGGATCTGTAAATACGAAAAGGCCTTGGACTTAAATAAAAAACATAAATACCTACAATGAATATTTTGCCAAGATGTGACAGAGCAACGACATACAATAAACATAATGGTGGGTCTTTCTGAGAATTAATAATACCTACCTCGTCCAGAAACGCAGGCTCTTTCAATTTAAAGCATATCTTCCAAATTTCCACATTACATGTTGATTTGCTGGGCCTAAAGGTTTCCAGACAGACATAATATCTGCTAAATAACAGCCATTGCCCTACTTTGCTTGCTGAAATGTCTTACAGCATGTAGACTGTTCACAGTCACATCAACAGTGATCCTTGTGGAAAAATTCCAATCCGAGGACCTGCAGCATCACTTCAGGCAGAGAGGGAATCAACTGCAGGCTCCACATCGACCTCAGAGGAGCAGGCTTGCAGGAAGCTGCCCTGTCTAATATATCATAAAGCGCTATCTGGACAATGTCTCCGGATCGTGGTTTACAACATCGAAGACATTTTACAAAAAGGAATTTTAGCAGCTAGTGAGAGGGACTTGTTTTTATGCATCCTGTGCTTGTTACATGATACCTCTGGAGTTCATTGAAAAAACAAAAGGATGCCCTTTCAGATTTTGGTGCATCTGCGCGGCCTGGAGCCAAGCTGCTAAGACCCCGACCTGTTGGCGACAGATTCGAACACGCGCGGCTGGGAATGACAATCCGGGAGGTTTCTGGCAACTCACTCGGCTCTCGTTGAAGACCTTCTCCCTCACGGCCAGGCTCTTCCAGAACAGGAATATGTGGTCCTTCTCGGTCAGAATCTTCAGGGCCTCAGGGGCGGGAAGAGGAACTGCGGCACAAGGAAACCCCGTACTTTTTACCGTTTCCCTTTGAATACCCTTAACCTACGGCCACAGGCGCCATTACATAAGGTTAGCATCCTCAACCTGTATGTTTTGTTTCCCACAAGTTATTCACAGGCACAGTAATGTGGGGTTGTGGAGTGCCAATAAAAGCAATCAAAAGGTCAGCTATCGGTAAATCAATATATACGGTAATAAGATGCGAACCCAGCAGTTAAGATTAACCCTCTTCCCGCGTTTAGGCATAAATTGATCCCTGCATTCAAACATATTTACCACCGTGTCAATGTTACCGGCAACTGCAAGGTAATGAAATATTTACCTTAACATTTTGCGTTATCAAAGCATGGCAGTGATAGTCCAATTTTATCATTTATTTCCCCAAAAATTGCATGAATTAAACATTTTATGCATTCTAAAGTGTTGTTTACAAAGTGCTTATAGTTCCTGAAAATCAAAATCCTGGATTAAAATGGAAGAGAACATGTAGTAAGAAAAGAAAAAAACTCAAAAAGTGGCTGTTCGTTTTGACAATTTCATCGTGCCGTTTGAAAACCAGATAATGACAGATGAAGATGTCGAGTTTCTCTTTGGGAGACAGATAGGACCGGGAATGAGTCCATCAGAGGGTCAGCACGTGTTAGATACTTTGGAGAGAAAGTTCGAGAAACCAGACTGAGACGGTTCGGTCAAGACCAAAGAGAAGATTTCTGGACGTAGTGAGAGAGGATATGAAGGCGGTCTGCGTACCTGTGCTGAGGGTGAAGCTGGCTTCTTTGCTCATGTTACGGAGGCGCACGGAGACGCTGTAGCGTCCTCCGGGCTCCAGGCCTTTCAGCAGGTACTCCACCGTGTTGTTCTGAGTGATCAGCTTGTAGTCACGCTCCACCTTGCGGATCACGTCCCGCACGTGGATCGCATACGTCTGAGGGAGAAGCGCCGGGTCAGAAAAAACAGGTCTTTTACACACGTTGTTTCTACATGACTGCTGGATAGATACAAACGGAACAGGCATTGGGTAAATACAAAATGTCGGTTCCTTACGACCACAAAGAAGCGCGCATACACACCAGAGGAGTGTTGGGCGCATCGTAGGGCGGCTGCCACTTCAGCGTGGCCTGCGTCTTGTCTGCTCGCACGCGATGGAGGTTCCTGGGCGGCAGCCTTTCGTTGGGAATCATTTTCACCACCGCGTAGTCGGACGGCGGCCCCAGGAAAGGAGAGGAGGCGCGCACCTAAGGAGAAAAAAAAAAAAACGCAGACATCTGAAGAACCCCGGATATAAAATTGTTAAAACTGGAAAACAGTGAGTGTGTGAACACTGCATGGTCATGATGATGGACTTACCAGCTGCGAGGTGTAATAACACTCAAGCAAATAAAGGCCTGCATGTTCTTTGATCGCAAAACAGACAGAAATGTCTCGGTTCTGCAATTTTTTTCAAAATGGGATTTCAGAGTTCCATCAGTCTTTGGAAACCTGTTTTAAAAGCGTAGATGACTCATAATCCTCTTTCAAGGGGCCTTTCCAATGGCTAATTCTGCCAGATGTCCCTCGTATCCACATCGCACAAGCTAATGAGATAGTGATCATTTCCCCCTGTCTCCTAAGCTACAGCTGAGAAAATAGGAAATAGGTTTTAATCCAATTTCATATAAAAGAAAAAAACAACAAACAAACAGTTTTACATCAAAAGTTTGTTTGGTGGGGAGAAACAGCCAGCGCTCTCAAAAAAAGGCGTCATAGGCTTCATCGTATACGACCGTGAGTATCCAGATTGACGATATCTTTGCATAAGATCTTCGCTTACGGTGAACGTTTGTGTCGAAAGAATGTTTGCAGCCACAAAGCTCCGTAGCGGGCGCCGTCTGTTCATCCGCAGGCATCTGCTCTCTCTTATCACCTCCGTCACCGCCGAGCACAGCTCAATTCATCGCGCAGACAGCACTCCAACTGCATATTTTTAAGTCACCGTGTCAGAAAAAAAATGAAGTGTGTCTCAGGAGAGACGGCAGGGGAGGCACGTCCTTTGGTTTGGGCGGCGCCGGCTCCTTAGAGAATTCAGCTTTGGTCTTTAGTCAAAGAAAGCAATTTAAAAAAAAAAAAAAAAAAAAACAATTTCCAGTGAGTCAGTCAATATGATATCTTGGCTTGATTGGTTTCTATTTAAAAAAAAAAAAAAAAAAATCAGCATGTGGAATTAAATATCGCACTGCTACCTGCTTCTTTCAGACTTGAAACCCAGAATAGAAGTTCCATCCATGTGTTGTCTTGTTGACATACAAACAAAAAAAAAAAGGAGCAAACAAGACATCTGGACACAGATGATTTGAGATAATGGTAACGTTATAAGGATTCTTCTTGGTGGCGGCGCAGCTCATGCACGGCTGTGCCACAGCTTCACCAGGGGAAACATCTGCTCTGCGTTTAGCACGTAGTTTAAACCTATGTTTCACAAGCTGGAGCGCAGCTCATTTAAATTGTGGCATCGAGTACTTTCTGATAACCTTTTACTGCCTTCAATTTTCTCTACTATCGCTCCCTTTGATTGGCCTTTCAGTCAAAAAGCACAATGACTGGAAGTAAGTTGGTGTATTAACTCCAATTAATATTCGCATTTATGGGACTCACAACTTAAATCTAATTACAGGGTGGAGATTTCAATGTTTCTGACGATACTATCTTTCTGTGCGTTTTCCTGACGCTGTTTCAAAGTCCTGTCTTAAATTCAGTAAAAAGCGAATCCCCGCAAGCGCGAGCCTAATTTAAGACGTGAGCCCGCATACTCGCGCCCCCTCCCAAGCCCCGATCCCGACTGCCACCTTGTCTGCTGGAACTGGAGTTAGCAGTAAATAATTAACACTTCTCCTGTGACTTTTCTTGCCCCCTTTTCATTTTATATGTTTGTCGTCACCGCGCGGTCGTCGCTGCGCTGCCGTCTGGCAGATGTGCTTTCAAACGCCAACACATTTCCAGTGTTAAAACACCTCAGGATTAACTGACAGATGTGGTGGGTTTCACTTGAGAAGCTCGGTTTCGACGTCTGTTATGTCGGCCGGATGCAGCGTTCTCGAAAGTGAACGCGGCTTCGGCGACAGGAAGCGGTCGCAAGCCGAATCGACGAAATTGAACTTCTTCTGTAACGGTGACGCCTTGGCACTCGCAGAGCTGCAATGGTTAATCAATTAATTGAAAAGTTGTTATTTTTACATTTAACAACATTTAACCTCAGCTCATCATTTTTTTACCTATTCTCTTCAGGCTGCAAGGATTTAAGGACATGATTTTGGGCTTCGGAAAAAACACCGACTGCAATTTTTGGCTTTTTGTTGACCAACCAGGGGCGGCACGGTGTTGCAGTGGTGAGCATTTTCACCTCAAAGCAAAAGGGTTTGACTTTGTGAGGGGGTGTTTCTGTGCGGACTTTTCCTTGTTCTCCCCAATTCTTTCCTCTGGGTTTCTTTGGTTTTCTCCCGCAATCCAAAACAAAAAAAAATCCCTAAATCCCCAAGACATGTGAAACGGGGTGAACCCCGCCTCTCGCCCAATGACAGCTCGGATAGGCTCCAGCGCCCCCGCGACCCTGACTGCGGGATATGCGGTATGAATAATTAATAGGCCAACCAAAGTATGAAAGTAAGTAACAAAAAACAAGTTAAGGATGCTTGAAACCCAAATCAGTCATTGCTCTCTAACAGCAATCGACCCAAATGCTTAAAATAATAATGATAATGACTCAAAGGCATTATCTCTGAGGCCTAGATTGTGCTGACGGTACAACTTTAGAACTCTGAGAAACTCACCAGGAAGAGATACTGCTCATCGCTGTCCACAGTGACCGTCACGCTGAGGGCGGAGCTGTGGATCACCCGAGGGTTGTGATAGAGATCCATGAAGGACGTGGCGTAAAACACACCGTATGTCTGCAAGTAAAGAGTCACGCTTCATTCAAAACAGCAACAAAATAATGGATGAGACTTTAGAGGTACTAATCGATGAAGGCTCGTTCAAATCAATAACTTCAGCCTTCTTCTTTATTAAAGCCTTCAAGAATACAATTTTTTTTTTTTTATTATTTTAGTTTAATTGAAAAAGAATAACTATGAAAGGTAAAAAAAAAAAAAACAACTAACTAAATGAGATAAATATGAAAATTCAATTATGCTAACGTTCTCGTTTAAAGAACCCTAATTGGATAGCTGCGTTGCATTATAATTGATTTTTCACTCCAACAATGCTACCCTGCCAATATGTCAAATAAATGTGATCAACAGTTATCATTACCAATTACCATAATAATGTACTTCTTTGCTTCCAGTTTCGTGTGTGCTGTTGTTGCAGGCGTGCAATATAAACAAGACACTGTCATTAAATGGACTCTGGTGAGTTCAACAAATCCAACTATTTGGATTTGTGTCTTGCCTAAATATTCTAATTCAATTACCAATCACCTAGACTAAAACTCCAACTGCTGGTTCTTAAAAAAAAGGAATCACATTATGGCCGAATGCAATATATATTCATTATGTGCCTGCAACTATACTTGCCACAGGGAGGCAAAACCCAAACTGGGTTTGGGCATGGTTAAAGTACTTGAAACACCCATCCAAAAATACGGCTTAAAAATGTCCTCTTCACATGGCTTCATATCAGAATGTTACTAATAATTGTACAAATTTATTATACAATTATGACAAACATTACATATAAAACCCCTTTAAAGTGTTGGATAAAACAGCTCAAGGGAATGTGAAAATTCTATACTTTACAGTGATGTGATTTTGCTTTTTACTTTTTTTTTTAAATATTTTTTGATGTTTATAACTTTGTAAAAGGTGATTTGTTGAGCGTCGCGTGTGTTGGTTATGTTATGCACCATCGCCGGCGTCCCGCTGATGGCCCAGCTGCAGTCGACGGCGGTCTGGTTGAGCGCGCGGGCTTTGAGGACGGGCTTGTCGGGCTGGGCGCCGGCGGTCTGATGGTGGGACAGTGCCGTGGGACTGTCGCCTATGCCGGTGTGAGCCCACACAGCAACTTCGTACAACGTCCCCCCTGTCAGGTTGACGGCTAAAAATGGACAAGACGCGTTGGGTGAAAAAAAAAAAAAAAAAAGGGATGGACAAGAGTAAAAATGTTGGGATGAAACCCTTTGCTGGACCTTTCAGGATCCTCTCTCTGACAGTGTAGTTTTTGCTCTCCTTCATGTGGGTGTCGAACTGCCAGGATAGAGTTACGACGTACTGCTTCACCTTGTTAGAGGAACACACACACGGAAGAGCCATTGCAATTTTTTCACGTTTCGGACACACAGGTCTGCGATAGTTGTTCAGATGCAGCTCTGACCTCGTACTGGGAGTTGAAGCTGAATGAAAGGCTCATGGAGTCTGCGGTGATGCTGTCGGCAATGACAGAGGGAGGAGGCAAAGCTGCGGGGCAAACTGGGATATTAATAGTGGGACTTTAACTGCAGTACACCAGATGAGCAGCAGTGGGCAATATTAGGCAGCATTTCAACTTGTTTTTGTGAGGCAATGTGTGTGTGTGTGTGTGTGTGTGAGGGATGGAGGGGAGGTCTGAACACATTGGCTCACCTTTCCTCGGCGTGATGGATTTCACCTCGGTCCAGTTCCCCACACCCCGACTGGTCACCGCGGCAACCTGGGAAAAATACAAAAAGACAGACAATGGTGACATCAGTAGCAGAATAATCACCGGGCGAAAGGAATCACGGAAAAACTCTGTTGTGGCAGTGAAGTGGGAGTGTGTGTGTGTGTGTGTGTGTGTGTGTGTGTGTCTCACCCTGAATTTGTACAGAGTGTCTGGCTGCAGCTCCTTGATCTGAGTGCTTGTTGTGGCGCTTCTCTGCGATGTCCAATCGAGGGTCACTCGCTCGCTGTACTCGACCTGACATGGAAAACAAACACATTTAAAACTTTGGCAGAGAGGGTCAGTTATGACGGCACAAACGCGCTTCAGGTGTTTGTTTGTTTTTTTACCCCCAAAAGCGAGTTGATTCTGCAAGTAGCACTGGCCTTCAGAATTCCATCAACCACTAGAGTGAATAAACTATGACACCAGCTAGACATGGCCATGTCCAAACGAAAAAAAAAATCGAAGCAAACTATATTTTAGCCACCTTAAAAGTATGAAACCACAAAAGCTGTTTGACTGGGGAATTGTACATTGTAAATTTGCATCTGTAAAAATCTGCTGTTGTTGCAGTAACAAATATATAAAATTCTCCGATAAGAATAGATGCTAAACAACTGAATATTAAATAAATATCCAAATAATGTCAACTTATTTGTCAGCTTGACATTTTTGCATTCATCAAACATAATATTGGATGATAATTTTGACCACAATATACTTGTCACCTTTTCTTTCTGTTGAAACCTTACAAATTGGTTATCTTTCTAAAATAATGATTATCATTTCATCAAATAACACTAAATGACACAAACTCACGATGTATTCTCTTATGAGGCCATGTCCTTTGTCTGGGGGGCTCCAGGAGACGTCCACTGTACCATCCTCTCCGTTATCACAAGAGAGCTGCAGGTTTCTCGGAGGGTCGGGTACTTCAGGAAGCGTGCGCACACAGACACATGCACACACGCACACCCCACACACACAAACACACACACACGGCTCTTACTTGTTCTAGCCCTTGTAACTAAGCATTCCCATGACACTGATCCCTCAAAATTGATACCATATATTAATTATATAATGACTTTTTCAAAACGGAACTTTGTGGTACTCTTCCGGAGCACATCAATGTCATGGTGTTTGGCTGAGGAACTGCTTAACAATTTCCAAAAGGTTGTTTTGCAGGCGTTAAAAGTCGCCATCTGCTGCAGTGACAGTGAAACAACCGCCCGTAGCATCTGACGCCTGCATCACTTGGCTGCTCTGATAAAACTCCTCCTTATAACAATCTACTTGTTTTTGTCCCTTTTGTGTTTTTGCCGCGTGACAGGCTGCTCGGCTGACACGTCGTTGGCAGCTCTATTAATGCTGTGTCATTGTTCTCACTCTTTCTAGTCTAGAAACTGACACTGATAAATTTTGCTCATCTATTATTATAAAAGCAAAAGTCAAACGCGAGAGGATCAAATTATTTTCTCTACTGTTTTGTAACATTTCAGCAAATGAATCTTATCCATACCGCCGATCAAAATTTGCCATATTACTTTGGCGCAATACGAGGAAGACTAAATAAGCTGGAAGATTACGGAGAGGTTCAGAAGTAAAAGAAAGAAAAAAGTTAAAGAGAAGTTAAAGATAGAGAATCTAAGGAAGCTACTTTGGATTTAAAGGCACAAAGAAATAACTCTGCACATATGAGCACAACATCAAGACCAATGGGGGAAGTCAATTACAAAAACCATATTCCTACGCAGGTTGAAGAGCCCATGAGGTCATGCAGGAATAGAAGGGAGTCTGCCTGGGTGAGATACTCACGTCCCTCCGGCGTTCTGACCGTGACCACCTCATTGGTCTTGTGCAGCTTGCTGAGGCACTGCGTGAGCACCTTCACCTGGTAGGTGGTGTCCGGCTTGAGGACGGTGAGTTTATAGCTGGTCTTGTTGCTGTGGGTGTCCATGATGGTCCACTGCTGAGTGCCCACGAGCCTGAGGCAAAAAGAGACCCGTGTACGATGATATCCTTCAGCACGAATCATTGAGTGCAGGATGAATTGAGGAACTGATGAACCTCCAGGATGAACCTCCTGATGCCAATCATAGCTGAGATGTAATGATAATGTTTGCTATGTAAAGGCGATAGTAACACTTTGGTAAAATCAGTTTTGCAGAGTGAACTAGTCCCTTCATAGAAATAAGGCGTCAAAGATTTATATCTATGACATGACTGCCAGAAAGAATTTGTATTCATTTTATATCTGATGCATTCAGGGTGAAGATATAATACATTGATCAACATCTATGACTGGTAGCTGACTATTATGTTCACAGAAAAAAAAAATGATTCCTTCAGTTACAGCGTGACCAATGAGCTTACCTGGCAGATGTTGGTTTGATTACAATAATAAAAATACCCCCAAGTAAGAAAAATGAAAAGATGTATACTGATTGAGGTATAAGAATATAAATAATTTCTAAATGATCAAATAAACCAGATTTGTTTTCTCACATGATAATTTAAAGAAACTATTTTGAGTGTGGACTTTGAGAAACATACAGTATATTTCATAGATATGACAATGTTATTGAGCGCTGCGGAGAGTACATCTATTTCAAAGCAGGTCTAAATCTGCCAGTTGCCAAAAACCCTTCAGACTCATTCTTCTCAGTGTAATCCTTAGATTTAACGCAGCCATCTGAAAAATCACCTACGCAAACACCCAGCAGCGTTAAGTAGTGCCCAGATGCTGCGAAATCTGTCAGTGAAACTGTACGGCATAAAAAAAACTCGTGAGGAATGTCAAAAATGACATTTGTTCTCACATAAATCACAACTTTATATATAAAGAACACAGTAATCAGGATTGATTACTTGGGCTAAAATGGTTAGTTTTTCTCTTACATGTGCCTTTTGCTTCTTATTGGCCACACGTCTCTTCACAGATGACATATATTTCTTATGTGTCCAATTGTATAAATATTCTTTTCATGAATAGAACGGCAGACCAACTAACCAACCAGGAAGCATCCCTGAAAACCCAAAGAGACAGATTGAAGATCAGCAAAGCAGACGCTGTGCATCTGCAGACTCACCTGTAGTAGATGAGGAAGTAGCACGAGTCCAATGGTAGACTTTTCGGACGGGACCAGGTGAGAGTGATGGCACCGAAGAAGTCCGGGGTCCACTGGAGGTTCTGGATCTTATAGACGAGGCTGTCCTCTGGAAGAGGGAAAGATTCCTCAATGAGTAACTGTAACTTTAAGCAATGCAGCCTGAAATGAAAACAAACAGCCACTAGGTGGAAGCAGTGCACCGTGTGTCCACTGAGAGCAAGGGACTGAGAATTGGTTAACTGATATTTAAAGTGAATCAATTTTACACTTCAGGAATTCTGGTAGTTCAGGCGAGCTGAGTAGCGGGAACCTACGGGTACAGTTGACCTCGTCGCTTTGGTCGGAGCAGTCCAGGAACCCGTCGCACCTCTCGCTGTCCAGCACACACGCCTCGCCGTCGGCGCAGCGGCTGCCATTTGCGCAGAACAGCGGTCCGCGGGTGGCTGTCGACACAACCGTCGCGCTTATTGACATTGCACCTCAATGCGCTCGCGTTCATTCCGAAGCCGGAGAATATTTTGGCGGCGGAGCCTTTGTCGCATGCAGAACACCGAAGGACTCACGGCAGTGGGCTTCGTCGGAGCCGTCCTGGCAGTGCGGCTGGCCGTCGCAGCGCTGCCAGTCGGGGATGCAATGCGGAGGCCGGTGACACATGAACTGACCCCGAGAGCAGCGGTCGGGGGACGACTGCGGCGGGGTGGGTAGCGGAGCTTGCGTCGCAGAGTTATTAGCTACGGGCAGAAATAATAAATATTTTGAGACATTTTTTGGTCAAGAAACGTACGTCGGGTACGTCGGCAAGAACGGTTGAAGAACAGAGAGGTCGAACCCGTGGGGCATCCCAGCTCGTCGCTGCCGTCGGGACAGTCCGTGTAGCCGTCGCACACCCAGGTGTTGATGATACAAGCTCCGGAGCCGCAGTGAAAGCTATTGGGGGCGCAGGTGGACGGTCCAGGGGCCGCCGTGTGAGGGGTAACCGCACCTGCTGGAGAGACGGGCGAGGTGACGTCGGTAAAATTCCCTTTTAAAAAACAGATATGAATTTGTCGCTTGAAAATGATTGAAATTCAGCCACTTTCAAGGTTTGTGTTGCGTTTTAACGAAGTCACCAGCAACAACTTATAAACCTATAAGAAAAACTTTTTGTGTAGGAGCCGTGCTTTTATTTGAGCAGTAGTTGATGATAAGAGCTCCATAATGTATGGCTCTGGAAAAATGTGTTTTTTGTCTTACTGGCAGACCAAGATTTACAAAGTTTTGCAAGGAATACTGGTCTTAAGGTTAGTCCATATAAAACTACATGTTTCCCATGTACCGGGTCACTTCAAAAGCTTCAGTAGGTGGAAGATAATGGACGGTGTTTTAAATGAGGCTTAAATGAGACGAAGCTGAAAGTAAGAGAATATTTTGTAAGTTGCTTTTGATAAAAGCGTCTGCGAAATGACTGTAATGAAAAAGAGGGCTCTGTTGGTGAGAAACACTCTCCATTTTCTCTAAGACAATTGCGTCGATTCCAGCCACAGACAGAAGATGTGCAATTAGGCTAAAAGCTTTTAGTGAAGCCTGCAAACTGATCTTGAGGTCAAACTCTTTGTGAAGAATGGGTTTCTCGAGGTCCCGCACTCAGCCGCATCTGTGTCATTATTCTAACCGTCGCTGTGAGATAGTGTTTGACGTGCACATCCGACAGGCGGCCTGGGATTCGGTGCGTACCCGTGCACTGGGACTCGTCTGACCAGTCCCCGCAGTCGTTCTCGCCGTCGCATTTCCACCACGTCGGAATGCAGCGTCCGTTTCGACACTCGTACTGGAAATACCTGGAGCAGCCCGGGACCTCGGTGGGAGCGGCTGAAAAACCGTGGGACGTTACGATCAAAAATGACAGCTTATTTAACACCGTTATTTATTTGTTATCGAGTCAGCTTCGTTCAATAAATCGTTTGTCTCCGGTTTCACGCTCACCGCAGTTGGCTTCGTCGGAATAGTCGCCGCAGTCGTCCATGCCGTCACACTTCCACTCCAAGCTCACGCACAAGCCGTTGCCGCATTGGAAAGTGTACGCGTCGCACACTTTGCCGAACTCCGATGGCGTGGCTGGCAGAACACACAAGCACGTGTGACAAAAATGTGTGTTTCAGGGCTTTGCTATGGCTCCGATACATACATCGGCTTTCAAAGAGTAATCTGCTTTCTGTGAGCTCGTCTACGGGAGTTTGTTAAGAAAGCTGGAACACGCACAGGTTCAAGTCCGAAAAGGAGAATATAAAAGGACTGACAGTGTAAAGACAGATGAGATATCGATGGTGAATATGTCTTTTATTACTATGTTGGAAGTAAAATATGATATACTACACTATCAAAGCGCTGCTATGATAGGTGAGAGACAAATGCTGCAATGCTTTGCTGTTGCAGCACAAATAGAACAGTAGATTGCTTTTGGTGGAAAAGCTGGCAGACAAACATTAGACAGGCTGATACTTCAAAAATAGTTTCACACATCGAGGCAAAGAAACATCTACGGGAACACCTGTTCCATGTTACTTTCGAAATAAGACCCCAAAACCACACGCTCTGCTTATAAGCAAGAGCTACTTTGAAATGCAAAAACAAAATGTGTGAAAATGGAAAAAAAAAAAAAAAAAAACAGTTGACAACATTTGTTTTATCAGAAGGCTTGTTTTGCCAGCTGTTTAGAGCAGATCGCGGCTGAAGAAGTCTGGCAGCTTTTAAACTTCTAGATTCAAGTTGATGGGGGGGGTTGCATAGCTATCCACGCGGCTGCAGTGAGTCATTTGTATTAAACATTTGCATTTGAGCACAGGAATGCGTGTTTTGACCCTCACCACATCCGGCGTACTCGGCATCCTCGTCGGACCCGTCTTCGCAGTGCTTGATGCCGTCGCAAACCAGGGACTGGAACAGGCACTGCGCTCGGTTCTTACACACAAACTCCATGTAGCGGGTGCAAAGGGGGTCTGCAAGCGAGCGTTAAAAATCACACGGAGATTCTGGTCCAATACTCGAATCCGCGTCTTGAATAGTCACGTTGGATCGAGGCTAATAAAAAATTGTGAATTCATCTGAATCATTTGAATCTGTGACCCGTTTTTGCGTGAGCACATAGTAACTCACCACAGTTGTGTTCGTCAGCACCGTCCGGACACTCCTGGATGCCGTTGCAGTGGGCGCTGGCCGGCAGGCATGAGTCGTTGGAGCACAGAAAACCTTTACATCGAGTTTTGTCTGGGAAAGAAAAATAAACTCGACTCAGAAACAGCAATTCTTCCCCCCCACTTCAAGTCACAACACAAAACACATCTGTTTGCAGCGGCCTAGTTCATCTATCCACCTGCTCATTATTATTCATGTACTTTTTTTTTATTTACTTTTACCACTTTGTCAATTTTATTGTTTTAATTTTTAGTGTTTCTTTAAAATCTTTTTTTTTGGACATGTATATGTCTGTGCAGCTTCCTTTAATAAAATGTACTGTATTATTATTTTAAAATCATTATTGATACAGCCGATGGAGAAATTCTTCGGCTGCATCTGAAAGCCAATGTATGTCTACGCTATGGTTTTAAGGTGTTAACAGAAGATAAGATACCTGGGAGTTAAATGTACAACAAAGTGAAATGTTTAAAAAAAAAAATAAAAAAAATCAACAAAAACTAATAAATTCAATTTATTCTTTTGTTTCCTCTTTTCTTTACTTTAGATATCATGATTACATTTGTCCAACTCAGCAGCTTCTTCACTTCAGTTGCAGACTGAC
This sequence comes from Fistularia commersonii, assembly GCF_037954325.1. NCBI lineage: Eukaryota > Metazoa > Chordata > Actinopteri > Syngnathiformes > Fistulariidae > Fistularia > Fistularia commersonii. The sequence continues at coordinate 6,091,457 of NC_141286.1, forward strand.
AAACACACACAACCCTAAACTTATTATGAATTATGAGTTTTTACCACCTCTTATCTCAACTTGGTGAGATAAGCACTTTTCGACCACAATAGCTGGATCTTCTAAAGCAGACCCGGGCATTTTACGTCCCCTTTTTCTTTTTCATCCGGACCGCTAAACTATTTCCTTTTAGTATTTTAATAAGTATTTTCAATCAATATTGAATTTAGAAACTCCTTATTTTTTTCCTTTTGCTTAATTTTGTATGGATGATTACATAAAAAATAATGTTTGCACAATTACATGATCATGAATGATTTTAAAGTTGAAATAAAATGCTGGAACATTTAAATTGCAATTTTTATTTTGTTCAATTTACTTGATACCTAGTTGGCCCGCACATAAAAATTAAATAAGAAATGTGGCCCACCAGCTAAAATAATTGCCCACCCCTGTTCTAAAGTATGGTTGGATTGCAGTCATTTTGACATATATTGTGTAGAATCACATCCTATTAAACAGGACACACACACGGTGTTTGTGAGCGCCTGGAATTACCGCAGTGCTGAGGGTCTTCATCCGAGTCATCCTGGCAGTCGTCATCACCGTCACACATCCAGCGCTGTGGGATGCAGTGGCCCGTGTGGCACTGGAAACTGCTGGCCTCGCATGTATGGTGGCCCACTGTGGACAAATAAACAAAAAAAAAAAAAAAGAAAGATACAATGAATGTATGTATGTATGTATATGGTTCTAAGATGGCTATTTGGTTGAGTGGTCATTTCTGACTTCCGACTACTGGTTCTTAGGATCAGTGACTGAATTGCACTTTTTGTTAAGTCGCTTTGAATAAAAGCCTCTGCCAAATGACTGTAATGCAATGTAATATAAAAAGGATGTAGCTGCGAGGGTGATGTTGAACCAATTTTCTTTTCACTTGTGAAAGTCCTCTTGTCAAGTCCTAAAAAAACATATTCAAGTACTAACATATTAACATAGCTTTATGTAAGGTGTTAAAATTGGTGAACATTTAAATATATAATTCATCTCTTACTGATGAAATATATTGTGTTGGATCTGCATGACGGAAAATCTAAATTGAAATTCTGTTTTTCTTTTTTCTGTTCTCCCCGCCAGGTCACCTGTGCAGTTGGCTTCGTCCGACCAGTCTCTGCAGTCGTTGTCTCCATCGCAGCGCCACGCCTCGCGGATGCACACGCCACGTGCGCACGTAAACTCTCCGGGACCGCATTGGTGGGACTCTGAGGAAAGAATTGACCCAGTTGATGAGTGTCAGTTAGGTGACAAAATAAATATGTGAACCCAGACACCTTTTTTGGCTTGTTTCAGTTTACTTTACAATGAAGGACATTTCTAACAGGATCCTTGTAACACTATTCTTACTCTGCATACATTTTTCGGATTGACCTGAAAATGTGTTCACATGTTCACGATCCCCTCATGATCTAACGGTCCAATTTAATACTCAGCTAGACGCCTTTGCTCTACTCGTATTTAAAATGCACACATGTAAACAGTCAGGATTAATTGAAAAGCAGCAGTAGGCTCAAAAACTTATGGCAGTTGTTTCAAAGACTAAATGAATATAGATGATGGTTTTTAAAGCGAAGCATTACGTATTTCATGAAGCCAGCGGAGAACTATGACCTTTTTCAAAAGGGATCAACAAGGGATGTTTGTGAAGGTTCTCGGTCATCCAGGACAAGACCAATTGCTGTTAAATCTTATCGTGGCAACTGGACAAAGAATCTTTTCAGTTTCACCTCTCATCCCAGAGGCTTCTTTAGTGCTAACAGAATTTGGGGAGTTCCTGGTAAGTCCCTCTTTGTTGCCCAAAGGACGACATGACAAGTCATGACAACTCTCTCCTTGCACCGAACAATTTTCACAGTCGGGGACTAAAAACTAAAAGTCGGAAAGAAATCTCAGGAGTTTTACTGGAGTCGAAGTGTATGGTCTCAGACTTAGCTGAGACTTAAAACTCTAAAAACTAGTCTTTAGATGTGAGCAGGTATGAGATGATACTCTCCACTAGTCTTTTCCAAATCATTTCAAAGTATTAAGATGTATCCAGTTTTGATGATGAGATTTCACCAAGATCAATAAGGGACACTTTTTTTATTGTAATGTTTGAACGGTTCTTAAACTGCTGTTGTTGTTTTTACTGTTTATTTTCATACCATACACTTGTGCAGTGTGCGCATTAGCGCACAGATGTACTGTATACCGTAAACGTGTCTTTTTCAGTATGACAATAATTCCTGGAATTTCAAATTGAGAAGTTGAGACGACCATTCAGACATTCACCAGCTACTGACCGCAGTGCTCTTCATCGCTGTTATCGCCACAATCATCCTCATGGTCGCATTTGAAAGCCAAGGGGATGCAAGAGCTGGAGGTCACGCAGCGGAACTGGTTGGACGGGTCGCACGTTGTGGTGGCTACAGATGCAAAAAGAAAAGAATTGCAGGATCGTGACACCGGCTTTTAAACAGATTGTAAGAAGGGTAATACGGCTACTTACGACACTCCTGCTCGTCACTCATGTCTCCGCAGTCGTTGTCGCTGTCGCACATCCAGATGCTGCTGATGCAGCGGCCGTTGGAACAGCGGTACTGGTTGGGCAAACAGCTGTGCTCTGTTGACAGGACGAGAGACGGCGAGTCATTTTTCGATCGGAAACGGTACGGTCGCGTTAATCGCGTTCCCGCTTTGGTCTCACCGGTTTTGACGCAGGTGTCGTTTTGCAGCTGGTACGCGTCCGGACACTGGCACTGCAGCTCCCCGTTGGGCAGGGTTGTCGTCGGGGTTCCGTCCGGGCAGACGCAGGTGTGCCGGTGGCCGGGCTGAGGCAGACACAGAAGGCTGCACGGCTGGTCGGCGCAGGCATTGTAACCTGGTGGAAAAAATTTTTCAAGTCATTAGGGAATATGTTTGAATCGGTATCAGCGATTTAAAATATACCCATGTCGTATGGTGAATTTATTTAATTCCAAGTACATGTGTCATACTTTTGCTCACCTCTGTTCTTGCCTTTGTAGAATATCTTCAGATCCATGACCCCAGTCAGTCTACCAACAATTAGTTCATTATTCTGAGACCCAGCTTTTGGTGCTTTGAAAATCCCCATTCTGGACCAGTCGTCCCAGTACAGGTCGTTCTGGAACAGCAAACACAAGCCGGTGAGGGGCAGACGGCCGTGAGGACGAGATGGCCGAGCGGAGACGTCCAACGTGCGCGCTCACCTTGAAGACGGCTATGGCGTAGGGATGGGGCAGCCCCTCCATGAGAATGCTCCGTCGGGCCCCTGTGAAGTCGGCCCTCTCGATGCGGTCGCTGAAGGCTTCCGTCCAGTACAGCCAGCGGTCGTCGGCCGTGATCCCGTTCGGCCAGCGTACGCCCTCCGATACGATGCAGGACACGTTGGTGCCGTCCATGTAGCTTCGGTAAACGCCGGCCGCGCGGTCTCCCCAGTCGGTCCAGAACATCAGACTGTGGGAGCAAAATCATGCAAATGTTCTGTGAAGGTTCTCAGTAACCCAGGTCGCCTTATTTTGAATTTGAAAAAAAAAAAAAAAAAAAAAGAGTCTATTGAAAAAGAGTCAAGTCTATTTGCTACAACAGGCTTAAACGAAGAGCAGCATATAAGTGGAACTTCACATCATGTAAAATCACAGCATTTTTCCAAAGGAATTTTAACCAGTGTGGTATATTCTAGGGAAGTGTTTTTTTTTTTTTTTTTTAATTTACATGAAGGTTTGGTATTGAACTCATACCCAGTGTACAAGAGGAAGTGAGAAAAATATAGCTGAGATAAGAAAACGAAGGGCAATGGGAGGCTGAGTGGAAGTAATTTTAATGACGCAATAATGTGTCTGTCTTTTCCCGAAATCCAATAAACTCGGAAGGGCTCGTTTCAAATCTCAAAAACAAAAGCAGAACACTCGCTTAAAAACCAGAAGCAGTGAGTTTGGGGGGAATTTTCATATACTATGATTGCAAAAATTTAGAGAAGTGTGGACAGATTGTCGACTCCTTACTTTTACTCACTGTGTAAAGGTTGCCTTATATGGGTGCCAAAACAGCAATCCCTCATTTTCCAGCCACACAGACACAGACCACACAGCATTAATGGGACAATATCCAATGGTGAAAAAATTAGGGATTGAATTTATAAAAAAAATAAAATAAATAAAATAAAGGTAAGGATTCAATAAAATCCTGCAGAATTAAATGCATTTATCCTTGGAATTGATTTCTCCTTTTTAGTCAGTTGAAAACCTGTTGAGAGGGAAATGTGAGTCTCATATTATAATGTTGGTTAGAGTTGCAGTGATCAGAGATTTTGTGTGTGGTCTGGGTCTGTGTATGTGTGTGCGTGTGTGCGTGTGTGTGTGCGCTTGTGCATGTGTTGCCATGTTACCTCTCTTCGGGCAGGAGAACAAGCGCTCTGGGATGTTCCAGTATTGAAGAGTTCAGCAAGGTGTGACGCAGGTCCCCGTCAGGGTTAGAGACCTTCCAACATGACAGGAGTGAATCATTTCATTTGACAGATGTTTCGACAAACTATTTAAAAAAAAAAAAAAAAATCAAAAAATAAAAGCTGAAATGGAAAAACAGGTACGAGGGGTAATGGAGAGGAAGCTGCCAGAAAAGAGAGTGTGTTGGTTTGAATGTATAAACCTAATTTCAGCTATGATAAAATGTGCAAGCCGATCTCGGAGCAGAAGCACCTACAGGTTGACCTTTTTCGATGTGCCTCCTTCGGAATTTCCTTTTCTGGCAATAATCAAAAGCTTTACTAGAAATTTCAACAACACTCCACCTCCGAGGACGAGAATTTCGTACTGGGGTTTTTTTTTTTTTGTTTTTTTTTTATTTCCTGGCAAAGCACTCCGTGACTGGAACCATCAATCTTTTCCACAGCCATCATATGAGTACTACAGTCCTCTATCGTGATTACAAATGTTCTAATTTCAGCACTTTCAGTTGATGGCTCTTGACTCATCTAATCTAAACATGCTCTTAGTCATCTTGGTATAGTAGGTCAGAAAATGTGGGTACGAGATTCCTCATCAGCGGCCCATAGAAAGTACGTGCGTTCGGCAAACTGACATATTAAATAACTGGCACGGCTGCAGTATTTCAAGCTCGCTGGCGTACGACTGAATCTCGTTGAGCTGACAGAAGCCCCGATGTTAAGCTTTATGTAACATGTCAAGCTAATTGCAATGCTTCCAAATCAATCCAAATGTGTGTGTGCCGTATTTAGTTACGTAATAATTCTCTGGTGTACCTCGATCTTCTGCGCTCCGGCGTCAACCCAGTAGAGCAATCTGCTGATCGGGTCGAAGGTCAAAGCCTCCACGTTTTGCAAGTCTTTCCGCACTATGACCTCCTGACCGCTGCTACCGTTCAGACACAGACGCTGCAGGGAGACAGAGCATCAGCGGGGCGATAACACTTGAAGGAAACGTGGCAAAACGAACAAGCTGAGCTTGAGTGCCTGCAACCGACATTTTTTAATTCGCAAAATCTACCGGTATCACGATTGAGTCCTTGAGGAGCTGATCACCTGGATGGTGTCCAGTGAGATGTCGGCCCAGTACAGGCAGTTCCTGTCGTAGTCGAAATCCAGAGCCACTGCCTCCCTCAGACCGGCGAGAGGCAGGGGCTGGTCTGTGCCGGTAGCCAGGTCATAGCGATGGATGGAGTTTCTCACAGCATACAGGATGAACTCATTGCTCTCTGCAAGAATGGCGGTCCAAAATACTAAATTGATTCATTGTGAGAGCTGTTGTGGGCTTTTCCAAAAAAAAAAAAAAAAAAAAAAAAAGAAAAAGGGGGGAAGAACGGTTGGAGTTTGTGCATTAGACACGTTATCGAACTTGCTGCTCTCTTGTCCATCGGCAGATTGCCGTGGTGCTGGTCTCACAAACAGTCTGGGTTAAAATCAGTGAAACTTTTTGGATCAGAATGCCTGTTTCAGATCACAAGATCGCCATATCGAATATTGATGGGCTCAAATCTGTGGTAGCAAAATTTGCCGGCATTTGATAAAAAAAGTAATGTCATTAATTTGTTTACTGGTGAGTTAAAAATAAATAAATAAATGAATTAAATATTCTTTTAATAATAGGGATGTTCTCTAGGGATCCCGGAGACATTCTGCTTTACCTCCCACAGGACAGGGCAGCATTTCTCCATCCAGTCTGGCCTCCACGTCTCCTCCGCTGCAGCTGTCACCTGGTACCTTCCTGTAGCTGCAGCAGGGAAACAAAAACCCAAGCTATTCCCTCAAAGTGACACTTGGTGGCGCTCTTTACAAAGTCATACATTGAATGCGATGCCAGGGCGAGAAGTGAAATGAAGAGATGACAGGCTGATATGTCATCTGATTCACATGTAAAGAGGATACAATATTCTTGTTTTATACATATAACATTACTAACATTGCATATATGGATACGTGCGGCACTTTCACATCTGAGCAACTTCCCGAGATTTATTTCCTCAAGCTCAAATTTAAGCATCATCAGGATTACTGATATAAATCTGCATGTTAATGTATAAGATTAAAAAAAAATTGTCGTGTTGAGAAAACCTCGAATGCAGGGTCCACGTGATTGGAATTGTAACAATGTAATGCACCAGGAGAGTGTTTGACTAAAACTGACATATGGTACGTAAAACACAAAAACACAAAGGAAACAAAGCCTAAGAAAATGCATTCAAATGCATATCCATTAGAGCCGCGGGCTCTGACATTATGCTAATCAAGAATTCATATGAATCCCAGGCTGCATGTAAAGTCAAGATAGCGAAGGCTTACCCTTTGCTGCGTCGGTAGGTGGTGCCGACAGGACACGGCACCGGTGGCGCATAGAGGTCCCCTAAGAACTCGGGGTCTGGCACACAAACCTGCAGTGATAGGTCTTTGCTCAGCTTGAAGCCATAGTCGCTAAGAGGTGAAAGAAGGGGAGAGGACAAAAAAAAAAAAAAAAGGTATTCAAAAAACCGCCAATTAACTTCTGTATTCGCGCCTTACCTGTGGCTCAAACCGCTAATTATGAGCTGTGCTGGGAGCTCCAGGAGCAATAAAAGAGTGTGGAACAGATGTACCCTGTTGTACAGACTCCCAACATCTGATTTAATTGACAGGCGTCATCCGCCTCCAACAGGAACGGAGCTTGTTTTAGTTTACATTTTTACCTTTTTTTTTTTGGGTAATTATATTTATGATTGTCGAGCCAAACCATGTTAAAAGAGCTACCATCCAGTTTGTTTACCCTTTAACACGATTCACCTGAAGTTTCGCAGTCAATTTGGGAGCCATCTTAATGACCATCTCAAAACCAAAACAATGTTTCTCATGTGAAACATTGAAAAAAAAGTGCATGATCATGTAAAATCCCCAAATTGTAATTCCAAATTTGAATTTCAGTGCTTTATTTTAATCTTTTCCTTGATGGAAAGTAAATCCCATTTGCTCTTGTAAATTGCTATTTTTCCAAGGCGCAGATCAGTGGATTGACTTCTGCTAATATGAAAGGATCTAAAGGGGCACCACTGCCAAGTAAACCATCTCCGAATATCAGGCCTCCTGCTTTGTCTCTGCTAATTAAAAAAAATTGACACTTTCCATTATTCAATGACTTCATTTGACCGAGAGCCCCAAAGACACACATCTTACATTTAAACGTGCTTTGCACAGACTGACATACTTCCTTGCCTCTTACCATTCATAGTCCTGTCGTGAGCAGGAGCAGTTAGAGATGCTGACCGGCCGGTCAAAATCTTCCCCGTTGAAACACGTGGCGTGAGGAGTCCGTCTCTTGAAAGTTATGTCTCGGCCCAAAAGGCACTCGTTGCCGTGCTCGTCGGACGGGGACCAGTGTTTGTAGTCAGCTTCGGAACAGGGCACGCCTGGAGGACATGTGTCGGTCGGTTCTTTCTAGTTCCTCTCATGTCAACTCAATAGATGCCGAGTAGTGTTACGTCAATTAAATTACATAGGAATATGTCTCGTATCTGAGGCATATTGTCCCAATGTTGCCAGCGAGATGGATAGATATTCTGTTTTGCCTTTATGCACATATTTTTCCCAGTAGCTCCCATTGTCGACCAACCTGAGTGAACAACTGCAAGCATGTGTGTTGCTGCTAATTTCATATCCAAATGCAAAAACACAATGGATACTGATTGACACGTGCGAAAAATGGAGGATTAGTCATTTTCATCGCTAGCTGTTGCTAGTTTTAAAAAAACAGAGCTTTAAAGTTGATTTTTAAAAGTCCCTGCTGCTACATCCAAGCAGGGAGTCAATTTAACCAGACTTGAAGTACAGGGGCAGAAACCACATAATCCAAAGAGTTCTCGGTCGTAAACAACTACTAATTTGTCGAGAAGCCATTTAGCAACCGCAGTTAAACATCGCATAATGAGAGGCATGAGATCAAGAAGGTCTCGGAAATGTGTTACCATGTGATGCATGTTTGCTTCTATATTTCATTATTCAGTATCTTGGTCATTATGGAGTGACTTCACTTACATTTGCACGGAATGCACTTCCATTGGGAAAGTGTAGAGTTTAAAAAAAAATAAACGCAACAAATAACATGGTGTTGCTAACACCTCATTGGCACTAACAGGCTCCATGGGGAGAAAGCAATCAACCACCTACCCAAGACATCTGAAGTATTGACTTGAAGGATCAGCCAGCTGTGTCTCTGGTCAGCGTAGGAGCCGAAGATGGTGAAGATGGTGCTCTTCTCCCCGGGCTCGGTCAGCAGCTGGTAAACGTACACCTCCTTGTCCGCGAACTGAAAGTCTGTCCACGTCTCGCCTTCGTTGGTGCTGAACCTGACGGGGAAACAGACGGACGATTTGAGGGCGTCCAACTTGCGTACTGAGATAAAACCGAGTCGCAGATCGATTTGCTAGACAAACGCTTCTGGGAATCATTCGGGAACGAACAACATAAATTCGTGTGAGGAGGCCAGCATATGGATACCAGCGGAGAGGCTCGTTGTTGCCGGCGGAGGTGTTTTATTAAACCTACTCATCAAGAAAACGTTGATGTGGTGCTTTCCACAACAGAGTGAGCGGCTCCAAAAGAAGCTGCGCCCGCTGTCTAATGCCCACATCCATCCAAATAGGTGCTGTTTATTTGCTTCGTTTCCCAGCTGTCCGCAACTTGTTCTAGGACTCATCTGGAAACCATCCAGTCAGAGGCCGCTTTAGATTTTATGTGTATTTTGTTTAGGTGAAAGCGGCTGAAAGACATATTGTGCTTCTCCGTTTAAATTAGATTGATTTTCTGTCCTGGGGAAGCATCCGAGCTGGCCATTAAGACTTACTTGAGATGTGTGGTGGCTCCTCCCTGGGCGATAGCCATCAGGATCCCACCGTGGTCGCCCCATGTGTAGAAGTGAGGGCCCGCTAAAGCCTGGATTGCAAAAAGCGGAACTGTCAACAGCTGTACGAGCAAAAGAACAGGCAGCTCTACATTGCAAATCCCTGGATTCGGATCCTTCTCAAACGAGTCGCAGTGGGTCCACCTATTTAAAGGCTGATTACGTTTCATTACAAAGAAAGGTCATTCGGACAGAACAAAGATATTGCGAGATATGTCCATATTCTTGGGTGTTTAAATTGAGTTTTGCCCCAACAGTGAATATTTTGGAAGTTAAGCGTAGGTATTTTCACAAAAAAAGTTTCACAAAATTCAACTCAAGTCAGCTGTGACCAATTTTCACATGGAATGAAATAACAGTGAAATAGCCAACCCCTAAATATCACTTATTTGGCGTTATCTCGAAGGACATCAAAAATGTCCACGGTATGTTTTCCTTAGGAACAGTACCTTTTTTTATATATATATTATAGAAGATGTTGAGAGTTTGGTTACAAAACACCAAGACAAAACGAATGTCAACGGTCATCAGCTTTTTAAAAGCTTGTATTAAGATGTCGATGTGATGCAGAGTTTAGTTCTTCTGACGTCGCATCGAGTCAAAAACGGATACTTATGTGCTTGATACTGATTAAATATTTGTCAATTGTTATCGGCACCTTTGACACTTGGGTGAAAGTCGGAGTGCGCGTTAAAAACCCGATAGTGAATGAGATTAAAATGATGTGTTTTCCTTAACATTTATAACCGACTTTGAACTGACCTCCCTCCATCGGGCTCCTGCGGTGCTGGATACGTACACGTTGGGTTTGTTGGCCAGGTTCCTGCCTACGGATCCTGCAGAGGACGCACGTGCACACAAAAAAACAACTGAAATGGCGTGTCTATGGAATCACAGGATCCGACACCGCTGCGTATCTTTCACAGGTGTGCCCTTTTTTTGTGACTCTCACCTGGTTTAAAAGGCCAGGAATGTAACTAAGATGTAACTAAGAAGTGAGTTCTGCATTTTTACCAATCCACAATGCAAAATGGCCAATTCCTCGGAACGGAAGTATTATAAGAAAAAAATAGCCCCTGATGTGGCGCTCGCTCCAGCCTTCAGCTTAAAACACATTTAGCATTCAACTGAGAAGCCGTCGCAGTTCAACTTGCATGGCGTGGCTTGCAAGGATTGTTTTTACTGTCAAAGTGGAAAAAGGAGAAAGAAAAAGACAGGCGCTACAATGAGAGGCCGGATATAAAAGGTTAATGTTATCTGAATTTACAAAAAAGCCACGCAAAAGGATTGTGAAGGTCAGACACACACACACAAACACACACACACACAAACACATATACACACACAGTATGGGCATGCAGGCTGGTGTCATTTTTCGACACTCTGGCTCCTTGTGTTATGATACTCGGTAAGAGTCATTAGCCCATTTTATAACAAGACAGAGTGTAATTCATTTCTGAATAATTACTACGGTCCTCTACGGAGAAGAGGCAACAATTCCAGTTTAATTTGCACTTCTTGAAGTAACTCACCCTGAAATCATTTGATAAACAGGATTGATGTCTGCAGATGTAAGCAGGCGCCTGTCTGGTTTGTCTACTGGCAGCAGAAACTGCTGGAATTAATCATCCACTCCATAAATTCCATTGTTAGCAACTGATGGAAAAGAGTCTGTTTGTGTGTGTGTGTGTGTGTGTGTGTGTGTGTGTGTGTGTGTGTGTGTGTGTGTGTGTGTGTGTGTGTGGATATGCAAGCACGCTGTTCGGATGGTATTTCTGCCATATTTTGTGTTAATGTACATTTTTTGGTCTAAAGTCTCTGGTTTGCCACGATATGCTTAATCAGATATTCCTTTATTCTGTCCTGCTGATGTCTATATGCTGCTGTGGTTTCGATATTCTGTCTGATGTCTATTTCTTTTCTTAATGCATCCAAGTCTCTTCCTCTTTGATGGCTTGAGATATTCATTTATTTATTTATTCACTTCAAATAAATAGTTTCTACAATTTTGTTGATGGGGACACGTCCTCTTTGGCTGTTTAAATTGGAGAAAAAAATGTAATTATGCTGTCTGCATTGTTAAAAACATTTGTTATTTCGGTGGAAATATTCCCATTTATAAGGTTATGATGACGGAGGAGCGATCGGTGCCTCATGCGTAAAGGAAAAATATGAGCAGTTTGCAGCGGGTGTTTTGTATGTAAACATGTGTGTGCAGTCGGGAGTGTGTCCGCTCGTATCCATTAGTGTGTTTGACCCGCCGAGTGCCCGCCGGGTGCTTCAGCAGTAACAGCCCATCTGTTTGAGAGCGATAACGAAGCAAACGGTGCCAGCAATTGCCAGTCTCTTGTCCTCCCTCTCCCACTTCATGCCCATTATCTAATAAGAATTTAATTAGAGAAACTGGCTGGGGAAGGAGTGTCCTAGACGCAGGAGAGTACCAACAAATGCTTTCAGCTCGGCGTGAAGAGGATTCAAATTGAAAGCCCACTTCATTTTTCCCCAAAACTGTTCTGCCGTCGCTAAATTCCGTGATATCTTTATTGGAGGAATCTCGCATACTTCATAACGCCGACAAGTGCCGCGGAGTCGTTCGAGGGACCCTCGGCGACGTAACCGAATTTCCTGTGATTGTGACACGACAGGAAGAGAATATTTACTGAGGACAGACAGCGAGGCAGCACAGTCACTACCAAGGAAGACTTGTTGAGTTACTCTGCAGCTTCCTGTATTGGTCTTATCTGTCATCAGAGAAAGAGGAAATTGTTGAAAACATTCTGGCAGTGAGACAATTGACCTCTTACTCGGGGATGCCACTGAAATTGTTGCAAGTATCGTCTGCTCAACACACAGAGGGCTGTCGGCGACTAAGCGCGGAACACTTATTTACTTAATGGTGGATTAAACGTGAAGGCTTGTCCTTCGTTTACACAAACCGATGAGAACTTAGCGCAGCTGTTGTCCCACCTGTGGCCATGATGAGTCCCGGCGCAGAGTCTTTGGACAAAATTGGGATCCTCCTCAGGTGGATGTTGAGCAGTTGACTCCAACGCTGGGCAAGGTGGAGAGAGCAGCCTTTGCTGATCTGGGGGGGGGAGGAAGGCGGGCAGATTCAGATGGAGGATTGGCAGGTCCGTTTGTCCATTCTGTAATTTATGAGCATTACCTCCCACCCGTACACACCCGCCCTCCGAATCAGATGAACGCTAGGTTTGAAAGAGAAAACCAAATCAAACCTAGACGCTCCTGTTCGGTTTTCACCGGATGCCGCTCTTGTTTTACAGACTTAAACGTTTGAGAAAAGCAGAAGATGTCGAAGGACGTAATATTGGTCCTACGAGAGAGGAGTGCCAGAGTTGGATGCACTCTGTTCCAAAAGATTTCTATTTATTCTGCACAAACCTTTCCAAACTTTTGTTTGTAACCTTTTTCTGTCTGCCTGACAAGAGATTTGTTTTATCTGTTTTATCCAGTCACCTTCCTGAAACAATCGCCTAAGGCTGGGCTTACACCAAAGAATTTTCACAATCGTAGACTAAAAACTGAAAGTCAGAAGGAAATTTTAAGAGTTTTCTGGGGTCGCAGCCACTCCCGTCATTTCAAGCGTCTAGTACTAAGTTGGTAATAAAAGCTGTTTTGATCAGTCTTTTCCTTGTCTTTGGCTTACGACAACATCACACAAGTCTGTTTTTGTCTCAACTCTTTCGGCCTTCACGGTGACGTAACACATCCACAACCAAGAGATGAGCTCTAACAAAACCGGAAAAAGGAAACCTGGAAGACAAACAATCGCCGGAGTGGTATTGGCGGCAGAGACGGTATTTGTTGGCGGTATGGAAGAACGGGAACGGTGAAGGACGTCCTGATCAATACGGACCGTGCAGAAAGAGGAGCAGATGGTGGAACTGTGGGCAGAACAGCCCAGCTTATACAATGTCATCTCTCCAACGCATCACGACTGAGTGGAGAAGAAAAGGTGAGCGACTGAAATAGCAGAAGCTCTGCAAATACCCACTGAAAACATCGCATGGTGGCAAAAAAATGCTGAAAGATTCTAGTTTTCATGTAAATAGCGGCCCTGTAAGATTCAGTCTTTGTAAAATCTCAATCTAAGACTGTGACCAAAAAAAAACAAGTACAAAAATTTTGCGAGTGGTGTGAGATGGTTATTTCCAAATCTACATCAAGTCTACTGATGTATGGGTAGCACTCGTCATCCACACAAAAAATATACATATAAATACATTAAATAAGGAGTTGATGTAGGCCAAAAAAAACGCAGAAAAATTATTTTAAGACGGTGCCAATTTCATCTCTGAATGCTTGTTTGGAATAATGGTTTATGACGAGCTCATTCGGTGTTCACACCACTTTATTATTCTGCACTCAAGGAAGACCTTGTACGTACAACTGTTCACTCATTTATTCACATGTTTTGGGAATTTAGGGTCTCCAAAAACCTGTTTTTAGCCAGCGGGAGTGAACTGGAGAACCAGGAGGAAAATGCAAACTCCTCAAATAAAGAGACCCTATCATCTTTTTATCGCTTGTTTTTTTTCTTTTTTATCGATTTACTTTTTTTTGTCATATTGTGCTCAGGTACTTGTTGAAATAAGAGTGATAACTGCTTGCTAAGAGTAGAGCTAATGAGGATCCTTAGTACAAGAAACAAAAAATAGGGTTCTGATCAGTTAAGATCATTATCGACCATCTTTTTTTCATAATCATTTTCCCATCCAATGTCCAATGTCATTACACATTGCAAATCCCAACTTGCATACGCTTTTTGTTTCTTTTGTCATAACTCTTATCTTTAATTTCCTGCTATAAGGCGCTGTCATACCATGTCAAATTACTGTGTACATTGTACATTTGTCCATTAAGGGGTTTCCGATTCCGATTTTGCTTGTTTTTTGAAACCGCATCTGAAAATCCAGTACACATGCAAACCAGATTACTGTTGAATGGGTGCTGCTTTGGAGAGAACATTGTATTAATGAAATGAGATTACAATTACAAAGGAACACAGTCCGGGCTGGCTAAATTTGTTTTCAGTACACTAAATGTAATTTATCCAGATTCCAGTAGACAACGAAACAACCCTGTACAATTCAGGATCCAGTAACATATAATTACTTGTGGCTCCATTAATCAATGTTTATGAGCGGAGGGAGTTCAGTGTGTTTATGGAAGGAAGCAGGAAGCTATTTCTACTTGCTCACTGTGGACTGCGACTGGATGTGACAAAGGAAAATAAAGCTCCACATGCCGTGGATCATTTCCATTCCTTATTTTTGAGACGCCTCCCCTTATGATGTTTGCAGATACATGATCCTATTATTTCATATGGGTCGATGGCCTAAGTCACCTTTACCGGTCGCTGAGATTGTTCTTGATTTGCTATTCTTCATTTTGCCATTTGTTCAATGCAAGCGATTTAAAATCGTCATTACTGAAGCCTGTTTTGAGACGGGCGATCACCTTGCGTGAAAAGTCATCGTACTGTATTTTTAAGTTCTAAAAATCACAAACGTTTCCTTTAAATTTAGTGTCCATCATTATTCTAACGCCGATCGCTGCTTTTATTGTTAAAGTTTGTAGATTTGAGGTTTTGTCCTTATGTGATTTACTGTAAGTCACTTCTTTGCCTTCATCACAAATATATGCATTTAAATGCCAAAGATTACTGAGTTTGTTTGTTTGTATATGATTATAATAATAACAGTGATAACAGTGATGATAAATACATCAAAAGATGTATTTATCTTTTCATCAAGTGCTGTACAAGTGAGAAAGGACAAGAGTGGAGTATATTCAACCATATGCATCTGATTGAAATCACTATGATTAGTTTTATCATGTTTACGACAAAAAAAAAACAAAAAAAACATTATAATTACAACAATTCACATTTTAAAATGTTAAACAGAGACTGATTTCCCAGTGGAAATATCCTCACCAGGCAGGCAGAACCACTTTGTTTCATGCATGTACCATAACATTTTTTGTTTTGAAGGGACTCACTTGGTGAGGGGAAAAACAAGGGATGAGAAAACTCATGTAATAAGAAAATGAAAACTTGGAGTACAAAAGTATGAAATTTTGAAAATGCTTGTTTCAAGATATTCTCAACTTTGACTTTAAGCCAGTCATGTATAAATTCTGTTATACTGTTACTTTTACCTCCAGAGTTGAGTGCAGAGTAGGCATGACTTCTCAGGAGTTTTTTGTGAATTCAATTTGAGCTCCTGCCATAGAAATATATTTGGTAGGAAATGTATCTTTAACAAACAAAAGGAAAGCAATCAGATTCTGAGCTAAAATTACAAATATGACGCAACAAGATGAGAACATTTTGCGGGTCCTAGTGCACTTGGGTTTTGGTGCCGTGCGCCTTCCTGAAGTCTAATTTATCAAAGTGCCAAATTGTATTCAAAATTGCACCCCTGGCTTTCGGGAGCTGCTCAAGAGTTTGATACCCAAGCCCTCAGACAGGCCATTTAGCAATTACAAAAATGACAGCAAGTTCATTATCTCGATTCACCACAGCTTTCTCGTGTCGCTCGAGGTACCTGGCAGTCCAGCGTCCCGCCCAGGCTGTCTGCCACCGGCGGGTGAAGGAGCTCCCACGTCCCCCCCTTGTCAAAGGTGATGACTGATCGCATGTTGTCCTCACTGACCGACCCGTTGATGAGCGTGGCGATGAAAACGCCTCGCAGTCCCTCCACGCGGTGCAGGTCGGCGAACGGCTCGTTGGCAAAGTATCTAAAAACGCGAATTGAGGCGCAGAAATGTTTCAGCTGTGTGGGTCGGAAGAATGCCATCTATATTTACTGACTGCGTGAAGTCAGATCACAAGAATGTAGGAGTCAAAAAAAAAAAAGGATTATGATCTGACAAGAATAAAAAGCCCCCCCTCCCCCCCCAAAAAAAGAAGGAACAGACACATTGCAACAAATTATGTAATGTTAAACTTTTTAGTGTGGCGGGTAACCCCCAGCCAGGATGAACAGAAAGGTGCACAAGACAGTAGTGAGACGGGAGGCAGAGCTGGAGGTGCCAGAGATGAAGATAGCTGAGGTGCTGGATGGATAGGATAAGGGATGAGTCTATCAGAAGGACGGCACATGTAAGATATTTTGTAGATAAAGTCAGCCTCGATGGTTAGGACATGTAAAGAGGAATAATGAATGTATGATTATACAGAAGGATGCAGAGGTTGGAACTGCCAGGCAGGACGCCTGGAGAAAGACCAAAGAGGAGATGTATGGGTTTAGTGATGGAGGACATGAAGTTAGCTGGCGTGAGAGAGGAGGACGCAGAGGAGAGGGTTGGATGGAGGATGACGATTCGCTGCGGCGACCCCTGAAGGGAGCAGACTAAAGGAAAAAGAAGAAATAATGAAACTTTAAACATTTCAAAACCTCTCTCTTGAGATCTACAAATACACACACATACATACACATTTATATATTCGCATTCCGGTTCCACCGAGATGTTCAAAAAATTTGATAGGCCAAATTAGTACCCTGAAATTGGAATTTTTATTTCATCTTGGATCACTAAGATATATTGATTTTTATATTTTAATTGCAACTGAATATGAAAAAAAAAAAACTTAAGCCCAGAGAAAAAAAACAAAGAATATATATATATATGTGTCTATATTATTTAGAATCAAAAGTCAAAACATCTTAAACCGATCTACTGGACAGATTTGAATGCGATGCTAATTTCTTTTAGCAAGATACACAGGGAGCCACTGTTGGCAAGCGCACACCTGACGGTGCATCTGCCTCTGAACAAAAAAAAAAAAAAAAAGAGCCTCTTGATGTGATTAAAGAGATGACTCAGCAGAAAGACCATGAGGCCCTGAGGTCACGGGGTGACTTGGCGCTTTATCAATTACCTATTATTAGATAAAAAGGTTTCACGTGGCAGTTTTCGCGCGCCGTCAAAGGCAATCAACATTTGGAACTGAGACCGGGGGGTTTTCTTGACAGTTCCTTAGGTTGCTATAGAAACTACCTAAACACCTAGAGGGCTAAAACTTGCATGGTGACCTGGTGGGCTATCGTATGTCCGCAATGTGTAAATTTAATCAAAGCTTGCTGAGGAGGCATGGCGCGTGATGTTCACGCAGCACTGAGGTAGAGTTGTGACATCTGACGGCACAGTATGCTTCGTTGATTCGAAACTTGTGAGGGTAAGCGAGCGCGATCTATTTTAAAGTGATTTCACACTCTTTTCATTCTGCCAAGACTCTGAGAATCAGTGTGAGTTCATGTGACCTCTGTCGAAACTGAAGCGATATCTTCTTTCAAAAGTATTAGCTCCCTTCAGACAGGAAAACGACAATACATGTATGACCTTCGGGACGGACGAAAAGCCAAGCCATCGGCGATCCAATCGCCAGATTTGAGCAGAGCAAGCAGGTTAAAGGTGTGAACCCCCCCATCCCCCCCCTGAGCTCATTACGGGGGCAGCTCATTAAGAAGGCTGCCCCCACGAGAACCTCTTAGTGTTCTTGCGTAAGATCTGACGCTCATTACTGGTCCTGATGAGTTTGCAACTTGCAGCTTTCAAGTGGTTGAGAGCGAACGGAAAAAGAGGCGACATCGGAAAGAGCCCTGGTTCAGGTGGTTATAAGAGCGAACGTAATCTACAGACATTGAACCCCTCCTTATGTAAATAAGGCTTCAGCGAGACTAACCCTGTTACACAACGTCTATGAAGTTCAACGGAAGAGCAGGGGGTAAATGTGTGTTTGAGGCGTGCGTTTGTGTGTGCGTGCAACCCGAGAGCTTATGGACAGCGCGAGCGGCAGACTGGAACTCTTCAGTGTGGAATCGAACGCGCTCCGCAGCCTAACCGGGCCGGAGCAGCGACTGTCGTTCTGTCCATCCCTCACCGACGCTCGACGGCGTCTTGACAGCACATTTGACTTAGGTTTTCTTGGCTTTGCGAGCGGCTCTCCATTTCCCCCCAGCTGTGACTGACGGCTGATCTATGTGCCGATCACTGTCCTGCAGTAACAGCTCCGTTAGAGCGGTTAACTTATCGTTTCTCCCCTGGGACACTAAACACGATGTACGGAGCTGTGTTACACCCACTAACTAATGCGTATTATTAATGACAGATCACTTCCCATGATGAGATGGAAACGGGTCATTGCATCAAAGCTCTGTGGTTATTTGTAATATTTAGATAAAGCGTTAACTTTTGCAATTAGTTATCCTTCCTGAAAAGCCAAAACAGAGCATTAAATTAAGTGGGGGGTTAGGATAAAAATGTTTAAATAATGTTTTGAATATTAAATACATACCAATGTTATGGTACATATATATATACATTATATTTAATGATATATACAATGATCTTCACTTTAGTATGGAAAACACAAAACAGAATTTGTCACCCCATGATGAGTTAGATCCACTTTTTTTCCAGGGGCTTTCTTGCCAATGTCTTCCAGTTTATAGCTTTTGGGGGGCTTTTCTTAAATGTATTTTTTCTTACAGAAAATCCTGAAAGCATTTCAGAGAAATACCTGACAATTTTGATAACTTTCGGATTTTTTTTTTTTTTTTTTTTTTCTTTAAGTGGGGGGCCATCAAGTTACAACACTTCAAATAATTACCTAGGTAAATCAAAAATGAAAAGTTTTGTCTGAAAGTGGTTCACATCTGGTTGTCGGGAGCAAAACTGCGTGATCAAGGTTTTGGGAACTGAAGCGTGTTCAGGATTAATATCAGATAAAGATTTCATATGTTTGCACTTCCTCTTTCTCTGTGTAGCATCAATCTGCTGCCTTTGCTCAAGTTAAACATTTGTGAGATAAGAGACCGCAAACACGACCTGAAGTTATCAGATTTTAAACACTGGAGATGTAGACAGCACTCAGAGTGATCGTGTTGAGATGGCTTAATTCTGGTCCTAATCCATCGGCAAATCAAACAAAAGATTGAATTTTCTCCAAGTTCGGGTCAAATTACTCACAATGTGGCTTCAACTCGTGATCGAACTTAATCCAGCTCCAACCCAAGAGCAAACTTATTTTTGTGTAAAAGTCTACGAAAGCACGCACATGCTTGCACGTACCTGACAAGCGTGTTACTGCCCGAGCCTTCGGGACTGTAAAAGAGAACGTTCTCCAGCGACAGGGAGAAGGACAGGCCCTGCGTGTCTGAGATGTACAGGTGTGTGACGTTGTTCAAGTGGTTCACGCAAACAAACACTTGGTCCTCGGATGCGTCGGCGATGTAATATTCCTGAGGGGAGGAGATCAGACCAACGCTGTGGATAACTGGACAGTTTTAACCGGGAAAGGGGGTTAAGAACAGTGTTATTTCCAGCGCAGTACATAAATTACAAACGGCAGTCAGTATTCAAGTATATTTTCAAACCGATTGCAATGGTTATCCAAGGTTTTTGCTCCGTGTCTAACACACTGCATCTTGATAATGAGCGTCACGGCGAATTTGCGCTGATCTCTTTTTGCTCAAAAACGGTATTCTTGGTTCCTGAAAAAAAAAAAAGGTCAAGCTCTCGATCAACCGAGGAAAACAGAACTGCGGAGTCACTTCTGTCGTTCAGGGGAGAGAAGTTTCAATCTGGAGGGACAGAAGGAGGTCAGCGCACATTACCTCCCTTCAGACATTTCCAAATACCGTGCATTTGTACTGAGGGAAGCTGCAGTATGTGCAGCTCCCTCCTTTCTTAATTGCTTCATAAGTCGGGCATCTTTTCAAATTTTATGAGATGTTCTGCTCTGTTGGAGGTTCATTCTTGACACATACGGTAAAAATGGTGATTCATTCTAATCTCCATTGGTATGAGTCAAAATTTCCTTGCATTTTTTTTGTTTTTTTTTGACCAACACATGGCAGACGCACAGCGACGCGACACGTAAAGAAAGGATTTAACACATCGTAGACACGCGAAGCCCCCCCCCCGGCAATTAACGAAAACAAGCTAAGAACCTGAAAATTCCCAATCTAGCAATTTAACGACAGGCCCTTCCCGTACATCTCATTTATGCATTATGCGCTCGTGACCATTAAAGTAACTCACGGTGATTGGATGGCGGGTCATAAACTGGGCGGCTTTCATGGGCTGGCGGTTGTAGGAGACCCAGAGCTGGACAGATGTGGGTTCATGGCTGCCGAACAGCTTCTGGAGGGGAAGAGTATGACAGAGAGACGTCGCTCAAGGACCAATACCAGAGCTATGGAGGACTACAGCACATTGGCGTTATAATATGTTATGATATGTCAAAACTGGAATCAGTGGGTTGAGATATGAAGAATTGCACCAAAACAACAGGTAATCACCCCCATATAACACATTCTTATGAGAAATCTGACTCTATATATCTGTGCACAGCGCACAGGGTAGCGGCATCCTTCACAAATAAAGTATCTTTTATGTCTTTCCATTATCTTCTTTCTCTCAACACTGCAGATTGTCTTTTGTTTTACGTTGCAGACGCATCACTAAAACTTCCTTCTGCGCGTCTTTCAAACATTTCTTATCTGCTCCATAAATCTATAGACAAGGCCGCCTCTTTTTCGGTTACAGCGGACATCACTGTAAGGCTCTGTCTGTTTTCATCATCCATCCATTATTTATAATTTGGAATACTTTTATATTAATCGAGTACAGTATTTTTAAACACAAGGCCTTACACAGTTTAATTAACTGGATTTCTTTTGGAATATTGATAATTGTTTTCTAATAATTCAATTTTATTAGAAAAAAAATGTTGGTCAACCGTGGAAACCAATTCATGCACACATCTTAAAAATTCAACATATACAAAGCAGAAAACATTACCCTTAAATAAATGGTATTTGGTGTATTTGTTCCTGCCCATATTTTAATCACATTAGAAAAGGTGATGTCAGGAACCGCTATCGCTGACGACTATCTGATCATTTTGAGTATTTATTCTCACATTATTCATTTATATTCAAATTGAACAGACTAAACTGGTGATAAAATTCATGAACGAGATTTCAACAGAAAAGAAATATATATCACTTAATAGAAAGATTATGAAAATCCCATTTGGACCAAAGCGCACACAAATCCAATACGCACCAAATCATGAGCCATCATTCAAGCAGAACCTCATTGTCACATTCACAGATATTATTTTGTTAATTTAGTTTCTTGAGATCAACTTCAAACGTACAATCAAGTAATCTACAACACGGTAACCCATAAAATAAGATTTGACTGACTCGGTACTTCTGTCCCGGTCAATCGACAGTTATGTCTGAGTTTGGAGTGTGTGTGCCCGTGGGGATTAGTGTTCTTCCTCGAGTGCCTGAGCATCCCCCATCGCCGGGAGAGCGTTTGTGCTCCGTTCAGTCTATTGGCTTACTTGTGTCGTGCCCACACCGGCTGAGTGCTGCAACATGAAAGTTAAGCAGCTCCAGCACTGAGACAAAAGAGGTGAGGAACAGGGACATTGTGCTGAATGATAAAAGGACAGAGTTTTTATCCCAGAACTCGTGCAAACAAACAGCGGGCGCACTTACAGTGGATGGAGGACCAATTTTGTCCTACTTTCCCACTCTCTCTGTCTTAACTCAGATCAAGGTTTTCAAGTGGGAGTAAAGAAAAAAGAAAAAAAAAATTGGAAGGGGAGAATACGATGTGCTTTCACGTGAAAGTGCCACAGCGCCGATGTATTTTTAGCTGCAGAAAACACACGGGCTTACGGTTTCTCTGCAGTAGCAACATTACTTAGGTTGACGGTGATTGTTTGTACTTTTCTAATTCTTGAAATGGGATCATTCTGAATCTATATTCTGGATTATTTGTATGAAGGGAAAAAAAAAGACACTCCCAAATTTTTCTCAAATTTCCAGATTTTTTTAATTTTTTTTTTATCGCGTTTGCACGTACAGGATAACATTCGGCCTATTTCACTGTTGCATTTTTGCAGGGTTTGGAAAACAATCAAGTAAAGTGATAGACATGTAATAAATTGATCGGAGTATAAGGAAAGAAAAAAAGCCTTGTATCTTAACAAAGCATTGCTTAGCCACACTGTGGAACCCTCTCTCACATAGCAAACGCGAGGTGACAAAAAGGTTTCAGGTTAATGACTCGCCTGCAGGAGGTGCACGCGTTCACCGCTGCCTCCTCCTTCAGGGTTGCTGGGGAATTATAAGGTGGCCACTGTGGCAACGAAATGAGCTGTGAAATGTCACCGGCCTGGCCATGTGAGGCAAGGTGCTGCCTGCTTGCCTCAGCCGGCGGTCCTGCTTGCTCTTCCCAGCTTTGGCTGGGAGTCCCCGCCCCCCCCCCCTCCGAACACATGCCGGCCCTTCCCAGAAATGATCCAGCTTTCTCCCTGGAACGAGCGCTTTGTGAAAGGGATACAGAATCTGCTTTATGGGAATTCCACACGGCCAATTTGCCACCAAGTGACATTACGGGCTGTGTGGCCTGCATGTGTGAACAGCGGGGATCACCGCACGTTCATGACTCAGTGGTCTGGTGCGGTTATTTGTAACCCTGAATAAATGGTGCTAAGAGATAAAGCATCTTTCATAGCAACACTTACAATAACATGAGCTCCAAGGTCTTCCCTCTTTTCTTTTCCCCCAGACAGCAGCTTGAGATGGAATTTAAGATTGGATTTGTTCTTTGTGTTAAAAGAAAATTAAGATTTTTATTATTATTGTCCACAAATGGCTGGGTTGTTTCCTGCTAATGAACCTCATTTTTCATATTGCACAAACAATGTCCTACAAACATATAAATGGAGAAGAGTGTCTAGTTTTAATTGTTTACTCAAGCTGTTCAGAAATCTTTATTATGAAGAGGTAAAGATGACCGGGATGAGTGTTTTGTTAATCTTTTTTTCCCCCGCTCACGCTCCTTGCCCCTGAATTATGGCTGTGTTTACACAGATTCTTGTTAAGCCATTCAAGCTGATAACGTAAAAGCTCGGAGAAAGTAAACAAACTCCGTTTTGATGCCAATCAGATGGTCGGACGGCATAAACGTCTGATTACTCCTGAACTGGCGAGTGAATCCTACCGCTTTCGGATGACATGGGTGGCGGGGGGCGGTGTAAACAATTTATCTCGGGGGTTAATTTCCTGTCCGAGTTCCATGGTACAAAAGTAAACCTGGCTAGGAATTGTCAGAGCTCTATAATATGAATTTGGTTTAGTTCCGACACGGCTTCAGGCAATTGGAGGGAAAATCCTTCCTAATGCTACATGTATCTCCCCTTGCCCGTGTCCTGTCTGTGCCAGACTTTAACACGGAATCGGTTATCTTTAAATTAGATGCGCAGCTAACAGATAGCTGAGAAGAAAAGGAATGGGTCTTATCCACATCCCTATTACATCTCCTAAGCCAGTTATCTTGCGTGGGTCTCCTAAACGAGACCAAAGTCTAGGGGTCTTTAAATTCCGATTAGCACTCCATTCTTCAGGATTCCCTATTGATAGATAAAACTCTCCATTTCTAACTCCATAATTAGCTTACACAGTTAGACATTGCCAAAAGCACTAGTGATACCCCATTATTCTAATCCTATTAGTGAAACCCAAAGACAGGAGGTGAGTAACCACGACTAAGGTCTTTTTATAGCTAATGAGCATGTCAAAAGCTCATCCGTTCTCTCTACTGTTATTAACTAACGTGCCAAAGAGAGACAGATGACTGTAAATCTTGCGCTCTCAGCACTCGACACGCCCGCGACTGCGTGTAGTTGGGGGCGTGTCGGGTGCCGAGGGCTGTCCTGGTTCATCTGATCAGATGGGGGAAAACGCAGAACTGTCAATCCTAACGGTCCAATCAAGTCGTCCCGTCGCGGCGACGCTATAATGATGTCACAGCTTCTCTGCTTCAGGACGGACCCGCAGGACTCTACATCAACGATGCAGCGCGGCTAATTTAAATACAAATGTCCAGCAATATCTTCATATGCAACTTAACTTCGCAAGGATTCCATGACATACTGCACTTCAGTAGCGATGGAACATTTTATCCAGAATTGCAACATTATGGGGATGAGGTTTCAAAGTTTATTATGCATGAATATTTTACTGGGAATTGCTTGGTCTTAACGATTTGTAAAAAAGAGGGAAGAAAAATCACGAGCACATTCTTTCACTTTAGATCAGTTACACTTGTAAAAAAAAAACGCATCATCAGCATTTAAGATCATTTTCGTTTAAAGTTTTGTCGCTCGTCTGGATATGGAGCGTCTGAGATTCTTCAGATCTGATGGCGCTCAGGGGGATAAGCTTGGCTTTGCGAATTATTGATGGCTGTTGGGCCAGAAAATGATCAACAGCAGTTTACCAGGCCGTCTTCCTAACGTGAAACAGGGTCCGTCGCCCACCTTTTCTGAATTCTATATTGCCGGCACATTTTTGGTCTTTGGCTGTAGAAAATTTTTGAGCATTTTTGCGGCTTTTCTTAACAACTG
The DNA here is from genome assembly GCF_037954325.1 of Fistularia commersonii. NCBI lineage: Eukaryota > Metazoa > Chordata > Actinopteri > Syngnathiformes > Fistulariidae > Fistularia > Fistularia commersonii. Next base: position 6,116,336 of record NC_141286.1, read on the forward strand.
AGTTTTTTTTTGTGTTTGTTTTTGATCACACGGGCTCGGGTGCAGCCAACTTAACCAAGCTAAACTGAAAGAGGAACAGAAGAGAGCGAGGACGCACATCCGATACCAAAGCGATGGTAAACACTATAAATATTCAATGTTGATGCATAAGACTTAAATATAACCGGTGCATAAAACTTTAATGGAGGACTAACGATCTGAGACTTCTGAAACCGAAGACATAATGTTAACTCTGTTGTTAATGATGACAATCTTCATTTGCATTCAGACTTTCTGACACAGGATACCATCTTCAACCAGAAAAGGGGAAATTACTCATGGCCTTTTGCTGGAATTGAAAAGTCTGTGTTCTAATTTTTAACCAGAGTCGATGTGATGCATGCTCTTATTTCTTACAACTGAGTGCTGTGCATAAAATAGAGATAAGTACGTTTTATGCAACACCATTAAAAAAGGGAAATGGATGTGAAGATGCCTGAGAGGTGGTAAGAAATAAGAGTTAAGATGAAATGAGTTGGCATGGGTTGAGAAATGACATGTAATCTTGCCTAATTTAACTGCATCGAGTGAATATGGACGAGAAGAAAGAGTCAGTTATTGAAATCATATATCCATCAAATGGTGGTCACGGAAATAGGAAATAGTCCCCACCTATATAGCACTTTTATCGCTTTTTAAGTCTCGAATTCGCCATGCAAGGCACTAACCTGACCAGCTGCAGCAACAGTGGGCTAAAAGGTTTCGAAATAAGCAGACTCTATTCGGTCATAGCAACATGTTGCAGATGGTTTGAGTCCCTATGTCTCTCGCACATTATTCATAACCATAACCTGGATAAAATTCTGCTGATGTCAGATGGGGGCTCATAACTTATTCCAAAATGTCACAGAATTTAAATCACATACAGCAAAAGCCTATTATGCGAGAGTCACTGCTTAGGGCAAATTAACTTCCCTCGCCTGAAACTAAGTCAAGAGCCCTTAGGAGACGATGCACTTCTTCTATTACATTCTTTTTACTGCAGACGTCTGAGAGTGTTGAGCTGCGTTTTTACTCTGCAAGCACTTGCAATTCTTCAGATATTTCTGCAAAAGTGGGTGTTGAACAAGTTTGAGCTGAGGTTTTAGTGGTAAAAATACATTAATCGAGACAGTCATCTTGACCGGGCCGAACTGTTTGAAAAATAAATAACTCTTGGATAAATTTTTTTTTTTCCCCTTATTTACATATGGAGACTTTATTTTCTATAGCACTGAACAGAGGAACTGTATTATGAGATAACAGCTTTGTAAGTCGATACTTTTGGGGAAAACAACAAAGTATTTGTGACTTAAACATGTCAATTCAATATCGATGTCATCTGATCCTCATTTCTGGACGTCAGCTAACTTAAGTTCTGGGCTGAAATAACCATCTGAATGTCCTGCTGCTATTGCACATAAAAGAATCACAGAGATCTCTTAGGATCTCCCACTTGTTTTCTGTCCAATTGTACTGCTATCAGGCAAATGGCTAGAAATTAAATTAATTTGGACTCAACTCTCCGCAGATGATATTTGCATATTTATAAGTATGAGGGCACAGCTTTTGGCTTTCTCCCAAAGTTCATGTTGACACTGCGCATTACATGGAAAAACAACCAGCTCGCAAAAAACAACATTGATCCTGCTCTTAATATTGCTGGTGACAAAGGGGACACTACGCCTAGAGCTCAACCTTAAAACTGCATTTTGAAGAAAAGGAGAGTTATTTATAGTTATTATGGTTTTAGCTGAATCAATGTGCTTCCTGCCACCCTTGAGGACTGAGTGGAGTGTGTCTGACATTTCAAAAGAGTTAGCAGATCAGCCCCACCTACTCCACAGCACACAAAAAATATACTTGTATACATGCACACACACACAAATGCGCAAAATCAACTTCTCACCCCGTCCGTAACACACACAGGCAAACACACACATCCTGGGGGTGGTGTGTCTTCCTCAATGTCCCTCTGAACCATCCAGCTGTACCATCCATATTCGGCCAAGTAAAAGCGGGTTTTAAACGTTGTAATTCAACACAGGTGCATTTACATACTCCGGTCTCCCGCACATTCCTACATTCCCTCTTCACGCGAGGAGGTTGTCATGACAGGACATTTCTAAAAGTGGTCTTAAACATAGGGCTGCGGTGTGCTCTTGCTTCAAACTCAAACATGTTGCCCCGTGCTATTAGTCTCTCATGACTTCTAGATCAACCACTGGATCTTATTGGACCACATGGGTAATTGGTTTTAACCACATTAGCCGCTGGGAATTATTACTGGAGAACTTAATAAGCCTTAGCAGCGCTTCTTCGACTCCTCGACGAAATTTGGACCATACGAGTCACGTATGGGCGCTACAAGACAAAAGCGAGTGCATCTACTTAGGCCAGAAGCAATTACTTGCAACTCCCTGAGAAGCCAGCGTAAAATGTTTGAAATAGGCACTTAATCATAGTGACAGCTGATATATTTTCCTGCCTCCCTGGCTTATTTGATGTACAACATTATCCTGGTATGTTGTGTTGCATGTGAACAATCACGAGTTGAGACTTCAAGGCCAATCTCTCATTACAATCAAGCGTAAGAACGTGGCAGCGGCACACTGCTGTCGGCCCACACCGAAGCCAACATGTGACACGGAAGAGAGTAAATCTGTCCGGTGCAGGCGGCGAAACAGGGGAGGAGATGAAACTCAAATCATACCCACCATCTGCTCGGCTATCTGTTTATCTGGTGCCTGAATGAGGCTTATGCTCTGCAAACACTGGAGACTAACAAGGATAAACATATAGCGCTTCACGTTACCAGCAGCCAAATATTGATCTTCGTGTCTTCCAAAGTCAGAACATCGTGCAGCATTGGGACACGTTCCTGTTTTTTTTTTCCTTCCTTGTTTTCATGCAGTATTCAAGCACAAAGCGTCGATGCATTACGAGAAAAGGTTCGAACATTACGCTCAGTTTAATCGTGTGTGGAACGGTGTGAACCGGGGCATTTGGGGTCACGAGACTAAAGGAAAAGGAAAAACTAGTGAACGTTCCGACCTATATTTTAATACTTTAATACGTAACGGCTGATTGCAAATCCTGGGAGGCCAATCTAAATTAAGAGTCGGCAGAAAATGATCAGTGCGCGGAGCAGTTTGATTTAAGGTGTATCAAAACAATTTCAGTTACTTAAGAGATGCACAGCAATACACAGGCACAAATTCAGCAAAGCTCAAGAAATGAGCTTTTCCCTGCTGAGTAGATGACTTCTTAAAAAATACGTCAGAAGCCACATGTCACCGTATTTCTCCCTCAGTGTCCTGTGTCCTATCATAGACTTAAGATGCTTCAATGCGCGATGACAGTCTCTGCAGAGATGTTACTGAACTAGAGGAAATGTCCAAAAATGTAATCTTAAATTGAAATTATCTTGGGAAATTAGAGTGCCTCTCTACAACACAAAAAAAAAATCACCAAGAACACACCGGAGACAGTTGATCAACGTTGTACGATTGTCGCTCGCGTAAATCCAAACAGGATCTCTCCCGTACACGGGAGGTGCGGTTGTGTCCGCTGCTCGGATCGCCGAATATATCCAATAAACATGCTCTTTATACAGGATTGCTTCATCCTGTTAAGTCAAGAACAGCTTCAAGGGATGCCGAAAAGCCCGGAAAGGTACGAGGACATCACAACCGCAAACAGCCGGAACCCTGCAGAGTTCCCTGAGATAAAACAGGCAGGATATACCCGATAATGATCTCACGTGTCGGAAATGGTTACATTGAAGCTGCATAACAAGAAAAGTGTCAGCACATCATAAACCCAGCACTGCGGGGCCATTTCAGTTCTCAGTGTCTGAATAACCGTCTATTTAAACCGGCAGAAGGACAGACGAGCAGCCTGTGCCTTTCGATGAGAACATCTCAGACCTAATTAAGTCCAGTCTCCGGCAAGACTGTGCATGATATGAGATTGTGACAGTTTTTCCGGATCCCGCCGGCTCGCGTCTTTCTTCTACCTGCTCACCTTCATGGATGGATTAATTACTTACGGCTTCAAAATCCTGCCTAAAAAACAGCCTTGATGTACAATTAATTTGTAGGAAAAAAAAAAACTGTGCCCTTCCCATTAGATTGTTATTTTTAGTCAGTGACTTAAATTCTTTGCGAAGAAAACAATGTTGGTCAAAAACCAATAATAAGATATGCTCTGCGTTGCACCCAGTAGAAAATACAAAGCCAGCTACTTTGTATTCCTTCTATTCGTACTCTGCTAAGGTTCTGTTTTTAGCCGTATGAATTTTCCATGCAGATTCATAGAGTTTTGGAGAGGCAATTTCAAACTTATATGGTTTACCCATAAAACAAAGTCCTTGCCCACAGGGTGTCATTTATTTACAAACCAGTCAGTAGGGCCGATGACGGCCCCAGCCTTTTGCTCACTGCGAATTTGCTGTTTATTTTGAAACTGTTTTGCTCTTTATACAAAACATAAAATAAGATTACTTTGACTACGTCGATGGAAGTGAAAACTGGCTTGAGTGCGCTTACTCCTCAATCAAAACCATCTGATTCTGTCTAGTGGAATATTAAAAAGGGTTCCTAATTTCTAGATGAAGGTTGGGTATTTCTTTTTTTAAGCTTTAAAACCGTCTGTTCACCAAGATAATAAATGTCAGAGCAAACTTTAGCAATGTAGCTATACCACTGTGTTCGATCCAGGAGGGAAAGTGTTTTCAATGTATAATGTCAATTAACCAGTTATGTGCATCATTTTGATTGCAAAACACAAACACGCTCCTGATTGCATTTGACATTACAAATCATATTTAGGTGCAAATAAAAGTTAGTGTGCTGCATGGTGGCAATGCGGTTAGCCTCACAGCAAGAAGCTCCCTAGTTCGATTGACCGGGGCGGACTTTGAATGTTCAGGATAAGCAGATTCCATAATAAATACATGAATGAAAAAATGCAAATTAGCATAGTCGCAATTTGCGTGCGTCCCTTACCCTTGTGGTGGTGGCAAACATGTACTTGTCTCTGAAGTGAAATTTGTCCACCTGCTCCATGATCACTCTGCGATTTTGTTCGCTCTGGAAGAAGTCCGTGCTGCTGAGTATGCTGGAGACACCCTGGGGCTCGTGCCTCTGGATCAACACTGTGGTGGGGGGGTCGTAGGGCTCCACTCCCCTGGAGGCAGTCGCAGACGGTCGGTGTCACGCCATGGTGGATGGTGAAAGTGATGGCAGGTGGGGAGAGGGAACAGGAAGACATGAGTTTCATTTGTTCGTCTTCCTGCCAAATTATTCATACAGTAATAATCCTGCCAAACCTTGCATTCCTCTGGCTACTCAGTTGAGTAATGGCTGCCAAATTAAATAAATGTTATTTACCCTTCTGTCAAATAAAACCGACTTCATAACTTCAGGATCTTGTTCAAGTTTGTGTCTCATCAAAAAACACATATCTGTAGCTGCCCCCATTCATGCTGCCATTCATTTTTAACTGGGGTCTTTTAATGCAGGTCATAACCAGGACGTTTACAATGTTGTTTTGACCGTCCTAAAGAGGTTTTATTCAGCATTTTATATTCTGGTGTTGTCTGCTGCCTCCCTTTCCAGTCCAGTGGCTGTTAAATGCATATTTTTATGTCTGTATTGTTCAGTGCAGAGTTATGGAAATACATTTAGCTGCTCAAACTTTCACTAGTTTCCAATTTCGTAAAATATATGTCATCAAGATCGCACCTATCAATGACTTTCATTATGAATTGAATGAAAGCCAGATTCACTGACAGAGTATAGCAATACTAAGAAAGATGTTTTGGAATATAAATTCAACGCTTTTATTTTCTGAAAGTTAAGGTTGAGAACGCCTATTTAAGTGTGAATTTAATTGTGTTCTTGCCTCAATATACGTGTTTTACAGTATCCAAAAAAAAAAGTGTTTCAAAATGCAGGGCGTGACATCTATCGTGCCATTGTGCATTTTTTCCATGTGCCGTTCCATATGTGGATGGTTTCTTATTACATAATGTCACTCAACCTCCCAACGAAAAAGGCGTGGAATGTAAATATTATCATCAGTGCGAAGATTCTCTCTGTGTTGCGGTTACATCTCATGCAGAAATGACAGGAATTGAAGACGCTCAACTGCAGATACTTTTTACGTCTTTGTTTCCATGTCTACCGTGCAATGTTATTAGTAAAAGCGTAAAATGTATCATCTGAGCCATTGTCACAGCATGGAGAATTTCGAATTGAGCATTGGAAGGCTGCAAGTCATTCTGGCGTTTGTCCCAGCTATTTCAAACGCTCTTTCACTCTGACAAAAAAAAAAAATCCATCATATTTTTGAAATTCTTTTTAGCTTTGAATCTGACCTATCACCGAGATAATAAATGTCAGCGCAAAACACCGACCATCAGTGTGTCCGACCCGGAAAATATCAGTATGTACGTCAACCTTGAAGAACAGCGTGGTCAAACTATTTGTTGCAGCAACTGTGCAGCGAGGGCGCTCAGAAACCATGGCAGAGAGACTCGGCTGGAATGAATGAAGGAGGTTGACTGCGTCTTATCGTGCGCCTTCCAAATCAGCTTGTTTTCCTCCGGAGACTCGAGGGCTAAACAGAGAGCGCAGTGTCTGGGCAGATCTCAGCCTCTGAGGCCTCCATTCAAAGGTCCTTGTTCAACTGATGGATACTGTCTGGGATGAAAGTGCATGAAGGGCTATTTGCAGTCTGTCGCTGTCCTTTTCTTTGAATTCATTAGGCTTTCTGAGAAGCTTCATGAAATCTTTCCTCCCTTGTTTGGCCAGTCTTTCTATCCTCTACATGACATTTCTAAATGTATTTGACTTTATTAGACTTAAATAATTATTATCACTATTTTACTTCATAATAGTTTTTTTTGATGTTCATAATTTGATGCTGCTACCCTATGTGTCCCTCAGGGATAAATAAAGTTTATTCTGATTCTGATTCTAAATGACTGTCGAAGAATCTTCCAAGGAAGTAGTCAGTGGGCAGTATTCTAAAAGTCTGATAACCTTTAGACCGATCACTAAAATAGAGTACATGCGCAATACTAACTGACAGTCACCATGCCTTTACAAGCCACTCTGATCAAGTGGCTCTCTACGGTTTCTTTGATTTAATTTGCATTTTAAGCCACCGCATCTGCAGTAACTGTATCACTGCATGTAACCCATATGGATAAGGATATTGTACACGTCTCATTGAATAAATAGAGGATTTGGCCACTCAATCTATCAACTAGCAATGAGATCACGAAGGATTAGGATTTGGGTGAGGGCCAACACGACAAATTGGTTTAAAACACATTTAGCAGCAGGCTGAAAGTTAGAGTTATAGTCTCAGCGGCTTTTGACGCCTTAAGACTGATTTGCTGCAGCACAACAGTAGTAACCCTTGTTAAAGGCAGAACAAACAGGATTAGACCTACATTGGATGGAGCCATGGGAGGGGTGGGGGGGGGGGGGTGGGGGGGGGGGGGGGGGGTTTGAGATCAATCCTTATTTGTGCTGCCTTTGTCCTGAGCAAATTTTCAGTTTGCCTTGGCTGCTTTGCTACCCTAGTGGCAAGGCTTTAACAGACTTTATCTGATTTAAACCGGCTAGTCCCTGACACAATCAGCGTTTGCAAAAATGACGAAAATCCTCGGCTGGAAATCTCTGCTAAATGTCTGCGGCTGAGCTATAAAAGGAATTATTCATTTAAAGAGCTAATGATGGTGAGGCAGCACTTGAGCCAAATGTCCACTGCATTTGAGCAGAATGCAGCATCCTTACACTGAAAAGTTTGTTGCAGTTCTCATATTTTGTGTTTGAATGTTTTGTTTAATGCTTTTCTGGGGTAAAGTCTTGAGTGATGAAACATCGCAGAAATCGATTCCAAGAGCTGCACTCCGAATTTGATTCAGATGAAGAAAAGGTTGGTAAAGCTTCTTAGGAATGCCTCAGTGCCACTAGGAGGACTGTGGTAGTTACATTATCATTCTCTGGCTGTTTGTCTCTCATCCTCCGGAGAAGCCACTGAGCCGACGGTGACGACTAACGGCAAGAGCAGCAAGAGGACTCAAGTTTTCTGAAATGTACTCTAAAGATTTCAGTAGAAGTTTTGAGATGGGGTTGACCTATATACAGGACTGTCTCAGAAAATTAAAATATTGTGATAAAGTTCTTTATCTTCTCTAATGCAATTACAAAAACAAAAATGTCATACATTCTGGATTCATTATAATTCAACTGAAATATTGCAAGCCTTTTATTATTTTAATATTGCTGATTATGGCTTACATCTTAAGAAAACTCAAAAATCCTATCTCAAAATATTAGAATATCATGAAGAAGTATTTTTTGTTTTTTTAATTGCATTACAGAAGATCAAGAACTTTATCAAAATATTCTAATTTTCTGAGACAGTCCAGTATTATTTTGTTCAAGAGAACGCATAACAATGATGACAAATTCCTATAGCTTCATTCAAGACCACACAAACACCGCTATTGATGTATTCCAGTATAATTCAGCTATGGTATAATAACTCTGCAAGTAACTAAAACTTCTTAACACATTTATTTACCTGAAAAAAAAGATTTGTGTTGCTCATGTATTGAAGAGGTATTGCTATATGTTATGGGCTATATGTAACGGTTTAAAATTGTCGTCTCATGGTAGATCCAAGCTGCCTGGTTGCTGGATGCGTTGTTTACAATCATACGTTGCGAGTAACTGAGCACACCTGACTCAGAACTCTGCTTTCAGTGTTTCAGATGGAATATCTACAGTATGTCTAGGATGTAAACAAAGGTGTGATTCTACCTGAGGCCAGAACAAATAATATCAAGTGGGATGAGATTGAGTTATAATTAGTTAACAGAGAAGATTTATAAATTTCAAATATGGAGTTGCCTGATTTAGCTTTGTGAATTCATTCGCAATGTAGTGATGTTGTAAGAATACTGAGAATTCAGAGCAAAAGGACAGATACGGTTTACTCCTCCTGTCATGGACTTCATTTCGGATTATTGTTGTTCAGATTTATGACGCTCGCGTTGTCTTTTTCCTTTTTTTTTTCCTTGGCTTGATGCAAACTGACAGACAGAAACTTTCTATTATTTCCAGAACAAAACCACTTGTTTTGCACATTTCCTACCAAACTTGAATAAGCGTGATGTTTTTTTTTTTGTGTGAGTGTGCGTGCGCAAAAAAACCCTGTAACACACTGATTCGTTGTTGATTTTTGTGTAAATATTTGACGACGTGAACGTCATTCCAGATAGTGAAGTAGTAGAAACTTGAGTCTGAGACCATGTTTATTTTGACATTTAGTTCATTGTCTTATAGCATTTCAGTATTATCCACTCCTGCTGGCCATTACAAACAATGCAGCCAAGAAGAGACGGCCATATAGGCTTCACTGTTTAGACTCAAAGGGTCTGCCTTATATTTAGTCCTTATCTAACTGGAGCGAGTTTGTCTTAAATACATTTTTATGCTTTCTTTCCCACAAATGAAGAAGCGCAGCCTATCAGATATCCACGCTTATTTACTTACATAGGAAGAACCTGTTCTTTTGAGTCGTCTCCACTTTATCAGGTTTGAAATCAGCCAACTGTACAAAGAGTGAACATGATCTAGAGGATATGTGGCCGGGTGTGTGCCCACACTGTGCTTGTGTATTGTATATCTTACAATCTGCAACGGTCTTGCGTTGAAGAGAAAGTTGTGTAATTCTAGAGCTGTGCAAAAGAGAAACCAATCCTACAGACATGAATCCAAGACATGAAACGCTTGTGGTTTTTTTTTTGTTGTTTATAGTGTCAGTTTAAGCACAGCAACAGTGTTCTGTTGGTTATGTTCAGCCCTCATCTTTTACCAAGCCAAGGGTTTTTATAATCTTAAAAAGCGACATGCAGCCCACTGTTTCATATAAATGGATAGGAAGAAACTCGGACTGCGGAACAGTTTGGCAGGGAAACAGGAAAGGTAATCACCGATGTCATTGTCTGGCTGTTGGCAACAGAGGACCTGAAAGGCAACTGATTCGCTACAGATACTAATTGGCCTTTGTCATACTGAGTAAAAGCAGTTTATAAATCAAGTAGTTTGAGATACAGAGGGACTTTTTTTTTCCCCCCCAACACTCAGGTTCTGTGGCTACCCTTATAAAATAGTGCGACCACTTATCGACCGTGAAGCCGTATTAACCTGGAACAATGACAAGAACTAGATTGTTTAAAGCAAGTGAATTAAGATTGACACAAGGAGAGACGATCTGAATCGTCATCGGCCCAAAACCATATCTCTTCCTTCCTTCCTCAACCTGAGGTTTAAAAAAATGAAGAGTTGCCATGAACAAATTCCATTTATGATTGAATGGCGTCCAGTCACATTGTTAAATCAATGACCAGGGTTTATCATGGACAGAATTATTTAAGATAAGAGATACTGATTGATCAAACAAAAAAAATGTGATTTATATATATATATATATATATATATATATATGTGTGTGTGTGTGTATATATATATATATATACACACACACACACACACACACGTACATATATATGTATACACATACACATATATGTATGTGTACGTATATGTATATACACATATATATGTATGTATATACATATGCACAGGTATATGAATAGGTATATATATATATACACACACACACATCTACATACACAGGAGGTAGTGCAACCGTCCTTGAAACTGAACATTCCTGGTTCAATTCCCGGCTCCTCCTTTTGCGGCACTGACAGACAGCAGCCAACTGCTCATGGCTCATCCATGATGGGTTAAATGTAGAGAAGGAATTTCCCCACAAGGTGTTAATAAAGTATTAAGGATCATAGAAGCACGGCCGAGATGTAAAACTGTGTCCATTGTGCCAGAGGACTTTTTGCACTTCCATGTGGTATATGGTATATATTGAGAGCAAAATGAGAAACTATCAGAAAAGATATAAAATTCTCAGCGTATCAAAGTTTCTTGCGCTCATAGGGTTCTCCCAGGGAATAGGAAGTTCTATGGCGTACACAGACTTCAGTGATGGGGACCAAAGTAACAAATCTGGCCTTAAGGTAGTAGATGCGATTTCAAACATTTTTCAATCTCAGGCAATCTCATGGCTATTGAGTATGGTGGGAGGATGGTTAGGCTTTTTCTGACCCTCCAGGGCTTAATAAACCATCAATTATTATTACAGCCAGCCAATCCCCAATCATGAAAGAAAATAACAGAAAAAAAAAGTTGAAATCAGTCAGCACGGGAATTAATTAGCTATTGGGCATTTGTTGAAACGGGTTCTTAGTCACACAGACTGACTGCAGTGAAAGCAAGAAAGAGACCTGTCCTTTTTTTTTTGTTTGTTTTTCAACAAGAAATTGGACACATTTTGAGTGACTCTATAACTGAATTGGAATCATATATTCCAAAATTGAAAAACAGAAAGTAGAAGTGTCACTTTTCAAATTTCTGAGTGGCTGGGAAAGAAGGAGCGCTCGCTCACAGACAAGATCTCACAGGTAATCATTTTTTGCGGTGAGAACCAATTAGCTCTCATTGCAGCAATCCTAATGAACTGAAACAAGGCCAGTAATTGATGTATGTGTTTGTTTTCAAACATTATGTTGTCTCAACATTATGAGGATTCTTACCCTGTAGGAGCTGCACGCAGTGAAAACTTGATCAAATTATTGCATGTTAGTATGTTGTTTGTTTTCTCCAGTATTAGTCCGCTTGCTTCAACGCTTACTACTAGTTTAATACTCGGGTTTAACGATGAGGTCCAGAAAAGGATTTTTCACGTTACAGATGTTGCAAAAAGACACATATATGTATTCATATATCAAATGCAGGCCAAAGTTTCCAATCTAGAATATAAACTGTAGGAGGAAATATGGATAAATGTTTTCATCTATTTATTTTTATCTCACTTCTAGTTTTCAAGTAGGATTTACCTACGGATCATAAATAACAGCATTTTATTAAATCTCCCATTCTATGAGAAACATCTATTGCCTGGCACCTGAGAAGAATTTGCCATTTTGCAGAGACATTCCTCAGCCATTCATTTGTTTAATTCATGAAGAGTGAGGAGAGCAGAGCAAAAATAGATTGCAGATTTAACACACAGAATTAGCCTTGGTGATCTTTTATTCTGGGGGTTAAAGAGGCAGTCACTTCATTTCTGAGGCCTAATATTGCTTTTGAGTATCTTTTCTGATGAATATAAAAGAGGCTTTTTTTTTTCTTAAATATTGCTATACAAATTGTGAAAATATCAAAACAGCTTGTATAGACCGACGGGAGTCAAGGCTTCTTTTGGGAGGAGTTATTCGCTCTCAGACTTGACCGAGCTCCTGACAAAGAATTCACAACATACCTCCATGAATGGGCTGATTTTCCGCTCAGTTTTCTGTATGTGCACTATAAGCCCAGACTCACAGGGGTCAGTAATTTGTGTGTGAGAGGTTGAGAAGAAAAACTCTTTCAGTAGATCGTTGCCGTTCCCCTTATCATCCATACTTGCAGAACGAATGTAACTCTGAAACCAATGTTAAATAGCCTATAAGTATGATCTGCAATTTCTTATATCCATTCGGACATTGTTTTGTGTTTTATCAGCATGTGGATTTCTTCATTTCTTTCTTTCTTTCTTTTTTTTTTTTTTTTTGCTTGAGCACGTATGCAAGAATATGCTGATTTTACTTTTATGACAGTTTTGGGACAGTCTTCATATCATAAGTTCTTTCCATTAGTATTAAAACAATAATAATAATAAAAATAATCATACACTGTCAAACTGTGGCCAAATCTAGTTTTATACATAGGATTTATAACAATTCAATATTTTCTAAAATAGCAAATACATATATGGTGGTTAGTACGGATTTTCTGTCAGGACCACACTAATAAAACTGTTCCTGAAAAGCCTTCCAACAAAAACTTTTTTTTTTGGATTTAAACTGTTTCTGCTGAAAAATGTACCAATCTTTTCCCTACTTTTGATGCTTTCATGGCAACGGATGCATAATTCCTTAGATTATTTAGCACCCGAAGGCTTTGGTCGAGTGTTTTCCAGCAGAAACCAGCATTCCCCCATCTTTAGCATTAAATGTACCTGTTTGATTTTTTTTTTCTCTCTTCCCCCTTTTTAAAATGTGTATTCTGAACTCCATCGGTTGGCTTACCAAAAGTAGGTCTTCACGTGCTCTTGGATCAACACCCATGTCTCCCCAAAGTCGTCTGATTTCCACAGCTAGAGAGGCAGGAATGGGGAGTGGGTGTGGGGAGAAGGGAGAGGGTGTGGGGGAGCAGAAGAAGAAGGAGAAGAAGAAGGGGGGGTGGTGCACTGTAAAAATGTAGGTCAAGCTCATTCCTTTATTTTAGCTCTCGCTTATGTGACAAGGAGAACGCTGGAGAACCGTTCAACAACTGCTGTGCGGTACTTCAGCAGACAGGATCTTCTTCTACCTACCGGTTACTATTGAAAAGTGCAGAACTCTTTAAAAAAAAAAAAAAGCTTAAGTGAAACCAAATATACAACTCATGATATCGCCTGCATTTATATAATGAGGACTGATGAATTTGTATTTAACAGAGCCTGAGATAAAACAGACCAAGATCGGTTTGTCACTTATGACTTCGCACTATATCCTAAAATACTGAGCCGAGAACTAGCATGTTTACCATTTTTAAAAAGAAGACTAAATTGTGATAAGATTTCAAGTTTGCAACCTTTCTACTATTTAGCTGTTGCATGTCAGCAATTTACTGCTATGCTCCGTGTGTTTGACAGTTAAAAAAGACAAAAACAATAATAAACTATTTTCATTGGTAGTTGATGTGATGCAGTAATTTGAACACTGGTACAACAATGTAGCGGTATGGGGTTGTCCAAAAAAAAAAAAAGTAAGAACAACATCGGTGCTGTATGTGTTTTTTTTTTTTTGCAGCCTGCATCACTCTTGCGGTTTCACACCAGATCTCCTGCAAAAGATCAGACAACGCTGAGCGTCAAGATAGAGGGGGCTGCTGCTGGCAAGGCGACACTTTACCTGCTTGTTTGGGTGACTGCCATCGTAGCCCAGTACTAGGTTGGGTCTTCTGCTGTGGAGCACGAGGTCCGTGGGTTTGAAGGGGAGGGGGAACCCCTGCACGCTCTTACAGAAGTCAAAGGTGTTCCACAGAAAATTGTTGGTGGAGTCCACGAAAAGGTACTGAAAGAAAAGAACAGTTGGAGACAGAAATGTGATGTTACCTCAATCCCCAGCTTAATGAAGAGGAAAAATATAGACGGCTACCAATGCGGCACCTCGACGCGTGTATACGTGTGCGTACACACACGAAAACTCTGATTATGTAATTGGAAAGCGCTAAATTAATCCCACACTTATTTTTCAAGTTCCCTTGGATGTTTAATGTCACTGTAGCCGCAATGACATGTAGGCTGAATGTAGGACGAACACAGTGTAGCTATAGTGATGAATCACAATAAAAAGAAACAATGAAAGAAGGAATAAGTGGCTTCTTTCACCAGAATCAATGCCTGATGGTTGTGTGTCTTCATCGGAAATGTGGTTCCAGTTTACATCCATATTGTCCAGTTTCACAGCAGAGCTTGGACCGCTAGAAGTAAACATCTACCACTGAAAAGCAATGAATCATCATGTTTCAATCCAACAATGTTTCGTGCAAACGTGACCTTTGGCCACAAAAATAAAAAATAAAAAAATCAATAAAACTTATTCTTCAATCCAAGTACCAATTTGGAGGAAAATTCCCTCAAGGTTAAAACTGATTGCTTTCATCGGAACTAGACGGACAGGCAACCTCGAATTGTCTGGTCCTTATGCCCGGGGGCGTACAAATATATTTTCAACAAAGGGGATTCTTTAATCCGGTAATTACAAGTGATAGCTAGGCAGAATAATCTTCAGCGGCTTCTTAAGGGTCTTTACTAAAAGGTGAGAGGCTCAGAGAAGACAAATGAAGAATTGTCAGATGATCTAAAAGAGGCTGGCATCCTGATACACGGAAAAAAAAGCAGCTACACGCTGATCCTCCATGACAAACTCACTGAAAGATTGATTATTAAGTGATGGTTCCCACAACAGAACAGTAAGACCAGACATGCAAGCCGGGACTCCAGCCAGATCGACCTTTTCAAATGCAAAAGCAGTCGGTGATACCAAACGGCCAGGAGGGTGAACAAATGATGAAAAAATAATTCTATATCTGAGGAATTAAGATTGCTAACACTTATAAAGTTACAAGAACAATGATTTGCCATTATAGTTTATGAAGTGCAAACGGGTGAAAAAAAATCTACGAAAATACTCAAAAAGACTGGTTCTTAACAAGCTAATGCTACAAGAAGCAGGGAGTTATGACAATAAGCGGATTTACACTGCCATTTAATCCCAGGATGTGTAAGAATGGATTACATTGAGAACTACTATGTGGGGGGGGGGGGGGGGGGGGGGGGGGGGGGGCAGCGTTAGCTCAAAATGCTACATCAGATAAGGCAGACATTTCAAATGGCTAAATAACACCTGCTTATAAACCATCTTTCCACTGAGGCTCTGAAAGCTCTTTACAGTGTTGCCTCACTTGGCCATTCTTGCACTCTCACTCAGTGACGGCAGTTATAGTTTCAACCCGTTAAAAGCAGCCAACAATGAAATTAGTTCTGTGATGGGCCCGCGTTGACCGGACTTCAGCGTCTGGCATATCTTTACTAGTCCCAGGCCCCAGTTTTCAAGTAAAATCGGGGCCAGGTGGCACGTTTCAACAGCTTGGGGAGTTTAGGGAAGCCTTGGCGTGTATAAAGTACAAAACATCAGCCGTGGAGTAAAACCTTTGTGATTAAAGTGGATGTATTGGGGGTAATGCTTTATTTTATCGGTCATTTTTATCAGTCCTGTGGAGCTATGAGTCGTGAACACAGGCCGGTATTGTTGCTCCAAGCTTTCCCTGCTGGTTGATTTGTACATTCTGAATTGTTCTATTCATGACAATACTGCAAAGTGACAGGTGGAAAAAAAAACCTAGTATTCATGGCCTTGGGGGAAGGCGGTTTGATATCATTTCACTTTTAGAGCACCTTTAAACCAACCGGAAGGGATCGCAACCTTTGTTCAGAGATGCAGGGGATCTGACTGCAGCTTTAAGAGGACAGACTCGGGCTATCGGCGCATATATTTCTCCATAAAAGCCGCTCTTCTTCAATTCTACAACCCCGCAATTCTGATACAGGCCATTTTCCCATTCTCACTTAAAAATGTCTGGGGGGCTTTTGCAGACATGTTTTGAATTGTTGCACCGCATACTATTATGCAGGAAAAGGATGTGACCACCTGAAATATATGGAAACATCCCATCGAATTTACAAGGAAAAGATGTGGTAAAGGTCTTTCTAAAAGCATTTATCAATTTTTTTGTTTTTGTTTTGTTTTTGTTTTTTTAAGCAACCAAGCCACTGCGAATGCCTTCGTGGAAACACTAAATCATCATGTTGCAGCTGTATTTCTTTTCAGCTCTTTCTTTGGATTTATAATAGTTTCCTTTCCTTTCGAACAATTTTTTTAAACCACTCTTTCTTTAGGAGTCTTTAAGATGCCAGTACAAGTCAGGCCCATTACATTTATTGATATAAGCCATGGAGGTCTCTAATAACAGTCCAAACTACATCAGCTTCAATTTAATTTATAAAAAGGAGTGGGTGTACAGGATGTTTGAATGGATCCAGAGTCATGGAGCCCAAAAGCAAAATTTTCAAAAGAATCACACCCTGTATATTTTAGAGCGTTCCAATGTCAGACTCCAGTCTTATCCGGACGTGATTAGCGGTGTGGTCACCATCTGCCTGCACGTTATGAAAAAAAGCAATGATTGATGGGGTATTAGCTAGGAGGGCACATTGTGAAGCACAGTGACGCTGTCTAAGCTTGTGCAAGAAAAAAAGAAATGGCCACCAGTCCACCAAATTTCAGGGAAATGTTATGATCCAGACAGCGGGGAGCGCTGACTTTCGAGGGTACCATTAAATCCCGACAGATAAGCATCAATATTTAACGGGATTTCACTCTGTCTCCAAAAACGACACGAAAAAGTGTTGTAGAGGTTTACTATCTTCGAATTTCTGGGTCATCTTCATCCAACGGGAGAAAAGCTGTGATGAGACACTTATGCATCATTAGGCCCGACAGCTCACAGCATAAGAAAAATAACAGAATATTTCCTTAATGGTCCTAAACAAAGAGCAAAGTACCTCTTGATACTGCAAAAATGAAGAGGTCTCAACATCTTCATAGTAATTTCTACTACTTCAACTGACAAGGAAAAATAGCATGGATTAATTCTTTCCGGCCACATATCCCACAGCTTAAAAGAGAGTTGGATTTAAGACTTTTGACTTTTTAAAGATTTTTTTAATTCAATCCAATACCTTAGCTTGGTTTAACAGTCTACCGGTAAGTGGTAAACTCAGGAGGGGGGAAAAAGAAATGTAATTTTTAAGATGGATGAAAGACCTGCATTTCAATGCCAATTAAGGCTTTATTTTTACATTAATTACTTCCAGCGCCTTTTTGAGAACAACTTCGAGGGCTCCGCAGTGACGATGCTTGCAGCAGTGTTACATGTTTAGGGATGGGGATTGTTTTGCTTTGGAAGGACACATCTGTGTTGGTGAGCATGTAGCGTGATTACCACGATCTCATTATACCGCCAGTGATCACCAGTCAATGTATTTATGTATGTATGTTAAACAGATAAATACACATATTTGTCAGCTTAATCCTGACAAAAATTAAATCAGAAGGCACACAGTCGGGCCGATCATTAAAATGCAAGAGCGCTATTACCGTAATATGAAAAAATAGGTATCGGATGAGGCCATATCCGGCTCCAAATCCTAAAACCTCTACTTAGATTATAATAATTGGATCCCATGATGAGCAGGAAATGGGGTAGGGGATTAATTCAGGGGTAAAGGACGGGATGATGCAAACAGAACCGGATGAATATCTAAATCCTCTTCAATGTGAGATACAGCGTATTTATTTACAGTATGGTTTTGGTTCCAGCAGGGGGGTTGTAAACTCAAAGTTAATGAATTGAAATGACGGTTGTGCAATGACCAATTGTTTAATGGCTCCTGTCCAGTCGTGTACCAGGAAAAACTTCTGGGGTAAAAATAACGCATTGCCCCGCACAGACACAGCTCTCGTATGTTTGCGGAAATTTTCAGAGGTCAAGGCTTAGAAACGATTACCTGATTCTCATGGTTACTGGGGACCGTGGGATTTGATTCAAGCAGGTGATGAAACCCCTTGAGTTAATAACAAGAGAGCTGAAGTTTATATCTCCAGAATTTTTCAATGTTTTGGTACAGCGCATTTGATTCCACATTATTATAAAGTCTGGCTTGATCAAACTGAATTTAAATTAAAAGATAAAAAGCACAATCATTCCCCTGGAGCCTTTTATTCAACGTCCAGGAATTCTTGCTGGTACTGGTACCTCTTTTAGGGGGAGAACCCCCGTTTCCGTTGGCTGCGTAAGTGCAGCTGATCTCACTTTAAAAACTCCCGTTATTGTATGTTTCACCTCATTTTCATGACCTCTCTGCTTTTTTTATTCTCCGTTCTTACCCTTCTGTTATCAGCCGGACTGTGGTAGAACTGGGAGATGACTTGCTTGCTCTCATTCTTGGCCTTGGCTCCTGTCAGCAAGAACTTTTCAGAGACCAGCGTGAAAGTGGTCCCGTAGTCGTAAGAGACGTAAATCTGGAGCCAAAAGAAGAGGGGAAGAAGCAAATAATCAGCATTGCGGTTTACTGAAACTGCGTCGTGTTTGATTTGATACGGTTATGATCTCTGGCCAAGTGCAAGAAAATGGAGAGAAGAGCATGAAATTTAAATTCAAATAGAATGAAAATGCTTTCTCTTTTTTTCTTTTTGATTTATTTTCCACAGTTTGTGAATTATGGGAGAAAAAATCTTCTTCTCCGAATCAGTTCATTCCATCACGGTTTTTTTTTAGTGTTTCGTGAGGGCAGGAAAAGAAAGAAAAAAGATAAATAAATGAATGAAAAAAACAATAAAACAAGATCGTAAATGAATTATCCGATTGCGGCACAAAATGATAAATATTGACACGGCAGTTTTGTCCAAAGGGCTCAGTATTGGTCGTCCATACTCCTCTGACTCCGAGCCAAGTTCTCAATACTTTATGTGCGTGAGAGTGGGGCTCGATTGATTAATATGTAGGTCCACAGCAATAAAAAGTAAAACAAAACCCGTGAACTCACACACCTTCAGTGGCGGAGCTTATTTATGGTGGCGATTCAATGACCGCGATTGAGAAGGGGAGTCAGACTGAACCGTAGACATCATGAAAGGTTTTAAAGGACTATAAAAAGCCAGCGTGGGGTACATTTAGCTTCCCATGCAAGGATGGGTTTAACTCACAGAGCTGGTTTTGGGCCCCGTGGCTCCGGTGCTGTCTCGAGCCAAGGCGACGATAACGTTGCTCTTCTCTCCGGCCCAGTGGACGACCATCTGGTTATGGGAGTCGTTGAGACTGACCTGCAGGACGGAGTGATGTTAAACAAAAGATGAAGGTCGAGATCATGCTTTGCAGTTCTATCGTCACACGGTATCTGTTATGCCTCTATAAGAAGCGGGATAAAAAGTGTTTCTTTTTTCCTCCGGCGAACATCGACATATAAAGCAAGGAGTTTATTTGTCGAATTTATTTGCTGCTTCCATTTACATCACCAAGGACTTTATGTTTTCGAATGGCTTCTCTGATTTGTTAGTTTCCCTGTGTATCAGAATGAATACTAAAAAGCTTCCACTTTTCATGAGGAC
The DNA here is from genome assembly GCF_037954325.1 of Fistularia commersonii. NCBI lineage: Eukaryota > Metazoa > Chordata > Actinopteri > Syngnathiformes > Fistulariidae > Fistularia > Fistularia commersonii. Next base: position 6,136,272 of record NC_141286.1, read on the forward strand.
ACACAAACACATATATATACGATTTGATTTTTTTCTTATCGCAAATTACATTGACCCGCAGAAGCCCCTTCTTTTACCGAACTTAATTCACTTCAATGACGGGCTGTATTCCTGTGGTGTGGTGGAAAATGTGGCGCAATGCAAAAGTGTAGTGCTTTCTGTTTGTTCTTTTCATGGAAAAATAAAATACTTCCTCAGCAGGTATTCAATGATACAATCGAGATGAAAAGGATAATGTCAGCCTCGGCCTGTCTGATGAAGTTCAGACAGCGTGCGCTCGCGTTGTGTATGTCTGTAAATACCTTTCTGATTTCCATGCGCTGCTTGGCAAACAGCTAGCTGTGACTCAACTCGTCCATCCCCCCACAACATCCCCAATCCCCGGACCCCCATCAACCTCACAACAGGCTGGTAAATCAATGAAAATAAATAGGCTATTTCATCCTTTTTCATTGTCATTGCATCGCTGTCTCTTCACTGCGCCGCTACCCTTACTTTTTATTGATGATTCAGTGATGGAGCGGGTAGCTGAGAGAGCTTTTTTTTTTTGTAGTTTCGAAGAGGCAGTGTTCTTTCCTGAAAACATTTGTTGCCCCCGTCGGCACAACCCTCGAGCCGTGTGGGCTTTTTTTTTTTTTTTTTTTACTACGACTGCGATCGACGCGGCACGGTGAAGTTGACTTGAAATATCAGGGGGCAAAACGCGTCAGGTCTTCAAACAGCCTCTGTGTTTGTTTGTTTTTTTGTTTTTTTGGCGATCGGATCCAGGCGGGCAGCCCGCCAGGTGGATCAGGACACGCCCAGGTAGATCAAAACTTTAATCCTCACTGACCGGGTGTTTACAGTTCACGTGACGCCATAGTTTAAACTGCAAGGTGGAGAGCATAAAGGATGTTAGAACATCAGGTGCAATTCCTTTTTTTGCAACCCCTCACTAAACATACGCACACACTGGGTTCGAAAACATGACGATACCTGCAGAGCCACACAACAGCAATGAACACACATAAACCCGATTGAATCTTTTCCTACCAACTTATTGTTCTGTGACTTTTTAATATTGGCCATGATTTACTGATATCTCTATGAAAGGCTGATATCTGCAGATAAAAATCTCCGGAACCCGTAAATCTGTCAGACTATAAAAATCTACAATAGGTATCAAAGTACCCATTAAGTAAAACAGCTCGACCGTTGATTAACTCATCACTTGATTTTACTCAATTGTTTTTTGAGAGGCACTTGAATGCTATCTTAGATCTAATTTCAACAGCCAGTGATAGAGAATAGTCAGTAACATTCGGTTGCACTAAAAACTGATTAAACATTTAGGACAATGTGCTGTTGTTAAAATTGAACGGAGTATCACTCACCGAATTTTGACTATTCAAATACTGTTAACGCAAAATTTGTTGGATTTCTGTCGAAATTAACAATTGGTATTGGCTGCCGTCATTTTTCAGAGCTGACTTCCTGCCTGGGCATTTTCTGGAATCATCATTTTGCACCAGCATTAATGTTAAAATTACAAAACTGTCGTGGGCCTTTAAAATTATATGCGAAATAAACACTTGACAAATTCATTGCTCAGATTTATCAAACTAATGAAGACAACAAGGTCCTGCGAAACATTCAGTGGTTTGCATCTGAACGATCTAAAAGTCTAAAAAATGTTAAGAGACAGATGGTCAACAATTATTAAGTCATGCTCAATGTCAGGAGCACATTCTTTAACCATTTTTTGTTAAGCTTATCTGCTTGATTGATTGATTTATGTTATATGTGGTGTGATTATGTTAAAGCTAGAATGGATGTACAATACAGGAAAGCTGGCAAATACAACATTATAGGAGTAATCCAAAAAATTAAAAATCAATGTTATGAGAAAATGCAGAAATATGACTTAATATTAAAAAAAAAGACACTTCATGTAGATTGGAAAAAGGGTATTAGCAATACATGGAGTGGAGCAAAACATTCAAGAAAAGAAACGTATTTATACATTATCTTATATTATCCATCAGAGGTGAATTGTTTTGGGAAGGGCTTTTAATAGGGAAATTAAGCTTGAGATTGTGAATACTGTTCATATGTTAATTTGAATCTATTTAGATACACATCATTACTAAAAAGGTTTTATTTTATTTTCATTTTATTTATTTATTTGGGACAGTGCGTGTTAATAAACACGCATGAGAAATGCATGTTAACACACCACTCCGGCTAATTTGCATCTGGTGTCCGACAGTTACGCTCACAAACACAATCTCATTCATCCTGAGTGGTCATTTTAGCACTCTTATATTCAGAAGATCATGAATAAAAAATATGATATTTAACAAATGTCCAGGTCAGAGAAACATATTTTTCAGAAGCATAGTTCACGCTGACACGGCAGCGGCTACCCGAGGTGAACTCTGGCGTAAGACTTGGCCGCCGCCTCCCCTCACTTTCGTATTTGCCAATATGTCATGGAGACGACCACACGCCCCACTTTTGTTTGACGAATAAAAGCGTCATGTTTAATCTGAGCGGGGAAAGCAAACAGAAAATAAACAATTTCTTATCGTTTAGAGACTAGGATTGTGTGTGTGTGTGTGTGTGTTTTTTTTTACATGGGAAATGATGCAAATCCTCGCCGGCAACACAAAAGGTACAGCGGTTTCAATGTCACTGGGAAGTCACAACTTCAGCCTCTTGTCAAGAAGCCAACCCTACTGATAGTGCGTTTCATTTTTTTTTTTCCGTACTCATCCTCCTCCTCCACCTCCTCCTCCTTCCTATTTTCCTCAATCTGTCTCCCTCAGGGCCAGGACAATAAAAAGCCAGGGCTGTCTCTCAGATCGAGGCAGTAGTAAATCTCTGGATTTTTCGGCCTTGCTGCCTTCAATGTTCACGGGCGAAAAAGGGGTCCCAGAAGCTCCACGGACTTGACAAAGCCAAAGCGACAAAATGATTATGAAATCGTTTCGAAATCGGCCCCGGGAAATTGCGGCGTGAGGGTTAACAAATTTAGCTCAAATTTGGAAGCGAGGTATAGTGAAAAGGGTGCTCCCGAAACCCGGACAGTGGCTGAGAAAAAGAAAAAAGAAAAGTCAATACAACCGGCCGTTAAACCTGCTGAGCACCTGCCTGGTGGAGGTGCAAATCTCACAGACTCTCCTTAAAGATTTAGTGACCGTTCCGTGACCTTTCCCCCGCGCACGCCTTTAACACGCTTCACTCCGGCTGCACAAGCATTTTCATGTCATGGATGCTCCGGTGTCTGTTTTCTGTGTAACTGCCAACTCAATGAAACTCACTCTGCAACATTTTTTGGGGGAGGGCGAGGGATCGGGCGAGCAAAATATTACTCTTAATCTTTACAAGCAATTCGGTGTTCTTTAAAAATGCAACAATAACGTGAAAACACAAAGGAGACGTATTGTTAAGACTGGAAGAAAGATTTCTCCGCTATTGCAACATGCAGACGCATGCAACACACAACAGATGCTACATTGTAAAGGTACTATCTGACAAAGCAGACAGGATTCAGCAAACCGGGAAATTATTCAGAGTGAAAGGAGCATCTTCCCCCTCTTCTCTTTTTTTTTTCTGACAGGAGCTGTCTGTCAGACGCGAGGCCAGACGGGAACAGTCCAGACTCCCTCTCGATTTGATTCTCCACTTCCTCATCTTCTTGAAGCACTTCAGTCCAAGATGTGCATTTTCAAGTTTGTTTGGTTATTTTTTCCTCTCACCGAGTTCTGGATGTTCACTCCTTAATATTTGATTTTTTTGTATTTACAATTCATGAGTGCACTAGAAATATTACCTTTAAGTAACTCTGTGAAGATTTACTAAGTGACGAACGAATCCGGCTGCTGCTTGTCTTGCAACTTGCTTAATTTTCACAGGGTGAGCCCCCCCCACCCCCCACCCCCACCCCCACCCCCCACTCCGCCCACCCCCCACTCATCTACCTGCTGTGTTTACAAGCTGCGTCTCCCTGCGAAAGAGGCTCCGAGATGAAAGCGAAATGTCAAAAGCTGGCGAAAAAGACCGCATCCAACCAATTAGATTTGGGTCCGAACGCTATGTTTTCACCCCGGCCAGTTTTTGATTGTGATGATTATACAAACAGATGGATGAATTATTTAGCTGTTAGAACGCGATCTCTCTGACATCTGCAATGCCTTGTTCTGCTGAGAGTCCCGCTTAACGCTTGGCGTACGAAACCCGAGTAAATGATTTCACCGTGTTACCTGCATTTGTGTGTTTTGGAGTGCAAAGTACTCCCCCCCCCCCCATCTTGGCTGCATTCCACAGTTTGAAGCTGGTCTGGAAGCTACGTCTTTTGCTAATGCCACATATTTTAGATAAAGCTTACAATGGACAGCAAGATTTCCTGTGTGTTAGAGAAAAGTGTGAGTCGGGCGGGCGGGCGGCTGGGCCAGTTAAAGCTATATTTTTTTTCAATATTAGACAAGAGGAAGATAAAAAGGGGCCTATTCATCACAGTGAAGTTGTTCTTCACTAGATGTCTTCATGAATCCAGCTGCTTTTGAACACGATAAATTATTTTCTCCACTCTCCCAGCAGCATCAAACCAAGGAACATAAAAAAATCTTTGCCGAGTCTCTGGGAAATTAGCAAAGTATATTGTAAAACAATTGAAAATAGAGCTCAGGCCTCAGTGCCGAACTTGGCGGCGCCCAGTGACAAGGGTTTCCTTGTCTGCTAGCAGAATGGCACTGTCTTTGAAAAAGTAGAAAAGAAGGTAAATACATAAACAAACAAACAAACAAAAACCCATCCTGTGTCCAGTGGGGTGTCACCACAACGCCTGTCAGAAGTGAACCAGGGACCTTGTTGCTGTGGGGCAGAAGTCGTACCACTGTACCACCATGTTGCCCACCTCCGCTCATTAATTTTTATGAGAATATTAACAGTGTTGATGTCATTTTGGCAGAAACAAGTGGAATATGAGTGCATGTAGGAACATGTTTTTGTTTTTCATCCCAAAACTTGTGGAAGCTCAACTGTTGACAATACAGTGAACTCTGATTGTGGTGACTCGCATTTAAATACGATGGCTATCAGCTGCTTCATTTAAATCTAAAACTATGTTCGGCATATTATCGTGGAACGGCACATCAGTGCATTTCGTATAAAAGTACAAGGAGCCCTGTAAATGAGTCTCAAACAAAAAAACTGCGATTAATGTTCAATTATTTTGCCTGACTTTACCTCGGGACTTGCCTTTTATGTGCAAACCATTGAACGATTTCATTATTCACTTCAAAAGCCGGGGTTTTCTTGAGATGAGAATTAGAAGCCTCTTCTGTTGCTTTTTGTTGTTGTTTGTTTCCATCAAGCGTGTATGAAGTTAAAGTGAACCGTGTTAAATGTGTGAAATAGCATCTTTGTAGGGCATTTGTGAGTTATGGCTAAAAGATGGAGGCTATTTTTTCCTCTTAATTCATTTCTGCTTCCGTTATTGAAATCATGCCATGGTAGGCCTGTGTTGTATCAACAACAACAGCAGCGGATCAACCCACCGCTCAGGGACAAAACTTGACAAAGGTCAAAGATAAACAAGTTGCAATGCTTTAGTCCTGAACAGTCTGGGGGGAAAAGATTATCAAAATAACAATATTCACATTTTCCACAACCCTGTTGGGCAAAGATCTACCATTTCTCTGCCAATCGCAGCGTCTGTTCAAACGCTTTCATGCGTCAGCAGAGGTTAAAAAACGACTCCGCTTTGCTGTGCACCTATTTGGATGACACCGGTTGCTCATTCAGGACTTGGTCTTCCTCTCTGCTAAAACGTTTATGCTTTCAGTCTGCCTCTGTGTGTTGTAGAAAATAATCTGTAAGGCAATTTTTACAGTTTGAAATGAAAGTGGGTCTTTTCTTTGCAGATGTTGCTCTTGCAAACCCATTCAATTCTAAGTGTAGGTCCTTGATCAGCTAGCTGCTGGGGCTTTTTTGGCCTTTTTTTTCTTTATGCTGCATTATTCTCTGTCGTCACAGAGATGTGAACATTTAATCGCCTGTCATAATTGCATTTCGCCAAAGGAGGTAACAGTGTGGCATGAAACCCATGTTCAATCTGCAGCTATAATGTACTCCCCGCAACATAGATGAACTATAATGCCGCTAAGTTAGCAGTGAAGGCATTTGTGACAATGGAATCACAACACTGAATTAACAGACATGCCGAAAGCATTACAAGACCACTTAAAGCAGAGTTTTCAAGTTGTACAGAATTAAAAACAAGAGAAATTAAAGAGTTAATTACATCGAGCATAGGTGATTGATTGCTTTCTGCGATGGCTCAATTTTAGGCCTCTGTTCTCTGATAACAGATGCAAATTGATATATCATCCAAATATCTATTAGAACTCTAAACGTGCTTTGCTTGTAATCCCTCAAGTGAGCATCAGAGTGGGGCAGCAGTGGATGTGGTTTCCCTTCATACGCTTTGTTGTGTCACAGGCAAAGGGAGGCCGATAAGTCACCGACAAGTCATTACATGCAAAAGAAAAATAGCAGCATTCCTTATTAGTGCTTGAATCTGAATACAAATAAAAAAGCTTCTGGTCTTTGCTAATCACCAGCCTTACAACAACTAAAAGCGTTGTAATGTTTTAAGTGATTACTAAATATACAAAATGGGGTTGTGCCAGCGTCTTTTAGATATTTTTGGAGTGCCAGTAAAGCATGAAAAATGCCATGGGAAAGTTCTGGATAAGGCAGGATGTAAGCCTTGGATGAGGTACTCCGGCTTTGCAATATTAGTCATGCAGGTCAAACAAATGCAGGCTAGACACATATTTGCAGAGGAGTTACAGTTAACATGAAACCTGTAAAGCAGCACTAACAGTTAAATAACTTGAAGCAATTCTGTTAACCCCATCTCTTCCGTGACTCCAGCAGTTTGTCATCACGAGTAAGAGAGAATTAGTCAGCTGTTTTCCCATGAAATTTTCATAATCGGATCATTCCGCCTTATTTTCAAGCAATTTTCCATCAAAATTGTTTTAAGTTCCAATAAAGAAACTATGTTCAGACTGAATGTGCAGCATTCCTCCTTGCCCTTCCCACCCCTCTGGCACTTTGATATCCTTTTGGTAGTGAGGAGGAGTTTGGTCCTGTGTCTGGTACTACCAGGGAGAGGAACAGAGTAACAATATGCTTGGGCATTCAGGCTTCACCTCCCTTAACCCTCCCCTGTTTTCCCCGCTCTGAGCGCTCCATTATTCAGCAAGCGTGCGTGGGGGGAGGGGGAGGGTAGGTTGGGGCAATGCAGAGTGGCCAGGAGCGCATCGGCGGCAGAGCTGGTCTCAAGCAATGACATCATCTCTGCAGGACTGGCAGGCAATAAAAGCTTGCTCTGCTGTCACCAGGCGCCGGGCCCTTCTCGGTTAGCGTGTGCAACTTGGCCTGTGCCGTTAGCAGCCGGCACATATCTGACAGGCGGTCTCTCTCTCTATTTTGGAGTTCCGGTCGGCGTTTTACAGTCGAACGAGAAGCCCCGCTTGCAGCCGCACAAACTCGCCCTCACAAAGTGGGTGAAATGCATTTTGCTGGAACAAAGAGCTGTCACAACACACGCACAAACAAACAACAACTCAGGGAATTTTAAGCTCCGGGGGATCGGAATAAGCATATTATTAAGGTGTATGCACACGGATCAGGAGTGTGTCTGAGGTTTGAGGATGCACTATGTAAGGGATCAATGCAGCTGTAAGCACTAGACCCCGTCGAGGAGATTAACTGCTATTCATTTGGGCTTTTTATTGGCTTAAATGTGGTCTGCGTTCAATCATTCAATGACAGAACTAATGCATCTACACTGCCACACACACGCACATGCAAGGCAGTAGCTGCTGAAAGATCTCAGTTTCATGTTAACGTTTTGAGTTTTTATCTATGTATTTATTTTTCCACCTTGCTGATGGTAAACATAAGAGGCTGGCTATTACCGTTCCCCAAAGGGAAGTTTCCGCTCTGGGGGGACGGGACGGGGGGTCACTGTCAAGATGCAGTAAATTAGTTAAATGCACCAATTTAATTGAGAGTGATCGATTGATTGGCCAGGAAATTTGAAAGCTCATCCTGTGATTACTCCTTCATGTTTTGATTCTAGGCGTATGTGACCGGCCTTAACGCGTCAGCATATTCTTTGTTTTTGTCTGAAGATTGGATGCAGAGAAACACACAAAAGCCTTGAATTGGTAATGACTGCACGGTGTGATACCAGGGCGGTAAAAATCTCACACGCGACAGACGCATCAAGGATCAGGCTTTAAGGAAAGCAAGCGTTTGGCAGTCATTCGGGTTCAACAGTGATGGCTTTTTTACAGGGGTTCTGCAATACTCCGTCTGACACCTTTAAAATGTCCTTAAATTTCACTGCGGTTTACAGCATTAAGGACAGGGATAACTTGATAGTTTGGCGACCCCCCTCTCGTTCACTGATTTGCAATAACTTCACCTTTCTGAATCAATCACCACCAGGTTGGCTTTAAAATGCGTAATGGCCAATAACTACTGGGGGAGACGCAACATTCACTATTCCCAAGGGAAAAAAAAGGTTAGGCACTGCCAATGAAATGAACTTAATGACATGGCTTGTTTACTTAAAATGATAAGCAGAAACGCACCTAGAGATTTCGCCAAACAGAAACCAAATGTGTTTACTGGACTTCCAACAGAGAATTGTTTGTTTATATTTTTTCCATGTTGGCGTCGCGGTATGTACCCGAGTTGCTATACACGCACATAACTGCAAGGTTTCAGAGCACAGGAGACATGACGTTAGAAACGTATTTCAGATCTTCCTTTTAACAAACAATCGTAGTACCTCTGTCAGACACCGTGTCATCTTGCTCACTGATAGCCAACTATCCAATCATCATCCGACACTAAAAGGGGGCAGATCGATTGTTGCATGCCTTCTCTAAATGTGATATGCACAATTTAAACGCTTGCTGAGCAACGCTTTCAAAACACCTTTTAAGAGAAACTACCAACTGTGAATATCCCCTTGAATCTCTAACATCCGAGGCCTTTTTTCTCTAAACTGCTTGTACTTTGACCAAAAGAAACACTGCAGAGATATAATCTTGCACTTGGTACAGATATTTCTTTTCTGCGTGTGAAGAAAAATGGGCCTCAAAATAGCTATGATTACCAATTCATGCAATTCTGCGCTCAAAAAGCGATGGCCAATCCACCAACACTTCTTAGAAGTTGGAAAAAAAAACAAGTACTGTACTATTATATCATAACACATGAGCCTGACAAACTACCCACCTCAAACACAAATCCGGCATTTTAATAAAATATTCACACCAAGAATCTGAATACAATGAAACCATGATATGTTTCAAAATTCCGAGGGTGAAAGTCATGAGCTCTCTGCTTTTTTCAGTACATTTGCAAAATGCATTTCAACAGTGAAACCTTATAAATTTCTGCATCTCATGATGTAGTTTATCACACCCAAGTTACACTTGAGCCCAAGTTGAGAAACGAAACATCAGAAGAGGAAGAATAAAAAAAAATAAAAAAAACAGATGTCTACATTTTGGCCAACAGCAGGTGTTAAATTAATGGATGTGAGGGTTTGAATGCCCCTTTAAAGTATTCCTTCTAGGAAATTATTTGAAGTTTGTGTATTTTCTTTTTTTTATCTTTTACAATTTCTGATACTGTTGCGTATCGCTGTTTTATCTTGCAATATTTATGACTCAACTTCCTCTACTGCACTGTACACTTTCTGAAATGTCCCCATTATGGGGATATGCTAGAGTGCTAAAGGCACATTGTATTCCAATCTATTAGAATTATTCCAGCATTTTTGCAGCATGTTTTTGGTCCGTGGAAGGACACTGGAGATCTCAGAGAATGTAAGCAGGTACAGCAACATCAGTTTCACAACACAGGAAGTCAACACAAAAATGCCACTTTTGACCGCTGAGTCAAACCAAGACATTTGCTGTGAGGCAAGAGTACTCACTAACTGCACCACCGTACCACGGATTAAAATTTTTCCACTTCATATTTCCAGAAGTGAATTCTCATTTTAAATGTGCAAAGATTTCTTATGATAATCTTGAATGCCCTTCCTCATGCTATTTGGAAAGTTTTCCCACATTCCAGTTTATTTTTTTACGTTGATATCTTACAGAGGACGTGGGAGGCAATAGCATTTTCACCTATGATTTAAGAAAGCAGACTAAGGTTAGTTAGACTAAATTTAGGGACAAAAATGAACATGGACTTGTCTGATGTGAACAACCTCAAGTCTGTTGCAGGCTTTTTAAATGTCAGGACATAAAATATTTTTAGTTAGTTCAGGGTTTAACTGAACACAAATGTTTTTGTTCGCCATGTTTTTGGCAAAGCAGAAGAATACACAAAATATAACAAAACAGTGCCGCAATGGAAAAGTAAAGACATCACTTTGTTTATTCTAACAGGCATAAAAAAACATTTCAGGTGCTCTTGTATGTTATGGTTTGGTTTATATCCCTTTAAACTGCACCTCTGAAGCAATTGATATGATGATTCTGACTCGGAGGTGTACAAACAGTGATTTTTCAAATTTTGAATCAATATTTTGACAGAAAAGTGCTGTTGCTGATGGATCATATCATTGATATGTTAAGACAGCAATTCCCTGTAGATCTTGAAATGATGGGAGTAGAATTCAACTGGTGAGCGTTCCAGTGATGGGGCACTAAAAAGTGTTGGAAGTATCTCACTTGGGGGGAAAGAAATATTTGTTTTGTTCATTATCTGTCTGACATGGGGTTTCTCTGTTTGCGTGACATCTGACTTCATCATGCTGTCTCATGGCCTCAGACTGAACTTAATTGCGCTGACGTCTGACGGGCAAGGCTCAGATGGACAAAAGGGTCGTGTGTGATAGGAACCATTTGAAACCTCAGTGCTTGGAAGTGACGCACCAAACTCACCGTTAATATCCACTCCTGACCGGGTCACACAAATTGGCTCTTTCTTTCTCTTCTGAACAGTTGCCTGGGGCTTCAATCACAAGCTTTGTCTAATGTTTTTCATTTGTTTGTTCCAATCCAAATCAGGGTGTGAGGACAGGGGCTTAACAATTTATCCGCGTTTAACAGAAAATTTCAAGAGCCAGGATGGCACCATTTTTGAAAAGGGAAATGTGTCATAACATAAGTTTTGACAGCAGATGTATAGAAAACGGGGCAGTGTTTTCAGACCAGCAAGGTCGCTGGTTTGGTTGCGACAGGCTGCCCTTCAGAGTGGAGTTTGCATGATCTCCCTGTGTCTGCGTGGGTTTCCTCCTCACACAATCCATAAACATGCTTGAGGTTCATTGGAGGAGGATAAGCAATATAGAAAATTCAATGAATGAATGAATAGAAAACAGTATCTAGTTCAGATTGTCCCCTACAAGTGATGCTTTAAAATAATACTGAGGGGAAATGTAACGCCAAAATAGTCCGGGTCAAGCAGTCATACTAGTCGCATTTTGATTTTTTTTTTCCAAATTAGTAAACAAAGTATGTCATGAAACTCCACATGTCGCTTTTTGGTACAAAAAGCAAACCACAAGTTTTCTGTTTGTTGTTAATAGTACACTATCTACTTTTTTTAACTGAAACTGAACTGATGTTAAGGGCGTTGGATAAAATAAACCTTGATTTCTATTTCCATAAATGTTATCAGACGTGTTTAGCTTGATTAATTCTTGCAAGTTGAAGTTGGCCCTGAAAAAGGGGACGGTCCCAGAATACAACTCAGAGAGAGAGGTGGGCTGAACTGGTCAACACTGAAATCTGTGAGTGACTTGGCACTGGCAGTAGCTCGATGGGCAAAAAGTGCCGGCGACGACGTACGGCTGCGCATGATGACACAGCGAAGGCTGCGGCCATGTGGTATTTCATCCGCTAGCAGGCTCCTTCCTTTTTTTTTTCCTCACTTGTTTGTGCAAGCTGCTTCTTTGTTTTTTTTTTCCCTACACAACTCTTTCTGACATTGCATTTGTACAGTGATGTCATTTGACGGGCCGGGCTTGTTTTTACATATGCCAGGCTGTAGCTGGCCATACCACCACAAGGAAAGTCTCAACCCACGGGGAGCACTGCAACAGCTCAGCAAACCACAGATTATAGATCAGCGGATGGATGAGTAGGTATACAAACTTAGACTGAGCCATTATCTCTAATTACAACACCCACTTTGCTTTCCAAACAAGTCTTGTCAAACCACTACAAGCCGAAAGAGAAATAAGCTAGGGTAACACCTGAGTGGCAAAACATCTTATAACATGCTCCGCCATCCATTTTCCCAGTAAGGAAACCTGATCCCTGATCTCCCGAGACTATTTGTCCTCTTCACTGTGTTTGGACTGCATGTGTCACCAGACAAGGAGGCGGCGGTCAGCATGAGACAACAGCCTGTGTTGGACCGATGATGGATGGCGGAGAAAAACACTTCCCTCCGTTCATGCATCGCTCCTTGGTGAAGCTCCCACTTAGTTTTTGCTGTGCGTTCACTCACGGGGCCACAATAGAGGCTTTCCTCTTCAGTACAAACGGACTGCCCGCAAAAAGGATTGTGGGTTTCATCAATCAATTAACACTTGTCATATTCTGGATTTACAGCAATTACAAAAGGGCTAGTACTTTGCTGCACTTAGAGGAAGCAAAAACACATTGATCTCCATATTGTTAAATGACATAAATCATTTACTTAAACTGCAACAAGGGGTTATTAAGTGGTTTCAAAACACTCTTAATTTATTATCAATGATCTGTAAAGGGAGTGGCATCACAAGGGAGAACACTGGCTGTTTTCTTGCACTTATTTTTAATTTTGACCAGAGGCCTTGCAGGGCACCGCCTATCCAACTTCCTCAGGCAAAGTTAGTCTGTGTAAAAGGAACCGGGTGGCATTTTTTTTACCCTTCATGAATTTTTTTTAGGCAGTACAGTAATATTAGGAGTTGGGATGAAGGTGAAAAAAGTTAAAATAAAATGGATAACTTTGATCATTCTATTTGATTTTATCAGACATTGAAAGTTTTCTTCTGAGGAAATCATTCCTCTTGAAATAAGGAAATATATCACCATACTAGTATTGTACATGATAGCTATATAACACTGGGTCTAGCTTTATTTTCATATTTAAGGTACATATTTCAAATAAAACTTGAATATTAAAAATCAAGCTCTGAATTTAACCCCTGGGAAAGATCATACTGCCTCGGCATCTAAATTATATTTTGATACAAATTTAAGGCTATTGCAGCTCTGATGTGTCAAACACTCAGCATCATGATCATGTTGTATTCCAGGAGACCCAAGCGATCAACCAGAAATGTTGTAAACATCCCAAAATTGAAAGTTCCATCTGACTAAATCTCTCTTATGTCCTGTTGGCCGGGGTTAATCATTTGCCCTCAGATGTCTCATTAAGAAAGTACCAATATAACCCATGAGTTGAAAGTAAGTCAATAAGTTGGCCTTAACATTATGTTGTATTTGGAACTTTGAGTGCTGATCAAAAGATTTCAGCAAGTCAACAGACCCAGAGCGAGCAAACATCCATAGCAAAGCTCTGGTATTAGTTTTAGCAGTTACAAGTTATTTAAATGACAAAGAATGAGAATTACGCCCGTTTAAACACAATTTTCAAGCTGGGAAAAATAATTGTCCCTGCTAAAGGGACAGGGGAACAAGGGAGCAGCTCAGTCACAAAACCACTTTGCAAAGTTCACAAATCGTAGCTTTGCTGTGGCACACTGGAGCGCGTTTAAATTCACGAGCTACAATCTGTGGGATGCAATGGTGACAAATGAAATCCCACCAAATGTACAAAATTGTCTCATGGAGCTACATTGTCGGTATGACCTGAAACATGCAAATCACCATGTAACACCATGTGGACCATTACAGTTACGTATTCTCGTTCCGCGGGGGAAAAACAATATTACTGTTTCACTTGAGGTATTTTCAAATGTCGTTTCGGATGTGTTTGTAGGGGACAGAGATAAGCTAATTAATCACTCTGGGCCGACAATGAGTTGTTCATCTGGCCTGGTTGGCCGCTCAAGCATCTAACATGTATGGATCCGACCCCCTTTATCAATTTGTGCTTCTGATGAAACCTTGCTAACCAAGGAGACCCAAGATCCATATAGTCCTTGGTTACCTTTGAGAATTAAGCTGCTCTTCCTTGAGAGGCAACGATAGTTCATCAAAGCTTGCACGGTTTGTTTTAGGACACTTCATTACATCTCATCCATCAGTGTGTTGCCAGGGTCGGGTAGCTTTATAGCGCAAGAGGTTTTAGAGAGTGCAGCGGCATACTGAACAACGCCAGGCTACCGGGCAAAGCGTCTTCTTTGGAATGCCAATGAAATATCAGCTCGTGCAACTGCGGCACAGCTGATAATCACAGACAAACACAGAAATGTTCCTGACCGCGTCTAGCGGCACATCTGATCCCCAGTTCCGCTTGAACTATCATGTGAATTTATGTCGGACAAATTACTCCAATTGAAAGTGGAATGCGGACAAACAGATGTAGCGGTAGCTTGAAATGTCACAAAATTAGGAATGAGGCAGGGCAAAATGTGCTCACAAATGTAGCCAGAACGGGGTCAGCGACCCGAAGCAACTCCCAGAAGGCTGTGCGCTGTCATAAGTGGAAAAAACCTTCTAAAATCTATCATTTCCATTTCAGGGTACTTTTTTAGTAATTTAGAATACATAGAAAACTTCAATTTAAACCCATCTTCCCTGATACGCTGTAAAATGTTGTTCGCTGTTGGCGGTAGCAGGCAGGTACGTGTTGAGCCCTTCGTTCCTGTTATGCTCATTTGACAGGATCCTATACAGAAAATGACATTTACTGCCAAGTGTTTAAAGAATTTGACGATAGGAAAGTCCATCAAATTGTAATATTTCTCAATGGCGTTCCGCTTAAACGGCTTGCTAAGGTTACTTTGCATCTGCGGGCCGCCTTGGCCCAGAGACCTTGGCTGAACTTGGGGATTCAATTTCTGCGTTAAATATCGTTTCCAGCCATCCGGCCGTCACCTGGCAGGAGACCCTCTTCACTCGTCTCCGTACACCGTATTACAAAATGTTCGGTTTCACAGCTTGCCGTCAGACGGAACATGACATTGTGAGACATCTAATTTTTTTGTGAATTCACAGTGATTTCAATGCATGAATTTCATGCTGATGTATGTGTGCATTTATTTCTTTAATTTTTTTTTTTTTTTTCTCTTGTCCTTACTGCTTTTAATACCGATCGTATTGTTGTAAGTTACTGAGCCTTTTGTAGATTAACTGAGACATGTCTTGTCTATTATTTATTTCTATCAAAAAGGTGTAGAGCAAATGGCATTACTGTTGCGGTACTGTGGTACTGTGGTGTAAACCAGTACATATGAAAAAGTGATGTGAAACGTTATCGCCCAGGAGAATTAAGGCCCGGTGTCTCCGGTTAATCCACAATCTTATTTGTCAGCAACTTCATGAGGGACTGTGCTATCTGGACATTAAAATGTCTACATGAAATTGGTGAAAATAATGTCTGCAGATCATCTCCAATCCCCAGGACATGGGTTCCAGGCAAGGGACGTTTCTTTTGAGTTCTTTGTTTTTTATTTCTTTTCTTTTTTTGGTGCGCAGCAAGCGCTGCCGGACAAACTCCATTTAATCATACTGTTTTTAAAAGAAAGCAGACATCTGCATGGCTTTCTCCAAAAACTGTAACTCACACCAAAATCATCTGCGCAGAGTCCAGCAAGGGAAACATGTGTTCTTTATTGTTACTATTAAAAGGCTGAGCCGTCCCTTTAATTTGATTTATTTCAATAATATAGTAGCATCCTTCTATATTGGTGTATTTGAGATGAAATTGTGCTTTGTTTAAATCTGTAAAGTGACAGGTTTCCCTCTCACCAATGCTCCAAGCTCCTAATTTTCAGTGTGTGTTCGCAGCAGTCACACACACATACAGACACACACAAACACACACACACACAACACACAGGTTGCCACTAGCCGGCCGAGGTAGGTGGGAAAACAGGCTTAGGACGAGCCATCCATCAGGGCACACGTTGCTGGGCTGTTGGCCAACGTCACGTCGAAAGCACCTGGTGGACCACCGATGTGGAGACTCGTCCTCCCTCGTCCACGCAGGGGTCGGAGTGAAACCGGCCGATTCGCCGGATCATGTGAGAGAAAACCGTAAACGCGATGTGTTTCTTCCCGAGATGCGACTTAAAAAAACGGCGGGGGTGATGGTGCGTTGGGTTCTCGGGGGCATCCGGTAGTTTGAGGTGACGCATTCCGTTTATTTGTTTGTTTGTTTGTTTGTTCCAATTTGTTTGTTTATTTTTTAGGGGGGAGGGGGGGGGAGGTCTGATGTTGTTTGTTTGGAAAAGCGCCAACTGCGATGCACATCCTTACCTGCCCGTACACCTTCGGCATGGTTGATTCCCCGGAGCTCCGGCGACGTCGAGGCTGCGGAGGGACGCCAGGCTCCCAGCCGCCTCCGATGGCACTACGAGCGGCCGTTCGGCGCGCTTGTGCCGCGGCACCTCCTCCATCCGCCGCCGGTAAGTCCTCAACCGCGTCTATCGTGAAAAAGCCCCTGTACTGCGGCAGCGTGTAGCGCTGCTCCGGGTGCAGGCGAAGGGTCGACGCGTGTGTCGCTGCAAGCCAGAGGACCGTCAGGTAGAAGGAACCCCGAAGAGAGGACCGCATCTTGCCTCCTTTCGATATCGCCATGTTTGTGTATGTTTGGCTTTTGGATTAGGTAAGACTGAAGAGCTCCTTCTACTGGCAGCGACGTCCCCGTTGGTGCGTTCACGGACCGTGGGAAATTTGAGTCATGTGGTCTTCACTCTGCAGGAAGAGGAAGACGCGGAGATCCAGACAGATGTTCAGCAAAAAACACGATAGAATAAAAAGGGACTGCATGACAAACCTGTGGTCATTCATTTTTTTGCTGAGTGGTAACGGTTCTGGCTGAATTTCAGGAAATGCGTGACAGAGTCTGCCTGATTTATTGGTCAATTTTGACCATGTTTTAGGATTTTAAAAGGCAAGTAATAACAGAGGACGTTTTCATATTCGAATGATTGCTTTTTGATGTTAGATAAATGATACCATATCAGTGACTCGGTATCATTGTTTGCCGATATATTGCCTCGCACTATGTTTAGGGGCACATAAGGAATAAGGGGCATATGGAAATAGAAGATGTGCAAAATGAGAGGAATACCCAGGAGTCTATTTCCAATTCAGATTAAATTGGATTATTCATATAATCCTATGAATTGGATGATAATCAGGGGAAGAGAGTAGTTAAGTATTGATTATATGTAATAATCTATGTGTCAAACAGGGTTTACAAACTTTTCCCCTTACCATATACTCCACACCAATTGTTTTGTTTAGGGTAGATTATGGCATTATGAACTAAAAGCATATTCCTGCCACAGAGAACTGTAGGTTTCATGGTAGATTAACGAAACTGAAACTGTGGTCACTCACAACATATTGCCATCAAACAGCCAGGGATCTGAAAGGGTCAGTCTCAAGGCCCAAAATTGACAGATACACAATATCTGCTCAGGAACAAAAAAACAATTGTAAGATACGCAACGCAAATAAAACACTATTTTTACAGCGCTTGTGCAAAGTAAGCTGACATTCAAGAGTAACGGATACGATAACAGGAAGCAAGAGACACACACTTCTGAGTGAGGCTAAGCAATTAGATACAAGTCATTTTTTTATGATTTAAGGCTGAATTAAGTCCTTGACTCAAGTCTCTACACCTCTGCTGTGAAACCATCCTTCCAGCTCTAAATTTACAGCAAGGCATTTTCTGGATTTATTGATAGAGGTCCCAAAATCTCGCAGAACCGAGAGGAATGACTTACATTTGAGGTTACTCATTGATTTGGGTATAAAACATTTAACCATTATCTGTCAACTCCTTTTTTACGGCACCTAAGTGTGGAAGAGTAGACCTCAGCTAACAACTGTCCTTATTACCTTGATGGTCCAATTATCTGTGGCACTCCCATTGTCACCTTTGCAGAGAAATGATCGTTCCAGTGAACTTTGGGTCTATTTAAATGAATAAATAAACAAACAAACAAACATGCAATATTCCGGAGGGCCGACTAAATAGTTTGAGGATCTTTTTGATATTTTCATTTGATTCTCCAATAATATTAGCTACATCAATCTGTTTGAGAAAATCTAACATTATTTGTTTTTAACCCATAATAAAACGTGAACAGTAAAACCATCAACTTAACAGCCTCACTGAGGTTTATTGTTTTAGTTTCCTATTTGTGTCCATGATTTTTAGCATGGGTACACATAAGATTAGATAATTAGATTTTGATCAAACTCCCTTTTTTACCATTGATATCATAGAAAAAAAAAGTAACATTTCTGGTTTACTTTCTAAAGATTATGGAGTAATCCAAAAATGTAACCTTTTTCAAAGTGCTTTGTAGAATCAGCAGTTCCTTTATTAAGACTTGAGTTATTTAATGTAAATGTTATGGCACTAGTCCTTATTAAGTTATGTCTTTGCATATTTTGGCTAGCGTCTTGCCAAGTTTCAAGTACTTTTTCTTTCTCTGTGGTAATTTCTAGTTCAGGAGTGAGCAAACTTTTTGGCTCAGGGGCTGCATTGACTTTTAAAATTTGACAGACGGTCGGGTCACCACAAGATATGATACATAGAAAAAAAATAAGAAAACGCATTTGTTAATGGTACATATCAGACTCATCTGACATTTGCTTTGAAAATAAAACCAGCTTGGTTTTGAAGGCTCTGACGTTTGCTTGCATTTCATGCACAAACCGGTTTTTCCCTTGTAGCTTCACGTCCAGCTCATTCATGTGTGTCAGTATGATCTTTGGTGACTGGATTGCACTTTTTGTAAGTCGCTTTGGATAAAAGCGTCTGCCAAATTACTGTAATTTAATGTAATGTCCACAGTAGAGGCTAAATCATAAAGCCAATCTGTCATTCAGCTTAGGAAAACTCCG
Source organism: Fistularia commersonii (assembly GCF_037954325.1). Lineage (NCBI taxonomy): Eukaryota > Metazoa > Chordata > Actinopteri > Syngnathiformes > Fistulariidae > Fistularia > Fistularia commersonii. Next base: position 6,155,354 of record NC_141286.1, read on the forward strand.
TAAGTGTTCTCAAGTAACTCCAAAAATGAAGTAATCTCCTGTTTGAGCTTCAATCATTCACATCAAGTGTGAATTCTGTACCAGTCTTAGGCGTGCCGGATTAAAAAGGGCAACAGGCTGGATGTGGCCTGCGGGCCGTAGTTTGCCCAACCCGTTCTAGTTTTTTCTAAGATAACCCTTAGCTAATCTTGAGGTTATTTCTTGCTGATTATGGAAAAGACTCGATAACAGCGTTATCTCGGCTTCAATGCTCACCCCTATTCTCTGTCTGCTCACCTGAACTTGGGCTTGCATTGAGCCTATCACAATCAGCATTTGGGCATTTACATGTGTGCACAGATTTAAGAGTGGCCTGCAATCAGCTGTATATCATATGCTCTCAGGATTAATATCTTACATGTCCTACTACTACTAACCATGATGTTATGTGAAACTGTATTCTGGGCAACTGGGTGAGTTCCAGTCATGACGTCTTTTCCACAATTAATAATTTCTGAAAACGTGAGGTTGTCACTCTGTCAGTGACATTCACGCACTTGTGGGCCGTAATTGTTATGACAGTACAAGTGTATGCTTGTTCATATGTATTAAATCCCTTAGATATGAAATTCGCCGTTGAAAACAAATGGATGACAGACTGAGCAGCTGCTGAATGATCCACTTGTTATGTGGTGGATTGCAGAGATGCAACCATATACAGCAATGCGAAGCAATACGAAGAAGAGTTCTGCCCATGTTGAAGACAGGATAAGTTATTTTTAGCCTCAGACGAATAAGTGATAAAAGTACTTTTGCCATGGATTGCCCAAGCTAATAAACTAATAAAGTCATTGAGGAAGAAAGATGACAAACCGGTTACTATTGAATCAAGTAGCCTAAGAAAACCTTAGCTGAAGATGAACTTTCAACAATGCATCAGGTGAGGAGGTGACTATGGCAAACAGAAGCAGCTGTTGATGACAGCAGGCGTTAGGTTTTCACAAACTCCCAATGACAGCTGGAAACACAGGGAATATACTGTAACCATCTGCTCATGCGATCCAGGCAAAAGGTCAAATTATTTGCACCAACAACAAAAACTGCACAGGAAAAAACCTTGCAAGCTTGTGCAGAGGGGTTATGAATGACTGTTTGGGAATAAAGATAATGAATTGCTTTTGAAAAAAACTTTTTCACAAACTAAATCAAAATATTTCCCCGACATCTGCCAACCATTGTCCCACTATTTGCACAAATGTTTTCCCAGTGTGCACTTGTCACATGTTGATTTCAATTTCACTGAAGTTATTCTTCTGATGTGAAGACAGTAACAAGCATTACATTTAAAGAAAATAATTTTGAAATGTGATATTGGACAATTTCTGTCTTCATGGTGAAAATCCTTAATAATATTGAGTGTTTTTTTCCGGTTTTCCGAAAATTTCCTGCCAATTTTGCCAGGTGTAATTTTTGTTGTCTTTTTTATTACATTTAAAGTACTGCCTTGCTTATTTTGGAGCTTACATGGATGTTAGGGGTCATTCTCTGATCACTCTGAGTCATTTCTTGCCCAAGTCTGCCTCATAACGTGTGTAATTTTGGGCATTTGCTTTTTGGTAGTTTCTTGTGAGAATGGACATCTGCTAGCAGTCTTGGCAAGTTTTGAATTTAAAAAAAATTGTAAAATGGTAGATTCCTGGAAATACATTTTCAAAGCATCTCCCCTGGTTCACATGAGGAATCAGCGGAGCGACGCCTCCTGGATTTACGACCACCCTTGAAAGCAGCACTTTTCAAAGGCGCTCCGAATCACAGTTGTTCGGACTTAAAGTTGACATACACTCATCACGGAGACGAGACAGGTCAACACTTACTTTTCGTCCGTCATAATTACACAGAGTAACCCCTTGGAGAAAGACCCTACATTGTTAAAAGTGTCAGTTTTTTTGTTTGTTTTTTTAAGAGTTCGCGGCATTCGATTTGCTCGTCTACTCATAAACATGCCATATTAGATTTGCCAGGATACAGCTTTATGCTAGCTACCCGCAGCGAACTTTACATGTCTCATGCTAATAGCATTAGCGAATTGCTTCATTAAGAAAAAAAAATATATATAAAAAATATATAGAACACATATACTCAATATATTTCTACTGAAATAGATTTCATGAGTAATGGGAAGTCTCGATTGAAGCCAACTTGTTAAATCCCATTAGTGCTAGTATCAACCAACTTTAACCGCTATCTTCAGCATTTCTTTTGGTAATATTTCAGTTCAAGAATTCCATAAAAGTTCTCGCGTTCGAAAGAAGTATTTTAATTTAATTTCTCACGGTTTTGTTGTTACGTTGACAAGTATCTTCCACGGTAATTGTGGCTCTGTTCCGTTTAGTTGGGCCTGGACTCAATTTAATGCTTTGCAGCTGTTCACGCTATAATAACCTGCCTATAGGTGTTGCGATGAAACAGAAGGGACAGTTTTAATACCACTCGAGCATATTTGACTGAAATATATCCTGTCTTCATTCAAAAAATAGTACAAAATTGAGGACGTTAATGTTTGAATTAACATGAAAGTAAGACTTACTATTATTTGTGTCATCTTGCATTGCATACCATTTATCTAGGTGTCACTGATGTTCTGCCAAGAATGCTAAGCAAGCTAATGAGCAAGCCATGAGTGCTCACATTTCCCAAATTGGAAAATAGTTATGAGTAGGATTTTTAAAATGACCCTTTTTTGCTAAGGTCTACCCGACACATGGAAAATCTGTTACTCAGTTTTCTGAAAATATACTATAAAAGAATGTACTATGAAAGTAAAAGAATGGAAACCCCTTTGTCTAGTTTATATGAACTAGTGCTCCATGAGGTATACCATATGGTTTTTCTTTTCAAACTTACATGATTAGAATATGTCAATTCCTTATCAAAGTTTGTTGTATTAGTTGTTATTTGAAATTGTTCCATGTCATTTAGTCTTTTGCCATAAAGAGATGCAGATTTTTTTATTAAGGATATTAATACCCCGTGGACCGATTTAAACAGATTTAATAACCATGAAAGGAATAAAAACTTGAATATCTAATTGAAGTTCCTTATTTTCAGTTACTTTAAGCAACCATGAGAGACGGACCACAAACTGCTGGGAAAATTAATCCATCAGTGTCCACCGGGAAGACAGGAGGGAACAAAAACAAAGACGCTAAACAAACAACTTTTCAAGAGGTAGGTAGGAAGAGAAGAATGGGTGGATGGATGGATTGATGGATGGATGGAGGGGTGGGTGGATGGATGGACGGATGGCATCAGAACCTCCTTCCCATTCCATTATCCTTCAGAGCTCTTTGGCATCCAAGTTAACAGTGTCCCGAATTACTGTCTTCCATGTCTTCAACCTGCCTGTAACGGTTCTCAACTGTTGTGATGTGTCTTTTGCATTCACACTGGATACCTGCATTCTACTCTTTCAACTACAGTTAATGATCACAAGGATTTTGGCTGCTATACTATGATGAATACTGCATCATTGAGGTCACTGTGTCCAATTCTCAGTGTGCTCATCATTTCTTGTCCTGTGGATTCACACCTGCATTTGTCATATTTTTTTCATCTCTTCTGGACTGAAAGAAAACATCATTTTCACAGCATGATTCCACTACTGCTGCACATAATGATGTGCTTTTCTGCAGTGTTACTTCCCCTTGACATTGATCATACCATGCTGATTCAAACTGTCATGTCCTCTGTGCTGAGACTTGTATTAAAAAGTGACCCTTTCACCCAGATGAACTCCTTGAAATGGCCAACAATGACCTCATAGAGCAGATGTTGATCCCGCCTGGGTGTTCTGGTATCTGAATGCTGAGAGTCACTGTAGATTCCTATGCTCTTGCAGCCAATTCATATGTATGTCATCAATACAGGAAAAAACAAAACAAAACAAAGCTCAACTGCTCTTTTGTTGGATACCGTGTAGTAGTGAGACACAAATCAACCCCTGTGACCACCCTTAAGGACACTGTAATCCATCGGTAATGTATCTCTGTACCAACGCTCTATAGCTGCAATATTCACAGTCGACAGCTCCAGTCCTATTATTGTGTTTAATAAGTGACTACAAATCCACACATCCTTTTAAAATAACTCAGAGGTTTAACAGGCCACAAAACTGGTGGACCAAGATCTTTCCTATGCGCTCACAAATCCTTTGCCATTTGTTCTGTCTTTCTGCTAAGACTTTGCTTTCCTGCCCTTGTTTATCTAGAATCTAATCGGAAACCAGGGTCTCACATGATAGATTTGCAGGCACAGTTATGTCATATAACATTCATAGCATGGATTCTATGCGCCGCTTTCAGCATATCACAGCTCCCTTTGAGACACCAAGGTCCTTGATGTGACATCATGGTATTCTTACTGTCATCACAAGTTCCTCAAGTATGAAAACCTCACTGACTTATGCATTTTAAACCTCACAGCATGTGTGGGCTAGTACACAATATATAAACTATGCAGAAATTACTATTAAAATTGCTATCATTACTTGATTATTGCCCCATTGCCCAACAGATAGATGATAGATAGATGTTTGCGATCTTTACAGGTAAGAAAGGGTGAAAATTGTTTAAAAGGAGCTTTAACTTAAAAGTGGCTGTGGCTCATCTAACATCATCTGGGAGGTTCTTCCAGGTCTGTGATGCATTACAAAAAAATGCTGCTTCATCGTGTTGTGCAAGTCTTACTGTTAGGGATTTAAATATCCTCTTCACTCTGTTCTTTTTAAACTGAATATCTACCTTTTTCATAACTTAATACATTATATCATTTATTATTATGCACTCATTTTGAATGTGCAATAGAATGAAAACTGGCATGCCTATATAGAAATAGGTAAGTCATCAGATTCAAACACATTCCATCATTTTCTCTTTTTAATAGATGGAACGCACACACCCAAATCCTGGCAAATCTCCACCAAAAAAGAAAAAGTATCCTTATAAACCATCCACCTTGGAGACTTCAGATTTCTTTGACTCTACACTTGCAGGTATGTATGATGTCATTCTGCCGGATCATTTATATGCATTAACACCCTGTTTTTAGACCATGGACACTGACAGAGGTAACTTGGAAAAACTGCAACAGTCGTGGAACTTTTGAATATAAATTCTCACGAAAAGAATAAATACATAAATTAAAAACTGAAATGAAAGTGTATCACTGAGTGTTTTGCTATGAGTTCCAGACCTTTTTTCTACAGTATGTATTTATATTGGTTTCCACTTGACAGGTTCAAGTCAAGAGGTCAGCATGCTCCTTTCAAAGTTTGCTGAAATGTTAAGGTTAGTCACATACAATAGAAGAAAAACGAACTAAGCGAAAGGGTGTTTTCAATGACCTCTAAAACCTACTGAATGTAAAGAAGCTGCCTCTAAGGACTTTTCTCCGACATTAGTCAACAGCGAACAATATCTTAGCTCAGGCGCGACTTTACACCCACTGCAAACAAAACATCGGCGAACACTTTCTTTTCACCGTTTTTCAAAGACTACTTTGTCAATGTTTACGATGTGTTGCAGTGAGAGAGCATCGGCAGATACTGCACAAATGAGGGAGCTGGATCGCATTATATCTGAAGCTCATAGCCTTGAGGTGTACCTCAAAGAGAAGAAGAAGCACCTGAAGCAAACATTATCTGTGATTTCTGAAAAACTGGGGTGAAGACCTTTGGCAGACGTGTTCCAATTTTACCGAGAATGCGTCCGCTTTAATGTAATTTGTCATGTTTATAAGGTTTAATGGCAAGAGGGATGTTTATTCACTTTCATTGGTTAGTCATAATACTTCTCAGTATTCAAAAAATGTAAAACTTATGCTACTATGGAGTTTACTGATATATGTTAACTATTGCTAAATGTGTTACCCAAGATGGGATTCCACATTGTATTAAAATTTCTTAGCATGCAGTAGTTATCATATTTTCACACCTTATATTTTGAAATACGTTGCTTTAATGCAAGGAATACTTCTTGTAAGAGACTCTGATTCAATAACCAATTCAATGTTTTCTCATTTCCATTTATACTTTTATATAGATTGAAAGGAGTATCAGCACTTGCAAAATGTTTGAGGATGTAGCCAGCAGAGGGTGTGTGTGTCCTGTGCTCAAACTCATCTCAGTCACTTGACTTTGCTAACGTTTGTTAGACACAGAAACATATTTTTTGTTAAACATTCAACAATTTCTGTTTTCAAAAGCCAATTCACAATTCTCAAATACAGAAACCTGATTAGTGATTCTGATGACGTAATAGCCAGTTCTGAAAGTGCATTGCCTCCAAAATAAAAATAAATGCGACATCGGTGTATTATATATTTTGATGCTTGACTACTATGTGAGGGTTTTGTTGGGTTGGACCGACATGTGATGTTATTTTGTTGTTTTTTTTAACTGGGGAACAGCACGCACTTAATACATGGTTGACACACCATTGACCAGAAAGCATTACTCTCCTTTCTCAAAAAATTTCAGCTTAAAGATAGAAGACAGGTGGTTTGTTTGTATTTCTTTTTTCCCACACACAAGTTGCTGTGTATATTTTTTCTACTAATAGACAGCAAACTACAAGGTAGTTAAAACACTTCTAAATGCTGAGTTGTACAGACGCAGCTCCGATCTGACCTAATATCATTGTCTGTTTTAGTTTGGAAAAGACAAGATGGTAAGGATGCCATCACATATATTTGCCATCATGATTATCAGTCTGACTGTTATAATAACTGTTGGTGCATGTTTTGTGTAGACCTGATATTTGACAGGATTTGTATATTTTTCATAGAAAGATTGTTTATTTTCCAAAATTCACAAACACCAAATTTGGATTGTATGAGCCTGACTTTGGTTTGTGTACAGAGCATTGTGATTGAACACAATGCATAACACAATTGGTACAAGTTTCTGTCATGTTAACCCCTTTTGCTCCATGGACACTTCCCTAAAAATAATTTATTCAAACTGTTTATTTTCCACCGCACAGACAAAAGTATTAAAGGCGTTTGTGACTTCTTCATTTTTGGCTCTTGTCACTTCTGTCAAAATGGTTTAAACTGTCTACTAGAGTAAACTATAAATATGTAGTTGAGACAAAATTGAAGATCCGATTTACATCACACATAAGGGCAGAGCGAAGAAAACGAGGAATTGTATACACATTAGATGTCACATTTTTTAGCTAAATAAATATTGGCATGTATCGATCACAAAACTACAAAAAGCTATGGATATGCCCTTTTTTCTGACTAGGGACATAGATTGTAATTTTGAGATACTTAGATAATGAGAAAATGATTTAACTTAACGTTGATCCTATCTCCTTCATTGTCTGCTGATTTTAGGCACCAAAATAGGCTTTTGTTGGCAATTTTGCTAAAATAATGTTTGGCTTTTTTAGACTTGTGTACTAAGTGAGGTGATTTAAGGAGACAGAGGTCACATCTGCTGTCAAGCTGTTAAAAGCCCATGGAGACATTATGAACTAGATCTTTCTGATCCCAAGTGCAATACTTGGACAGGCTGCTTGTGATCAGTTCATGAGCCACTGAGCAGGTTTCAGTCTCTGGTTGGAAGAGACGAAAAAATGTTTGAAAGATGCATAATAGGGAATTTGAGTATACAGTTGAGTAGTACTCACATGGTATTAACAGCAGCCATTACTGATGGATACAAGACAAGTGAACGGGTCACATGTTTAAATTATGTTTATTTTATCTACAAAATGCAGTAGTCTAGAAAGTTAAATGGTCAAAAGTCATTCATTCTTTAAACACAACACTTAGAAAGGAGTATTGTTGTCACAGCAGAGTGTAGAGTAGCAGAGGGCACATAAACTTCCTTTTTTGGCAATCCCAAAATAGAAATTTACGTTTATTGAAATACTCAAAACCCTGTGTGGTAATGTTTTATTCTCGAAAAACAATATATTTAGAAGATATTTTGGGAGGAGAAGAAAACGTGAATATAAGTACTAATACTACATTAGAAGGTTTTTTAATGTGTGTCAGTACATGCGTTCCTTGTGTTTGCTAACATCTATTCATTTTGTCCAATTCTAATATGAATGGGTGATATTAAACTATATAAAAGACAAAATTAAGCTGGACAACAGAGCAGCAACTCATTGATGTCATGAAGCAAAGGTATTATAAAGGAGCTGCATGTTGCAGAGATGATTGTACACAATAAAAGCATGGATTTCCAGGAAAGGAAATTGACAAAGCATGGTAATGTTTAGTCATTTGTGCATATCTGTATTAACGTTCAACTGTTGCGTGCAGGCATTAACATTCAAAGGCATTCTAGAGCTGGTTTACTTTTCCCCTTCAACCAAAACTACTACTTTAGGAAGAACATACGTGTGTGTATATATATATATATATATTTGCAAGATACCCTGTCTGGAAAATGATGTAATGTATAATTTAATGCGTCAAAATTGTGCTTTTAAATTTGAGCTTCGGTGTCAAGCTTTTTTTTTCCATTAGCATTTTTAAGATCCAATTCTGTATCGCATAGTGATGTAAACGTGTCTTAGGTGAGGTGACCCTAGGGTCACAACCTATAAAAAAAACATAACAATATATTAAAAAAAACATCTATGAAGGACTAAAATGACATGCAAACTTTCTGAAAATGTTCATATTTAAGTGCCGGTGTGCAAAACTACAATATAAAATAGAGACAGTGTATAGTAGACTTTGTGAGGTCTAAAGGTTTAGTTTGAGTGGCACTGGGAACTTCATGTCAAAGGCTCATTTGGATCTTTTGATTTAGTTATTTGTATGAATAGCATTGTCATGATCCAGAAATACACCAGATTAATGTTATGGTTCAATTATCAACATATATAGTTCAGAAGAATGTGTCACTTGTATGAATGTATATAAGTATATGCTTGAAAGATTTCCTTCCGTGCCCATTCTTGCAATATGTGAGAAAAGGTGATATTTGCAGTACATAGTGGATTAAGTCATAGTATATCAATTCTGCCTTGACCTGCTATAGCACAAGGTCAATAAAGGTAGACACCGTGCACACGTCTAGGCTGTGGGATTGAATGTTCCATGAAAACCATAAGGGATGTTGACCGGCACCTCGGCTCTGCCCAGCTCCTCGAACGTCTTGGCATCTAAAGCCAGTAGGAAAGTACTCTTGTCCTGGAAGAATAATGAAACAAATCAAACAATATGAACACGATAAACTCTGTATACCCAAATCCCAAGAACCCCTCTTAGCTTCCTGGTGACGTGAAAACGATTGCACATTTGTACTTAATTAACTTTCTTGCTCCGACATGCAAGAATATTTAAACTAAAAGTGTCGGTTGTTTGCTTCCAAAAAGAAAAGCTATGGACCCTTGTCTGAGGAATGAATAAAATGATTTGGTAGTTGAAACTTACCTTATTTGGAGTGATGACCACGGACAAAATAACACCATCATCCTCCTCCACGGCCTCAGGAGAGGGTACGAAGATCGGTTCGGACGGATACAGGCCAGGTTGCTCCCACACCTTTGAGATAATGTCACACATGAGTCCTGGAGATTTGCTGACGCTTTTTACAGATGGGAAGAGAAGAAAACAACAAAACTGAACTCACCTTCATCTTTTTCCCTTGGAGGTCCATCTTGATCAGCGTGTCTCCCACGAGGTGTCTGAAGCCACAGCCGTAGAAGTAGCGGTAGGGTCGGGTGTTGTACTTGCCGTAGTTGATCTGAGGGAATTCTAGACCACCATATTCATGAAGGTCCTCCCCGTGGAGATCCTCATGGGTACAGAAGACCTGCACAGAGCATAGGAGATGTAGCAAATGATATCAATTTCAACATCTAATAGGTTATAGTGCCACCACTGGGGTATTTTTTGACAGCAAACACAACCATCTTGGGTTCGGTTGGGAAGAAAACTATTACCTCGGGTGAAGGTAAGGCAAGTATTTTAGAGGTCTTGTGCAGGAGTGAGCATATGATGGAACGCGAATCGATCAACAACAACAACAAAACAAAAACGAGGTTTCAGATACAAGTGGCTGAAAAGGGTTTCCTCAGTTGGGCGATCCTAGCCTTAGAGCAGGGGTGCGCAATTATTTTGGCTGGCGGGACACATCTCCCATTTAATTTTTATGTGCAGGCCAACTAGGTATCAAGTAAATTGAACAAAATGAAAATAGCAATTTAAATATTTAAGTATTTCTCATTTAATTTATACATTTCTACATTTCTCATTTAATTTTTATGCCGAGGCCAACTAGGTATCAAGTAAATTGAACAAAATTAAATTGCAATTTAAATATTTCTCATTTAATTTATACATTTATACATCTCTCATTTAATTTTTATGCGCAGGCCAACTAGGTATCATGTAAATTGAACAAAATGAAAATTGCAATTTAAATATTTTAATATTTTGGCATTTTATTTCAACTTTAAAATAGTTCGTGATCATATAAATGTGTCAACATTATTTCCTATGTAATCATCCAAAAAAAATTAAACAAAAGGAAAAAATAATTAGTACTTATTAAAAGTACTTATTAAAATATTTATTAAAATATTTAAAAAAATAGTTTGGCAGGCCAAATGAGAAAGAGAAACGGGCCGGATGAAAATCAATGAGTATACATAGGACATATGACAAATATTGCCATTTATTTCCATCATCATTGGAACCTAACACAAAATACATTTGACTTTCCAGTGTATTCATCACGACGGATTATTTACGCCGCTTACCGTGTTCTTGGAAGTCTGCGTGCAGGTGGCCGAACAATTCGGGCGGGTGTTCAAGTTCTTGCCGCAAGGCGTGGCAGGATCGACATTGAGAGGCAGGACGAAACGACGTGGGAAGACTCTGCACAGGGTGTTGTACACCTGAGAAGAATTATGAACTTGTTTTGCACACTTCCAAACCACACCGGCGACCTGAGCGCTCTGATGAACTGAAGAATGGATTTCGAGCAGTATCGTGGCGGTCTCATCATCAAAACCCGCTGTATCGCTACCTCATCGAGAGCTTCTCCAGACTTGCGAAGGTTCTGGATGTTGTAGTTCGCTATGGCCTGGCCATCATCCGACGCGCACATATCCATGATCAAGAAGCCGTCCTCCTCGTAGGCGTTGATCTGGTGGAAGGTTGACAGCGGCTTGGCGATGTACTTGATGGGGTGAACCTGGATTGAAACATGCAATGTGTGTCATGGGACGCCGCCAAAAAGTCTAAATAACGTGGAGGCCAGTGGTTGACTAGTTTCCTCACCTTCCCTGTGTTCTTGTTAATCAGGTGGAAGATGGTGTTTAGTTTGGGGTCCCAATAGAAGCTGTCGGAGATGCTCTTTCCCGTCAGTTTGCCCGTTACGATCTTCAGCAGGTCCATCTTGATAGGTTGCTCGATGAACACCACGTAGTTCTCGGAAATCGCTACGATTGGATATCAAGATCGTATTAGTTTCAATTCATAAAAACGGACGGACACTTCGGTTGCTCTTACGTTCACTAAAAGTAATACACCAAACATTTGTTTTCACTCCTGCATACTGAATTTGAGTCAGGGTTTATATGCACTATTAATGCAATGTTGTTTTTTTTATTATAAAAACCACAGTTGTTGGACCAGTCCTGCTGAATGTTTCAGTAACATATGCTTACCAAAACTGTGGTAGTAGGATGGTTTGGCCTTGTCCTCGGAGGGGATCGAGCAGAGCACCACAGCTCCCTCCAGGGTTTCGTCTTCTGTTTCCTTGGTCGGTGGCACTCGGATGATGTTGTAGGATGCTCCTGCGAGTAGAACAAAGAAATAAAATCATGCTTGTTATCGTCAACTCCAACCCATTCCGGTTATTTAATGATCCACAGACAGATAGATTTAAACTTTCCAAAGAGCTGTACCTTTAGTGGAGTAGGAGTTGCCCATGTTGTAAGTGGTCCCATCGGGTTCAGTGTGCGGGTGAGCAGTGGCTCCGTTCACAGCGATGAAATTTCTCCAATCCACCTATTTTAAAGAAATGTACGTTCATTTCTATTTCATGTCTTTATCGAAACCCTTTTCTTGTGTCTGGAAAGGGGCGTCAACCCTGGCTATGGTAACAGAGAACACCTAGAGACAGCTCCTTCCTGGGTTTATTGACCTAGTGATCAATTTCCTGCTGAGTTTATAGGTCAAATTAGAAATACTAACTCTAGATGAATATAAAATTTAAGGGGAATGGCCCCTTATATGATATGGGATGATTTACTGAAGTTTACTGATCATTGCGCCTATTATATATGCAAATAAAGTGATAAATTCCCAACCCATTGTTTGTACTGTACATCCAACTGTTCTGTGATTTAAGTACATTACCCTATAGCTGATCTCGCCGTTAAAGTAGGCATCAGGCTGCCGTGCCTTTTATAAACCCGAGTAATACAGTGATTTATAATAGACGCTCGAAAATTATTATATCATAAACACCATGGCAATGAAATGAACTAATATTTTTTAATCCCTCTGCAGAGGGGCATGAGTTGAAACTAAAATAAATTGTATCTTCACTTACCCTTTTGGTTGTCTTCAATAACTCAGGGTCCACTTTGTGCATGATGTTGGTTTCTGTGCTCACGTAATAATCACCTTTGTAGGTCACAAAACTCACGTTGGCATTGTCCGTGGGCTCTGGAGGAAACGAAGACAGATTGACACTCGTTTTCCGAGATGTCGGTGCACGTTGTTGCCATCAAGTGGTCTAAAGTAAATCGGGTTTGTTCTCCCGCTGACAAAATACTCACTTGGCAATTCGAATCTTGACAGGAAGCGCTGGAAGAAGTTCTTACAGGGGTCCGGGATGGTGAGCGTCCCGAATTCTGACACGGCGATGCGGTTCTGCTCCTTGTTGGCTTGGTAGCTGTCGCTGGACAGGAAGCGGCTTTTGTATGTGACCTGACCGTTAGAGATTTTGAACTGGTGCAGGAGGGCCATGCCGTCGAACCAGTGATTGAACCTGATGGGATTTCAGAGAAGCGTCAGCTTTGTGATACGGAGGATTACATTTTCAAGAGGAATGCTCGGAATTGCTGTCCTTACTTGTGGTTTCCGATCTCAAATTTCCCCGGGCCATTTCTCAAGAAACTCCCGTTGATCCATTTAGGGATCCTGCCGGTGATTTCTGTGCTGATGGGCTCGGGGGTTTCCTCCACAGAGGTCACGATCTTCTCGATGCACGGCAAACCGTGCACATCGGTGAAGTGCTTCAGGGCCTTCCTTGATTTGGATTTCTTGAGTGCTGCGGAAAATAAACATCGATAAAAATGAAAACCATAGCCACGTTCTCAGCAGCGGGATTATTCTCATCCAAGGTTACATCGACCGATTCGAAGTAGATTATGCAAATGCAGAGCTGTTGGAATTAATTACCTGGGATTTTTTTATGTTGAGGAGTAACGGTATCCATGGCTGTTGCTTGGCACCTGGGAATGTAGCTGTAGAGTTTGTCGCTGTGAAGTTTGTAGCCGGAGCACTGCTGCTTCTACCAGGCGAGCTTTTAATATCCAACAAAGACGTGACGCCCCCTTCAAAAAAATGTATGTAAGTAGGCAGGTTTGCTCGGATGGGATGTGATGATTGTGTAAGACCCTGCAAAACAGAAGTGCTTTCAGATGTTAAGATAGCGGAATTAGTAACTTATTCACAGAGATAATCATTTTGTCACACTTGTGGTTCGCTGGCAAAATCACTGTGGCAATATGAATCAGTGTTTTTATGAAGCTCTTTATCCCTCATGTTAATTTCGGCTGTATTTAGACACGGCAAAAATGCAGCCTCACGTTGTGCACAAGTTAGTGTTTGTAGCTCAGGGGGGGGATTCTTAAAAACAACACGGCTGTTTTTGTTGTTTCTTTGTTTTTCATCATGGTACTTATTTCTGATTCTGACTTGGGAGGATTTTTCTTTTAAACTCAGAGGGTTTTCCCTTTAATTCATGTGCAACAGAAACAAAGTAAGTACCATAAAACTGCCAGTTACCGTACACCTTGCATGTTCCACATAGTCCACATAGTAAGCAGGTGGAAAAAGCATCAAGGATGCTGGATGTTTCCTCACAATATTCATGTGAGGTGCATAAAATATATTAGACGTATTGCAGGTTGTATAACTCAAAATGGGATTATGTTGGGTTTTTTTTTTCCTTTTTCAAAAAAAAATATTTATGGGCTCAAAGCATGGCCACAAAGTAGGAGCCTTGTCAGCCCAACTTTGTCTTATCTTTAACAACTCCATTGATATTGGACATTATGCAACTGGAGGTGAGGTACCGGTAAAATGAAGGGCAGCGGGGGGTCGGGGGCGGAGAAGGGTAACCGTGTGATTTCACGTTGACGTGTTGCGATTCAACGGCCATCCTGGCGACATGTAGCTCCGCCGATCATTTGGCCTCTCGACCCTGAACTGTAAATTCTGAACGCATGCTGTGTGATAGCAGCATCAGATACTCAGGTGCCGCTTTTGCCAGGTTAACCTACTATTACGCCGAGTTTAACAAAGGTTTGCAAAAGAACCCCTCAATTTGTCCCACAAGCTGTAGGCGGTGCAGTGGAGGTTGCCTGGTTTGGATGCATTGAGGATCTAAATTGTCCAGATGTTTGAATGACGGAATGAGTAGTTTCTAGATATGCAATAAGAAATGAATGACTGAGTAGCTTTACGTGACAGTTCTTGAGGTGATGCATCAGAGTTTGCTTTTCCTGTTGTGAAATTCCTCTGGATTTACAGTTTATAAAAACAAAAATCTCCATATCGATTCATGCCTTCTGAACGTTGCACGTTTTCCATCCCATTTCCACTTTTGTCCTGAAAGGACAAGACAATTTACTGAATTCTGCTTTCATGCCAAATCACATGCACAATCACCTGTTTTTATTGTTGTTATGTTATGTTATGTTATGTTATGTTATGTTATGTTATGTTATGTTATGTTATGTTATGTTATGTTATGTTATGTTATGTTATGTTATGTTATGTTGTTTTTGTTCATATTTTCATTATTAATAAAACTAACCGTTCACGGCACCACTCTCTGCTTTCTATAAAAATGCTTTGCAGGTCACAAGCGCAATAAGAGATGTGTGTGAAAATGTGTGTGAAAAATCTGGAAAAGACAAGAGTTAGGCTAGCTTGTCAAGATTTTTACTATTTCATATTAAATTCTCAATGGATCCCAGACAAGGAATCATACTTTGAATAACAGTCCTCTCGTCTAATTTCAATAATTTTGTATTAATATTTAAGAGAGGCCAGACTGAGCTTTTAAAACAAGCCTTTTGTAGTAGTACCCTATTTCCACAGAATACAGACTCAAGTAAGGCTGTACTTACAGAATGAATGCTGTAAGATCATTAACCGTACTATGACAGAGGTTCATTTCAGATGACAATTTAAAAATTACTTGCGTATACACACACACACACACACACACACACACACACACACACACACACACACACACACACACTATGAACATATGTCCAAACTAATTTCAACCCAAGGTATTTCTAGTACATTGAAAAGTGAAGATAGCGAATGTCACAGGATTCTTGTTGACTCTATATGGATTTTAGTTGGCTATAGAAAAAAAGGTCAAATAAAATCCAAATTGCTAAATCTGCAAAAGGCCAAACATTCTTGTAACTGCAGAAGGAGACAAAAGGCCATTGGAGCAATGTGACTCACAATGCTGATAAAAGTAAAGGAGGGGAACCTCTCAACCCTTTTGGGGGAATTTTCCAGGCATTACTTTTAGCTTTTTATTATTTCTACTCAAATCGATACTTTCTGCAAGTATCGTGATGTGTGGTCAACCACAAAACATACATGTACACTATCTGAATTGCAAACTTTTTTTTTGCTGCACTTTGATATATGGAGGCTCTCAGTCGACCAGGTCATGGTTAATTCTTGTCAAAATCATCTTCTCGGATCAACTGTTCCTGCTATTGTGTGGTCTTACTAACGTGACAGGTTTTTGTCCTAAGTGTGCCGCTACTCTCTATCGAATTCAAATTACATATATTCATATATTTCAGGTTTTATATTGTTAAATCTCTGTCATCCTTTCAACTCAGTACCAGTAAACTGCATTGACATTTTTATTGTTTGTTTATTTTGCACTTTACTGTTAACGTGAACGCTACTATTATTATTTTGTTAATTTCGTGTCACCGTGGGAAAGTGAGAAAAGTCTAGTACACGTGGTGAAATTGACAATAAAGTTGACCTTGAACTTCCAACTTTGGACTTGATCTTCTTCCCTTGAAGACGTTTCAACTCTCATCCAAGAGGATTTTTCAGTTTGAATGGTCTCCGGGGAGTTTTGGAATATAACCACCAGGGTCGGGGGAGACGGTCTAAGTTGCGATGACTTGTTATATAAATGGGTGCCTTTTGCACAACCTTCCTCCTGAATATAATGCCGTACCCGAGACATATACTGCTCAAAAAAATAAAGGGAACACTTGGACAACACAATGTAACTCCAAGTCAATCACACTTCTGTGAAATCATAGTGTCCACTCAGGAAGCAACACAGATTCATTTTGACTTGTTTCAAGGACATTACATCAAAGTTGGATCAGCCTGGAGTTTGTTTTTACACTTTAATTTTGAGTGTGATTCCTAATCCAGACCTCCATGGGTGAATACATTTGATTTCCATTGATCATTTTTGTGTGATTTTGTTGTCAGCACATTCAACTGTGTAAAGAGCAAAGTATTTCATAAGAATATTTCATTCATTTAGATCTAGGATGTGTTTTTTAAGTGTTCCCTTTATTTTTTTGAGCAGTGCATTAGCTCACGCGGATCATGCCTGTCAGCACCCTCCAGAAAGATCCACCACCAGAACCAGAACCCGGTAACTATCACCTGAGCCTCAGTCCATCTGATCCGGAGTGTTTCTCTCCTTTGTTTCACATTCTCAGAGTTTTAGCTTTTCATATTTGGAATCCGGGTACATCCCCAGAAGTCAACGCACCGACTCCCTTCGACCTGAGATTCTGCAAAAACAATTCTTCCATTTACACAAGCCAGCGCAACTCAGACCAGCCCCCAACCCTGGTGGTCATATTTGGAAATTCCCCACGGTCCGTTCGAACTGAAGAAACCTTTCGGATGAGAGGTGAAGAAAATCTTCACCTCTTTTTAAGGCAAGAAAATCAAAGCAGTTGCCAGAGGAAGAAGATTTAGACGAGAGCTTCTATTTATTTTGCAGATATGCATGATTCTATTTCATTTTTATTCATTCATTTTCTTTACCACTTATGGTATCCCAGCTGTCATCGGACAAGAAGAGACCGACAACCATTCACTCTTATTCACCTGTAAGGGCAATTTTAGGTCTCCAATGAATCAATTGCATGTTTTTAGACCGTGGGAGGAAACCCTCGCAGACATGGGGAGGACATAGAGTCTCAGAAAGCACAGAAAGGCCCCCTTTTGGAATCAAATGTAGAACCATCTTGCCGTCAGGCTGGAAGCGCTAACCACCGCGCCACACGATTTTTATTTCGAGACTGTTTACAGCGATGAAGAGAGACGACCGGAGTCTGCCGCTGTGTCCTCGCCAGCGAAACCATTTCGACACAGTAACAGCACGTTAGCCTTTCTGGTGCAGCTAAAAGAAGTTTTGGAATTTCCGAAAAAAACAACTTAAGCCCTCGAAGCGATCCCGTTGTCGGCCATAGGTTGGACTCGACATAATTCAGCTATTCAGACTTGTCGTTGACAGAGACGTGATGTGCCGAAAACTGGAAATTCACATTGGCGAAATGAGTGCGATCGTCTACCCCGATAAGCATAGATGAGTTATATCTTCTGCCTCGAAGCGAAAACAGAGAAATCGCCAAGTCATGCAAAACCCTCTAAAAGGCACTTTTATTCAGCAATGTGTCTGCAAACACTCTTCACCTGCTGGTCCCAAATGGACAGATAGATAGATAGATAGATAGATAGATAGATAGATAGATAGATAGATAGATAGATAGATAGATAGATAGATAGATAGATAGATAGATAGATAGATAGATAGATAGATAGATAGATAGATAGATAGATAGATAGATAGATAGACAGATAGATAGATAGATTAAACTTTATATACAATGAAGGTTAGAAAAGGGGAACATCCATACAGAATATATATATAGTATATATACAACACATTAGAAAATAATGTTTGCTTTGTGTGAAGGAGAAGTTAAATTTGTCTGATCTAATGTCACTCAGATACGGGGACGGACGAGAAGAATCAGTCAGTACTCAAAAAAATCTTGCCCGTCCATCGTGTCTTGTCTTGAATCGCGGCCAAAAAGACGATGGCCTGGATTCTACGGTAAGGAGATATGAGAAGAGAACAGATGCCAAACAAGCAGAAAAAAAAAGCTCTTTTTATTTTGGGTTGTGAGCTTCTACCGATTGTACTTACAAGGAGCGTCTTTCTTAATTCCAACACACATACACATACACACACACGCTGCAGCGTTGAACCAAACACAAAGAGAATAATTGTGAGCGGGTCTGAAACCAAAAGCCCTGGAAATGAGGAAATCAATAAAATATCTATGAGTTTCCATGCGATATGTATCTGTGTCCAATGATCCCTAAAAATATCAAACTACAAACAGTTGTCTGATGTTTTCAGAGTTACTTTTAATAGAAATAAAATTTTTTTTAATAACATTTTGTTTTTTTTTGTATGTTCTGTGTACAACAATTGCTCCACAGTCATGCCATCAGTCTCTCCGCCACAATCAGTCCCCTGTTCCTCCTGGTCGTGGCTTCGGGCGATGTCGCCACACGCAGTCGCAAAGTGACTGTCAACATACAAAACATGGGAAATACCTCCTCCCAGCGGTTCAACATCCAAGTGTCGTACGCCACGGCATCTCAGACATGAAACCATTCTGGGAAATGAATCCGATGGAAACAAAATGTCGGGCAGCGGTGATCAATTTCTTCTTTTGCGCTTTCCACCGAGGTTTGACAGTTTCTTTCTTTGTATTTCAACTTGCACAAAAGGAGAGCACTGGTTTCTCACTGAAATGCAACAAGCGGGCATTTAGGACTTGCTTTTAGGTGCCTAGAAGCACGTGGTCATTGAATTCTATGCGTACAGACGAGGTTTCGTAATGGCGGCCGTCCTGTGGCTGTGGAATGAGGCCGTACTGTGGATGCAAAATGGGCAATGAATTGTTGAAGGCCGTGAAACCGTCATGGCTAATAAACAGATAATAAAAGGCTTTGCATTTAAGGTAAGCATATATATGGAACAGGTAGTTGTTATGCTTCTTGTTCTTGGCAACGAATTATCATCATGACTTGTCAGTGACCTGCTTTATGGTTTTTTATCATCGGTGACTGAGAGATCAGAATGTTTTCCTGATAAAAAAAAAAACTAAAAAAAATTAGTTTTGACACCATGGCACCATCAAAGTAGCTTTCAGCCTTGTTACCCCTGCAGGTTTCCAGATCGATTGGGGTTTTTGAGACAGAAGCACCTTGTTAAAAGTCTTTCGTTAGTAAAAGACTACTTTGTGTCGGCTTATAAATACAGCCATATATGTATTTACAAAGGGGGAAAACGTCCCCTAGGGCTCCCTTCTCGAATCTTTTTAAATTCAGCGATTCAAGTATGTTACATTGATTTACAGGCAACAACAAATTCTATTAAAATCCTGTTAGGTGGGACATTATGTTGAATAAATACTAATTACACGCACGAAAAAATCAATCCAAAATCTCCCTCAATACCGAGTCAAAACACGGCTAAAGAAAGAACAAGGGGGCTTGAATGCTATTTTTTGATTTTTCAGTGCATTTTCAGACCGAGGAAAATGACCGAGGCGATCAAGTCATCCAGAAGTCTGGGGTCTTCACACTGCCTCTCTGTCTGACACCAGCATGGTTGGCTTATAAAGCAGGACGCAAACACACTTGAACACAAGTACCTCGTGTTTGCACAACACATCCCTCAAATAGCAGGTACAACACCTGACATTGCATTTAATTCAGTGCTGCACTGTCAGGTCCCGAAGAACTGTTTGACAGACAGGAGGAAACACCTTGCCTGAGAAATAAAACTCAGGATTTAAAAGGCGCATGACAACAAAAATACGGAGTTCAGATGTCTGGTTTGAATTCATTTCCTCAGAAATTCAAGCCCGGCTACAACTTTGGGAACTTACCTTGCAAGATATGTCATGAGGAAATGAAAGTAGCGTTGTTTAACTGATGGAACGTTTAAGAATAGCAGCTATAAACGCTGAAAGGAAGGAAGGGAAGGCCATTACACAGTCATGGATGTTCTTTCGTCTCCGACCTCATCTAGTCACCCATGTCTATTCTTGTCAGACGGAAGCAACCCAAAATGAACTCAGCCCTTACGGACCCACTGGTGGTGGCTTGCGGCGAGTGCCCGTGCCTTTGTGTTGTGCTGCCGGAGCAATGAATGAACAAGGAAATTCCATTTGACGTCTTTTGGTATAAAAACACCATAAAACATGTAGTGGTGCCATACAGTGTCAGTGCAGCCTATGTGATAAAGTGGAAGACGAAACAGCAAATAAATAATTGTAGCAGGAGCCATCTGCGCATGTATAACTTTTGTTTTCATCGTCCTTCATTGTTTAAAAGTGTAGGTACAACACACCTCATACCTTATAATGGGAGGTGTATTGAAAAGTACAGATAACGATAAAAAGCTGTTTTTGAGTCTGCTAGTTTTTGCCTTATCGTTCTTTGGCATCTGCCTGATGGTAGCAGTTAAAAAGGAGTGTTTGAGGTATTTACTAATACCATCTGCTTGTTACTTCATCCTTCATTTCAACCCACAAATGCACCACAATCACCTCTCTGGTGCAGGCAGTGCATCTGGCAAACCATAGCTGTTATTCCATTTGTCATGATGGATTCCACCGAACTCCTGGAGAAGCTAAGCCGACGTCTCTGGAGAGATTTTAACTGTTATCAGCTTCCTGAGAAAGAAAAGTCTCTGTTTTGGCTTCTTGACCCACTGGGAGGTGTCAGTGGACTGTGTCAACCGTGGTTTGGCACTACTACGCCGTGTATGTGGACTGGCCGGTCTTGTTCCTGGATCTTAGAGCACCGTAAGTAAAACGACAATTTATTTGTTTTTTGATGTTGAAGGACAAGGTCATTATCGCCACTCCACTGTCTTAATTTTCGCTGGGGGAGGCTAGGCTTAGGGGTTAGAGTGGCTGTCCTTGGAACCAAAAATACCGGCTTAATTCCCACGTTCCTGTCAAGCAACACTCTGAATTTTGGCGAACATTGATTATGGCGTTTGAGGTGCAGGTGGAGTTACAGTTGTAGGTAAACGGCGTGTAGAGCGTTGGGTTTAACACACACTGCCCTGAGGCGTTTCGGTGCTACCAATGCTGCAGTGAACCCATCAGGAAGTCTGTTATTCATCAAAACAAGGAGGAGCCAATGCCCCGGAGTGTTCTACCGATTTCTTCCAGGCTGACTATGCTAAGTGCATATAAAAATCACCTTCTAACATTTTCTTGTTACTTTGGAAAATGTGCAGTACTGTGGAAATGGCGTCTTCACTGGAAAACACAGCGGCAGCACTTCTGATATTAACACTGAAACATTTGTGGGAAAACTGTTAAGGAGCGTGCCTTCACGGCAGAGTGGCCAGAGCTTTGTGTGATGTGAAGCGGAAATGACTAAGAGCATCACGCTGATGGAGGAGCTTGTATTTTTTGGCATATACCAGGATAATGGAGTGAGGTTGCCTCAAAGAGATAGGGCTTTGCCGTGTAATTCTAGTGTAAACAAATGTTTTAGCAAACGGGTCCATCAAGAGAGGGTTTGGTGAGTTCCGTGTCTCTTCCTATCCCGTGTGCACTAATGTCTCTCTTTCAGTGCACGGTGGCAACCTTGTATCTTCTCCCTAGACTCTCATTTCACAAGTTCTCAGGGGATTGACGTATTGATGCCAGGCGTCCACCATTGTTGTTACTTTTATGTTTATGAAAGCTATTAATCAGCTATTATTAATAGTAAGAGGTCATTTGTAGCTGTCCCTTCCCCACCTTCAGACCCCCTCTCTGCCACAGTCACACTCTTGTATTTTATGCTTTTGTCTAATTCTGTCACTCTTTCTATATACTCCAAGGCCGCCCATGTTGAAATGGTCTCTGCCCGGAAAAAGACGGATTTTCCTCTCCAAGCGCTTGCACATGGACGGAAGTTTTGGCTTTCCTGTAAATCATTTTAAAGAGTGTTTTCCAGCCTTGCACTACAAGACAAGTGTCATGAGACAACTGAGAGTTTTGGTTTGGTACTGTAAAATAAAAACCCCTGTCCAACACCCCTAAGTTGAACTGGAGGTACTTTGGAGACGGGCCATTTTATCCAACATAATTTCATTACCATAAAAAACTTCCACAGACACAACAGAATCCTCTGGAGAACGTTTCCAGAACGGTGGAAGCCGGACATGAATGTGTCCCACGTGGTCTAACTGAAAGTATCATATTTCTTTTTTTTTGTCCCTCAGTGCAGACCTCTCAATGACAGTGCAAATATGGGATGTTCTTTATGGTTCAACCAAGAGTCAAGTTTCCTATACTTTGGTATAATCGTTTGACATTTTCGTGACTTTCTTTATGGGTTTTATCATCTGTGACCGAAGTCAGACAGAGTTAAACACACTCTTAATGACCCCTAAGAGATAGTATTGTAAAGATAATTACAATAAGGCCTTACTTTGTACATGACAGGATCGTCCACGTATTGGGTCAGTGTTGGGGACAGGACACTACTTTATCGCAAAAAGACAAACTGTTTTAAGATACCGTATAATATTAAGTTAATGATCAATAGTAGCCTATACGTAATGCTGTAAATCAAATGTTCAAAAACTGAAGGCTGCTAATTTGATCTTTTCCTGTTCCCACTCTATGCAGCCTGTTCTTACATTGTAGGTAATTCAATATCAAATGTTATTTCTTGATTTTGATATATGCAAATTTTATGCAAATTGTACAAAAAAATGGGGTGAGGGGTTGGGTTTGAAAACAGCAGATGAGAATTAGTATTAATCTTTCATTGGCATGCGGAAAGGTCAGCCAACAACACAAAGCGTGTTATCTCTTATTTACATTACCAGGTATGTATTTAAGAAGGAGCATCACTGAAGTGAATAAATAACTGCACATTCTTATTAGATAATTAAGATCCTCAGGCTTACAGCCTTTCTATTTAGACTCTTTGTTGCTGCCATTTATATATATTTTATTGATGTGTATTCTAACACCACATATACCGTTAAAAATTTGAAACTTGTTTTAAAATAATGTATAAATGAATGGACTCTTCCATCAAGTGAAAACTCCCACGCTAGAAACTCATTTAATGTTGGAATTTTAAGGAAATCGGTTTCCTAATCTGATAATAGAATTTTTTGTGCAAGATTACATTCTTTAAGAAGAGTTTCATTCAATCTTTTCCATGCACTGAAAGCTCAGCTTAGATATGAAGACCCCATTTCTGATTTCTTTTAGTATAGACAATAATATAGAGTGTATTAGGTTGATCTTTACACACCTGTCACAATCATTTAAATACAGTTCTAGTAAATAAGCATTGAATGTTTATTTTAAAAATCATGTTTAGGTACATCGTCCCTGCGATTCACTGGCCTCTTGCCCGATAACAACAGGGATAGGCTCCAGCGTCCCCGACCGCCCAGAGTGCATGTTAAGTGGCAGACAATGGATGGATGGATGGATGTCCATCTGATTTATTTAAAAACGGAATAACTTCTAACCATCATTCTGTCAGTTAAATTAGACTGATTCAGCATTGTCCTGAAAACAATAAATTCTGGTTCCAGATACGAGCGTACATGCATCATTAGTTCGTCTCAGATAAGGTTGTGTTTCAAACGTCACCCCACTTCCACACACCCTCTCTCTCTTACACACTGACACATGGCTTTACTAGCGTTACTTGAGCTCAGAGGTCATTCCTCCTGACAATAAGACACACCTCTTTACCCCAGCCAGAATCAATCAACCAGGAACCATCTTAACCCACTTTTCAATTGAAGTAATGCATTTCTATTCTATTCTATTCTATTCTATTCTATTCTATTCTATTCTATTCTGTTCTTGATCTGAAGTGAGATTGCTAATAACTACACCCCTGACACAACCTAGTTTATGCAAATGACTTCTGTATTTCTATTAATTTAACTCTAAATCCCTTTGGATTCCATACTAACTGTTGTGTTGATGAACATCATGCCAGTAATTAAAAAAACAATAATCCTATGCAGTTTCATAACACTGATTTAAAGTGTTTATCAACAAATACAAGCTGTAACACTTTAAATATTGGTGCTTGCTGGAATCCTGTCAGCCAACGGGAGACTTGAAAATAAATAAATTACGTTTTATGGGTTTAAGAGAGAGCCGTCAGTTAAGAGGTTTATCTCCAATATTCGTGCGCCCTCTAGTGGCGAAAAAGAGACTAGCTAAAGTGTAAACAGTCGATGCCATTCTTCATCTCGGTGTTAAAGGTAAATAGTCGAGCGATATTATTTCTAAAAATGTAAAAAAAATAGGCAAGTAAATAATTAAACAACTCACAGACTTCCAAGTAAGCTAAGAAGATAATATTAAATGAAATGCAGATACAAAAAAAAAAAAAAAAAAAAAGAAAAACACTCGGTCGCGAAGTTCCAGGAAGAGAGAAACGCGAAATAGGAAAACATATTCTTGATAGAACGAATTTCACTTCCGCTTGTGCTGGAAACTGACCACTCACAGCTCGCCTTTCACCCGCGCGCGGTTCTGTAAACCGACGTCCCATTTTCCCTCGCGGCACGTCGATCTCGCTGCCCACTTTTTTGCACGTCTCTCCACCCACCGGTCGACCGACGCGTTGTAAGGAAAATACAGCAAAATACCTCTGACTTTCTTAAATAAGTTTATCGATATTAACCTTTACTCACGCTTCATTTTTTCCCAAACACCCGGGCTGTCGGAAAGTTTGCCTCTCCCCGCACAGCCCGCAGACAGAGGATACCTGCTCGACTCCTACCGAGGTAATACTAAAGGAAGCTCATTCAAATTAAATGTATTTTAATAATATTATGATTTTATTATTATTGTTTAGAATAATAATAATTCTATTTCGACATAATGACTCATCCTCCGGTGGCATTGTAATGGAAAAGTGCGTTTACATCAGCTGTTAGTTTGTTAAGATTGTTAAGATTTAATACATGTCTTAAACGCACATACAAACATATATTTTCGGTGATTTCACTCGGACACACTCATTTACACTTAACACTTCTACATTTTTAGAGTGAAATAATCGAAAAGTGTGTGTTTCCTTTGTGTTGGTGTTCATGTATGTCGGGTGGGGGCTTTATGCGCGCAATGGAAAAAAAAACTTAATAGAACCTATGAAATGAACTTATTGTTGTCGGAAAACCAAAACAAAATGAGATTAATCAAGATAAATATTAAATAAGATAATGAAACTGTAAAATTGTTGCAGCTGTGACTAAACTCGAAAATCCAAGCACACGTCGGGGTGTGGGCCTTGAAAATTGAAAGAACACAACCGGGAGATAAACCTGTTGCTATCAGGAAAATCTAATCAAAATCAGCCCATAGATCCTAAAATTGTACAGATTTCTAGTTTTAATGGTAGTTTCTGATCATTGTACTTTGTTCATCTGCCGTTGATACATGATGAACAATTGAAAACCAGGAGGAAATGGGGGGGGGGGGGGGGGAGTGGTACCTCAAAGCATAGACATTTAAAAAATTAAAATGAAAGGATAATTGTGTTTTATCTCGCTACCAGTTTCCTGATGGCAACCAGTGACATCTCTTCTGTCCAGTTTGCATGTTTGCATAAGGGCACCTTCTACTTTCAAGGTAATACTGATTCCATAGTTCTATTTTGCTCAGTTGTTGTATATTGATATCCACATGTCATTGAAAATCACTCACTTCAAGCCGATCTTTCCTTTTTTCCTCTCATTTCAAAGGGCTGGATTTTGAATCAGGTAAGGGGCCGATTTCGGTACGACCGAACC
Organism: Fistularia commersonii; assembly: GCF_037954325.1. NCBI lineage: Eukaryota > Metazoa > Chordata > Actinopteri > Syngnathiformes > Fistulariidae > Fistularia > Fistularia commersonii. Next base: position 6,181,503 of record NC_141286.1, read on the forward strand.
CTCGTTCACAATAGGTCCTTTCTTTTACGCTTGTGTTTCGAGACCGTCGCCGGGCTATAATGAGTTTTTCCACCCAAAGGTGACTGCGAGACCGACACCTTCCAAAAGTCGAGCAAGTGCCATGAATATCTGCTGCGAAGCAGCGACAACAAATACTTGTTGCTGAGCGACGACGGGCAGTTCGTAGGACAGAACCTGACCATCCAAGCGCTCTGTCAGTCGAGTGAGTAATGGCGAGAGTATGATGACCACGAAAATTTCCCAAAATCCCACTGACTTCAGATTGTTCAATTGGATTTCTTGTCATTGAGTGAACAGAGGCTCAGCTCAGGAGCAGAAAACAACATGTATCTTAAAACATGTCTTGTACTTTGAGGTTTGTTCCATCCACTCTCAGGTGCTTCTGAAAAAAAAAGAATACACCAAATCAGATGTATTGAACTTAAAGATGAAGTTCTATATTTCTCCAAGGGGCCGTTCTGGCCCCTGATGAGTCATTCTGCTCTTGGAATTCCAGAATGGTCTATGCTCAATCTTGACCTCATTTATTTCAAAAACCTTGTATCACTGTCACGCTTGGTGCTGTTAGGTTACTTTAAGGGGGTAAAGTTTTAGATTGGGGGTAGTCAATTGTTATTTAAGTATAATTTGTTGTCAGGTCTTGTTGTGGCAATTTGGGATACTTCTCCTTGAAGAGATTTCACCTCTCATCCCGGAGACTTTCTCAGTTCTAATGGACCACCAACATACGCCAATCAGCACGTCCTTGAACACGACCTAGGGATCATCAGAAGTCTCCACCATTGGGAGGGAGAATATCCTGACCACCACCAGGGAAGGGGAGCCCAATTAGGATAGCCACAATATATTGAGACTATCCTAATTGGGTCTTTTCCAGTACTGAAGAACGCACAAGGTACATGGCAAACACAGAAATTAGCACAAGGACATCAGAGTACCATACATTCCCGGTATGTCTCAAAAAAAGGGGCTTCAGCACACATCCAATCTGAGTATATTTTAAACCCTACAAAGGATAGTGTACCTCAGGTACAAAATCGGGAATGTGGTGTGTGCTGTTAACTGCTGAAGATTGTGATAACCTCTGCATCAGTGAGGCAAAACAGCACCTGCACAATAGGATGGCCCAACACAGGAGAGACACCTCTGCAGGACAGGACTCTGCGGTCCACTCGCACTTTGCGAACAAGGGCCTCTCCTTCGAAGACAGCAGTGTCTGCATTTCCGGGCGCAGAAGTTAAGGGTTTAAGAGAGGAGCCGAAGAGGCCATTCTTGTCAATTTCGAGAGTCCATCAATGAACAGATGAGGGGGGCCTTGGACACAAACATTTACCTACATACTTCGGTGTGCTGAGTAAAACAGCCAGAAGACAGATCAATATGCACCTTCTCGCAGACCCAATCTGCACCCTATGGCTCACCCGGAGACGTCAACAACCTGAACCAGGCCCCAGTGACTCACGCCTCAGCCTCAGCCTCAGCCTCAGCCCAGGTGAACTAACAGAGAACCTTTTGAAAGAGATCATAGTTCTGTGGTGGGTCCACGAAAAATGTAAAATCTCGTTTCAAAACCATAATCCTAAGTAAAAAATACATTTGTAAACAGAGAAACAACTGCCATATTTGTCAAGGCAAAGTGTTTGAGCCCCCGCTGCTTTTGAATCAGTCACAGCTTCTCCCTGAATCCTCTTAACATGTTTGAGCCTGCACAAATGGCGATGGTGAGAAATTCTCAGACACCCTCAGGAAGTTGCTTCACTTCGTTCATTATATTGAAGTCCAGCTTTGAATATTTTTGTCAAGCCAGTTTTTTTAGTTCTTTATCTGCCATTGGTATACCATGACACCATTTCCTGACCTAATGCTCATTAGTGGCCGTGTGATTCATTCCTAGAGACGGGAGGGAGATAAACTTGCTCCAGAATATAGCTCTGCACTACGGAAAGTTTAATTTAGAGTGAAACACTGATTTGTGTCCCCACTTGCAGCTCAGCAGGTCTTATATGAACATTGGTATGTTGATACATGTACCTATGTGGGAAGCTACTGGGAATTTCCCATGGTCTGTCAGGACTGTTAAATGAAATCCCCCTACTGTGGGACGACTAGCCATATTGTATTCTATTCTAGAACGTAAGAAGCCTCTGGGATGACATGTCAAATGTCCTCAAGGAAAGAAACTCAGTTCAGTTGCCACAATAAGATTTGACAAGTAGTTCATCATGACTTGTAACGGCCGAGAATCTTTGTTGACACATTGTCATTTTTAATTTTCATGTATTTATTTATCATTTAACTTGGTTTTAGGCTTGCAGTTCAAGATTCAGTGTTATAATGACTCCAGCACCGTATCGAGGAAGGGGCGGGCCGTCATTATGTACAGCACATCCAACGGCAAGAAGATGGTGGTTTGCTGCAGCAACGAGCACGACGTTAATGCCGAGGCCATGGTGAGCGGGCTTTGCGTTACCGCCGTCGCGCCATGTCTGACTTCCTTTCTACACAAAGATCATGAAAAGAAGCTGCTTGGGGAGCTGTTCTTTGGATGGTGTGCGCACGAACGTCTGCAAGAGCTGTTGCCAATGAATTGAGGGTTCACTTCACTTCCATAGTTTTTTTCCCCACGTATTGACATGCTCTTAAACGGGACTTATTAGCCTAGGGGTTTATGTTATGGTTATGACATACCAAGCCAAGCCTGGAAGAGGTGTACAGCATAGATCACGTGACATCACGGCACAACTCATCCAGGTACTGATCATTGTTACTTTTGCGCTTCATCTCGAAACCGATGAATGGCACTGGAGGTTAGACATCAGCAACTCTTTTAAACTGCATAATGTTTTAGATAAGCAGTTTAATGCAAAAGATCTTTCCGATCTAAAACAAGGGCATTTGGAGTTGTAAGATTAACCAGTTTCTCCAAACTAACATCCGTCAATCTGTACAATCCGAGGCGCTTGATTTTGGATATTTCACAGAGGCATTGATGGTCTCTGTTTCCCATTCCATCCAACGTTCTCTACTATCTGAACTTTTTGCTTATAAACAGTTTCACATCCTAAATCTCACATCTTTCCATCTGTTGAAATATCATGTTATTCCTGCTTTGTGTTCCATGATTCCCCTTATGCGTTTTTACATGAAAACAAGTTTGGATTCTGCATTTTTACAATTTTTCAGGTTTTTAGAGAAAATATTCCATAGCCAACAAGCGACCTAATCTGTCTTCATGTAGTAGCCACTAGAATAATAATGAATGCATTACATTACATCCTGGAATGTCAGAGCTCAAAACCCTGCTTGCAAGAAAGAGGCGGGGTTAAACCGGGACTGGTCACCTGTCAATCAAAGCACTGCATCTAGAGACACTAAACTCAACATGTTATACTCAAACTTAAAATACATTTTAGTGTTCAGTTAACCCACTGTTTGTTTGGATTCTGGGAGGAAATGCAGGCACGGGGGGTGGGGGCCAAAAAGAAAGACCCAACTCACTTTGGCGATGTCTTGGATATCTTTTAATATTGGTTCTGTTAGAAATCAGCGAAAACAAACCCTGAGACTTGCATTCTAAGCAAAAAGATGCAGGAAGACGTACCACGACAGATGACGTCATAAACGGCTGCATGCATGGGGGGGGGGTTGATTTTCTGCTGAGCATGTGGAAACCTTCATCTTCAAAGCTGAATCTGAGAGAAATTGTGTGGCTTTGGGTTTTTTACGTACAAACACACGCTGCATTGTATGGTAATCAGAATGATTATTTCAAGAATGAAAGTCACTTCCTACTTCCAAATCTCTATTAAGTATGCACTATAAGATGATCCATATGGACAATAAATCACTTTTAGAGCTAAATGTTTTTAAGGTGTTTCAACGACTCGAGCGTATGAGGTGCACCTACTACTGAAGGTGACTTCACGACTGCCCCCCTTCCCTTCATTTGTCAGCTTACGTTTTTTTTTTTCTCACGCAGGATCTTCCCAACCAAATCCATGAGACCGCCCACAAAGCGTTGTTCTTCTTGACGAGGATTTCCATGTCTGACAAGTACCTATTTGAGTCCTCCTTGTACCCGCAGCTATTCCTGGGTTTTGAGGAAGACAGTGCCAATCCTTCCCTGGACAAATTGGTCTTGCATCAGAAAATTGACCAAGTGGATGAGTCCTGTGAGATAGCAATGATAGGACGTCTTCAGCGTTAACTCCAGTTAATCTTAATAAAACATTACAATCAACCTAAGTTTTCATTGGTTTCATTTCATTGGTCTGTTAATATATACTGGATTTTCGTCAAGGTTGGTATTTCTCAACGTGTGCGTGTGTGTTTGTGCAATCATGTAGAGAACGGAACCGCGAGTAATCTGTATAGCCAACTTTATTTTCAAGTGGCACTTTCTCCTGCCACTTTTTGTGCGCATTATTCAAAATGACAATGAACTGACAAACATCTTTTCTTTTTAACGTTTTTACAACCGCTGAATCAAACAAAAAGTAGGAAGCTGCACTTAACATTTACGTGCCACGTGCTGCATGATAACAGAAAAATTCCGACTTTGTAATCTTCCCATCCTGGTTGTTGGTTTTGAAAAAGTAAGGCCGATAACTGGATGCAAGGGTTCTCTGGGCAGGGTCGTGTTAATAACAGGCAAATGACATCAACTTTTTAATAGAGTGCCAGCAAACACACATGAGCAAAGAGATATATCAATTTGTAATTGGGTTGCTGATGTTTTACATTCAAGAAAAAAAAAAAAATCAAAATAAATACTAATTTAAAATCTTTAAAGTTGTGTGGATCTTTTTATTTTCCTTTTCTATCCAAACTTGCACAGTGGTAAAGAGGAGAGGGTACAGCACGACTTGATGATACAAGATACTGTGACTCATTTTTGACCTCTGTCAGTCGTAATTGTTTCAGGACGGCATTTTGGCTGCGTGGGTGTGAATTTGCTACACGCAGGTCAGCTCGGTGTTGCTGGGTGACCTGTGTGTATGATGCATCGTGGATCTGATGATCTGACCACGCTAAAAAAGAGAAAAAAAAAGCTTTTTCTAGAGCAACCCCCAGCTGCGCCAACCGGTTTAACCTCTGCTTGATCCCGTCCTACATATGGGTGAGTCAAGCACAGGAAATCACAAATACCAAGAAACCTAATAGAATCTTGAGGTGTGTCTGTGTGTGTGTGTGTGTGTGCGTGTGTGTGTGTGTGTACAGGATGATGCAATCTCACACCACTGCTCACATATCTTGTGCTGTCCAGCTACTCCAGGTGGGTTTAAGAGAGAAAGCTATGTAAAATATCGATGAAACAACCAAGTTAGCAGTCTGGACACAAAGAGAACCAACAAAACAAATGAATGTCAAACGGCTCTTATTTTGTGACACATTTTCCGTTGAAATTCTCCCAAAACACAGATTTTGTCTTATAGGTGTGATTGAAATACCGACGCACTTGAGAACCGGACATGTCAATTTAAATCTACAGGGGAACTAAGCCTGAGTTGGAAGTCCACATTGAGGACTCACAAGCTAATCCCCCGTGTCGGAGGACATCATGAAAATTATTCTTGTAACCAAGAGGGGATTGCACAAAGACCACACCTGAACAATGTCTGTTACAATTACACACAGCTGAATCACTGAAATATTGTCAAAATGATATTTATAAGAATTTACATAGAACATTGTGAATTTGTACAATCTGCCGGGGACGGGATGACTCCCGCCCTAGTGTCCCCCAGCTGCTCCTCCCAAACGTCCCAGTCCATGCTCATGTTTATTTGCTCCATAGAAGGGCGACGGCTTTACAGATGCCCACGTCATTGTAGTTGAAATAGCAGAGACCAGCGAAGGTGACTGTAGACATGAGGAAGAGCCCTGCGTTGGCAAGCTTGACCTTGGTGTCCCCGTGAACGTAGTCTGTCAACACCTGTCCGATACCCCTGTTCAATAAATAAATGAATAAATAAAAGGATGAGTCCAATTTATGACTGATTCGCTGTCATCAAATGATACACATAATGAAGGGGGGGGGGGGGGGGGGGGGGGGGGGGAAAGTAACAAAACTCAAAAGAAACTTCTTTGAATTCCGTCCGAAACAGCCATCCGTGGCTCTCGGGTGCTACCCTGGAGCAGCACTTATTAAAAAAAATATACATATATATATTGTTATAAAACACTAAATGCTCAAATGACAAAACAAAATTAAAATGTAATAATTCAAAATAATTTTTATTTTATTTATTTGAAAATACAATGTTTTTTTCGGGGTCCTGCGCTCCAGACTTGGTTGTGTTGTGACGTGAACCACGGGTGAGCCTTAGGAAGCTGGCTGGTGACTGGTCACTGAGCAACTGTCTGCTCTGAGCTCGCATCTCTAAATTTCCCCGCCAACGTCTGACAAAAATATTGCAATATCGATCCAGAACTCTGTAGTCCATCAGCAGGCAGCTTCTACGGCCAACGCAGGGTGCGTCAGCATTGCAAACAAGACGTTTGTAATGCAAACTTAAATTAGTCAGGGCAAGTGTCGCTCAATTTAAGAAGTGTTGTTTGCTTCCTAGACGATTGGGCTATCTAATGGAAACATCAAAAAGTCTGATAAAAACCTAGTGCCCTCCAACTCCAACATTTTCCTCGCTCCCTTTGTTTTTTCTCGACAACGTATTCGTGTAAACGGGGAAGTTGTCAGTGCAATGCTGTTTTTTTTTTCAGTGATAAGTCCAAAGTCATCAGGATGTTTTTCCACAAGAGAAGTGAAACCATCAATTTTACTGCCTGTGTCAAGACTGGAAAGGTTGGTCAGGTTGGTTCAGCCTCAGCATTCCTCGCGGTGAAATCCTATTAGGCGTAGACCCCCCCGTCATCGGTTGAAGAGAGGAAAACTTAGTAACCTTCTCATTTTCAGCTCAATGCACCGCCGCCACTGAGTGACATCAAGGCATTTCATCTCGCTGGTTTTGGTCGAAGCGGACGCGGCCCGATCCTTCACGTTGCCCACCTGCCCCGAAAGCTGAAGCTTAAGGGGACTTATCGCCACTCATGACTAGGATTTGCGGCCCGCACCTGCCACGCTGTTGGGTCTGCACCCTGACTGATGGAAGAGCACATTTTTGCGACACTAAGCTTGAGCTGCCTTTCGTAGGTCTGCAATCAAGCGCCGCAACAGACCAGAGTAGGGGTGGGGCACAGGCTGCACCAGAGTGATACACTTTGGCGGAAAACATAACAAGATGGCTGAGTTTGCCCTACCCTGTCAGTGGAAAAACAGGTGAAACTGAAAAAAATTCCCCCTTTGACATCTGAAGGCACTCTGGGCAGCTGTATATCTGAAAGGTTCCAGGTTTGAATCCCCTGGTCTGGAAAGTAGGAAAAGTGTTTTTCCCTTCCCCGCCAGCATCCACAGACAAACCGCAGGCTTGGCCACTACATGTGTGTTCACTAAATTGATGAGTCAACTTTTCCTGAAGGGATAAATTCTGCACACAAATGAAAATACCGAATGTCTCAAGAACAGGACGGTGGCTCTGCATTGCCGACGGGGAACTTCACTAGTTCCGGAACACCAACGGAGGACTCATCAATTTTGAAAGTCGAACCAGATTTTTCCCAGCACTAACATCCTGCTATTTATTTTTACTATTGAAATTCAGCCCGGTGATATTACGTTATGTTACTTTATGGGTTTTACGAGGACAGGAGGCAGAACAGCAACTCTACTGGGCACTTCATGAGATCCCCCACCTGAAGAGGAATTATAGACTGGTCAGTATGTCATCTGATGGAGGCAGACAGAAGGGTAAAGGGAAGTAAAACTATGTCTTAAATACATGGTAGTGGAAGCATTTTAAGACTCAAAGCACAAACGGGATCCTTATTCACCACAAAAAGATTTCTCTGGTGACATTCATTTGAACGAAACTATGAATAGTAAACGGGAATAACAGGCATCCTGTGATGAGGTTCTGTGATTCTCACCAACCAAACCAGACATGTCAGTGTGGGTGGTTGGAAATACAGGGATATTGTGACCTCTGGCCACAACAAGAGCCCAGAAGCCCATAACTTCACTTTGATCTTAGTTCAATAGCTGATGATGGAGGAAGAACATATTTCTGAAGTAAGAGGTTACTGTAAAATATAATAGTCATACTCTGATACATCCATGCAAACAGTACTTAACAGACAGACGTTCTTCGACTTTCAGATATCAAACAAGAAAAAAGGGTTCCAGGTACACCTTTATTCCAAATGTGATTATTATAGTCCAAGTATTTGAATATGTATAAAATATTTTTAACTATTACCGGTAGTGTAATAAGCCATATTGTTCTCAAAGTCAAAGTCACCTTATGAATTTCTATGGGGAATAATTTACAAATTGATGAATGTACCATAATAATGTAAAATAAAAACTAATTCTTGATCACTTTTAATTTCTATGTTTCATTGCTATTTTTATAATAATTATAACGATATGATATAATAATTGCAAAAAGATGTTACGACCTATGTACAAGCTGAGAAACGAACCCTGAGGGTTTGGACCGGAGCAAACTCACAATACTTTTGAGTTTGCTGAGGAAAGTACAACTTCGGCATGTTCTGCAGATTATATCTGACCACTCAAACAGAGTATGTTTCTGGCAAATCCAAGACCAATCATGAAGAAACCGGCGATGCATATGTGCTCACACTGGGATCTCATTCTTTTTTTTGTGTCCAAACACTCGGGCGCTTGAGCGTTTGCCTTACCAGTGTCCATGAAGGGTGAGGGCAGCAGCCAGGGAGTAGTCGATGGCAGGGCTGGGGCTAAAGTAGGCAACTGGCCCCATGGCCAGCAGTAGGATGCTCAGCACTCGCTCCGCCGTCCAGTGCAGCGAGGCAGCTCTGGAGCCCGAACCGGCTGAATGACAAAAAAAAAGATGACAGTTACAGACAGAACCGCAGCTCCATGAACTTCCGTTGACTGCTGCGAACAATGAGCAGGTCAGAACCGGGTGGGAAGAAAATTAAAACAAAGAGAAACCCGAGGGCATCACAAGAGAGCAAAATAAGTCACAGGTTGATAGACAGGTTGGCAGGGGGACTGACGGACGTCTTTGGGCAGATTTCAAAGTAAAATTAACATCTATATTATAATAATTATTATTACTTATATTCATAGTGTACTTTGCAATGGTTAATGTTCTGACGACAATTTTGTCTTTATGTACAAACCCCAATTCCAAGGAAGTTGGGACTTTGTGTAAAATGTAAGTAAAAACAGACTACAATGATTGGCAAATGATTTTCAATCATTTCAAATCATATTCACACTATAGAGATGAAATTTTTAATGTTCAACTGGATAAACTTTCATGTTTATTGCAAATATTCACTAATTTTGAAAATTGATGTCAGCAACACATTCCAAAAATGCTGGGACACTTTTACCCCTGTGTTGCATCGCCTTTCCTTTAACAACACTCAAGAAGTGTTTTGGAACTGTGGACACTATTTGTGTAAGCTTTGTAAATAGAATTTGTTCCCATTCTTGCTTTATGTACAACTTCAGATGCTCAAAAGTCCGGGGTCTCTGTTTTCATCTTTTGCGCTTCATGATGCACCACACGTTTTTTCAATAGGGGAGAAGTGTGGATTGCAGGCAGACCAGTCTAATACCCGCACTCTTTTACTACGAAGCCACGCTGTTGTCATGCATGCAGAATGTGGTTTGGCAAATAAGCAGGGACGTCCCTGAAAAAGCTTGGATGAAAGCACATGTTCTTCCAAAACCTGTATGTATCTTTCATCATTAATGCCTTCACAGATGTGCAAGTACCTCATGTACCACTAACACGCCCCTATACCATTACAGCCTATGAACTTTGCGCTGATAACAATCCGGACAGTCCTTTTCCTCTTAGACCCGGCGGACATGATGTCTATTGTTAACAAAAAAAAATTGAAATGTAGACTTATCAGGCCACAGTACACTTTTACATTTCGCATCAGTCCACTTCAGATAAGCTCGGGCCCAGAGAAGCCAGCTGCGTTTCTGGGTATTGTTGGCCTATGGCTTTCACTTTGCATGCTATGGTTTTAACTTGCATTTGTAGATCCAGCAACAGACTGCATTAACTGACAATGGTTGAGTGACTTGAGCATTCCTAAGCTACCCCAGTCTTTTGCTGCCTCTGTCCCAGCTGTTTTGGAATGTGTTGCCGGCATCAAATTCAAAATAATCGGCTTTTGTACTACAGTTAGGTCCAGAAATATTTAGACGGTAACACAAGTTTTGTTATTATAGCTGTTTATGAAAACATATTCAGATTACAATTATGTAATCAATATGGGCTTACAGTTGAGACCCTCAGCTGTAATTTGAGAGTATTCACATCCAAATTGGAGCAACCGCCTCTTTTTCAAGGGACCAAAAGTAACTGGACAATTGACTCAGTAGTTAAAGAAAAAAAAAAAAAAGGCTGCATGGGCTCTTCCCTTAGTAACCTGTCATCAATTAACCAGTTACAAGGTCTGGAGTTGATTGCAGGTGTAGCATTATCATTTGGAAGCTGTTGCTGTGAACACACAACATGCAGTCAGAGGAGATCTCAATGGAGGTGAAACAGACCATCCTGAGGCTGAAAAAAAGAAGAAATCCATCAGAGAAATAGGAGAAACGTTAGGGGTGGTCAAATCAACAGTCTGGTACATTCTGAGAAAAAAAAAAAGAGGGCACTGGTGAGTTTGGGAACTCAAAAAGGCCTGGACGCCCACTGTAGACAACGGGGGTTGATGATTGCAGAATCCTTTCTGTTGTGAGGAAAAACCCCTTCACCACATCCACTGACGTGAAAGCCACTCTCAAGGAAGTAAGTGAATAACTAAGTGTACCATAAAGGGAAGACTTCATGAGAGGAAATGAAAAGGATTCACCACAAGCCATTAAACCATTAATCAACCACAAAAATATAAAGGCCAGAATTGACTTTGCCAAAAAACACCTGAAGAAGCCAGCCCAGTTCTGGAAGGGCATTATTTGTACAGATGAGACTGAGATTAACCTGTACCAGAGAACCGGAACAGTTCATGATCTAAAGCACACCACATCCTCTGTAAAACATGGTGGAGGCGGTGTGATGGCACGGGCATGCATGGCTTCCAATGGCACTGGGTCACATGTGTTTATTGATGATACGACAGAAGACAGAAGAAGCCGAATGAATTCTGAAGTGTATAGGGATATACTTTCTGCTCAGATTTAGCCAAATGCAGCAAAGTTGATTGGACGGCGCTTCACAGTACAGATGGACAATAATCCACAACATACTGCAGAAGAGCCCGGGAGTTTTTTTAAAGCAAAGAAGAATATTCTGCAATGGCCGAGTCAATCACCAGATCTCAACCCAATTGAGCATGCATTTCACTAGGTCAAGACAAAACTTAAGGCAGAAAGACCCACAAACAAGCAACAACTGAAGACAGTTGCAGAAAAGGCCTTGCAAAGCATTACAAAGTAGAAACCCAGCGTTTGGTGATGTCAATAGATTCCAGACTTCAGGCAGTCATTGCCTGCAAAGGATTCTCAACAAAATATTGAAAAGTAACATTTTACTTAGGAGTACATTTATTTGTCCAAGTATATATGTGTGTGTATATATATATATATATATATATATATATCCTACATGTTTAATCATTTCAACCCCTTGAGTTAAACCTTAAAGTCTACACTTCAATTCTGTTGTAGTTGTTTCATTTCAAATCCAATGTGGTGGCATGCAGAGCCCGAATCATGAAGATTGTGTCGCTGTCCAAGTATTTCTGGGCCTAACTATATTGGCACAATTTCACAGTTTCCCCTTCGTCTATGATTGAATATTAAAAGAAGTGTTGATTCAAGTGAGATTTATATCCCTACTGTCATCTATATCTGTCGACATCTTCATAAAATATTCTTAAAATTGTAACACCAAGCAAGTTTTCTTAATTGTATTGTGAAAACTTTTCATCTGCAACAATAATGTAATGATCTTATTGCCTCAATGATACTTTTCATAACAATAAAATTCTAATAACACTTATTTAAGATTTTTTGCCTCACGGCAGACTCTACTTCAGCGCAGTGTAAAAAAACAGGCCGGGTTGAAATGTTCTAGTTTTTCTATTTGTGCCATGAGGTACTGTTAAGGAGGAAAAATAGTCAGACTTTGACGTTAGTGCTTTGGAAATAATGACTTGAGTAAAAAGAAACAGGGGAACAAGACTTCGAGACATTAGGTGAAACCCCACATTCAGTGAAAGCATACTCCATCCAAAAAGAGTTCCAACAGAAAAGGCACAAGTTATTAAAAAAAGTACTGAAAAAGGCTCAGGTACTCATTCATTTACTACCCACAAACCATTTCATAGGCATCTGTCAATTTCATTGATTGATTCTGTCTCACAGTGATTTCATATCTAGAAGGCCCTTTGTCTTAGAATATGGGCTGACTATGCTTAAGCAGCATTGCTAGAATTTCCCTTTCTCAGGAAATGTACTTCAGCAGAGCAAAAATAGAGAGGTAAACTACCATGCTAAAAATTGGCTGTGTTCTTAAAATGCCAAAGGTCATGAATGAAATAAACGTCCAAACCCAACGAGGGATGTAAGTGAGCGTGTGCTTGAAATAAACATTGGGTCTTCTAAGACAAAGCTTGCAGCCACCAGGCCACAAACATGAATAGCAGGCAACGGCTGACCCTGCATGAACCAAGTGTCAAGGCGCCGAAACCGTCTCACTCATCTGCGGTTCTAAATCAGGATCACAAAAAAGTACCGGTCAAATGGTGAGATCAAGGGCACTGGCGTGTATTCTTACAACTTGAGCATTTCTACAATCGACAGCAGATATCGCGACAGGTCATCTAAATACATGTATGCATTGGATGGAGCTCGATGACAACTGACGTGTAGCATGGACATTGAAGTAAGAAACTGATTTGCAATGAGGCACTGAAATAACAATATCAGATTTTTTAGATCTTCCAACCCTATGAGTCCTAGTTTATTTGACTGTGCGAGACTTCAGTTTTTAATTAACGAGTGTCACTCCAGGACAGTGTTTCTTTTCTTTTTACTTAAAACAAGTCAAAACAGCACACTGCTGTGTTAAAAAAAAAAAAAACATTACGAGAACCAGCACTTAAGGAATGAGGCAATGCCGTAATTCTCAAAATGACATTACTTGCCCCCCCCAAATGGTGCTCAAAGGTACCAAAGGACCAGCTATCAGGAAATGACAAGTAGATAATCCTTGATTTCATTACTGCAAGAAGGGTAGAAAGCAGTAAAACCCACGCGACATATATTGTCAAAGAGATCACAGTATTTCATCATGATACATGATAAAAAAAGACTCTTACTGGTGTGTGTGGGGGAGGGGGTTCTATTGGGTCCATCTTTTGAATTATATCTTATAGACCGACCCACAATCTCCTAATTTGGTTTATTATTAGTGTCCACATTTATACAATTCAACTTATCTGACTGACCACTTAAGGCCTGTGATGCATGAATCCGTGCCGTCAGCAGGTAGGGCTGCTCCTGGGATTTATGGGGTACAACCAGCGGCCGAGCCAGCAGAGAGCTTTGGTAGAACAGAGCTGAGGAGGGTGTAGAGAAAAATAAACAGAGAAATTATCTATTGGTCTTGTGTGAACACAAATAGTATACTGACTTCCTGGTTTTCACTGAAATTACTATTTAAACTGTGAGTAACTCCACACAGTCACAAATGCAACTAATGCTACACCTCAAGTCCTTGGTCATTCACTTTACGGTGGAAGCCTCTGGATGTTATTTCGCTCATATTGAATCATTTCTGATCATGTCAGAGTCTGACACTTGTGTCACCAGCTTTCCATACAATGCCCTTAGCTATATGTTGATGTACATTTAGCCTCTTCATTTTGCTGCATCTCAATTTAGCGCTGAATGAGTATTAGTCTCCACTACCAAAGGCCCAGTGAGATACAATGCAGCTTCGAAGAGTAAAATGGTAAATCATTCTCTTCTCGTAACCTTGAACTGTTCATGCCTGCAATTATGACCTTAAATTATTACAGAATGTCTCAAAGTCGTCATATTGTTCTTCACCATCAGGACCAATATAGTAACGTTAAAAAGAAAAGACAACAACAACAGATTTTTGCACATTACAAGCAATTCCACCTGTGTAAGCTGCATAATTTGCTGGCACATAACAAACCCTGAGGTAATCAAAGCAATACTTCATGATGACATTAAAGTATTAAAGGTTGCTTTTATGGCAGCAGTATAACCAATAACAATCCCATGTTAAAGGCTAAGGTACGTAAACTGGGTATAATATATATATATACACACACACATACATACTTAAAATATAGGTAAACTGACAGACGACAAACAACCCGAATAAGTAATTATCTGAATTTTTGGATATCTCACCATGCACCAGTTAAATTCAACCGGGTTTTACCTTGAATGGCCCCTTTTTACATCAGTCTATCTGATCTCAAAGTATAAAAACAATTCTTGCTTATCCAATCACACCCGGGCGTATGTTCAATTATTCACTAGCAGCTACGTTGTAATTATCAGTCTTTACATATTTGTTTTCCTGCCCATTCTGTAGGGCGGGATTGTGTTTGCATTATGTTCCCAAGAGAGCAACACATTAAATCACATAGGAAATTTAAAAGAGGGGTCCTTGAATGAAGTCATGCGAGCACTATCATCGCGGATAATGAGTGTCATTGTGGTGGCAAATATCAGTTTCAACACTTTAATATGCCGCATCAGATTACTTTTATGAAATCTAAAACTGGTCTAACTGACAGGGTTCTAGTGGTCATTATCTTGTATGCTACTGTAAACTCGAAGAGGAGTCGTGAACTTGAAAGTATCCTCATAGCACGCCTGTTTGACGTGATTTATTTACATAAAACCAAATATACGCCTGCCAGTCAAAACAATCTGGGGTCACAGTACCAACATGATATGAGCAGACGTATTCAAAGAGGACATAAATGTTGAGAAAAGAAATAAATTCTTACGTTTGACTCCCCTGCGACAGACAGAACTCAACCTAACGATAGCCGCCATGATGATCAACCAACCAAGGTCACCACCGTTACCCGGATGTGAAATCATCTTTTTGCCAAAGATGCGATATAAGAACAGATGGTTCACTCTGCGACAGACCGGGGCGTCAGCGGGACTTTCACTGAATAAATCACGATCATGCAATTATTTTTCTGGTTCTGCCTGCCTTTTCCAAGTCACTTAACTAGTAATTGCATCATTGATTTTTTGACTACGTAACTAATAATAATTAGGCGTCTTTACTTGTGAGTCTCTTGCATTTAGAAAGAAAGAAAAAATGAAAGAAAAAAAGAACTACTCTCACTTTATTGTATCTCATTTTATTCACTATTTATTATTACATTGTGCAGAAAGGTGTCGTGTTTTCCTTTGTTTTGTTTTTTTATTATTATTTTCTACACCAATGAAGCAGCATTCCAATTTTGTTGTGTTCTGCAGTACCAAGAGAGGCTATTCTATTCTACTCTATTCTTCTCTTCTAGCCATATTCTATAAATTCCAGCTTATTTTTCAAATTTAGTACATTTAATTCAAGAACGTTTTATTGTGTGTGTTTTGAAACTGTCAATAAAAAAATGGACAAATACACAGTGGCCAGAAAATTTGTATTTTCCATTTTTTTTTTGTTTGTTTTGCCATTGTTTGATTTATCACATGTGTCATGAAAACAGGGAGCCGTCAACAAATGATGAAATTGGCTTCATGGCAAAGTTGAAAATACCAGCCTATATATATATATATATATATATATATATAAAAATATGTTTATAGTATATCATACACACATAGGACTTGAAGTAATTGCGCCTGTATATCTGTAAGTGTGAGTGAATGTTTTTAAATTGAACGATCTTTGGAAACATCACTTATTGCGTCATCTTTAGTTCACCGATCTACACACGTGACCGTCAGCGATTTCCGTTCTCTGCGGCTCAGCCTCACATTTGGTTCATCGGTGGCGTGTAACAGTTACCTTGCTAGCCCGTTACCGGTGAACCGAAGGTCAATCCGGCAATACTTGGAACATTTGAGACCTGTCGCGGCTGAATAAGAACACAATGGACAACTTTGACAATTTTAATGCGTCGGAGAAAGCGGAGGCGACAGAGCTGCAGCGTATGATCGCTGTCGAGCAACAGAAAGCCCAATTCCAGGCGCAGGTTCGTATGCTAACTTATTTCTAGCCAGCATGTATGTGAGGCCACACGCTAAACCGTAAAGATCCTATTGGGTTTTATTTATTCACTTTTTTATTACTAAATGCTGTGAC
The DNA here is from genome assembly GCF_037954325.1 of Fistularia commersonii. Lineage (NCBI taxonomy): Eukaryota > Metazoa > Chordata > Actinopteri > Syngnathiformes > Fistulariidae > Fistularia > Fistularia commersonii. The sequence continues at coordinate 6,197,912 of NC_141286.1, forward strand.
ATTTCGACGGAAGCATTTTCAGCGGAAACACCGAAAGATATATGCTAGCTTAAATAGAACATTTATACTGCTATATCCTGACAACACAGGTCTCCGGCTAAATTACCGTTTCCAAACGGTTTTTCTGGTCAATGATTTTCAGTTTGTTGCAACAAACACTCAAAAATAGGCATGACCTGCTGGGAGATTGAGATTGAAATTTTTCCTGTCAACAAGGCGTTATCTTCTTGCCTGAACAGTGGACTGAGCCCAACCGGGCCTGCAGTTTGACACCAGAGGGCTGTTATCATATTCAATGATCGATAATGTTGCGGCCATAATTCTTATAAGACATCCCAGTTAAAGAAAATTCAACTAAACCTAAAGTCCATCGTTATCTTGTCACACCAATCTGTCAAAGACCTGCGTTCTCATAACCATAACCAAATAATATTCAACATTACTCTAAAATGAGGAGAATAAAGTTAAAAAGTTCTGTATACGGGAATAAGCCACTCAATGACAAATTATCTTTCTTCAAATGTGGTCTTCATCACGGGCTTTTGAGTGCTGCTACTTAGGTTGTCATAGCGATAGCACTTGAGGTACTCCCTTAGGTTTGAATGAAAGTTTGAGTTTGATGCCACTGTAAAATAAAACAGACTTCATTGATCCCACATCAAGGAAATTCAATTGCCACAACGGCATTACAGGGGAGAAAAGTGTTCAAATGGTCACAGTAGAGAGAATATGCAAATTGGGATAAAGGTGCAAAATAAACAGACTGTGTACAATTGAACACGAAGTCTTAAAAAAAATAAAAGAAATAATGATTGATGATTGATATTTAAAAAAGCTGATTTTTCTGAAAACCGTTTAAATACAAAGAAGACGTGTATAAAGTGCTCAGCATTAAAGTGCCTTAAAAATTAAGAAGTAAGAGTGGGACATCGTGTAATAGATAGTCATTCATTTATTATGGATCCCATCTATTAATACATAATGTTTAAGTTGGCCACTAAATCAGTCACGGTAATCACAAAGGGAATAATTAAATCAGCCATCTGAAAAGATCACCGCTTGAGCAAAGCGTATTGGAGATGGTGTCAACCAGCTTTCTCTGTGTGTTCCAGGTGCACAGTTTTACGGACGTCTGCTGGGACAAGTGCGTGGACAGCCCCGGCTCCAAGCTGGACTACCGCACAGAGACATGCCTGGTGAACTGCGTAGAGCGATTCATTGACACCACCCTGACTATCACCAACCGCTTCACTCAAATGGTACAGAAGGGTGCACATTAATGCTGGCTCTCAGGTGCCTTTGGGGATTGAATTTATCGTCTTAAACACCTGAGTCCAGCGGTATGAGTTTGGACGCACAAGCAACTTCTCTTGGACCGTTCTGCCTCAGAAACTGAAAATAAGGTTAAAAGCAAGAGACACTGTTTTATCGGACACAATCCTTGTGCAGCTACTAAGTTTAAGTTTTTCACTTTTCAAGAGAACGGTCACACAAGTAGATGATGTGAACTAATACTTGAGACCTTATGGCATATGGCTCAGCAAATGCTACATAAAAAGCCAGAAAAAGAAACACTGTTGACACAATACGATCAAGATGTTCCCTCTGTGCTTGTGAGCTGAAAATCATACATACATGCATTTTAAGTTTTTTTAAAACGAAATGTGAATAAATGGTTGTATCCCAGTATATACAAAGAAAATAATTGGAGTTCTATTTTCTGTTCATCTTGGTCCATGGATGGTTGGATAGTTAACTTTTTTTGATGTCAGAAAATGTAGATTATATATTGGGTTCTATTTTCTCCTTCTCTCTGTTTTGTGAAGACAGAAATTCTCAGTCCCCTAGTACAGCCCAAATAATAATAAAAAATGAATGCAAAATTATTTATTAGACAAAAACAGAAAAATTATTTATAAAAAAACAAAACAAAAAACACTTCATAGAAGATAAGGCTATCCAGGAGATACAAAAGATGATAAAATTAAATCCCCATTACTTTTGTTTTTGTTCTGTTGTTTCTCCTGGATCCCAGGATGAATGAAACTGCTGACCCTCATCTAAGGATGATTTAAAAATGTTAAAATCCATGATTGTGCTCATTTTATACAAAGAATGACTAAACTCTGAGGCTGCTAATTTTTCTGGCTGCTATGAGAGCAGATTTTATGGACGTTTCTATCCAGCCATGAGGCCTGGCTGTGTTTTCTCTCACGAAATGTACACGACCCTCAATCTGGAAAAGTACTGGGACTGTTAGGGCGTGAACAGGGCGAAGGCTCCCAGAGAGTAAGGATCCAAGACCCATTTCTTCACCAATCCTCCCGTCCACAGAGGCCTGATGTACTCTCCGCGCATCATCACCAAGTCCTCCAGAACCACCTCCATCAGGTCCCCCTCGCTAGTCCCCCGGAGTTGTCTGAGCAGATGTAGGAATCCAGCAGGGCCTCTGCAGCCGTGCCAGGGAAGCTGTAACTCGGGTAGTAAATGAAGCGCGAGGGCCGGTCTACAATGCTCTTCCCCCCACGGATCCCCTCGATCTCCCGAAAGCTCATGGTTCTCTGGTTTCCTCCTACAGTCCAAAAACATGCAGCAGGTTAATTGGAAAAATAATGGGAAAATTTCCTTGAATGAGTGAGTGAATGATTGTCAGCCTAAATATTTGGCCCTGTGATTGACTGGCGACCAGTCTAAGGTGTACCCCGCCTCTCGCCCGATGACAGCTGGGACAGACTCCAGCATCCTCCGTGACCCTGAATGCAGGATAAGCAGCACACTATGGATGGATGGATGGACACCTTAGAAACGTCACGTATTGCGTCATCTTTAGTTCACCGATCTACACACGTGACCGGCAGTAATTTCCGGTCTCCACGGCGCAGCCTCGTACTCGGTACATCTGAGACGTGTAACATTTAACATGGTTAGGCCGCTAACACTGAACCAAAGCTCAGTTCGTTAATACTTGGAAGATGTGAGACCCGCTACGGCTGAATAAAAACGTTATGGACAACTTCGACCATTTTTAGCGTGTCAGAGAAAGCGGAGGCGACAGAGCTGCGGCGTATGATCGCTGCCGAGCAACAGAAAGCCCAATTCCAGTCTCAGGTTCGTATGCTAGCTTATTTCTAGCTAGCATGTGTGTGAGGCCAAGCCGTAGAGAACCAATCTAGTTTTAGTTATTTATTTTATATCTTTAAATACAGCGATACTTCGACGAACACATTGTAGCGGAAACTCCGAAATACTACACTATATGGCCTAAAGTATTAGCTCAGCCATCCAAATAATCGGAATCAGGTGTTCCAATCACTTCCATGGCCACAGGTATTTAAAATCAAGCAGCTAGGCACGCACACTATTGTTACAAATATTTGTGAAAGAATGGGTCGCTCTCAGGAGCTCAGTGAATTCCAGCGTGGAACTGTGATAGGATCCCACCTGTGCAACAAATCCAGTCGTGAAATTTCCTCGCTCCTAAATATTCCACAGTCAACTGTCAGCTATATCATAAGAACATGGAAGCGTTTGGGAACTACAGCGATTCAGCCACGAAGTGGTAGGCCACGTAAACTGACGAAGCGGGGTCAGCGGATGCTGAGGCGCATAGTGCAAAGAGGTCGCCAACCTTCGACTAAATCAATCACTACAGACCTCCAAACTTCATGTGGCCTTCAGATTAGCTCAAGAACAGTGCGCAGAGAGCTTCACAGAATGGATTTCCATGGCCGAGCGTCTGCATCCAAGCTACGCATCACCAAGTGCAGTGCAAAGCGTCGGATGAAGTGGTGTAAAGCACACCGCCACTGGACTCTAGAGCAGTGGAGACGTGTTCTCTGGAGTGATGAATCGTGCTTCTCCATCTGGCAATCTGATGAACGAGTGTGGGTTCGCCGGCTGTCAGGAGAACGGAACTTGTCTGACAGCATTGTGCCAAGTGTGAAGGTTGGTGGAGGGGGGGTTATGGTGTGGGGTTGTTTCTCAGGAGCTGGGCTTGGCCCCTTAGTTCCAGTGAAAGGAACTCTGAAAGCTTCAGCATACCAAGACATTCTGGACAATTCCATGCTCCCAACTTTGTGGGAACAGTTTGGAGCTGGCCCCTTCCTTTTCCAACATGACTGTGCACCAGTGCACAAAACAAGGTCCATAAAGACATGGATGACAGAGTCTGGTGTGGATGAACTTGACTGGCCTGCACAGAGTCCTGACCTCAACCCGATAGAACGGCTTTGGGATGAATTAGAGCGGAGACTGAGAGACAGGCCTTCTTGTCCAACATCAGTGTGTGACCTCACAAAGGCGCTTCTAGAAGAATGGTCAAAAATTCCCATAAACACACTCCTGAACCTTGTGGACAGCCTTCCCAGAAGAGTTGAAGCTGTTATAGCTGCAAAGGGTGGACTGACGTCATTGAACCCTATGGATCAGGAATGGAATGTCACTTAAGTTAATATGCGAGTCAGGGCAGGTGAGCTTTTAGCCATACAGTGTATATTGGAGATGCTGGCAACCAGCTTTCTCTGCATGTTTCAGGTGCACAGTTTCATGGGCGTCTGCTAGGACAAGTGCGTGGACAGCCTGGGCTCCGAGCTGGACTACTGCACTGAGACATGCCTGGTGAACTGCGTGGAGCGATTCATTGACACCACCCCAAACATCACCGGCTGCTTCACGCTAATGGTACAGAAGAATGCGCATTAATGCTGGCTCTCACGAGCCGTCGGGGATAAAATTTATCATCTTAAACACCTGAGTCCAGTGGTGTGAGTTTGGACGCACAAGCAGCCTCTATTGGGCCGTTTTGCCTCAGAAAAAAAAAATAGGGTTAAAAGAAAGGGAAACTGTTTATCGGACACAATCCTTTTGCCGCTACTCAGAAAATGCTACCTAAAAAGCCAGAAACAGAAACACTGTTGTCACAATGGGATCAAGATATTCCTTCTGTGCTTGTGAGCTGAAAATAATACGTGCATGCATTTCAAGTCCTTTTAAAATGAAATGTGAATAAATGGTTTTGTATTGGTATATACAACGAAAATAATCGAGCTCTATATTTTGTCTGTTCATCTTGGTCCGTGGATGGTTGGATAGTTTACTTTTTGGTGTCAGAAAATGTAGATTTTGGATTTTATTTTCTGTTTTCTGACAGAAATCAGTTTGGTGTTTCATACATGTATTCCATACAATTGTATGTGTCTAAGCAAAAGCAGAAAACATAGTTTTATAAAGTATTTCAGTTTCTTGGGGTGGTTCATCTAGTTTGATCCCTCTCCACTAGTAAAGCCCAAAGAATTAAAAAAACACAAATGAAAAGTTGTTAGTCAAAACAGAAAAATTCTTTATTTAATAGGTAGGAACCTAATTTTTGTCATAGTTCCCAGAAAACACAAAATGTTCAAAGACAAACAAATACCCATCAAGTATAGATTTATACAGCTATATCTAAGGAGCTCCTAGTACCGTATAATTTTTTTGTATTTGTGAAATTTACCTCTTTAAGGAGGTATCCTGTACACTTGTCATAACCTGGTATCAGAAAGCTTGTGATTTGACACCGAAGTATTTAGAAAATGCATCATAGAAGATTAGACTATCCAGGAGATAAAAAAAAAAAAAGAAATTAAATCCCCATCACTTTCATTTTTGTTCATCATTCTGTTGTTTCTCTTGGATCCTAAGATGAATGAAACTGCTGACCCTTATTTAAGCTGGGTTTCCCCTATAAGGGACCATTAAGGGACTTTCAATGGAGAACTTTCAAAAGTATCTTATCCCCTGTGTTGTTTTCAATTTCTTATTTTTTTAGCTACCTTGTGGTTTGAACTTTTTTCTTTGTCCATATATCACAACTTTTTCATGTTTTTTTTTTAAAATCAATGGGGAAAAATTATCATGAGAACACCAGTGAGAAATTACCTTTAAAAAGCCAATAAATAGTAGTTCTAAAGAAACAAGTAAACAGAATATTTTACAAAAATCGAACACAAACTTGTATGTAAAATAATAAGAACTTGTTTTTGTTCAGATGCATGTTAATGCAAGTGGTTGGAAGTGAAAGATCTTTGGACCAGCTGCGTTAAGTAGAAAGAGGCTGTGCATACTCAGCGTAATCTAGTCATGTAGCTGAATAAGTACCTTTTTTGTATGGAAATGTTTTTCAAGCAAGTATGACCTTTTTACATGAAGATTTGACTTGCATGTAGACTACTGTTCAGTATGCTGGACGTAAAAAAAATGCATAGTTGCAACCTATTAAAATGAACAGGCTTGAGAGAAGCTCTATAAGTTAATTTATCCTCTAAATTTGACATTTGTATATCCCATACCTGAACAAACCATGTCATGGTAAAAACCTGAGAATCACAATCATGAAAGTTGTCACGGTCATTTTAATTTACATACACAGTGATCAGAATGTTAGTATAAGGCCTGCCAGCACATATGATCTGTAGATACATACCGGGATCAATAAATAAATATATGCCATGCCTGAAGGGGCAGGCACTGACCTGCAAGTATCCTTAAAATGTACCTAAAATTTGCAAAGAAAAAATGTTTAAATCCACAATTGTGCTTATTTTCTACATAGGACTAAACTTTGAGGCTGTTAATTTTTTTGGCCGCTCTGAGAGCAGATTTCATGGACGTTTCTATCCAGCCATGAGGCGTGGCTGTGTGTTCTCCCGCGAAATGCACGCGTCCCTCACTTTGGAAAAGTTCTCTGGCATACTGTGACTGGTAGGGCGTGAACAGGGCGAAGGCTCCCAGACTGTAAGGATCCAAGCCCCACTTCTTCACCAATCCTCCCGTCCACAGAGGCCTGATGTACTCGCCGTGTATCCTTACCAAGTCCTCCAGAACCACCTCCATCAGATCCTCCTCGCTCATCCCCTGGAAAAGGGTGGAGTCGTCTGAGCAGGTGTAGGAGGCCAGCAGGGCCCCCGCAGCCGTGCCAGGGAAGCTGTGGCTCGGGTAGTAAATGAAGCGCGAGGGCCGGTCTGTAATGCTCTTCCCCCCACGGATCCCCTCGATCTCCCAAAAGCGCTCCTTGAAGCTGAGTACCACCTTAGTGGAACTGGCATAATGGACAGAGCGGAGCGCCTCCATCTTGTCCCCGGAAAGAGGAGGCTGAAAATCAATGAAGAGGGTGGCCTTGGCTGTGGCTGTAACCAGGACGTAGTCTGCCGTCAGGCTCCTCCGGGAACCCAGGTTATGCCCATCCTGGTATGTCACCGTCACGTTGCCTCCACCCGTTTGGTTGATGAGTTTGACCTTGGAGTTGAGGTGGATGGTTGCATTCAGCAGCTGGTTGAACGCTCGAGGGAGGTGCTCGAATCCGTCAGTCACTTCAAAATACCTGCGGAAGGTATGCAGTCAAATGAGCGTTCCATGGGGACGCTTCAATGCAACTTCCGTTGTTTAAAAGTTCGGTGAAATGTTTTCGTTGCATCTCAACCGTAACGACTATAATGTAACAGCAAAACATAACACCTGTAACAACTACAACCTTCTTAAACAGGACAATTACAAAAACAAGAGGATGGACCCTGAAAGCTTCTCAAAAAGTTAAAAGGTTTTCTGCAGACCCCGATGTAAGTTGAATAGTTGTCTTTTTTTTTAACTAGGATTACCTTTAAATTCACTATTTAGTGTTCAAAATTAAATAGAATATTGGAATTTATTGAATATCATTGAGCAGTTAATATGAAGTCAGAGCCAAAGTGTCTTTTATTATGACCTGCCAGATTTCATCTGCTTTGGGGATCCTCAGAATTCAATCCTAAATAATCCCACGTAAATACAAAACAAAAAAAGACACAAAATCCAAGGTTTCTTACTCTGTGTTGTCATTGATGTCCGACTGTATATAGAGCATCTCAACTAGCGATGTATAGAAGAGGCTGTTTTCATTCAGGATGTCTCCAATCATCCTCAAGGCACCGTGGCTCAGGTTGCCTTCTTTCACCAGATACTCCTGTCAGTGACCATGGAATAAGTAAATTACACGGCAAACAAACTGCATTCATGCAATCAGCATGACTTTTAATTATACAGATTATAGAGCTACATTATATCATTACTGTTACCTTGACTGTGTAGGAATCATATTTATCCAGCATGGCGCTGCAGCCACTCATTTCAAGATCAGCCCTTACCTGTGTAGGGATGACTGCACTTGTAACTAAATACAATTATTGTTGTATACCAAATATGTATAATAATACGAAGGTCAAGAAAATGACATTCTCAAAATGTATACAGACCTTCCACAGAGCCTGGCTGAACAGCTGGGCGGCTGTCTTCCCCCGCTCTTTTTCGTCCAGGGTGTAGTTGAGGACGTTGGGGTTGTTTTCCACTGCCTTGTTTTTCCGGAGATCTCCGTTGACCAAAAAATAGGTATTGGCGTCGTTTTGAATGAAATGGTTTAAGGGGATTTGTAATTTGGAGACAAATGAGAGAAGGATCCTGTGGAATGTATAAGTCATATAAGATACTGTGATCTTTTTTTTATTTTTTATTTTTTGGTGCAATTTGAATGAATGAACACAACATTTTGGTGGATTTCTTGACAATGAAAATTTATTTTCAGCTTACTTGTGATTTAAGATGTTTTCTTTTGGATTTATACTAACAGACTGTTGATGCCTAAGCAAATATTGAGTCAAAAAAAAAAATTGCAATCCAACATTTATAGCAAACACAGGTTCCTGGAGGAAATATATTTGTTTGACGAAATAAATTAAATGAATATAAAAAAAGAACCTCAACCTTGTACTTCTGAGAACAAACCTTAAAAAGCAATCACCCTACATAACTCTCAAATCTGCTAGATAATAAAGTGCCATAAGTATCATAGTTAATTACATTTTCATACAAACATAGTACCAGCTGTAGTTGCCTCATACCAGTTTCAAAACAATGTTTTCATTTATAACACTTCTGTGGGCAGTTTCACACCATCCTCCACCTTCCTGTTTGTGGCCTCACGCAATGCACTTCAGGTATTTCCATCAACATTGCAAGTTTCCCTAAACTGTAACCTCACCTCATCATATCACAACTTTATTGTCAAATTAATATTGCTTTACTCATAAAGAATGCACATGTTTATTGATATAGTTACTTGATCATCATGAAATCATGACCTTTTTACCCCTTTCATCCAATGATAACTTTAAATCCTTTTTTTTTTGTTCTCCATGTTTTTTAGCCTTAATGTACAATTATTTTTTTTTGTACAATTTATGTAAAAAAAAGCCAGACCACGATTCAATAATAACTAAGAAAGACAAAAAAGCATTGAATATAATTCTAATAATATATGAATAAAAATTATATTTACACATTGTGGGCTAGCAGATGCTTCATAGAGTTATCCCTGTACTCACTTGTGAAAGCTTGGGATCCTCATGGCTCCCACTTCTGCATACCAGCCTTCTTTTCTGTTCCTGAATGTCTCAACGCGTCCTCCGATGCGGTTACTGGCCTCTATAATGGTCACCTTGTTGTCCATAAGGACAAAATCATCTATCATTTCATGTGGGTCCAGGGCTTGAGAATATAACGATGAAAACGAGCCTACCTTATGGCCGGCATCTTCAAGAAACTTGGCGGCGGTCAGGCCGGCTATGCCGCCGCCAATGATCGCTACATGTCGAGGGGTCTTGGAGGTAGGGAGCCCTTTCTCCACGATGTCCAGAAGCTCACCGTAGTCTGCATCTTGGAGACACTCATACAGAGGGTCTCCGGTGATTCCACTCACTGTCAGTACTACAACCCCTACCAGAACCAGCGGGACTGATGGAAGCAAAAAAAACAAACAAAAAAAATAACCAGGATGAACAAAAATCAACAAATGATAAAACCAGAAGCACGTTTTAAATAATATAATTGGGAGCAATCAGCTATTTTCATTTCCCTTTTTTTCCCCCCTGTAAAAACTGAGAGGAGAACTAAGTTTTGCCTGGGATGTCTATGTACCTATCATAAAATCCAATATTAGATGTAATTTTCATTCTAATTTAAAAGTAGTGTGTAGTATCCTGCACCATAAATGATATTCAAATTATTTACTTACATTTCAAGCATTGTTATGCATACAATATACATATATTATCCAAATATCTATCCAACATTACCGACGTAAAATTATTTTACGTAATTGCAGACATTGTGGTACTTACAGAATTTGCACAGAGCCATGTGAGTGATCATCTTGAGGACTGAGCTCCACAGTTTGGATTTCTTTCCGTTGCTGGTGACACCATCAGAGGAAAGCGAGACCTAAAAGCAAGTGTGATTATTGGTATGGTGAGTATTGTCAAAAAAAACCAACAAAATAATAAAATCAATCAGGTGACAAAAATGACCTGACATTTAAAAGTCTCTACAGTACGTTAAGAAAAAGTTCAAATTCCCCCGCCGGCGTCCCACTCACCTTTATCAAAGGTAGCGTCTCGTAGGTTGTCATGAGTCCATTCATGACTGGACTAACAACAACTTAGTCGTCTGTTTGAACTAAATGTTCGGCACAATGTCACCGTATGAAAGCAGCCCGGGTGTGTGGTATGTGTGAAATTGCACACAACGTAATTTAATGAGGGACTGTGTGGCTCCTCAGGTCTTCCAGAAATATTTTCCCACACCGGCTCGAGAGTCAACCACACTGAACAAATCAGATTAGCGAGGTTATACTAGTCAGCATACCCCATTTCCTCCATCCTCACTCATTTCAATACCTGGGCTGAAAGAGCTCAGCCTCTGATATAGAAAAAAAAAATGCAAGTCGATCTTAGAGTTGCCTCATATATATATGACATAAGGCAAATAAATACATGTGCGTGTCCCAATAGAGCCTTTGGTTTTCTGTTCTAAATGTGAAAAACCCCAGTGTAGTCATTTGTTCACCCAAGTAGTTTTGCAAACAAGAAGTCTCCTTACCTGGCTTCTTGAGCTCTTAGCAGGTGAAAGGCATGACAGCGGGTGCAGCTTTAAACCAAAACCCCAAGGGTTCGGCTGCTGATTCAGCAGAGCGCGTACCTGAGCAGACTTGGTTTAGCTCAGGTAACATACTATATCACACGTTACGAAATAAATATATGATCCACGGCGGGCTTTCTTATTGCTCCGGGTCAAAGGCAGGTTTTATTTCACATTTCTGTCAGTAAATGAAAATCACGGAGGTCACTGAACTAACAAGGCTTTGGCAGTGAAGTCAGCCATGTTAATGTATAATGACCTGACACTGGAGGAAAATGCAAACCTATTTCTGAAGTCATCGGGAGATTGCTTTTTTTCTTCTTTTTATTTCACTTACTGATTCAGATTCAAATTCTTTGCAGTATGAAATATTCCTCTATAGTCAACACAAATTGATCTCAGAAACTGACAGATTCCTCATATTGATACTTGACTGAGTTTTATGTTGGAATTTGTTTCTCCAAAAGCACCTGGTGGGATTGTGTTTTTGACAAATCTATCTTTTAGCATGCACCTCATCATCAATGCTACGAATATTTTGTCACAAAAACGTCAACAGTGTCCTGAGGATTCCCTGTTTTATTGGGTATATCTGACAGACTCCCATATTGTTGCCTCTCCGTTGAGCTTAAAGCCCAGTTGGTCATACTGTTGCGTATCTGCCCAAAGATTATGGGTCAAACGCTTGAGCCAAGCTTTCAAGCTCCATATGCTCATGCAGGTGCTATTATGTGTGACCCCTCTCATGTCTTATTTGAAGAGTATTAGCTTTCCCCATCAAACAAAAGATTTAAGGTTTTGGAGACTGAACAGAGCTGAGGACTTTTTTTTTCCTCACCCTTTCAAGTAAGTCTTAGGTTCCCTGAGCAGACTAAACACTGTAAATGAGTATATTGATGCGCTGCAGCCAATTATTTGTGATGAGCGTTACACTGTTTTTTTTTTTTTGCGTTTTTGTACTTTATATAAAGCAGTGTATGTGTCTGGGAGAACAATATTCTGACAAAAGTTGAATTATTAAGCTGAACAAATAGTTGGGGATTTTAATTTGTATATCACTGACACTTTAAACATTGTATAGGCTGCTGAACCATTCAATGTCAGTGAATCTTTTTATTCAATGCAGTGGTGTGGTTGTGTTTTTATATTTGTTTGAATATGTACAAAATGGGTCAATAACTAGGGGATCAAAATGTATTTTCCTTTTTTTTTTGTACATGATAACCTACTTTCCTTAAGTTAAACTGCTTTCTGAGGCCCTTACCTGTATTCCTGTGTCAGTATTACCAACACAGTCTCACAGCATGATAGAACTGAATTTAAAGAGCAATGGCTCCTTGAGGCAGTCGCTCTGCAGAGCCAAATTATTTTGGAGGAGCTTTGTCATGATAATTGATAAATGTAGCCCAGGTTGCTCACTTTTCCCACTCTATAACACCATTATCGTGCCTTCTCTCGCCAGTGATGGCCCTCAGCTTGGCATCTGAGATAGAAATTGTTTCGTCATTTGAAAGTTAGGGACTGAGACGAGCAGTTCAGCTGAAGCACTTGGCTGGTTTTCATCTTGTCTCCATGGAAGAAGATCCACCATCTCCATCTCCAATTCACTGGGTTGTGTTGTGTTGTGCAGGGCTTGTACCAAGGACACTTGTAAACATTCTTTTATTTATTGCCCTTGAACCATGTCAGAAAAAAAAATACATATTAAGAATTTGGGGCAAATGTCTTCCATGTAGACCTTTTGAGGTTTTGAAGGTATCCAAGTTCCCCCGCTGTCTGAATGCTATTAGGAAGGAGATGAAAGAAAATCATTTACAGCTCAGTGCAGATAAGGCTGAGATTCCGTTTTTTCGCTCCAGAGAGGGTTACTCCTATAATGGTACTAAATACTGGGCTTCTTCCCTCTGCTGCCCATTTCCAAATGTATAACGTAGTTGTTATTTTGGATTAGAAAATATTATCAGATGCTCTGGTTAACTGCATGCCAGATGGCAGTGCTTCAACCAAGAGCCTATCACCAAACACCTATCTATCTTTTTCATTACTGCACTAGTGAGAGTTATGCATGCTTTTTTCCCAACTTGTCAAAAAGACAGTCTCATACATTCTTTCAATCTCTTTACTGCTTGCCCTGTCTTACACTCATGGGGATGCCGAAGCCAATCCCAGCTGACGCGGGTAAGGGACAGAGTTTGACTTGGTCAAGTTGTTGGTTGATCTCATCTCTTTTCCCTTAAGTCTCTTCAATGGGTCCAGGTTGCATTGAAGATGGAGCTCAGATAGTCCAAAATGAAATCCCAGACACACGGCTCTATTTAGACTGCAGCTCATAGGCTACGGAGAGTCCATTTGCATTTTCAACTTTAGGTCTTTCATATGGGTGCAACCGTATGAGCTGTCTGCCGGAGCTCTCCTGTTAGGAAGCACCATAGTCTTGATTCTGAATATAAAAATTTTAAGCAAGAATACTTCCTGAAGGGGACATTGACACAAGGAACTTTATTGATTGTCCTTACAGTGGTTAAGTATGGCATTATTTAACAGTTCTTTAGGGGATAAACAATAACTACAACTACTACCACATCTAATGATAATAATTATGTTTAAAGCACTTTCCATTAAAGTGTTGCATAAAGAAGAAAAGTGAAATGGAAAGTCATTCATTCATTGACTGAACATTCCAATATCCCGAGACAGAAGAGAGAGAGAGAAAGTGAGAGAGAGAGAAGGAGTGAGAGAGGAGTGAGAGAGAAGGAGTGAGAGACAGAGAGAGAGAGAGAGAGAGAGAGAGAGAGAGAGAGAGAGATAGAGAGAGAGAGAGAACTAGTTTTCTCAGAATCGTCGGATGATAATGAAATAAATTCAGAAAATTATCAATTAGTCCAATATCTTACGTTTCCCATTGCGGTCGTAATTTATAATTTATTTATTTTATTCATTTATTTTTTTTAATGTGACAACACGAGACGCCTCGGACACGCATACTTCCATCAGCATACGTCACATTCCAGGAAGTAAACATCAGTTCACGAGACCTCCCATTAACTGCCAAGACAGCTCGTGCACATAATGTTATTTAGTAACTGCAGTTGTTGGAGGTAAGTACGCGCGCGTGACTCTGTGCGCGCGTGAACCCTTTTCAACAACGCACAGGTCACGGACTGTCTCTCTCTCTCTCCCTCTCTCGCTCTTTCCCCCCCTGTTGTAACGTCACAAGTCTTCCGCCCAAAAAATAGACATTTTAATTCGCGGCGTGTAATGATCGAGCTCTGTGTCACTGTCGGCTTTAAAAAAACTTGTAGGCGAATATATGAACGCATTGTCTCTTTTCGGCATGTATGTTACTCACGGAGAAGCCATTATTGTCACTAATATTTTCGCTATTTATCCTCCACACGCCATTACTCCCTTCCAGACGATGCTAACGTTAACCGTGGAGGGTGGAGACGAGTGTTAAAGCATACACCGTAAACAAAACAATAGAAGTCGCTTTTCAAATGTGTTGTATGCCGAACTTGATACCGTTTGACAAGGAGGCAGCGGGACAAAAGGTTTTAAACCACGCTAACGTTCCCGCCGTGACACCGGGCAAAGACAGAGAAATCGTCATATTTGTGCTTGAGATCAGGCGGCCGGTATTACAAATACAGACGGGTGACGATGAGGTCTTAAAACATTAGCCGATGCCAGTGCACGTCTAACCACTGAACTTCATGCTAAATTCGGTTATTAGTTTTAAAACTTTTGAAATATAGAGACATGTAAACCACAAAGTCAGCTTTGGTTAACCCCCATATTAAATCGACGTTCACTTATCTGTTAACCGAAGCAACATTAAATACAATATTATCTAGTGACTTGACTGGTTTCGTGGACCCTCTATAAAATTGTTTTATTGGGTTATTTCAAGCTGCTTGGGGACAAAAGCGTTCATATTTGAAACAATATTTAGCACAATTATAAGTCTATGCCATGCTAATCCCTGCCGCTAATCTGTAGTCTTAACCGGATGTGCATTTTAGGATGTGATGAGCTGCACGCATCCTCCTGGCATCAACCTCCCCTAGAATGTCATGGCTGAGGTCCTGGGACAGAGGACTTTGCTGGGTTTCGGTGTGGTGTTGGCATGGCTCGTGCTCTTCCACCTGCTTGTGAACATCTGGCTGTTGTGTGTGTTCACCAGCCTGCTGGTGGTATTTGGTGGATGGTTGGGCTCGCAGGCCATCCTGGAATCCAAAAGTGTGATCCACCTAGAGAGGTTTATCACAATGGAGCAGGTACACGCAACTGAGCTCCGGAGCTTTCTCGTCTTTTGTCCGGTTTGTTTTTTGATACCTGTTGAAATACTCGGATGTGTTCTTTTATACTCGCTTTGTATCAGATACCAAATACCGTGGAGGATGAGCAGCTGCTGGACAATGAAATCCGCCACACGGTCAAGAAAATCATCAGGGACTTTGTCTCCTCCTGGTATTGCACCATATCAACTGAAAGCAATTTTGAAATGGAGGTTCAAGAGGCCATGATCTCCATGGGAATGGAGCTGAAAAAGCGTGCAAAACAGGTGGACAGAAAGGTACAATTATTTTGACATACCGAGTGTACAGTATATTGTGGAGGAACATTGGTGATTCTAAATGACCATCTTAGAGCAGGTGGTCTAAAGTGGTCTGGTATATTAAGTATCGTGAAAAAACATTTACTTACATTAGTCATTTAATATTCTTGGAGCTAAAATGTATTAGTCAAGCACTGAATGACAATAATTAAGATTGCAGGTAACAAATCAATGAAATTGGTTACGCCTATTTTAAAGTCTTCTCTCAGGTACAGTATTTCATTGTTTTTAATGTTCATTAGTTTCACTGACATTTTTTATGTGAAAAATAACTATATACGCAAACCAAAATAATACATTACAGGCACATAATCTTGATCTTGGCTTTTCTGAGAAGTAGCATTTTCTTTGCATTAATGCATGTTTACGTAGTGTTTTGATGTGCATTTTTTTACTTGTTGACGTAGCCTGGGTAGATAAATTTGATACTATCTACAGTATAATGCAAAAACGTGGAAAAAACAAACAAATTTTGTGTTTTTCTTTTTAATCTCCACAGGAGCTGACCCAGGGCATACTTAACCTATTTGGCTGCCATCTCCAGGATTACCTTAGAGCCAAGGAGTTGATGTCTGAACAGCTGTTGACTCCTAATACAAAGGGAAGCAGTGATACTGAGCAGCTATGGACGGTATATTCCAAAGTTACCACGCCTCATCCTGCCATGGACAGTGGTGAAGTACAACTCAACTACACCAGAACGCTTGTGGATATCCTGCTGCATGTATTAGTGCCATCAACACACTTGGAAACTCGTACCGGACGCTGGGTAGTTGGCGAACTCATCACCTGCAACGTCTTCCTCCCACTTATTGCCAAGCTGTCCGATCCGGACTGGTTAAACCTTTTCTTAATTGATATATTCGATGGGACTGAGAAAGTGGAGGAGACAACTGTAACGGATTCACCGAGTTCCTCATTGTCACCACTTCCAGCTGAGTCACAGCCACCTTTAGCACAAGAGACAACATATGTGCCTCAGAACGACACTGAAGTCCTTTTACCGAAAGCCCAAACTGAAAAAGAAGATTGTGGGGAGCAAGTCATGTCTGAAAACCCCATCAATGATGGGACTGATTCAGATGAGGTGGACTTCAAACAGAATATCATAGAGGAAGATACCACTCAGCCCTTTCTAAGTAATTTCATTAGGGGAAGAAAGTCAAACCCATTTTACCAGGAAAATGACTCAGACCTGGATTCACCGTTAGGTGAATATAAACAGAGTTACATCGATTCCTTGGTTATGATAGATCAAGAGGAAGGCTTCTATGATAGCCAGAAAGAACACACATCTGTGGAAAGCAACAATGACGATGACTTGGAGGATGTTCCAGATACACTGAATGGATCCTGTCCTCAAGATCTGGTTAGGTCAGATTTATTGAACCACTCAAATGGTTGTGGCCCCTCTTTGGAAAGCACAACAACGGGGACTCCTATCAGCAGCCTCCAGAACTTGGAAGTGGAAGTTAGCTCCCCGTCAACAAACCCAGCCCGAGAGCTTCTTCTGGGTGTGCAAACACCCGGGTCCGGGAACGCCAATGAGCTTGCAGTTGTCAGTCCATTGCAGGGCTCCTCACCTATGCTGCCATTCAGCTTCGAACCCCTCAGCAGCCCCGACGGACCGGTCATAATCCAGAACCTTCGAATAACCGGCACCATTACAGCTAAGGAACACCGCGGCACGGGCTCACACCCCTACACCCTTTATACCATCAAAGTAAAGACCTAACCAGCTGTTCGCTTGCTTTATTTTGAACACAGACTATATTGCATTATTACATGTACTTGTACAAAATTGCTATTTCTCTAAAACTTTTCTATTCATAAAAGGCAGCTGAAATTGCATCAGTATGTGGCAATAGACAAAACACAGTCAAAGGTCCAACCGTGAATACAAGGACAATAGATTACAATAAAACGAGATCCAGTCAGGAGAGTAATGTATAATGAAATTGAATGAAGAATAGGTATATCAGTAAAATTGATAAAGCTAGATAGCTTAAATGCTAACTTGCATAGTTTATGTAATTCTGCTTTGCTGGATACAGATTAAAGACTAGTCTCAGAGCTCTTAGTGGTCAGTGAGAGATTAAAAAAAATGTTTAAGGCTACAAAAATAGTAAGAGCATTTCATGTGAGAAAATGAGCTTTTCTAAAAGCTAAAATATCTTATTCTAAAATAAATGGGGCTATGCAGAACATCTGTCTAGCACTTAATTTACAGTGAGCATGCACAATGAATTGTCAATTGTAATTCTTTTTTTTCCTCAATGGAAAACTGATTCTTTTCACTACCTTTTAAAATCACGAGCAGGATCACGAAAAGTCTAGTATCACTTGTTCACTGTTGAGGATCATTCATAGCATTTATAAGATAATAACTTTAAAGTAGCATAAACGTTAAAACCCAGAATCCTAACCAATTATCACTTTGTGGCTTTTCAAGAGTAGAAACTTCCACATTGATGTATCAGTGTTGACTGGCAGCAACTTAAATACAGATGCTTTTCTTTGTGAGGTCACAAATAGTGACATGATGACATTATGGCTGACGTCTTTTGGCAGTATGAGACGGCAGTGGTTTGCGAGAACAGCGGCAGTATCCAGTCAGGATCTGAGGATGCTGAAGCCTTACAGACAGGATGTGAGAGCCCTTCACCCTTGCAGCCGGTGGCTTATCATATGGTCAATAGACGATACAGTGAGTTTCTCAACCTACAGACACGTCTCGAGGACAAACCAGAGCTAAAAAAGCTCATCAAAGGTAGGAGAGAGAACATTTTAGATTCCCTAAATCTGCTAGTTGATCAGTTGCTTTGAGTTTGAATTCTTGACCATCACTAACAAATTCTATGCTACATTTAAAACTTTTTATTTCATTGTTTTTTTTTTTCCCTCAAGGTGTCAAAGGTCCCAAGAAAATATTTCCAGATATGCCTTTTGGGAACATGGACAGTGACAGGATAGAGGCAAGGAAAGGTCTGCTGGAGACCTTTCTTAAAGTTAGTAGATTTATATTTTATCACATTAATACACTATATTCAATGTATCGGTATATTCCACTGATGTAACTGACATAAAAAAAGAATAATATTAAGATTTTTTTCTTTTCATCCAGCATTTATGTATAATTCCTGAAATAGCCAACAGTGAGCAAATGCAGGAGTTTCTGGCTCTTAATACAGATGCACGGATTGCCTTTGTCAAGAAACCATTTATTGTGTCACGCATTGACAAGGTATGAACCTCAGTTTATTTTTATTGTGGTAAATGAATGACTATCACTCAGTATGTGAAAACCAAGTTATGAATTACATGTTTCCTTTGTCTGTCCTTTGATGCTCATTTGTCAGTATAATATAATGTTTCTAAACTGTTGTTGTAAATGTGAAATTCTGTAAATGTGTATGCTGCATAGATTGTGGTAAATGCCATTGTGGATACCCTGAAGACAGCGTTTCCTCGTTCAGAACCTCAAAGTCCTACAGAAGACACTGAATCTGAAATTGACGGAGGGAAAACACCTTCTGACAAGAAGAGCAAGTATGACCACAGAATTTAAAACTTACATAAACTCATAATAAAACAAGGAGATAGGTGAAGCTCCCTTTTGGCAGGTCGAAAGATCTAGTCATTATGGTAGATCCTTTTGTCATTACTTATTCTGTCTACAAACAGCGGCATGTCTCTTGAAAATTCTTTTTGGAGAATGTGGATTTAGTGGCCAGAGACGCAATAAAGCTGTGACTAAAATTCATATTTCGACGGACGACTCAATGTATGAATCTTGTACAGCTTTAGAATGGTGTTAAAAAGGAAAAAAATGGAAAGAAAACAGTGAGAATTTACTGTGAGCTATTTGCAGTTGTAGTTACTGCACTTGGCGTTACTTAAAGAAACACTGTACATATTTGAAAAAATGTAAAACTAAAATCCAAATTATAATTAAGCATTGTATACAATCCAGCTACGTTCAGTAGCCATGCTCAATTTGTGCATGATCACGTGTTTTCCCTTTATGCAGTGTAGTAAATATGTACAACATCTGACATGTAGCTCCAGTGTTGTAGTTATTGCACAATGATTAACACACAATGTAGTGTGTGTGTATACATATGTATTTATTTATACACCATGTAGCAAGACACAGTGGGGTATTTGCTGGTGGCACTACTGAAAAGACTTAAGAGTGTTATGTTGTCTCTAGAATATACATGTTATGTATAGGGTTAGATTAATTAAGTAACAAAATCCAGAGCCTGCTTGATTTTCTACCTACTGGCTTCTTCCCCCAACATTTATATGTATAAGTCAAATGTTTTTCTGACTTTGCTTGTACTTGTATACAGGTCCCGTCTGAAATTTTCAAGTAAAAGTGTCCCCTTTATGAATGGTTCTGACATGAAAACACCTGTTTTATTCAGCTGTGAGCAAACTGGAACTGTAAGTTATTACATTAATATTCACCACTTGAAATTAAGCTCATCCCCCTTTTATTTTTGGTTAACCAGACACCTTGCTCAGATAGCCAATCATATTTTGCCTCGGCTCTGCTCTCACAGGTTTTCAACGGGATATCACTGGAAGACTTGCAGATCTTTATGTCTAAACAAGAGAACCTTGCAGCCACATTCTCATTAAAGAGCGGGGACAGTACCGTAAGAGAGTCCAGAGGACATCCGGATGACACTTCCAGTGTAAAGCACAGTGAGGAGCATGGTAAGAACAGGGCGTGAGACACCGGAAAATATTAATGACATTTCCACAAATTAAGTGTGTTCAAAAGAAATCTAGGCATAGAAATGCTTACCACATTCTCATGCCGAACCAAAACCATTTTGACAATGTGGCCAGCATCACGATAGTCTTTCCACTAGAGGGCGCTGTTGCCAAATATATGAAGAGGCAATAACGCGCATGTTTTTTAAACACTTTTTGGAGCGGCCTGGCCTTTGCCGATGCATGTTTTGCAGCATATCATAATGAGTTGTGTTTTTTTTTTCTGCTTGTCACGGGTAGACGAGACAGCGCTAGCTGAAGTTGCAATGAACATCCTTTGTTTGGTGATGAGGGAGCAATGGAGCTGGCTGTGCACTGACAACATCCAGAGGACCATCAGGCTCCTGTTTGGGACCTTGATTAACAGGTGACATGCCGCACTCACCGGTGGGATGACATAATAAAATGCTTGAAGAACATAACAGAATGTCATATTACACACAACAACAGGTTTTACAAACATATACACATACTCCTTAAAATGTGAGGTTATGCGGATTCTATCCTTTCAGCAGTGGGACTATTGTCAACATAATTTTGTTTTTTTTCATATAAAGTGGCAGCAGCTAGTATGAATTGTTCTGCAGTTAAGATTTGTGCCAAACTAAGCAGCCTAAATGGAAAAAACCCTGCAAACTTTTCATTTAATTCAGGGTACTCCCTCTTTTTAAATGAACTGTAGGAAGTGTCATTCCTGTCAAATCATTGTTAAAAAGTCAGGCCGTTTTCATCACAACATTACTTTCCGATCAAAACTTTACCTCTTCATGGGCTACACTGGTCTGTTGTGTAATCACTAAACATTTAGCCGTTTATAATTCCGTGCTGTTGTCTCTTTTGCGCAACAGATGCAACACTAAAACATGATCTGGTGGTGTGACTTTAACTTAAATATGAAATGCTTCAGATTCCACTCACAACTGGGGCTGAACATGAACCAACTATTAGAGAGAATTAAATCCCAGGAAAGTCACATCAACAAAAATCATTGACATGCAGAGAAATCATCGACATGCAGAACAAAAACTCAAAAAGCAGAAGAGGAATTGGTGTGGAAATTAGAGAGTGGAAGTGCACAGTGGGAATCTTGGTGTCACGAGGCAGTCGCAGATGAGGGTTTTCACCTCTCATCCAAGAGGCTTCTTCATTTATCAGCGGCTGTGGGGAGTTTCATGTCTTCATGCCATAAGAGGGGGTGGTCGACTCTCGTGATCACATGTGAAACACGTGACCCCTGTTTGTTGGTGGAATGCTGAACTAAAAATAACCTGTTAAGCAATAGATGTTTCCCTGTTTTCATCGAAAGCATTGGAAAATTTCAGATGCCACAAAAGGTAAAATGCAAATTTTTTTAACAAAATGAACAAAGTCATGAAAGTTTAGTTTTGTCTTAAATTGAAGTGCATGGTCCAAACATTCTGTATAAAATCTCCAAGATTATAAATAATAGTATAAGAAATCTCACATTCTCATAGCTTTTATTGTACTGTATTGTTGTTTTTTTTTCTTTTGTGAAAGCCCATTCTTAACCACGTTTTAAAATTTCCAAAACGAAGGCTCGTACAATTATTTTCTTATTATGGACTGCTTTTTTGGTCGGCAATGCTTAAATTACTTGATAGTGCCACGGTCAAGTGGGAAACTCTGCATGTTGATAAAAAAGAGTTGAATGAAAGCAACAGCATTTAATGACACAGTCACGAGACTTAAAGTCTTTTTTTAAGTCTTCAGTTTATCTGGTATCCTGATGAAAGGACGAGAGTGCAAATCTATTCACTTATTGGCATTTCTTAGGCTATTTGTAGTCACTTACCAACTCATTAGCCATAGTAAAATGGTATACTCCTGGTGTAACAGAGCTGTCGGAAATTCTTGTCTTGTAAGTGGGTGGCAGGTTTCCATAGGGTAGATAGGATACTCTGACACTTCAAACATAGTTTTGGTCAGTGGTTTCACAACTGCTCTCTAAAAATATATACTAGCTATCAGTTATCTGAGTGGGACAAGAGATGTCATAAGGCTTTATGATCTTTTAGGTTAAAATACAGCTGGCTGGCTGGGGTGTCATCAAGTGAACTTTGTTCACATAAATGTGATTTTGAGGAGACGTGATAAGCCCTGTCTCGATGCACAGACGGTTACCAATATGAATGGCCCCCATGAAGCGCGCAGCTTTCCGCACTGGTTTGAATGATGACTCTTAAAGTCTCACCTGTGGCTAAACTCTCAACATTAGGAGGTTGCTGTTTTCCAAGTTTGAATTTCAAAATGTGTTCAGTCTGTCAGGTGTCATTGTGACCGATCTGTCACAACAATGGTTTGTACATTTTTTGTGAACTTTTACAGATTTTTGTTGTGCAGTCAAGTTCGTGTTGATAGAAGCTTTGATTTGTTTTGATACGTATTTTTTTTCTCGTGGCATTCATCTTATCTGCTGCACACCAGTGTCAGCTTGGAAAGACATTGATGTGCAGGGAACCTGTGGCCCATTTTGGTTTACAAAGCACACAGTAGGAATGCTGTTTGGAAATACTCTGCATTTGAGGTAAATGATCGTTAAAAGGTGAAGGACACAAACTGCTCCGATGCTAGACACAGGATACGTGCCACGACTGAGTGCTAACAAAAGATGTTAACACCACCAATATAACTTGCGAATGCAGCAGCAAAAGTATTAGCCAACCTCTGGAAGGAATTTAGAGATGATGGTGACAGCTCTCATTTCTCATGTGAGAATTGCTCCCTGCATTTAACCCATCGTGGAAGAACCATCAGCAGTGTGTGGCACCTGGGGAGCAGTTAGGAATTCAGTGTCTTGCTCAGCAGCACTTTGTGATAGATAGACCTCGACAATCAAACCAGAGACTTTCAGTTCCAAGAGAACCACTATTACCATCTGTCCCATTCCCTTAAGTAAAGTTCCTAAAATATCGTGATTCTTCTTTTTTTAATATCAGCCATTCTTTATCTCTGTAAGTAGTCAATTAAGAAAGGTCACACTTCCCTTGTTATGTTAGATTTTATATATGCCTAAAATTTGTGCTCTCAGTGTGTCAATTATTCACACTGTTAAAATAATGTACATTTTTTTTATTCTAAAGTTTTTGGATTAATGTAAGAAACCCCAGTATAATCATAGTCTGCCTTCAGTGGGAAGTTGCATTTAGCAGAAACCCAGTCCAGGCCAAATAATTACCGCAATTCATATGTATAAAATTGCAAGAAGAACAAACATTTATAATGTTTGAAATAAAACCTGTTTTGTGTGTTTTCATTTCAGTTTAACAGCCTCTCTCTTGAAATAGTATATAAGCCTCTAGTCTGGTAATGTCAGATTTTCACAGCCTAGAATATGGGACAGCTTAATATAAGTAAGGTCTCTTTTTCACAGTCTAAAAGGAACATCGAGCTCGAGCCAGATTGTTACCAAGTCTGGAAGTACCGTAGAAGCACCCAAGTAAGCTTCCAAAGTGGAACCGTTCTGTTTAATCATCACACAATATTATTATATTCTGTTAACTTTGTTTTGAAACACAATAGTCTCTGCGTGTGTAAAATCCCTGATCAGGTTCAAAAAGGTACAAATGAGAGACATTCAGAACAGTGACGTAATGGAGAGTAAATCAGGACACCTCCACGAATGCATGTGTTTGCAGCAGAATTAAGTGTGCCCTTTGAGACTCCCGATCGTTGCTTACGTGCACTGGACGACGTTCGCAAAAGTCATGTGGTGTCAGTGGTGATGATTATGTATGTCATTAATCTAATTACATCATGTGGTTCAGATTTGCTCGGGCAAACTATTTTGCTATTGGACTGCGCTCAGTAGCATGCTGTACATGTGGAACATTTTTCTTACAAATCCAGATGACAAATCATATCTGCTTCCAAGTTTACCTCATCATTCGTCCACGATGATACCTATTAAAGAAATAACTAGGTCTACTTTGTGAGTATACCTGCTCAACTGAACTGGTGCTTAACATCCACTTCTATGTATAATTTTTGCTGGCGTTGGCTACTTGTTGATCTAGATTGCATATATATTGATGTACAGAATATTCCCCCTCAGTCCAACCACATGTTAAGCCAGTGCAGCACCTGCCACCCAATGACATGATTCTTTATTTTTACTCCATAACATGGCATATTAATACCTCCATAAACAATTCAAATGACAATACGAGTCCTTGATGACAGATTGATGCTGGATATGAGGATGGCTGCTGGTACCGAGGATTTACAGCTTATCAACAGCTGTCAGAGGTAACACTGTCACTGCTTCAGTTTTTATCTTGTGCTCTTTAAGTCCCTTCCTCTGCCACACTGTTAATTAATACTTAGGGACCTTCCTCCACCATCCAGTCTCCTGCTTGGGTTTCCGTAGTGGGGAGCTACAACAGGATTTTGCGGCAACACTGAAATCAGTTTTTGTGCAAATGTTCCACAGCTGAGTTGTATCAAAGACTTGCAACATGCTTAACTCAAGGTAGTTTGAATCTTAACACAGTTGTTTTGTTGCAGTGTCACGCAGGGGGAGTTCTGAAGAAATGGTCATAGATATTATTCATATGAGAGACTGAAACATAAATGATTAGCATAAGGTGAGACTTTTCAAAGTCTGAGACGATGGTGTGCCAGGGGGGCCTGTCTGAATCAAAAGCAAATTTAGCTCTTTATATTTATGGTTAGAGTTCACCAAACACTAAAAGGTCGGGGAGAGGGTGTATACATGGCTAGTTTATCCAGAACATCCCATAGATGCCTGATTATATGAAAATGTTGATATTAGAGGTCAAGTTAACACCTCGGATGCATCGTTGAATCCTCACAACGTGAGTAAACCATTTTTTCTCTGTGGCAGGGTGTATTAATCTGCTTTAAAAGAGGCAAGTAAGAAGATCACATTATACATCAGCAAACAATAGGCTCTGACTAGTCAACGAACTGTCAAAAATGAAGTCCAAAAGAACTACAGGCTGCCCTTTCACAGAATTAGCAGCAAAAATTCACAAGAATCGGTATTGGAGTTAGGTCAGGCGAGATGCAACATCACAACTAAAATGATAAAGGTATCCTATCGCCTGGGGTCCCATTCCTTTCAAAGAAAATATTCTTAGAAAAATATGAGGATTTTAATTAGATATTAACGTAGCCAAACTAACTCTCACCTCATCCATTTGAAAGCTTGCATAAGCAGCATTAGTGTTGAAGCACAATGTTCCCTGTTTTGCTGTCAGGAGTTGAGAATGTCCATTTGTGGCATTGCTATTAAATATAGAACAGGTCAATTTTTTGGTAGTCTGCTTCAGGCTTGTCATCATATTTGCCAGAATTTTAAAAAGATGTTCCAGAAAATCACCACAAGTATAAATTGGTATGACCAATATATTGGTTTTGAGATATTGGCAGTATCAACATGATCGCCAATTATGTCTATATCTAATGACAAATCTGTTTTCCATTTCACACAGATTTGGTCCTCCAGTTAGAAGTCTAACAGGAGTTGTTCCTAGAATTTATATTTTTGGAACCGGCATTTCATTTGACACTTTAGGTGTTATTACAATGTCTGCATTTTATCACGTCTTAAAAAAAGTTAAACCACACGCTTTGGTAAAGTGTCAGAATGAGATGATTTATTTTGACAGTGATGTGGCAAATCCACAACCCATAACAGATATGGCCGGGGTCTTTTTTTGACAGCTCTAGTTGTTTTCACAGTGTGGAGATGATATCATAGTCCTCTGCTGTTTTTCTTTTTCAGCTGCTTTGCTTAGACATATGGGTCCTGCATGAGATCTGTCATGACCCATAAAGAGAAGACCTCTCTTGGAAGCCCCCTTTTCTTATGTCAGCAAGAATTTACTCTTGGGCAGTATGTTGGTGGTCAGAGGGCATGACTGATCTGGTAGTGAGTGTAGAAAAGTTACTGAAAGGGAGCTTGTTGCATAATGGGGTTAGCACTCTGCAGGAGGTCATACATCCCTGGACAGGCTGTTCCGGACACAAACCCAGACACACTTCTTATAGTGGGATGAGGCCGTCTGAGATATTTATGTATAACCCAGCATGTTAGCTGGAAGATTGCCTTGTGTCATGTCATTATCACGTTTGCTTGAGGTATTAGTCCATTTTTAGATGTACAAACATGTCTGCACTATAAATATGCCCTCTTGGTACAGGCTTACAGTAGTTGGCATTTACTTTCATATTCCAACAGACCTATGTAATAATCCCAAGGGAACATTGCAGGTCGCACACCAAAGTCAGTTGGCGCGAAGGTCGTGAAAGACAATTGTCCCGCCAGCCGCAGTGTGCCACCAGTCAAAGCTTAGAAGCCCGTGTATCCGTCAATCACTGTTTGGTTGGAGGAACATGAAAGATAATGAGATAAAGCCTGTCTTATGATAAAGTTGGATGGACAAGTGCAGTGTAGCTGAAACACCACCAAGATGTTTGTACAGTGATCTCAGTAAATGATAACCACTGTTTTGAATAAATGCAATTGTGAGATGAAGTCATGCTGTCACCCTTTGGCCTCTTCACATCTCCGGTGTCTGTTTTCACCACTCACCTGAGCCTCGGGCCTGAGATGTGCCTCCAAAGTAATGGTTCGTTCTCCCGTCTCCAGGGACATACTTTGGCAATGACATGTTGTCTGTCAAAAACTTGCTGCAGGCTTAGTTTAGCTCAAATGGGACCTAGTTATACTCGTGTGCGTTTACCATGAATGGCAACTAAATTAAATCCCTCTGGTTTCCAACACTACCATAGTTGTTTGCTTGCTCAGCTTGGTGTTTAATGCGTATTTGGATCTTCTTTCTCTCAGAACCAGTGCCAGAACAAATCTAATGGAGGGTGCACTGCACTTGGTTAACCGTAGATGGGCAAGATTTGCTGCTGGCTTTCCAAAACCCAGTGTATAATGAAACATTCCAAGCTTGATAATGTTACTTTGCCATCAAACTACAGACCTACTTCCACTTGGAGAAAAACTGCAAGTCTTTGTTTCAATATAACTGCAAGAAAACTGGAAATTGATAAGCAGCCCATCTTTCTCTTTGTCTGTCTGCCCGTCTGTCTTTTGTTCTCTTCTTCTTGCTTTCTCTTCTCTCTCTTTTTCTCTCACACACAAACACACCCTGCATTGTGTTTAGTTTTTTCGTCTGTCTATCATTGTGCCTCTGTGGTCTGACAGTGGAAAACTGATTCTTGCATAATATTTTGGAGGCACTGTAATATTCGACTTATCTGTCTCCAACTGTGTGTGGGGTTTTGGAGAGAATGCGCTGTTCAATCTAGTCCTGACCATTTTCTGTGTTTTAGAGCTGAAAAAATGTTGAGGACATGTCCCTCACAATTCAGGACAGCGTATAAACCTGCCAGCACAACAGAACCGTGGCAGCATGACAAAAGAAGGCCACACGACCCTTTCAAGCACTTCATTTAGCAGGAAATTCCCTAAAAGGCTATTTGCATCAGCATTCTATGGAGAAAAATAACAGAATACTTACCTGGATATTTTCCCCAATAATAAATCCTTGTGTGAACGCCCTTATATGTCAAGCACCAGCTCAGCCAATACGGCAATAAAACAAATATCCTTATAGTCCTTTGCCAGTGGCAATACATTAGCTTTGCGAAATCATTGTCTGATTTACTGACTGATTTACTACAGAGACCCATTCACTGACATACAGGAATGGCAAGTGATGCATTACATATCGCTAGCTGAAATTCTAACCCCACTACGTAACATTTTAATCTAATTTTGTTTCAGTACATACGTGACTGAGTCATTTTTTTTGGCTTTAGAGCAGACATACTGGAATCACAATCAAATTTTTACCTAAATTCAAGCCCTTTTGAAGTTTCATTGCGACTAATTTATTGGTGGACGAGTTTACAGACATAGACTAGTTTACAGAGATAGACAACAGCGCTAGTCTGTATGGTGATACATTATAAGTAGCACGACGCGGCAGAGCCGATGTTGACACTACACTTCCCAAAGGATTGGGGCTTAGATGACTTTTTCCAGAAAGTTAGATCATCTAATGCCAAGTGAAACTGTATCATTCCAATTTATAAAGTGACAGTAATTTCACAGTTACAGTTTTGCTTTGACTTTAAAGTGTAGCAACAAATGACAATGTCATTCTCGACACATCATGCATAATTAGGTCAATAGTCCAACTGATTACCATTTATTTGTATTACAATCTTCACCGCTGTGATGATTTGTTGGAAATGAAATCCTGTAAAAAGAGACCTCAGTCCTGGAGGGCTCCTTTTAGCTTATCTTGGGTGCATACTTTATCCTCTGTCTTTGGAAACCCGAGGGTGCTGACGGCAATAGATTTTCCTCCAAGGATCACAGCATGTCACCTGCAGTGTAAATATCGTTTTCTCTGCAGGCCAAACAGAGGTCTCAGTCATCACTGCCATATAGAATACCGCACTACTTTTCGGTGCTGCGACTTAGCAGCATGTTTTTCATTCAGCTCATGGTGTGCCAGTTACAACCATGTGTTACTTGTGTGCTGATGGCAAGGCCAACATATTAAATCATCCCTATGACAAGACTTGTATTTTTAATGGTCATCCATATTTACCATCATTTTTAGAATGTTAAGTTGCATAGAGATGAAATTTGTCAATTCTCTTTAGATGATCTGCAATTTGTAATATATTTAAAATAACCATAGTACTGTTCTGCACATTATGCACACAGTACATTTATTGGACACACCCCTCTTCATTTTTCCATGATGAAAAGTATCTGACCGAGTTGAGCTGGAAAACAAATCTTGTGGTTTTCATGGTAGCAGTAATGCTGTAAAGGCTAAGACTGTACCAGACCACAATCTCCCATATAGAATTACTCGGCATTTGTCAACCTTAATGTGTTTAAAGCCGCTGGTACTTGTGTGCATGGGTGTGTGTGGGTATGTGTCTGTGTATTTGTTTAAAACCTCATTTTAATGGCACAGCTGACAATAGTTGTGACCACACATACTTTGAAAGCATATCGTTGCAGCATGGTGGCTGGTATGGATGTGTTGCATGCTAACCAGTCTGTTAAATATGCACTTTGTTATAATAATGTGACACATTATGAATAAAGACAGTCTTAATTTAAGCCTCTAAACCACAGGTTTGATGTAGGCTTCCCGAGCTCGAGTGGAGGCCAAGTGAATCCAAGTAAAATAATACGAGGCATGAAATGGATATCAGTTAGAACATGTTAAATAGATGTATTGAGATCATAAGTCTAACATTTTTGCAAATCAACCAACTTTTTTTATTTAATATTGCAGGTCACAGCAAAGTGAAGTCGGAATGATTCTTAATTTTTTTTTAAATTGGAAATGACATTATTTGATTGTTTTACTGTAATCAATTTAGAGAGCTCAATTTTTCATTTGCACATTTAGTGTGCAAATACTGGAATCATTCTGACTTTAAATCTAGTGTTGCTGACATTCGGCATTTTGAATTGGAATTGCTTAGAGAAGGTCTCAAATTTAAAATTTCACAAACTGACACCCTTGTTGGTACATCAAAATCAATAGTGCGTATTAAAGAGAGGTACTCATCAATACCTATTGGGATTTATCCACTGAAATGATTTAGCACACAACCCGATAAATAATTACTTCACACATGCAAGTACCGCTTTTATTTCATAACACACAAATAAATTCAGGATTATCTAAAAACAAAACTGGGAACCTGATGGAAGAAATATGCCGCTGATGTTCAAAACTCCACTGGGCATCTTTCAACATGACTTTCACAATTAGCTTGATTATATGAACTCAACAGGAAAAAAGAAATGTGGCCGAGGCTTTTCCTTTTGAGTCTTGCTCTCCTTCATTACAACCATAGCTTCTGGTTTCAAGAGCTTTTGTGGCGGGTTTATATTTAAAAACATAGGGATATCCTTTTACCCTGGAATTCTTTGGTCCTGGTTTTGTGCAAAGTTAATCGTCATGACTTCATTGCCTGGGCCATAGGGGATTCTATCCCCCACCCCCTTTGCTCAAAGGCTGCAAATAAATTAACTCATCTACTGGTATATAAACAGTTTTCATCACATTTTTTTTTTGTCTGCGATAATTCAGCCATGTAATTATTTTGCAAGTCCTTTAATTTAATGAACTGATATTCAGTAAAATCAGATCCCTGTTTAGACTGCCGCTTTCATGCTATGGTTCATTGTTTTAGCGCCATCGATGTCAGAATCCAAATGCCAATACCAATATTAATTGAAAATGCCATCTCGTGTTAATGTTTATTGTTCACTATGGGCTGGAGAGGCTTGCTTTCATGGCCCCCTGCTTATCGCAAAAACACGCGTATGTGATTTCTAACAATAGACGTACTAGTCTACGTGGATCGTGCTGTGGAGACCAGGGATTTAGTGTTTAAATAAAAAGTAGGGTTTTCAGTTCATGCGAGAAGTATTAAAGAGAGTATCGAAAGCCCTTTTCATTCCATGATACACCGGTGCTTAAAAAGAAAACTAATTTCCACATATCTAATGCTTTCTTGAATAATTTCTGCAAACAATCCTGTTATACTTAGTTACAGATATTTATCCTGCAAATTTTATGGCTTGCACTTTTGATGTTTAAGTCGAAGAAAAAAAGAACATAAAAAACCAGAACGATGATTTTTCCAAAGCAGCAAAAAAGTTTAAATACCAGCAACCTAAAGGAGAGCCTCTCATTGAGATTACACCCACAATTATTTACGGAGTGCAAAGAATATACATTTAAGGGGCTATACAATCCTTTGGTGAGTGTCCTAAGATGAAAACTGCATTTGGGTTAGGCTCTGGCTATCTGGGCATCATTGATAAATCATTGTTAAAATGTCAAATGTACATTTCTCCAAATAAAGGTAAAAAGTGGAAAGTAATTTGCCAACTAAAAAATAAAGATTGTGTTAGCACAGGGGAAATCAAAAATAACAAATTACAGAAAACCTCTCTCTTGTCCAAAATGTTCAATATCACCTTTTACAAATGGCAATTTCAGCAAGCCAACAGGTTCTTTAAAGCATCAGTAATCCTCTCTGAAATTGTCTGTGACCATCAAGTCACATTGTATTAAAAGTGATTACAATCCGTAAATTAGTCCAAATAAAGATACAGTTCATAGGTTTATCAGTTGGTCCAGTCATCAGTGTAGTCCTTGGTTTTCCCGACTTCCTGCTTGTCTCGACCGCTCGTAACTCATTGTGATTTATTGCGCTTGTGTCTCGCCGGTATTAGCCAGTGAAGGGACAAACATTATTGTCCACCTGCTGAGTTTTAACCAGCCGCGACCAAAATACTCAGTTACCGGGGATAAGTCTGAGCTGAAGTACTGTGGATATCGGATCTTTCCCATTGACAGCTCTATCCATGAGCACTGAATTTCCAAAATTTCCTCCCGGGAATTAGTTTTCTGCATGCAAAATCAAAGAAAGATTTCACCCTTGTTAATATACATAAAAAGGTATCTGAGAACTGCAGCCTTTGTTTACCATTTAATAATAGGGGGAGACCCCGTTTGATCTATTTTTTGAAACCGTGTTCCCACTGTGACATTTTAGATGTGAAAAGAAACAAGCACATAAATTCTGAGTTGCAAGAACCGGATTATGTTTAAGAGTTCTCTGGTACCCTAAATTTGTTAATCTTACTATTAGTATGAAAAATACATTACCGGTGCATTAAATTCGTTCTCACCCTACCCCATCCATACAGTTTTTGTGAATTTTGAATGCTCTTTATAAGTACATGCACTTAAGCCACTTCCTTTATTATTCATAGTGCAGACATTTTGATTATCCCAAGTTGTTATTATTTTTCATCTACTTTTTTTCATTAATTAACTTGTTTATACTTATCCAGCCTTTTTTTTCATGGCATGACCTAATTTTTGTCAAAGGTAGCTTTTCCTTGGCTATATTATATATCATCATAATTTCTCATTCTTTCATATTTGTGTTTACCGCAGCACGGTGCTGAAACATTGTTGGCCAGGGAGACGTCTGAGAAACTTCCCACAGCACAGGGTGTGTTTTTTGGATTGTTGAGACACGTTTTTAAGCGTTTCATTTCCCAATGCTGACGCCCCGACACCAAAAGCACTGCCTCTAGCCATGCTTTGGCCACGCACTTTTTCATAAATGCAGTGTATTATATCATCATTGACGTGGAAAGAGTGTAATCCACTCTTTGCAAAATGTACCAATTTACATCCTAATCTATGGCTCTGACTTGGAGCCTGAGGCCATCTTCAGGCCAGGCACGGAAGCAAGAACAGGGTCAGGTTTTCGGTTGGCTTTTCGATTACGATACTGGGTTTTTGGGAAAAAAAAAAAGCAATTGCAGCCTTTTACTTCATTTAAATGTACTCCTAAGTGAAGTCTGGTTCAACAACTTTTACTCCAGTGGAGGATCAATCAGGCCTTTTTCAGGACACTATTTTGTTTTGAACTTCATTGCAACACAGCATGATATTGAAGATGTTTAGGGTGTCTGCATGCCCTGGAGACTTCTTACTGTTTAGTACAGTATTCAAGTGTTAAATGACCTGTACGTTTTACAGGCTTGACCTACACAATGCTTGGATGCTTGAGCTACATCAAGGTGTTGTTTTTAGCTTTTACTTTGCTCTTTAAATAACCCGCGCATCCAGTCTGGATGGCAACTGGGTGTGTTTCCGATACTCGTACGGTAAATCTTCGGCAAGGGGTCAAGTTAGAATGAAAGGGTCAATGTGCCCCCACCTCAATACAGCCCTTTTGAATGTATTCACCTGAAGACTTGAAATCTGGCAGTAATGTGGAAACCCAAAGAGATGTGGCGAAATATAATTGAGATGGGACCATGAAGGTAACGTTTAACAATAATTATCAAATTTTCAAGGTCATTCGTTGCTGGTCATTTCATGCATGAGGTCTCAATTCTTTTATTGGCCTTAGAAGCTAGTTTTCTTAGTTTTCTATAACAAAAGTTCATTGGGAGATAATTACAAATCCCCAAATTTTGAAAACCTGAGTAAAGAGGGAAGGAACCTCTCATTTATTGTCCAGAAGTAACAACTTCAAAATATTCTTATTTCTCATCCGCAGATGGGTGGATGTAACATTTGCCAACCTGACGTGTACCAGTTACTGGGTCGGATACCTGCAGGGGATCCAGGAGGCTGTGTGGCCGGGTGGAACTCTGCCCACTGCCCCCCAGATTGAACGCAGCCAGCAGCAGAAGGACCACACGAAGCAACAAGCATTACACTGTCTGATGAAACTTCTACCAGGTGCACAAAGAAACACGCACTGACACGGACACGCACTAAAAGTTTTACTAACGCAGCCTGAAACGCCTCGCTGATTAAGAAATCGTTTTCACACACATTAGGAGCGTACCTGCACCACCCTAAATATACGCTACAACTACCTGTTTAATCTCAAACGCAAACAGCTGTCCTATCAAAAGTAAACATAACAATTTGATAGAGAGCTGTTCGTGCACACAGGCCATCGGTCTGAAAGTTACGAGTGCTCAGAACATTACTGCAGAGCAAGCACCTACACACCTGCAAGTTTGACCTATTTTTTTTTTTTATTGGTCAATGTTGTTGATCTCTTTTGAGGTCTTGGATTAAAATGTTGCTGTGTAAGGCATTAAAAAAGCTTAAGTGACTTAAGTGTGTTTTATTACAAAAAACACGTGTTCTTCATTTACTGACTTGTGCTTAGAGCAGAATTAAGTGCAGTAATCTTCGGGTATATTTCGTGCTTGGGTTTTGCTGTTTTTGAACAACCTACTTTTAGTGAAAATTTGTAGAGGGATTCAAGGAGTGCTTGAAACATGCACATTTCAAATTGGAAGAATGGATGACTGACAGGGCTATCATCAGTGTGACACACTCCGTGTCCGGGGGGTCTTTTGGAAATTAAATATGTGCCCTGACATGGTTTGGTCAGACATTAAACTTCTTAAATAGAGGGTGGCAGCATGTCAGAGGGACCGGGTAAAATGCTTCATGACATTCAAACATATGACAACATTTGTATTTTCCGATACACTCAATCAGTCAATCTGATGCAACTCGCGCATAAAATGACTGCTTTTTTCACAGTCCACTAAATGCCATTACAAACCTTTGTGCTTCCAGATCTGGTCTCTGACCTACTAGGATCAGAAAAGTACAAAGTGAGCTGGCAGACTGTCTTGGACTCCTTTCAAGAACCGAACGTCAACAGGTACACCATCAGACTCCAAGCACAATGGTTCACCTCCAAAGTAAAATTTCTTGAGACTGTTCAAATAAATAAATAAATCAACTCATATTAACTCTCCATAGTTAGATATCCAGCAGTTTCTTCATGATTTGTTTTCAAAGGGTGGAAACATTCGCAATGTCTCTCTCAATCATGCATGTGTATGGTCCAGCAGGATTTTGATAGACCGGTAATGGTATGAACCAAGTTTCGAATTGTCCTGGTAGAGGTACGAGTCAAGTTAAAGCATGTCTGTCTGACCCACAAAGCCAATCCCGCTCACTTCACATGCTTTTGTTTACAACTGTGTAGGTATCAAATGTAAATTAGAAATATCTCCAACATTGCTAATTATGGGTTCTGTGTTTTCTTAGACACCTGGTTTTCTGCATATTTGACCTTCTGTTGGAGTTCCTGGTTCCTGAAATACCAGAGCAGGGCTTCCAGAGGAGTCTCCTGCAAAACTTATCCAAAAACCCAGAGAAGTTACTTGCTTGATGCAGCGACACACCACGGAAAGATCGGCGAAGCCTGTTCTCATATCTTTCCATCATTCTGACTAATCATACAGTGAGGCTGCTTGTTGTAGTAATGATCTGCGATTAGTTTTGTAGTAAATGTGTCCTTAGAGATTCTTTACTCATACTTGTCCTGGTTGTCGCTGGCTTTGTTAGACAGTCAAAAGATCAAAATATTTCCATCTACCGTTTCTCGGCAACACAACAGCGTATTTGTTTTCACATATCTGTCCTCTTAAATCAAAGTTGTACAGTGTTGTTATCTGTTTTAACCGTAACGTGTTTTCATATACTGCGCTAGTCAGTGAAATTTAAATGGAAACTTTGCTGTCCTTTTGTTTACACCGCTTCACTGGCTAGTTTGGGGATCACAAGGTGCAACCCCAAAAGAATAATTGCGCTAAAAATTCTCGACTCTGTGTCAGAGTTACTGTAGCTTACTTCAACACAACCCCATTCTGAAAACAACCATTTTTAAAGTGCTCGTTGTCTTGCATTGATGTTTTACACTGGTGATACACATCATCATGAACCTCAAATCTCCAGAAAACAAGACCAAAACAAGACCAACAAAAAAGCCTCTGAAATCCACACATTGTCTGTCCCCAGATACTGGTTTGACTTCTATGTGTTTCAGTGACTCCATAGACCGAGCGTTTAGCGATAGCGTTTGGTTATCAGACGTATTTGGAACCTCCAGGGTAAGAACAGCAGTTGCCAGTTAAAGAGGGAAATAATCTGGGTGCCACAGATGTAATCCCTTGCTCATCCAGATGACACAGGTTTGGATTTGCGATCAAATGACTTTTGTAGAAATTGCCAAAGGCGATCCAAATATGTAAAGTAGTCCTGCAAGGCAAGAATTTTACTTTGTCCTTGTTCGGAAAACATCGGTGAAGATGGAATATTCCTGGAGCCTCGACACAGAAATATTAGCCTGTGTCTGCCACATTGTTTTAGTCAGGCAGACATGTCTAACTGGGACACTGTCGGCTTGTGCAGCATGCAGCCATAGCCAACTGAAAATCATCAATCAGTGGAGGAGTGGGAGAAGATATCAGGCAGGATGCTCTGCCTTTTCTTGCTGTGGCTGGTTTAAGATTGCTCAGAATTCATGTTTCCCTTTTTAACATCAAGGTCAGAAACACATGAAGTTGACTAGTCTGTGTGAATGTGCAGTTTCAACAAAAGTCCGATATTATCTCTGGTACAAATTTGTGTTTATGTGATCATTTCTAAACCATGTTGTCTGTGTAATCTCTGTCATTGTGCGTGTACAGAGGTCTGTGAGAGTGGCTCTAACAGAGGGGAAAAAAACAGAATTCTAATTGCAGTGGATTGGCTGTGGCACAAATATTAAGGGGTATTTACCACCCACAGATTTCTTGTTGTTTACACCCGGCTTAATCATATTCCCTGTTACCAAGGAAACACACACTTTGTACCTCAGTGCTTTTATCATGATCTTCGGTGACGTTAATTATAACTGGGCAGCCATTTTCCTCTTCCTCACAAGTGGTTTTTAGCAAATTCAGTCCAAGAAAATAACTTCTATGGGGATCCAAAGCACTTATTTTTTTCTTCAATGCAGTGGTTAGTGTTAACCAGTTAGTTTTTTGACAGCTTTAAGAAACTTCATTTTGACATTTGCAGGATAA
Organism: Fistularia commersonii; assembly: GCF_037954325.1. Lineage (NCBI taxonomy): Eukaryota > Metazoa > Chordata > Actinopteri > Syngnathiformes > Fistulariidae > Fistularia > Fistularia commersonii. The sequence goes on from NC_141286.1 coordinate 6,234,757, forward strand.
TGCATTTATCATTTTACTGTTGATCCTCTGAAGGGAGGAGTTAGTTAATGGTTGCAGTCCAGCTGGATGTCTCTAAATCAAGCACCGTAAGTGATCCTTGATGTGATGATATGAAGTGTTCGAACAAGGTGTCCTGTACGTGGACATATTCCTGCGCGTTCACTTTACCTCAGAGCAGCTTCGATTTACATTAGAGTGCCTGGTGTGTGTGCAGTGGCAGCACATGTCTGGTGTGGCAAAGCTGCCGGTTCCCGCTCACCAACCTCTATGGTTTTGATTTTTTTTTTCTCTCTGCCCTCATCCCCTGTCACTGTTACATGAAGTCACGAAATCAGTAATTTCCTTTATTTAAATCATAAAGATTATGTTCTTCTTTTTTTCTGTTCCTCATTGACTAATTTTTAAATATCACACAGAGATAGTTATAGAACCACAGTTGTAAACTTCACATAATATTAGCTGTACTTTCTAAATATAATTTATTGTGCCACAATGAATTGTTACACCTCCACTCGGCACTTAATGTTTTCATCAGTCACCTGTTAGGCTGCTGTTTGCGGAGGCTCAACTGAGGACCATTTGGTAAGGAATCCCTCACATTTGTTGTTATACTGTGGTTGTATTGTCATTTTATTTAGACTGCGCTTGCTTTTCCTTTAGGTGTACTGAAACGAAGTAAAATCAAAATCGAGACTGAATGGCTTCAGGTCAGGATCGGGCTTTTCACAAGACCTCTTTTGATAAAGTAAACTGTAGTCATATTGTCACTGAAGGATGATTTATTTCATAGGACAGGGGTCACCTTCCACAACAAATATACAAGTTGTGCTGTGCTGATTTTGTGTTCATTTTATCATGAATGCTAAAAAAATTAGTTTTGACCCATTAAGGATACATTCAGGTTCTCATGTCGATCATTAGATAGATGCACCTTAAATGTTAAGTAGATGAAGGATTGATGATTTAAAATCCTTACCTTGATTACAAGAACTGAAAGCGAGTTTAAATAGTTTTTGGATATCAAAAACAAAACAATACAAAACGAGGCTTCAGCTATCCTCAAAGTTACGAGGGTCTCATTTTCTTTGCCACTTTTGGCAAGCATTGTGGTCTTGAAATTTGTCCGACAGTTGAAATACAGAGAGATCAAGTTGTCATCGAGGCTGATTTTGCTGTCGGTCATACCGGATGTAAATATTGTCAGACGTAGGTCTTTCTCATTTAAAATGACATCTCATCTCAATTGTCTGTCTTTGTCAACTTTCAAATTGTTACATTCCATTTGTTGTTAATTGTGTAAATGATATATATATATATTTTTAAATATTTATTGATCTATTTATTTGCTCAATTAAACACATTCAATCTTTAATTATCATACATAAACGCATCAAGAGTGTTGCCAAAGAGGACTGTCCTCAATTATGAAGTGCTTTTTCCTGGATTTTGCCTTACAAAGGGGCATGATGTCTGAGCTGCACCGATGCAGCATCTGTACAAAACTTGCCTTAGTAGCTTGAGCAGCCTCTTCCATTTATCTGCACTAAACTGATCAACATGTTATTTTTGATTCTGTCCGTGGAATCTGTCATGCCATAAACTTAAAAGTATTTATTCACATGCTGATGAAGGAATTGTATGTTTGATGCAGTGTGACACATGGTACATTGTACGTCTTCATGGTGCGATGCCGTCAACGCATCCTTTTACCATCGTAACAGTACACCCATTTAACAATGATGTGCAGGTTAAATTATTGATTTATGTTAGATTCTGATCCTGTACTTTTGTCATGACCCATGAACAATGTTATATTGTAATAAGGCGGCAACAATACATCTGTAACAGTCACTACGGCTACATTTTACATGGACCAAAATTCTTTGGACATTTACATATTTATAAGACCCGCTAACTTTATGTTCTTTACTTTTTCAGTAAGGTCATTTATTTAGCTAAATTATTCAGAACTGAACATACTCTTTTCTTATCTTGTATTTGGATCGTCCGTGCCTGGTGTTTTTCCACAATGTAACCTGTGAACATGTGCTGTGGCGTCACGCTGTGAAATTACTTTTGGTCTGTTTATAACAATCACTGCTTGTTTTCTGAGCTTATCTGCAAAACAATAAAGTTAATTATCAAGTCACAGCAATCTTTTATTTATAAGGAATGTTAAAAAAAGATAAGTATATGCCTGTTTAAAGATTCAGGTCTTTTATAAGGATAATGATTTCTCATCATTTGAGATGATAATCGCTGCTCCACTAACAAGGACCCCACAAAATTCAAAGATTTTTGCAATCTAGCTTATAAAGGTTTTAAATAAATTCTTTCTAGCAAGATTTATAGCATTCTTTACTCTTTCAAAAGCTGTCTGACTGTGCGTGCGTGCGTGCGTGTGTGTTTTTTGTCTACCTGATGCTTGGACCTGAACAACAAATTGACTGAATCTGTTGAAATTCTATCCACGTGGACAAGTGATGTCCCTCTGAAAAAACAAAAAATGTTAACATTGTCATTATGCTTTTATGTATAAGAGAAGGAAGGATGATGGATAAACAAAAGACTCTTTCTGCTCTTTGATTTCCTGAGGTTCACAAATTTCTGTGGGGGTGTGTAGAAGGTGCGGCACACAAGGGATTTTTACAAATTTGACCAATCATTGCAATAAATATAAGTAACACGTGTACCGACACACACCTCTGGATTTACAGCCGATTTGCGGTGGTGATTTCGTGACTGTGATGGAACATATATGTACATTGTACAATATGTACATTGTACATATATGTACAAAACTCTTTATATGTACATATATTTATGTATGTAAGGGTATTGCCTGTTTTGCACATATGTTTGGGGTTCAAAGGCCAAAACAATGGGTTCAGACTGAGTACTTAGTTATACATGGTTATACACCTAAATTCGCACACCCTTCACTTGTGTAGTAAGTGACCTTTTGGCTTTTTCGGGTAATATACAGATGCGTCATGGCAATTCAATATTGTAAATGATGTGAATATGAATAGGGTTTTCCAATTGAATTCCACTACTGAATTCCACTATATTTCCAATTGAATTCCACTATAATTCATTATTTGGTTTTTTTCCCTCTCTGTTTTTAATTGATTTGTATATAATTTTCATTGAGTTTGGAACAGATATTAGCCCAACTACATCCCGTACATACTGGATGTGCACAGTCCATCCACAGGAGGGCACTGTTAGTAAATTTATGAAGAGACGATATGATTCCAAGAATTGCACATTCATCAGCAAAAAATAAACACAAAATGGTCAAGTTCGAAAAAGGTACACACCCATCTGGCTCAGATGTTGCATTTTGATAAATCATATAGAACTATGGATGAATTTTACGTAACTCTGCCTGTTTGTGTCATACTACTGACTTTGCAGTTTGTCACGATGAGTTATGGGTGTTCCTGCTTTTCACGGTAGATGACATAGCGCTGGCAGAAGAGGCACTGAACATCGTCTGTATGCTGATGAAGGAGCAATGGAGCAGGCTGTGCACTGAAAACATTCAGTGGATCATCAGGTTCCTGTTTGTGACCTTTGTAAACAGGTGACACTCAACATTCTCTAATAGTATGCCATAATGAAGAAATATGTAGAACAAACAAAATTATTTATAAGTTACGTAACAGTCGGCTGAAATAATTTTACACTATTTTGACCAGTATCTTATATAAGCAATGCTTAAAATGTGGGTAATTCGTGTAGAATTATCACATGTTCTAGGAGGTGTTGTTTTCAGTAGGAGCAAGGGGCCACCCAAATAGATATGTAACATATGGGTTTTTCGGAAATCCCCATAACATCATGCTAACTAGAACCTTCTGTTTTCTTATTTTTAATACCTTTCGCTTTTGGGCGCACGCGTTACTGTGAAATCAATTTGCCGCAATTTTGAATGTTAAATTGAGTGTAAATGATCAGTGTATTTTGTCTACATCAAAGATTAAAATGAACAAAAAATAAATAAAACAATAATCAGCCAAACAAAGTGATTATCATTTTAAGTATAAGGTGAACACACAGAAAATCGTACTCAGTTTCTCCCACGTTTCATTTCAAAAATAAGAAAACTATACATCCAACATACAAATCTCGTTAATTATATTTTAAGCTCTTAAGTACTCTTAAGTCATAGCAATAACAAGACTCAAGGATTGGTGAACTAACCACCCAAGTGCTGAGAGTGGAAAAATTAGAGCTTGATGTCGAGCATTTAATGCAAACACTTGCTGTCGTCCGTGTTCCAAAAAAAAAAAAGCTTAAGACTTAGTGGTGGCCATTAACCACAAAACAAGCTACAAGAAATATGCTCTTAGTGTAATTAAAAGATATGACCTGTATTTATTGAGAATCATAGAGTTCATCTATTACGACACTTGTTTTAAATAAACATATGCACACACACACACACAAATGCAATTTTTTTCAGTCTTCTAGACCTGCATGAGAATTCCTGACATCATTTTCCAGACATTCGCCGCAGAAAGCATAACTCCTGCTGCCAGTGACTTAAACAGGCAGCCGATGGTCTCTGGTTCGAGACTTTGTGTTCTGAGCGGTGTGACCTCATGTTCCCCTGGGTGTCAATACAGGAATATCATTGCTTCATATTGATGCATAGCCTGCTATTTTGAGATGTTCCACAAGCCAAGTATGAAAGGCCTTGTGCTTTTGTTTGGCCTTGTCTATATTAGACAACTCTTTCAGTGTGGAAGGTATCTCCTCTCATCAGTCAATTTCTGTGCACAGAGGAGACAGAAGGCTCTGGCTGCAAACTGCTGTTGAAAGAAACACTGTCTATGAAATACTATCACCAATATAGCTATACCCAGGTCTACTATTAGACAGAACAGCTGCCAAAAAACATTAAGAAAATCATTAAGACAAGACAATAAAAAGTAAATCATGGGGAAACAGGCGTAAAATTGAACATTACTCCAAATGGTAAAAAGCAAACCTATTTTCTGATTGTGACAGAGCTGTGAATTATTTTTGAGCAAACACAAGATTTCAGCTTTTTGGTCCATTCAATAGGGGCAATAGTGGGGGGGAAAGATGCCATGCCATTTGTATTTTTGATATTTCTATTTATTTAAGCATTAATGACCAAATGCTAGCACACTGAGCTTCAGCTGTGCTTTCTGTTTCCTTCTTGTAAACCTAGAACTGTTGGCAATGATCTGTACTAAGTTTGTAGTCATCCCAAATTTCATCCCTGTCCTCCCTGACTTGGTGGTCCATTCAATGCCAATATGTAATTGGTACCAATCTGAAGGGACAAAACAGAAAATGTAGTCACATACCGCTTGACTTATTTGGAATTTGTCACTTTTACTCTCATTTCCCAAAACAACTTTCGCACAAGATTGCAGGAGATCCATCGATGACTAATCCATTTTTATTGAATTTTATTGACTTTTTTTATTGACTACATTCTTGAATAATGCTTTTAAAAATGTGCGAGAGCGTCCATTTGTTGGTAACTATATCAACAAAGTATACACAACTTTAAATCAAAAAATGCAAAAAATAACAAAAAAAAACCAAATACAGAAATACATTTACTGGTAGACATATAAGAGACTCAAGAACCAATGTTTACATTGTTTATTTTCAAATGTCATGGATCATCAAAACAAGGCAAAGCACTTTTAGAGCGAATCAGTGTTGTCAAAACTCTTTTCGTTAAAATCAGATAAAGATGCACACACACACACACGCATGCACACATGCACACACAAGCTCATAGGCCTGAGCAGCTAACCATAAAAGGATGGTGGACTGAACAGCCATTAAGGAACCATGTTTCCAAAGCCGACATTGTTGCTATAACTATTACCGTAAGCGATATAATCTCAAGGTAAACTGTAACAAGGACCTCCCAAACTACCTTTTGTTCTATATGTTGCCATTTCCAAAATAGTTGGGTTAGTGAAGTAGCAATTGAGGACTACTGCACCCGAATAGGTCTGTGTTTATATTGAAAAAAAGACATCAGCACACGCTTCACTACAGTGCTGTGACGACAGTGGCTCACCTCCTCACACTGTTGTAATTTTGGTATCAGTTGTTTCAATCGCTTCAAAACAGCGTATATTGAAGTATATTTATGTATCCACATATGTATACATACATATAACCTTTGGATTTGCATGAAGTAGAAAAAGTGTGTATTACCACGTGCAAGTTGACAGCAATCTGGTTCTCTGTTTGTGTGACCCATGTCTGGAAAAGCCACTCTCTGGTCCTATAAATGGATTCTGAGCTAAGGTTTTGGTTTTGGGATGTCGTATTTTCATGGCCCAGATTGTGGGACAGTTTTAGACGAATATCGTCTCTTTCTCACAGACAGCAGTCTGGACAAAACTTCGAGCCCGAGCTGGATTGTTTATAACATGTAGAAATATTTTAGATACAACCGCTAAGCCACCAGAGAGAGGCTTTATGTTGGATTGACTTTGTTTTGCAACATAATACTTTGTCTTTGCAAAAGTCTGACCAAATTCAGAAAGGTACAGACCAGAGGCATCTGCATAATGATGTAATGGGGTGTAAACCAGGACGCTTCCATAAATGCATGTGCTTGCAGCAGAATTAAATGTGCCCTTTGAGACAGCATTTGCTGAAGTTATGTGGTGAGACCGTGTCATTGGTGATGATTATGCATGTCATTAAATCTAATTACATCTAGTGATTTAGATTTTTCTTGGCAGGCCATTTTGCAATTGGACGCTGATCAGTAGTATGCTGGACATATGACAGGTTTTTCTTGCAAATCCAAAAGACAAATGGCCGTATTTGCCTCATCACTGGTCCTCAATGACACTAATCATTAAAGAAATACACAAATTTCCGTCTTCAGTGCACCTGCTCAACTGGGCTGATGCATCCATCCCCAAATCCATGTGATTGGGTTGATGGAGAGTTGTGCGTTGGCCTGAATAGCTTCTATATTTCCCCTCAGCAAACTCCAAACGGCATTGTAGACCAGCCAGTCTTTTGCAGCACCTGTCACCCAATGACATGATTCTTTATTTTTACTTCATAAAATGACCTATTAAACTACCATAAACAATTCAGATTACATTTCAAGTCCCTGATGACAGATTGATGCTGGAGATGAGGGTGGCTGCTGGTATTGAGGATTTACAGCTTGTCAACAGCAAGCGTCAACTGGAACACTGTCACTTCTTCAATCTTCATCTTGTGCTTTTTCTGTCTCATCCTGTGCCACACTGTTAATTAATACCAAGGGACTTTCCTCTGATATCTAGTTGCCTGCTTCTGTGTCAGTTGTGATAAGCAACAATTGGAGCTTTGGCTCTAATGAGTACGGTGTCCCTCAGGCTGATCCATGAGTTCATTGTTACAGCGATGTAACAATTGGGAGCACTTCTGAATATGAATGTACCCAAAAATGACACAATATATAAACCTGACTTCTTCTAGATATTGTGTAAAGTTAGCTGTGTAGGCTTCCAATTGTTCATTGCCAGTTGGGTTTTATCAGAGTATATGTAGGAGCCCTGTCCAAATTCAGATACGTTGGCTGAAATTAAAAAAAATTAATCATATTCTTCATATGAGAAGTTATGAAAACAATCTGAAGCCATGATTTGGTATCTGTGAGCAGTAATTCATTGCAAAGTAGAACATAAACACAAGAGTCTAAGAACCTAGGTTTCTCGTTGATGACTTAGAACAATAGCCTAGATTACGGGAAAGACGGCTTCAGGCTCCTGAAGAAGCAAAGATTATTGGTTTAGTTTAAACGCTGTTTAACTGAGGGAAATTGCTATGGGCTGTGAGGAATCTTTTAATTGTTGTGGCATGTACAGCTGTGAATCATCTGTATAAAAGTGACAGAAGGTACATTTTCTTGGAATGATGTCACCAAGAGGAGTTGTGCAGAAACAAAATAGTGGGGATCCCACGGATAGCAGAGGGCAGAAGATTTGGGATAATGATCTCAACACACGGAAACAGGTTTGGTTATTGAATAGGATTTAAACTACATGCATGCCAACCCCTGATCAAGATTTGGCAAAGATTATTGCTTTATGACCTGAGGTATCATAGGCAGTACTAAGAAAGTAACACCAAGGTGACATTTTCGCCATCATTCAGCACAAGTTGTGTCAGTGCTGCTGCGTGTATTTAGGGCACTGAAAAACAAACCAACTTGGGTTACCTGCGAGTATTGTGATCCCAGTAATCTACCGAGCCTGAATTATAAGCTGAAATCTCTGTTTTTAAATTAGTGCAATATAATTTTATCAAGAATTCACTGCCATTATGCTTATACAATCTTTGCAATTAGACTGTGGTTGACAATGCATAGATCGTCTGTGTATCTCGATTCTGCACATTGGAAGACGAGGCAGCCAGCGGTGACTTAACAGCAGCTGCTGATCGGGATGTGGACACCAGCCCTCGGCGCAGTGCTTGTGTTGGAGAGCAATATGGTGCAGTGGATCTCAATGTGCTGAAACCAGGAGGTAGAGTTCTTGAGGCTATTCTTGACACAGAGTTGTAATGGATAATCCTTGTTGTTTTAGGTAATGTAAGGGAAAGGATGATGTACTCTAGACTGTCCTGGCCGTGGGCTCATTGTGGTGTTCATGACACTCAACATTATGGGAAAAAAAAGCATTCGTGGGCGGAGCTCATGGAGTTCATCGCTGAGTTCAAGTTAAAACGTGTCTTAATCCACCAGATTTGCATCGGTTTTAATGCAGTTTATACATAGCAGGCATCGACAAGAACCCCTGGGTTGCCTCTGTCGGAGCTAACTTGACAATACAGCAGCAAATAAGAGCTATTAACACATCGCAAAGACCTCTTTTCACTGGCAGGCCCTGCCAAGGATTGAGTTTCATTTATTTTTTTATCTATCAACCGACCCAGTTAGGTTGACCCTGACAAGGGTGAAGGCCTAGTTCTCTCATCTCTCAGGGTAATAGGGCCCATCTTTCTTCCCAGCGTTTTCGGGAAGAAAGGTGACGAGAGGTCAAAATTGTGAAATGCTGAATGACAAAAATGTCCATTAGTATTAATCACTAGGTTTCTAGAAAAAATACAGTAGCATTGTTTCATTTTTTTAAACTTTTAAAATCAGAATATCCAGAGGGTGTTCAGTTTAATGTAAGATTACACATTCTTTTAGGAAATGATTAACATAAAAATGGTGCAGGCCAAAACTTTGGCAGGGGAAATTCAAATTATGAATTCTGTTGAAAAACCATATACTCAAAGTCCAGCCACAGGAAACCACCTCAGTCCTGAAGAAGGCAGAACTCCATAAACAAATAGGAATGATCGCGCATGGAAACTCTTGCATAAATGGGAAACAATCAGTGCAGGAAAAGGGCAAAAGGAAAACCCTAAAACAGTCCCAAGGATAATTCTCTAAGAACTTGGAAAACAATGAATAATGAGAATTACCACAAATAATTGGGAGAGCAAAGCAGCATTAAGATTGGAAACAAGTACCTAAAAGCATTTTCTGTACATAAGATTTATCCGTGAGCGGTCATTATGACTACCATTTCTTCCAATTGAAAGTGTATAAACATTTTCAACTGCATATATTTCAAGCTCCTTGAGCCGTTTGGGATGCATAAAGAAGATAAAGGAGAAAATAGTGACACTTTTCACTGTTAAATAGCGCCCTTTCTGCTGAGAGGCAACCTGAACTAAATCCTTTTAAAAGGTCACAGAAGCAGAAGCACAGTTCATACACAACTATCCCTGTGCTGCTGTCATGTGTTAAGCCATTCCATATGCTGTGGTGTTAACCCCCGCAGAATGGATCATTTGTTGGTAGTTGTGTGCGTCAGGCCGGCTGAACTATTCCCTGAAGTGAGCAAAACACTTCAAATTAATCACCACTTGCATATGTTATAGTTACCAGGTACTGGCTTTGAGATGCTGGCGTTATTGAGACGATCCTCAATCGTATCCGTTCAAATGACCAATCTGTTTTCGATTTAACACGAATTTTGTCTTCCAGTTAGGACTTTAATAGCAGTTGTTCCTAGAACTAATTCTCTTTGACTCTTTGTTTAATTTGGCACTTTGAGCACTCTTACTCTGTCTTCCTTCATCATATCTTAAAAAAAGAAATGACCGTGTTCCTTTTTTTACAGTGTCAATATGAAATGATTTGCCTAGACGACACTGTGGCAGATGCAGTTAAGCCTTTCCCTAAATGATTGGACCCAAAGCAGATATCCCTCACATGGGGCAATATTTTGACAGCAGTAGTTGTTTTCACAGTGAGGAGGTGATATCATACCGTTCTGTTATTATTCTACCGCTGATGCTGGAATTAGACCTATGGGTCCAGCATGAGATCTGTCATGAGCCGTAAAGAGGAGACCTCTCTTGGAAGCTCCCTGTACTTCTGTCAGCAACAATTCTTTCTCGGGCAGCGTGTTGGTGGTCAGACAGCCATACATGACTGATGCGGTATTGAGGGGAGAGAAGAGGAGAAAAACTTGGATGAAAAGATGCTTGTTACATAAGGGGCTGGGCAATCTGGAGGAGGTGTCACAACCCTGTACAGGCTGTTCCTGAGACTCACCCTGGTGCACTCCTAGTGAGGCCATCTGAGATGTATATGTTTCCCATTGTTGTTTTGCATCATCTATCTATTCTATATTTTGACTTCTCATGTCGTGTTGTGTTTCTTGCAGGCATTCAACTTTTTCGGTGAATACATGCTGATGTATTGTCTTCCGCTGCAAGCTAATAATAGCTGTCATTTGCTTCCCCGACTGATCAGATCATCTCAAAGGGAGCCTTGTGTTATCCCAAGGTCGTTTTTAGATGTCCCGCCAAATCCAATTTTGCAATCGCACAGAGCATCTAACCCTCGGCCCTTATTTAATTCTGGAACGATCATATGATATGTTTTTCATGATAGCTGAAGGACTAGAGTGGTACATGAAAACAGCATCGAGACATTTTAAAATAATCTCGACAAGTGTTAACACTGTTTTCCCTTAAGACCGGTGTCTGTTTTCACCACTCACCTGAGCCCCGGGCTTTAGATGTCCCTCCGAAGTAATGGCTGGCTCTCCGGTCTCCAGAGACATACTTCCGCAATGACATCTTGTCTCTTGAAAACTTGCTGCGGGTTTCTTTTAGCTCATTGGGGCCTGGTTATACTCATCTCTGTTTACCATGAATGGCAAGTAAATTAAATCTCTCTGGTGTCCAACAAACACATAGTTATTGACGCAATCTCAGTTGACGTTTTATCCGGATCCCGATCTTTTTACATCACTGCTTTGTGGTATTCTGCAAAGTATCCAAACCCCCCTCTTTGTCATGATAGTCGTTGAGTGTATCGGGTTGATTGTTGGACTTTAGCCCTGTAGTTCTTAAGCTAATCAGTTGATTCATACCCTCAAGCCTGTTGATGCATTTTTCTCAAAACTATTTGGCAAACTTTGCAAGAAGCAGAGTACACGTAGTAACTTTTAGGCTACAGTTTCGCTTCGATTTCCAAAAGTCCGTCAGTGGGCACTCATGTATTTTCTGAGAAGAATACATCTGAGCACAATATCATGTTTGTATTTTATATTTCATCACCGTGCCGCCTCGCTTTTGTCTTCAACACCTTGTTTTGTTACTTTACAAGGAGCATCAAGGTAAATGTGTTAGGCCACCCCACTGGATATCAACCCGTTGCCATTCTTTTCTTGGTCAAAGTAGTTGTTTAGTAAAGATTATTGATTGAAAGCGCAATGTTGGCTCTCCCTTTCAATTCATATTAGATTGGTATTGTCTACTCTCTTTATCTTTGGAAAGCACAGTGAAGGGATTTTCTTCTCAGGTTTATAGCATGTCACCTGCACTGAAAATTGTTTCTTTCCTGGCAAACACAAATGAAAAGCCTTAGTAATCGCTTCCAGAGAGAACGGTGAGCTGGGTCTCTGCACTGTGTTAGCAGTGTGTCGGCTGCAGACGTGCACCGCCTGTGTACAGAGTTGAGCTGGAAAACGACTCATGTGGTTTTGATGCTAGCAATAATGCTGTGCTGGCTCGGGATCTAGCAGGTGACACAGGCTTTTTATCAGTGCTATTTAGTTAAAAGCACCGCTTTGCAATTTTGGCCAAAGGGGAAATACATTTCTGTGGTGATTGTGCAGAGAAAATAATGGTGGTGACAGCAAAAACCAAGTTTGATGGGTAATATTGTAGAAAAGTAGGGAAATTTACACATGTGTGCTTTGTAACCTGTTAACTGTTTTTACTGGCTGTATTAATGTGACATGGACCAAAAACAAGATGTTTTTTTTTTTTTTCAACTAACACTCTATCAAACTATCTCCCTTCGCTGTCGACAGCAAAATAAGAATTTTGTTGTAAAGGAAAACAAGTTTCCTGACCGTGCAAATGATAATAACTACATTGACTCTTTGAATTCTTGATATGTGTTGGCTGCCCAGAAACCAACACTAAACCTGATGCAAACACCAGATGCATAAAAACATGGCATCATGGCATTTGTGGCGGTGGTGTGATGAATCCTGAGTCAGATGACCTGAGTGGGAGCAGACAGATCACACGATGAGCTGAAAACAATATGCTCCCTGTTGGTCTTGCCGCTTAATACTGCTTCCAGGGGATTGTGAGTCATTTCTTGACTACATTGGGCTTAATATGTATGTATGTACCAGATATATATGTTGTATACAGAACTTTCGCAGATTTTCTGTGCACAGACCATGGTTGGTCGCTGCCGACCAATGACCAATGCAGACCCCTGAACACACCACAGCCAGACGATGGGTGATGTTTATTATCTTTCCTGTCAGTATTCACACACTGTCATGGCTCATTGGTGTATCTCTTTCATTCAATCCATTTATCAAAAATACATTTGAACAGAGATTGGGGTGAACCAAGACGACCAATGAGATGAATCCTGGCTGTTAAATCTTTGAAATTGAGTGGAAAATCAACAACGGAAAAATTCAAGTAATGGTCTTATTATTTGTATTTTTTTTTCTTACTTTTTGTGATGGAATGATGAACATTGGCATCACATTCCAATATGTACTTGGTGAGATAGTATATCATATGCATTATATATGATATATTACGTATACATTTTCCTTTTTAACACAACATTGTATTTCAAGAACAGACTCAATGGGATGTCACTTCTGGAAGTGAGCTCTATTTCATCATAAATTAATTAGAAGCCTTGTTTTGATCCACTCACAACTACCTTGTTAAAGTACCTACATTATGCACTCGACATTTATTGCGCCTGCTTCAAATTAAAATCACTTTTCCGTCGATAGAAAGCCTTTACGAGGCTTAAATATTGTGTTTTCTAAATTGATTAAGGCGCGCGCCTCACGCCCAACATGTTTTTTAATCCAACTCTGCTTCATCACCACTGGCTCTGAGATCGGCGCCCCAGGTTATCTAAGGCTGTTACTCAGGTGGAGCAGGGCTTGGGTGAAAAGATGTTTTGGAACGATCTAAGGCCTCTCAAGGAGAGAATTTGGAAACAGTCAACAAAGTCATTATACAGGAATGACACAGGCACAAAATTGCCAACTGAATTGGAGTCAAAATATTGCCCCGAGGCAAGGGGTGGTTGGACTGTAGAGGCACATTAGGGAAATTTGCATTATTATTTTTTTTGCAGGTAAATGACACTTTTGGCTCTTTCCAGAGAGCTCACAGAGCCAACTTATTGTGCATTTTTCCATGAAAAGGAGCCTGCGACGCCATCCATATTCATAGTTGGTCAGGGTTGACCCTAATTTCAAGGAGTGCAATTGCAGACTTTGAAAAAAAATACACTACTTAGAAAAGAGCATCTTTCTTTTCAGTATTCTGAAAATCCCACCTGCCATTTTTTGATCCTCCTCCCGCTAGCAGTGGGTCTTCACAGTCCCAGCGTGCCTTTTGGGCTGCTCTTGCCTTCTGCTTCAAGCACAATGCCCACTATTCATTTTTCCTTTTGTTTACACTTTGGATAACAAAAGTTCACCTTTGAGAAGACAGTAGATTTATTTTCTGAAAAGGTGTATTTTCCGTCTGTTCAGAACCAAAAATAAATGGTGTTGCTGAAAAGTCAAATTAGTCAAATTTCTGCAACGTCCGTGCTGTCCACTTGTATTCTTAATACAAGTAAATTTCACATATTAAACATATTACACAGTGCTGCGATCGCATCCATATTAACTGATAGATGGTTGGATTTCAGAGGTTTACCTTAATTGTAACTGTGAAAAGGTCAGCTTTTAACACTTCACAATATTGACTGACCTGTAGTTTCATCCTCTTGTGTCAGTCTTAACCGGATTTCGTCAGCAACTGGTGCAGACTTCATTTTCACCAAGTCAGCAGTATGACCAAGAATCTTCACAGCTGCGTTGCTCCATTGTAGCCTGCACATATGGCTGTTATTTTTCCCTTGCAATGAAGCTACATATTTGGTGCTCCTGGCAATAAGGTTGCGTCATTAATTTTCAATTTTACCACATAATATCCTCAATCAATAATCACATCTTTTAATTTAAGATGAAATGCTACCAATTTACAAACACTGCCAAAAAGCTTATCTCCCAATTTTGGTTCTTATGAGGCTTTTTCAAATGAGACATCGTCATGCAATGGAATTTAGCCATTGTTACACTCCATATATTTTCATATCAACTACTATATCTTCATCTTTTTTTCAGATACTATATCTGACTGTCTTTTGGAGTTTGAGCCCAAATGTTTTGGCTGGTGAAGTTGCATATACATTCATTCGTTCATTCATTCATTCATTCATTCATTCAAACCTAACAACAAACATTGGAGAAGCAGGGTGCTGATCTTGTACAACTCTGTAGGGTTACTTTTGTACAATCTGCAACATTACACTCCAAACGCAAGCTCCGCAGGACAAAATTAGATTTTCCATTTGTCACAGACCATTTGTAGCCTCTTTTTCTCCCCCTGCTACTACAGCTTCTGGTCTCAAGAAGGTGTGGCGGCATGTTCAGTGGTGTCCCTGTCCCTTGGAATTATTTGGTCATGGTCTTGTGCAAAACTCGTCATGACTTCATTGCCTAGTCCACATAATGAACGACGATCAATTACCTCATCGGAGGAGATGTTTCATTGATAACTCTGTCCAGTTATTTGTCCAGTTATTGTCCTCTTTTGCGGCGCTCTGATGTTGTGTTTCATAGGAAATAACACAATCCACACGTGTCACAGGTTTATGCTAGCCTCGGGGAAGACGTCGCAGCTTATAACTTCAATCCACTGAAAAAGGCACAATGAAATATATCAAAATGTATACAGCTTTAATTATGTATGCGCAGTGCCAATTTTTAGGACCCGGAGCTTTCTCGTAACTCTCGGAATGGTGTCCTTTGTTTCCAGATAAATGTTAAGATTAGACATAAAAAAAGATTTATAGATCTTTGGTGTGAAGCAGCTTAGAGCTTTTCTTCAGGGTGTATATTTTCCAAAATCTGGACATGATAGAAATGCCAATGCCAAGATGACATTAAGCAGTAGGCATCCTTCTTGCTTATTGTTTACTGTTTGCGGGCAGCTCAAACACATGGAGGTAATTTTTGGTAACAGATGGACTTTTCCACTTGGACGTGTGTGTAGAGTTCAAACTATGCATGTTGTCCACATAAGTATGGTTTGTGTACGTCTGAGAGCAATTTTTTCTTTGAATCTCTGATGCAAGTAGTTTGAGGGGAAACACAGGGGCCAATAAAAGCTTGTAGAGGTTCAATAGGGTTAGACATAGCAGACAATGATTCTCTCCAGCGCAGTGTGCGCAGTTGCACAGATGTGTACAGTTGGTTTGTCACAAATATTTTGTTTTGAAAAATTAGATTATGCTTGACAAATCATTAAAATGCAACAGTTTGCAACATGCAACGGATTCTTAACGAAGAAATGTTGTGTCTGTGGTGCAAAACACGTTTTAAAAATAAAAGTTCTAAGGCATTTTATTGCCTTTTTGAAGAATCCCCAACATATCATCACCATCATCACTCTACCATAAGTTGTTACATATGAAGAAAGCCATGGTATTATGAAAATGAGAAACTATTATGTAAACACCTTCAAATACACAACTGGCTTGTGGAAGCTGGACCTTTTCTCCCTTTCATGCTTGCACAACCCATAATCTACAATCTCTGTATGTTCAGTTTAACAGGACTGTCTAACTTGGGCATCCTGAGGTTTCAGTGTTTTCTGTTTTCAGAGGCGCAGCGGCCAACAGCTCATAGAGGTGTAGTAAAAAGACCCTCTTTGTCCCCAGTGTTTACTCAGGACTGCTCTGCTTTGGCAACGCCAGCGTGACATGTGCAAACAAATTGAACCAAGATCCTTCACAAGTGTTTTCCTGGCAGCTAATAAATCAGAACAGTAACCGCTCCAGAGTTAGAGATCTGTGCTATCTCATTTGCCCCCCTCCTTTTTATTCAAATTTCCATCAACCATTACGTACATGTATGATTTCTCTGGCTGTGGCCAGCTACCAAAATAATGAAAGCAAATGACATCCTTCTTCATGAAATGCAATAGAAACATATGTGTGCACTAAGTAGTAGTCAATGGAGAATCCTATCTAACCTCACCTGTAAGCCTGTCCATCACCACTGCAAACAAACGGGCTCAGAGTTGATCCCTGATGCAGGCCTACCGCCACTCTTAACTCCTCTGTCACAGCACACCTCACCAATGTCTCACAGCCGTCATACATGTCCTGCTCCACTCTAACATAGCTCTCTGCCACAACAGACTTCCTCATACGACCACTCTTCTTCCCTTGGGCCCCTCTCGTATGCTTTTTCTAGATCTGCAAAGGCCCAATGTGGCTTCCTCTGACCTTCGCTGTAATTTCTCTATCAAGATTGTCAAAGCAAAGACTGCAACTGCACAGTATCTTGGCATGAAACCTTACTTCTGCTCGCAAACACTCACTTTTGCCCTCAGTCTACCTTCCTATACTCTTTCCTATGATTCAATTTTATGGCTCATCTACTTTATTCCTCTGTAGTAACCACAGCACCAGACATCTCCCTGGTTCTGAAAATCGGCACCAGGACACCTCCTGTTGAACGATCTTGTCAAAAACTCTACTGCCACCCAACCAAGACACTTTCATACCACCAAAAAAGTACCAACTACCTTTTCACTCTTCATCCTCTTAAATGTTGCCCCTTCACTTCACCTTTACTAATCACCGCTACTTTGTAGTCAACAATAATCACCTCTTCTACTCTCTTCATCTTCCTTGTCACCAGATTCATCCTGCACACCAGCATCCTCTGTCATCTAGCTATACTCTCACTTACCATCACTATGCTGTTACTCTCTCCTTCAGATCATCTGTACAAGATGTAGTCTAAGTGCTCCTACCTTCGCTCTTATAAGACCCCATATTCCTGCCTCTTCTGGAAAAAAGGTATTCACTACAGCCATTTTCATCCTTTTTGCAAAGTCTACTATCATCTGTCTTTCTGCATTCCTCTCCTTGATACCAAAACCTGCCCATCACTTCTTCAACACCTCTGTTCCCTGCACCAACATGTCCATTGAATTCGGCACCGATTGTCGCTCTCTCACCTCTGGGAGATATTCTGCATGACTTCATCTAACTCACTCTTGAATTTCCCCTTCTCTTCTAAGTCACATGCTACCTGTAGGGTATCACCACTCACAACATGAAGCGAAACTTCTTCTATTTCCATCTTCAGACCCACCGCTCTGTCTGACACCTGGAAACCCGATTGCAACTTTTTGAATTTTTACTAGAATTGATCACGGATGATCTTTGACGTCATACTTTGACTAATATAACTGCCTTGAGTGTGAGATGAAGAGGTCAACAACTTACTCCTTCCACATAGAACATTATTCCACGAATTGGAGTTTAAAAAGCACACAAAAATATTTACGACAGAATACATAGCACAAATAACTCACATGCTTTGTCAAAGGATTTGTTGTTTTTACTCTATTGTGAAACTCCTTTTGCCACGGGACCCCAGTGCGCACGTTCTCAAAAGGGAGGATAGGGCGTCTTTTTCTGCAGACCCTCTTGTCTTCAACACTGAAATAAGGATTTTGTTTTGACTAAATCAGGATTTTCTTGCTCTCTATAAAGTGTTTTCAGGTGGTGACATGACTCCGCATGCACTGACAGCGGCTTGCATCGGGGTGATTTACCGAGGCGAAAATCCCACAAAACACACTCTGCTTGGAGTAAAAAACGGTCTCTTTCTTGCCTTCGGTTCTTCTGCGGTAGTTTACAATCAGGTACCGTTTCACCTCAAAGAAAAGCTTCTTCCTTTGGATCTCAAGGTCAAGTTTGTGAAATTGATGCGAGGTCGTCACGGCGGGACAACGAGCCCTCAAAGGGACCAACATTTTTCACTCAGGTTGCATTTGCATGTGACCCGCAGGAGATGTGAGTGTGTAAGATTTAAAGCTGTATCATTGAATTCACTGTGGAACCGTGGACAAACTGTAAATTAGTCCAAATAATGGAACAGTTCATTGGCTTGTTAAAGAGTCTCGGTTCAGTGTAGCTCTTTGTTTTCTTGATTTCCTGTTTACTGCAAACACTTGTAACTCATTGTGATTTATTGAGCTTATGTCTAGCGGGTATGAGCCGGTGAGGAGACAAACATTATTGGCCACTTGCTGAGTTTCAACCAGCGATGACCAAAATACTGGGATAAAACCGAACTGAATTAGCGTTGACATCGGAACCTCGCCACTTACAGCTCTGTGCCTTATTTCTTTCCTTTAAATCTTTCGGAAACCAGTTTTGTGCCTTGAAACTGGGCTGAATTGAAGTATATTCAAATTTGACTGGTCTGAGGTCAGGGTCACTCGAAGCCAACATTTTGCGAGACGTCCAGTTTTGTCGGAGGAACATTTTCAGACATAGTTTTTGTGGAAGACGATAACATCTTGGAGCTAATGCATGACGAGCTGTCACGTACCATGTTGCACTTCATCCTCCAGTCTGGAAACTCAGATATAATCTCTTTTAGTTCAAGGTACTTTTAGTACTTTTGGTCACTTCTTACTGCGTCAGAGTCAATACGTGGTAGGACTGGAATTGCTATACTAATGAGTACACAGGTTGCACACACAGAAGCGATAGGATGTTGCTATTCAAATTGTTAAAGTACTTATACTGAAATACTTTATTACTTGCATTTAATTTCTGTGTCCAATTGGGGATTATTTTTTTTTTTTACACAGTCAACAACATCATGGAAAAATACTAAAATATCATTAGTACCAACCTGTCTTTGGTCACTGTTGAACTGTTATATAATAGCGAGAGGTAAAAACATGTGAAACAGCTGTAATCAGAAGTTGCAGCTGCTATGAGCTTTTATCTGAAGCATTGTGGAAACTAGCACAAGCTTATGTAATATCTTTTTTTTTTTTTTCTCATTTTTTCGGCCACGTGAAGTGAGATACTTTCAGACCAGAGGGGAGTCAATGCACACATAAACTTTTAAGCGGTGTTGAACATAGCATCTGTACTGCGTTAAGTACTTTAAGGGTGTATTTATGTTCTGGGCAACCCTTCTGGCACTATAACATTCATATAACATATCTTAATTATGTAATTTCAGGCCTTTAGGGGCTTTTTTTTGTTTGAGCCATAACAATGCTTGGATGCTTGAGCTACATGAAGATATTTTACCTCTTACTTCACGGTTTAAATAACCCACAAATCCAGTCTGGATGGCAACTAGCTGCGTTTCCAACGCTCATATGGTAAATCTTGGTGTGGGGTCAAGTTAAAATGAAAGGGTCAACATCTCACGGCCCCATGGAGCTGAGTGAGTTTACTTGTTACAGGATCCTAAATCTAGTAGTTAAATGGAGAGGCTTCAGGGGCTTGGACACTTTGAGATCGTTCTCAGTGAGAGATGGCTTCCCTTCCTCAATAATTTGAGTTTCAAAATCCAGGTGAAAATGAAAGAAGGATTACTTTTAAGAAGGTCTGACTGGTCTGAGGTCAGGGTCACTCAAAGCTGAGCACGTCAGCCACGATGACAAGGTCACAGCTCATGGAGATTTAGGACCATCCATTATCTTCATGAAATGAAGCCATCCCGTCGCTCAGATGTGACTTTTGTTGTTGACCACAGGGATGGATGCATGACTTCTGCAATACCGTTCCATGATTGTCAGAAAAAAAAGGCTGTGTCCAATATGAGTTTAATTACAGGGTTTTGACTGACCCGGGAGTTGGAGCTCGGTTTTTATTCCCTAAAGAATGACACAGATTTGATTCCTGGGTCCTTCTAGTGTGTCGAAGTGTTCGAGAGCAAGACGACTGATGGACGGGAGCCGACGGCTCATGGTTCATCCATGATGGGTTAAATGCAGAGAACTAATTTCCCCATGAGGGATTAATAGAGTATAAATTATAATTATTATTAAAAGATATATCAGGAGCGGCAATCGTATTTACTACATATCACAGCAAATCATTTAGAGACTTGGTATCGGATTTATAACATGTGCATTAAAATCAACAGTTGGTGACTGTATGGAAATGCTTTAATTTCAGTGATAATCTAGACTCTACCCATAGGAAGCTGTATATTAGTTTAATTCTTAATCTAAAATTGTTTAAAAAAATCATAGAAGGACAAATTAAAAAAAGAAAAAAAGATTGGTTTACTAGGAAAATGTGTCTAAGCTGTATTTAGTCTACTTTTCAGTATCTGGCCATTTTCCCTACCCTAGTAATTGATTCTTTTCTTTTTTCCCCTCTGGTACACCTGTGTAATAACTTTTCAATCAAAGCACAGCTGTTTACATGAAAACGGCCTTTTGCTCTTTGTTATGTCGGTTCTTTGCCCTCTTCTCTCGACCGTCTTCTTACCCAATGAGAGACTGCCAGTAATGATGCTACTATGACGTCTTAAATGTTCTTTCATTGGGAGAACACGTGGTTTTCTAACTGTGCACAGATTGCGCCGACTGACTGAAATCAGATTTATAAGGCGGCGGAGAGTATGGAGTATTATCACGGCACGTCCTCGCCGTCCTCAGGTATAGGATAAAAGACAGTTCCCGAGCGAAACCATTCGCTCATGTGTTTTAGATTTGCGCCGAAACGAAGATTTCATTTCAGCTAAACAGATAATGGAGAGGAAAATCACAACAAATTCTAACCGCGGACGAGAATCTCCAGCCCGAGTCCCTTTCGGGAGCGCAAAGAAACAGATGGCAGGAGACAAAGCACGAAAACAGAGTAGCGATGTAACTACCTACCCCGTCTGTAATCCGGCCTAAGCTGGTGTTTCTGGAGACACAATGCAGCTATATGACATCTTGCGGTACTTTATACGTGGATCTAGAGTTTCTCTCTGGTGTCAAAACAATTGCGCAACCTTCCCTCAATGGTTTGGACCAATGGACTGACGTTCGGTCCGATAAAAAGATGTCTCGTGGTCATTTTAGGGGCAGGATGTGGACCCAGATGACATCGGTAGACATCAGGCGGGTGGGAACTTGAGGAACTGGGAGTTTTCAAGGGAAAAAAAAAAATAAAGCAAACTATAAGAAGGATTCAAACAATAGCACAACTCCGGAGAGGTCTGGAACTCGAGGGCAGCTGACCTGATAAGGGCTGGAAAGGACGGGTGAACGCAGGTGAACCCAGAGGAAAGATGGGAAAAGAAAACAAACAAAGAGTAGGATAGCGAAACGAAACAGGACGCGACACATTAAACTTTGAAAATAAAAAAGTGTGTGTGTGTGTGTGTGTGTGTGTTGGGGGGTTACAAGAAGAGGACTGACAATAAAGAGAAGAAGGAGAATAAACAGAAAACTTAAGATTGATAAAGGGAGGTCAAAGGAGGCACAAACACAGGAGGAAGAACAGACGGACTGAGGAAATATCTGACGAATAAAACAGGGAGTAACTTCAGTCTTAGAACAAAACAAAACAGTCAGATTACAAAATGTCCGAAACTCAAGACTCCAGAGTTTATGGCAAAGTGCTGCTTGTTCAGGTCAAACTGCACCGCGGTGTGTAACTGACAGACAGATAATGCAACACTCTATGTAGAATGGTTGGTTATTTAATGTAACACAATTACCAGATGTTAAGAACAAACATTAGTCGGTGTTTAGATTCAAGCTGAATGATGCACATAAGACTTTTCATATTATTATTCAGTCTGTTGGATTTAGAAGTTTAATTTTACATGAATACGTATATAGGAGATAGAGACATACATATATATTAGTTATTATCAATCACTTCAGCTCTACACAAACTTGCTTTTCATTCATATGTAATATTTCCAAATTCATTGTCATGGTCACTGTACTGTGTTGTACCCTCCGATTAATGAATGAGACCGGTCGCCCCGGCAACCGCGGCAGGTGCTTTACGTATGCAAACATTTCGATGGACGTGCAGAACAGGAGCCAGAAGGAAGGGAGAGTGCATGTCTTAACCCCCTTCCTTCAGTAAATGGTTTAATGCTCGCATTAGTTTTCAAATTCATAAATTTTAATCAAATATAAACACACTTCAATATCACCAGGACTTTGATGAGAGAATATATCAGTCACCTTCCTAGAATAGAACTGATAGGAATCAAGGAATCAAGATTTTCAGTTGTCATTGTGCAGGCACTGTGAAATTTTGCAATGAGAGCTCCTGGTTCGGAGATCAAATTATATTAATGTTGGGATCTTGTCCTTAATTGTTTTTCATTTTGCTTTTTGCTCATTACTAATTCGATTTATTTGTTTTATGATAATTTCTATTTTGATTTGTTTGTTTTGAACTTTGCACAAGACCCTCTCTCCCCCCTCTGAGCGCAAACTCAGCCACACAAATTATTAAAGGAAATTTAATTTTCTGCTTGAAAAAATCCAACCCAATTTAAAAAACAACAACAACAACAACAGATAACATTCAAATGTTGTCCCGAAATAAGAGATGGGTTCAGGGCACTTACTGAATAAGGCTAACAATCTATTTTGCTATAAATCATATGGATGCATTACTGTACAACAAAAGTCCTTTGTATCTGCATCAAATTGAATTTCTGGCGCCCCTCTTTCTTTCGATTTTGCTATTTTGGGATAAATAATGTTGTTCTTATCTTATTTCTGCTAATGCGGGATTTCTTGCAAGTAATGGAAAAAACACAGTCAGTCTTGGGACAGAGACAAAACATTTCCAATACTTCTAGTCGGTTGTATATCTATAACAACAAATAAAATGGGATTTATGTGTGACATGCGGAAATCAACATAAACAGTCAGTGATCTATTTACAACCCATGATACACCCTGTTACCTTGGACTCGACACTCCACCTCTCAAACACACCCAAACCGTTATAAAATTTTTCCTAACATGATATCACTGTAATAATCGCTGTTTTACAAGATTGTTGCCACACATTTAGGGTTGTGAGTTCAAAGTCAAACCTTTTGAGAAATACGGGAGTGAAAACGTCATTCTCGGCCTCATCGTACATCATTTGAGGAAGAGGGGTTAGCTCAGGGTTGCAGTCCTGCGAGATGTCGGTAAACCTCTCAACTTCAAGTGATCCCAAATGTGATGATTTGAGGCTTGTGAACATGGTGTCCTGTGAGCACCCACTCCTTTTCCTGCACGTCCCGCGCCGTCTTTGAAAGCAGCTTTGATTACGTGCAAGTGCCTGGCGCGCGTTTGATCTCAGGACACGTCCGATGTGGCAAAGCTGCCTGTTCCTGCTCACTAAACTCCCCGGCTTTGGCTAAACTCGCTTCAGATGGTCTCCTCTGCCGCGCTGAAAAAAAAACATGTGCCGTTTCGATCGGGGAAAAGCAGGATTTGCCTTTTGTCCCCGGTTCGAATCTCGAAACACAATGGGGATTTAGAGCCGGCGTTTCTGTTCTCTGCTGACCCCGCTCTCCCATATCTCACCGGCTCTGTGCAGAGCCTCACATGTGACCTGTAACTCATGTCATATACACTTCCTAAATCTGAGCCTTCCTGCGGGATCATTTGTATGTGTGTGTTGCTTTTTATTTTTTTCGGGGGCCTTTTTAACCCGCAAAAGAATGTTTCCGCCACTGTGATGGAGTTGAAGAACTCAACAAAGCAGGAAAAAGACCGATATGGGAATTTTCAATAAATAACACTTGTGGACAATAATAGTAAAAATTCAATAGAAGTATATTAATGATAATAGACATGGTGGACTTAAACTCTCCCGGATGTGTGTCTCCTTATGTGGAATCTAGATGTCTATTGAATATTTGAATGGAAATTCCCCGGTCTATACACATTCAGGTCTGCTATCCATGGATCACTTGTTGATGGAGTAGACAGAAATAGCTCCTTAACTCTGAGTGACTAATAAATTAACTCCGTGAAAGTCTTCAATCTCTTCTATCTTCAGGGGAAATTCCTCCTGAAGGGGTCGTGAGAGATCCTTGGTTTGATTCCAACAGGGGGGCGTTTTGTGTGGCGTTCGCATGTTCTCCCAGCCCGCGGTCCAAAAACATGCAGTAGGTTCATCGGAATCGCCAAGATGTGTGAATGAAGCAGTGAATTGTTGTATGTCTCGGTAGTTGGCCCTGTGATTGCCTGGCAACCGGCACAGGTGAACTCCCGCTTCTCGACCAATGGCGGCTGGTATAGGCTACAGCAGGGGTGTCAAACTCAAATACGCCATGGGCCAAAATTCAAAACTGGGACCGGCCAACATTGATATTTATTGAAAAAAATCTTCCTCCAGATATAACAATGAACCCAAACAAGTTTTACTTAAAAAGGAAATATGGAACAAGCGTAGCTTAATACTATTCAATATATAACTTAAAAATTGCACACATGCAAAATCCTGTTTTCAGCAGGTTGCCAGTATTAGCATAAGGTTGCTATGACTACCGTCAACAGAAGAGAGGGCGTTTATGGGTCCTGTTGTGATTTTCGTGCCAAAACACCAGCGGAAAATTCAGGGATTTGTAGAATTAGACTATACCGGTGAGCCAGCTCTAATAGTCATATGGTATAGCTTTGTTGGCCTAATATAATTACAGTGAGGGACAAATTTGGCCCGCGGGCCAGAGTTTGGCACCTATGGGCTACAGTGAATGAGCGTCAGAGAAAGTCAGTGAATCAATGAGTGCACAAAAGACCTGTTTCAGTGCCATCTCACTGAAACCACTCATTTTATCAGTTGACAGCTTTGTTCAGTGATCCGTTGCCACAGCGACCAGGTCAGCGTGTCAACCAATAGTAATATACCGTATGAATGCTAGACTGGAGTAATGCTGAACCTACACCATAAGATTTTCACAGTCGCAGACTAAAAAGTCGGAAGGAAATTTTAGGTGTTTTACCGAAGTTGCGGTGGACTCCTGTTATCTTGATCCTTAAGCTGTTTTAAATCAGTGTTTTCCGCATCTTGTAGTTATGACAATATCAAGCGCGTTTGACATGATCACAAGTCTTTCAGTTTTAACAGTGATGTAACACAGTCAACAACCATTAGACGAGCAAACAAAAGTGGAAAAGGAAACTGGTAGACAAACTGTTAGTGGCAGAAGGTATTTATCAGCAGTATGGATGAACGGAACGGCTAAAGACGCCCCGATCGATATGGAGCGTCCGGAAAGAGAAGGAAATACTGGAGCTGTGGGCAGAACAGCCCGGCTCGCACGACCCAGAGGAGAAGGAAAAGGGATGGACCGAAATAGCAGAGGCTCTGCAAACACCTCTGAAAACATTGCGTGGTGGGAAAAAATTGCTAAAAGAATCTAATTATAGTCTTGTAAATAGTGACACTGTAAGATTCATAGTCTTTGTAAAATAGTGTGAGACTAGAATCTAAAATCTCCAAAAACTTGTCTTCAGATGTGAGCAGGTGTGAGATGTTAGTCTTTTTTCCAGTCTTTTCCAAATCTTTTCAAAGTCTTCTGTTATGTGGGAAGCTAACCAAGCCAAAATGGAATATATCTAA
This sequence comes from Fistularia commersonii, assembly GCF_037954325.1. Classification (NCBI taxonomy): domain Eukaryota; kingdom Metazoa; phylum Chordata; class Actinopteri; order Syngnathiformes; family Fistulariidae; genus Fistularia; species Fistularia commersonii. Next base: position 6,260,816 of record NC_141286.1, read on the forward strand.
TCACTGTGGAGTTATCAGGATGAAAAGCAAACTTTGAAAATTTCAAAGCTTTGAAATTATTCATTTGGGTGAAAAGTGGGGTCCAAAATAAAGACCAAATAGAAGGACATAAAGCCATTCACTCTCTCATTCACACATCAGGCCAATTTAAGGTCTTCAATTGACATCCAGCCTGTTTCTGGAATCAACTCGGAGGAATCAACACAAATGTCCTGTCGGAATTGAACCAGGCACCTTCTTGCTGTGAGGCAGAAATATTCACCACGGCGCCGACATGCCGCCCTGTCTTGAAATTACTCAAAGAGAAATGCAGGATAACAGTTGATAGAAGTTGGGGGATGTTGGTTAACAATGCCAAACAAGTGCACTGGCAGAGAAAATAAAACTGAGTCACCAAAAGCGAACCCAAAAACCATTCATTAGCCTCAGTTATTTCACAATCGGCAGTGTAGCCGCTTTCAGAAATAACTGGTCAGTGTGTGTTCCGATGTGAAGGCACACACTCCATGTGTCAATCGCTCTCACGCAAACGTGTCCTAAATTAAACTCTCGGCTGGCGGTCTAACGCCGTCCTCCTCCTCCTCCTCCTCCGCCTCCCTCCCGTGATCCTGCACAAGCAGATGGTCGCCCACCCCGAGTTGGTTCTGCTCAACACTTATTACCATTAAAAAGGGATTTTTTTTTTCATTGGCTTCAGCCAAGTGAAGTGTTGGGTCTGGGTAGATGCAACAAAGAGCCGCCCGAGACCTTTTGGACACGACTGCTGCTCTGAATCGTCTCTGTGTAAATAAAACGGCATTGAGTAAAGTTATTGGAATCAAAGATCTCGACGCATTGATACAGACTCAAAGGGAACCCCGCCCTTGAATATAACATGACTTTATCTCATACTAGAATGTGTTATTAAAAAAAAGCACAAAGTATTGTTTTTTTCTTTAAAAACCACAATCTATAACACATCTTTTAACCCAGGGGCGCCGCCATTGTTTTTCTAGTGCAATACATGCTGGGTTGATGACATATGGAAGTTGCTCGTGTTTACTTTGGCTTTCTGCTAGTGTTAACTTTCGCTCGATATACACGGTAATAATGGCACATTGCGCTGCTTCCTCGAAGGGGCGGCGCGGCTCGGGGGGTCGAGCGGTCGTCCTCGGAACCGAATATTCCCGGGTTGATTTGCGCGCTCCTCCCAGCCACTGCGATACACTGAACCCCTGACTGCTCCCCTGCCTGAATTCTGCTCATGGTTCATCCATGATGGGTTAAATGCAGCGGTTTAACTTTGCTGATGCTGTGCTCTGTGTATAAGCGAATGTGACGATGAAGCTATTTCTTCGTCTTTTGGGTTTAAGTTCCAGTCTAAGGGAAATAAAGTGACACCCAGCAGGCAGGAGATGTTTTTCCGCAAGATGTCAACAACCAATTCCTGCAGAAGTAGCATCTGATGACCAAAGACCAGGCACCGGCTCTATCACGGAAGCTGACAAGTCACCGAGCGCTCCGGAAGTCTACAGTTAACAGACGTTGACAAAAAGGGGAGCTCCTTCCAACAGACCCTCTCTGTTGGCATAGCAACGCAGTTACCGCACACACATCCGGCGACTTTGGCCAACTCTTGCCTGTTTGCCTCTTTGTTCATCTTCATTTAGAGGCTCATTTTGACTTTTGTCTTCTGCGTTATCCTTCTCGTTCAAATCTCTCTATGGTTCAAATGGGAAGTTAGATAAATGTTTTTGCACCGTACGGTGAATTGAATTGAAACGAGACAAGGGACAAGCCGGTGGCGTCACTACCCAGTCATCGTTGTGATGTAAACAACAGTGGCAGCTTATTAATGAAAAGCTTTTTTTATAATATTATCCATATTAAGAATTGTTGAGAGATTTTATTATTTTTATCTAGCCGGTACAAATATTAATCAAATTGGTAATCTGGGAACCCTTGAAAACACAGTCAGCCATCAGTTGAGTGGAAAATAATCAAGGTCTCAGTCATATTCCGTCTTTTAAGTGTTAGAAAAGTTGAAACCCACTCATAACGCAAATCTGGTGTTATGTTTAGGAACCGTTTTTAAGTGCAATGTCCTCCTCCTCCTTGCGTCGATGTGTGAGCTTGTTATGTTTATGAGGTGTTGACCTTACAAGGACTTCTATGTTTTTACCACTGCACAATACAAAGATAGAGCTTAGAAAAATGTATCAAATAATTCCAAACAAACACCAAATTACAGTGAAAAACTTTAGAATTTAAGCACAAGTTCAACATTGTGCAAGTTATAACACACACACACACACACACACAAGTGAGTAGTAATCAAAACAAAGGAATATGATGTGGTACCATAACTTCTCAGTCCTTCATATTACTTCTATGGTGTGTTCACTGTTCTGGCTTTATGCATATAAATACAAATAAATATTAAAAATAAAAATGAATTCAGAAATTGTCAATACGATACACGGTCTGTTGTCAGTGAGACATTTCCACAGAATGAAATACGATTTAATCAGAGATTGATCAAAGTTCTTTTTGAGTAACGCTTGATAACAGATTTGACTTTTGGCTCATTACAAATCCTGAAAATGTTTATTCGTATTCACATATTCACGTATTCATTCCTAGGTACAGAATCAGGCTACGTTTTGATCACTTTTGCAGTATAACATGTAATTATACAGGTCCTACATTAACACGAATCCCTCAAGTGTCCGACGGCCGTCCTGGAATGATACATTTTTTCATCCCATGTCGGCTCCGTGTCCTGCGGTTCCCCTCGGTGTGACTTGTAAACACGTGCTCCAGTTTTGTGCACCATAACGGCCTTTTTTTTTTTAATTTTCTTTTTTTTATTCAAACAGTTTTCCCCCCCCTTTGCAACAATTGCTGTTTGTTTTCTGGACATATTTGCAAAACAATAAAGTTACCAAAAAAATGACTTAATAAATGCTCAACAGTTTTTCGCACTCATTATTTTCCCGTCTTGCGCTTTACAAGAGGCCGGTGGGCTGCTTCTTTTACGAGTTTGACTGGGGATGTGAGGGTTTCTGGGGGCGATCTGGAATTCTCCCGGGATCAGACATGCAGACATTAGATATTATCTTCAACCAGTTATATGGACTTTTCTGCCCGTCTGAGTGGCAGGAGCCAGATTGTCGTAGCCTGCGGCCCTGGTTCAAATCCAGCGAAAACAAGAGGTGTAAATATCTTATAATACTATTATAAAGATCAGACGTATTTCTTCAGACGGTTTTATGTTAAGCTGGCGCTCTCTAACAACAGAGGGGGCGGAGCGGCGGGGTGGCAGTCGGCGCTGTTTAGAAATCCCCTGAAATTGGATTCACTGATGTATCTGGAATCAAAACTTTGGATTAACCAAGAGCCCGCAATAAAACAAAGTTCATTCTCGTATAGACCGTTTTACTTTAGATGAGCAAACAGTTTGTTTTTACGTAAGTGCACACATTTAAATTGTATTGTGTCGGTCTGGAGTTAGAATAGCTGTAATGGAGCTGAAAAAGTTTCACTGCAATGTTCATTCATTCATTTATTCACTGATTCATTGATTCATTGATTCAGTATTGATACCGATTATCCTATAAAGACCACCAATCATTCACACATCATAGAGAGATATGTAACCATTCACTCGCTCATTCAAATGCTATTTATTTCACCTATTTTAAGATGTATGACCGTTTACTAACTCAGTCCTGGGCCACATTGACATTTAACCATTCACTCTGCTCAAGCATCTGTTGCCATAGTAAACAGGCCAATATGTCAATCGAAAGAAATATGCGATGGTTTACCTGGGTCCCTATCATCTGAAAAGCAAAAAATGGCATTTATTTAATCTGTGTGGATTTGAAAATCTTGAAATTATTCATGTGTTTATCCATTGTACTGTATACGCTGCTTATCCTCACCGCAGGGTCAGGGGTTCAGGGGCCCATCTTAGTTGTCATTCCGTCACGGACAAACAACATAGAGACATCCAACCATTCCCTCTCTGTCAAGTTTGGGTTTCCAATGAACCCCCTGTATGTTTTTTTGACTGTGGGAGGAATCCAGAAAACCCGGAGGAAACCCACGCAAACACAAGGAGAAACACGGAGACTCCACATAGAAAGGCGACCGTCTCAGAATCTGCACATCGGGATGATGTTGGTCTTTTGACCGACACGACTTTGCATTAACATCGATGGGTGCTGCATCGAGGAAATCCTTCCTTCCCACACTTACGGATACATATGCTGCAATTAAATGTAAGCATATGGTAAATGGTGTCCATTCACAAACTCGCACACACCGACGGCGGCAGAGCTGCCGTGCAATGCGCTCGCCGGGCCATCTGCATCGAGCAACCCGTGGGTTTGTGGCTTGACCAAGGCTGCGTTAGCATGCAGACTCTGGGAATTGAACCGCAAATCATCCAATTGGATGGAGGACAATTTCATTGAAATATAAAATCCTAATAGTTGACATTAGTGTCAGAAGTATCTAGTGTGTTGCCCCTTGTCAGACAAAAAAATTGGCCAATTAAATACCATGTTTACTATCACTATCACTATCACTATCACTATCACTATCACTATCACTATCACTATCACTATCACTATCACTATCACCATCACCATCACTGTCACTATCACTATCAATATTTCTGTTACAATTTAATGTAACAATATCAAAATGTATATGTATGCTTATTGAAATGCTGTGCATCATGATTAGCATTATAATATAAAAAAACTTTTTTCTAAACTCTAATGTTGAGGAAAACAATATCATCATCAGTTGTTTTTACGCTATTTAATTTGTTGATGTTGACCTAAAAAAGAATATCTGGAACCAGGAGTAAAAACAAACGGGTGAATGTTTCCTGAGGATCCAAAGGGAACGACCGTGAGAAACACACTAAAAACTCCCACCCTGAGTTTTGGATGTGTTTGGAATTTATTTGTGATTATTGGGCCAAAATTGCTTTCAAACCTGCTTATTTTATTGTAAGTAATCTTAAATATATTTTATTGATTGTTTTGGCGGCTTATTTTACTCATTACGAGTTGTTTTTTTTAAAAATTGACTGCCGATTTGCGAGCGACTATTTAACAGTCGCTGGGTAATAAAATGTGCCGCCGGGTTTTTTATTTATCTATTTTTTGTTTTACTAGAAATGGCCCTCACAAATCCACATGGGAACACTTGATTGTGAGGAGGTGGCATTGATATGTACTCGTGAGACAATGAGATGATTGCGACATGTGATTTGGTGTGCGGATAAAAGCAGGTGCCAGTGAATCCTCAGAGTGCAAGCGTGCGCCAAAAAGAGCATCAGTGCCCGTAAAGGCCCTTGGAGTTCTAGTCCAGCGTCAATTCCTGGAAGACTATTCGCGGAGACGGATTAGCGCGCATCGGTGACCCAATTGTGACCCGCGAGGTGGGGTGGGGGTGGGGGGGGTCGTGCAAACTGCTCCGGGCTGACGTCGTTCATTGTCAACACGGAAGAAAATTGTCATTGAAATGCTTAAATATTCCCCGCTTTTTAAACGGCGAAGTGGTAAGATTTTCAGATGTTGCTGATCTGACGCAGATTTGAATCATCCTTCCGGGGGAGAATAGCTCCGAGCGTTATCCGAGCGCTCGGGAGGCCCCGAGGCCGAGCGCTCCCGGCTTTGTGTCCCCGGGGGCCGTTTCTAGGAGAAGCCTCCTTCACGCCCACATAGCCAGACTGGCTCAAGGAGTCGCTATAGCAACTTGCACCCGGTGAGGACGAGCCGGAGGTGAAAAGAAGGGAGCGGCTTTTACCTCCCGCTGCCATAGTATAGAGAACGTCATGAGTCTCCATGGTGACAAACAACCTCCGTAAGGCTTCTTCCTTTATTATTAAAAGTTCCCTTTAACACATAATGGGGAAAATGAGCCCCGAATACACGACGCATAAAGAAAATTATTCTGACAGATGTGAAATGAGTCAACTTTCTGATCATGGATGAATGTGTAATGACATCATTGCCTTTATACGGAAGAAAATCAGTAAGATTTCTGGTAAAGTCAGCGAAACGTGTCCGTTGAATTAGATGGAACTTGTTAGACGTGTGGCGTGCCTTTCGCACAGGCCTGAAAAAAAACAAGCCGACACGGACTCGAGTTCAAAAAATTAGATCCCAGTCTGGGGTTGGTGCGCCAATCAAAATAATAAGTCATTAATGAACTGAATTCCCCATCACCTCAGAGTAATCTCAATATTTTGATTTAATTTAATTTTTAAACCTTTTCCAGGAAGGGCGGCCATCTGCCTCAAACAACCGTGTCGACAGAAAAAGAGGCGGTGGTTTTCCTTGATGATACGGCCGTAGAAAATAGAAGCGTGGACGCATTATTGTTTTGTGTTTTAACTAATAATCTGTGGATGCTGATCGGCCCTGGCGGTTGCTATGACGAACAAACTTTGATTGATCCAAATCGGAAGCAGGAAGGGATGTGAAATTCTGTAACTACTACAATACACTGGTGTCTTGCTTGTACAAAAGTGTAAGAAGTGACAAAAAAATGACTATTAACATTAAACAATTACATTTGTACCGTAGGCAACAGCAGCCAAGAGTGGTTGTCAATAGCTAGTGGTTGCTATGGCAACCGAGTGCCCTCCAGACTGACTTTTTAATGCAGCAAATAAAGTCTTGATGTTTCACATCAGCATGAGTTTGCATGGGCTCATTTACATGGAAACCACATGTTCTTTGTCCTCGACGGTTACGCAATCTACTCTCTTCACCCCACCACACACACACAAACACACACACACACACACACACACACACACACACATGCAAACATCCACGAGTGCATGCACGCTCACACGTAGACAGTATTCTCCCGCTGTTCGACATGCCTTGCTGTCTGGTTGTTATCTGAAGGCATACCCCCTTTTTTTTTCTTCTCTTTCTTACATAATAAAATGCAGACACGCACGCACGCAAACACAGACGCAGATGCATGCAGCTCTGAGGACATGCGTGTGTGAGCTTATTGCCCTTTTAAGGAGAAAAACTAGAAACAGACCCCCCTCACCGAAAGTTGTTTTTCACATCTTCTATTTCTGGACTATCAGATTGAAATGACAAAAAAAAACAAAAACAAAACAACAACAACAAAAAAAAACAACTCCAAAGGGAGAATGGAGAGTCATTCTGACGACACCGTTACGGTTATAACATCTTGAGACGAATAATAATAATCTTGGGATGCTGCAACCTGCCAGACATAAAACAGCTTGACAGACTGTGGTCTGCTTCTCAAAACTTCACTGTCCAAGGTCATGTAAACAGTTTATGTTAATTCTTCAAAATGCCTGCTCACATTAAGCAGACGAGAGTTACGGATAATAGCAAAGTGAGGACGCGCCGAGGCTTTTTTGGTGTATCTCATAAGGAGGCCGTGTTTGACCCTCCTCTGAATAAACAGACCTGCACGTGAGACTCGCTCAGCTGAAAAAGATATGACGCCGCTGCGTTTTTCTGATTAAACCTGTCTCCGTTTGTCTTGTCCGATATATCTGGCGGCATGACGGCCACTCTGCTGCGAAGAATGCGCAGACATATTGATTTTAATAAGTCATTTGAGGGCAGTTGAAGGGAAAAAGAACGAATGACAGGACAGCCAATAATCCTGATGTGCAGGGCCCTCTGCTGGCGTGAAGTTAAGCCTTTCAATCATTGTCGTGCCGTGCAGAAGGACATTAGATCATTTAAATAATAAAGCCTATTGAGACTTTTAAACATTTTTAAAAATAATCCAGTTTATATGCACATTCTTTCTTAAAGGGGCCAGTTATACGTTTATTGTAATTATGCTTTGGAGAAGCATAGACTTTTTTTTCCCTCAGTTTTATTTACTTTTGGAATAAAGGACAAACTCCCACAGCTGGAGGAGCATCCCATGGCAACATGTACATTTGTGTTGAATTAGGATTGAGGTTTCAGGTGTTGATTTTTATCTTGTCCTCATCATTTTTATACCTTACTTTATGTTCTTATGTTATTTCAACTACACTTACAATTAAAATGCTTCGTGTCCCACTTTGAACCGGTCGTGTGGTGTATTTCTGAATATCATGTTCCAAATATAACCGCTAGATGGCGACATAATCACATTGTGGCTCAACTTTCCATTTTTCCTTTTCTTTTTTCTTTTATTTAGCATTGCACACAAGGGGGCGCTCGATGGCAAAATAAGGGTGCAAGTGATAAAGGAGGGTATGTTGCACAGGGGGAGAACTTGTTGCAATTCCATGTTCCTTCCAATAGCCAAATGTATCCCATATATACACTAGATGCACATTGTTCCTATTTAATGGATGATAAGAGCTGCTGTTAAGGGGAGGCAATACGGGAAAAACTTCAGCAGCTGCATCGCTTTGAATGTGGGTTTGCTGCTAACTGGATGTCGCATTGCAGCTCCGCAGCAGAGCATCCAAAACAACATCGACAGCTGTATTTTGCAGCGGAGCCTTCCTCTGCCTCGTTCATCTCACGACCTCTCTGATCGGCTCGGGTTGGATTTGTTGTCGTTTCAACGGGAAATCAGTATCGATTTATCAAAACTGTAGTGAAGTTCTTCACGTGGCGTTTTCCTTTTCTCTGTTTTTTTTTTTTTTCTTAACACGGCGCCTTCTGCTGGATTGTGTCACTGAGAGTTTGTTACAGACAGTGATGTAATGGCGAGCAAACAAACACAATGACCTTCTCTCTGTCCGTGCACAATGTTGTAGCCAATAATACCAAGAAATATTCATTAGATTTGAGGGAACACTTTTCCTTTTCCTTAAATGGGCCTTGTCCTCATGTGTCTCATTGGGAGAGAATAGCCCCGGAGGTCCAGGGTTTATTTACTGGTGTGTCCGAAACTATTCATTTAGCTTTTTAGCACAGCAAATCACACAGGCGTAGCCATATGGTTCTGATTCGCGATCGTCCCTGCGCACACGCTATTGTAAATATTGCAGCTCACGCACCAAATAAGGGAAAAAACAACAAGGTAATTATCACGCCAACCTCGTCTTTCTCTAGAATTGACATTTGAAAAAAAAAAACAAAAAAAAAGGCTGCATTTTTGGAATAACCTGCAAAGCTTTCACAGACGAACTGTTAGAAAAGAGGGATTTGCTGAAGTTTTGGCCGCTGGGTGGAAAACCACGCCGTGCGTTCAAGATCCGAAAGCCGCTTTTGCCCTTTTCGGTATCCTGTTATACGCTTAGACAAAAACTTGAACCGGGAGGACCTCCGGTCTCACAGCACTGCGATTCTGCAAGATGGTTCCGGCTATTTGCCCGACAGATCATCACGGTAATGCGTTTTTTTACGATTTTTTTTCTTTTTTTACCATCGCCGATGACAGTCATCAGACAAAGAATTGAAGCGAACCTCCCGCATCATGTTTTTTTTTTCGGTGCGATTATAACAACATGAACCTGTCAGCGGCAACTTTGCCTCGAAGCTTCACATGCGCCGACCATACGGGAATAATTCGACAATTAGGGGCGTCTATCAATAATTTCAATCTAAACACAAGAGAAAATAAGGCCCGGGCTAAAATAATACACCTCGCTGATCCTTTAAATATTAAAAATAGAGAATGTTATTGAGATTTCAGGCGTTACGCCAAGCCATACAGCTTGTATCCAAATGGAACCTATCTGAACCTCCAGAAGAAAGCGAATATTATAACTTTAGACAAATTCCTTTAAGCCCATCTGAGCCCGGCAAACGTGACCCCCTTTTATTGGAAAAAGCTGAGCGACACGATGCTTTAATTAATCCCATTGTAATGTGTGTGTTATTAATAATATTAGACGGTGCTTATCTCCAATCTCTGGACGAAACCAACAAAAACAGGTCGTGATATCAGCATTTTCATCATATTGCTTTCATGCAGAAATTGAATCCTTCTGCTCCGAGGAAGAATCCAGGGACTCACTCCTGCTCTTCTTGAATTATTGTGCATGTATTGGATTTAATGCGTAATTTACAGCTGTCCTCGGCAGCCTGACTCGTCGTGACCTGACATCGACAGAGCTCGCCTTGTTGCCGCACTCGCCGGTTTCCTGAAGTGAATAGAAAATAAAGCATTGTTGCTCGCCAAGAAAACAGAGTGTGACACTTCCCTGCCATTCCTCTGACCTCTTAACAATGCTGGCCTGGAAAACACACACACACACACACACACACACACGGGACTGACACAAGACACCTTCAGGTTCAGTCAGCGCGCCGGCGGTGGTGAGTGTGTGAGCGAAACACAACAGCACGGATGGCAAATGTGTCGCCGAACGTGGACCTTGACTTCGAGGGCTTGTTGGGTGATTCTGCAGAGATGGGAGAGCATGGAAGCTAACACACACACGCACACACACACACACACACGCACACACACACACTCTTGTGCGCCTTCAGGGACCCTTAATTTCTGAGAAGCCCTCATCCATAATTGTCAAGGACAGTTCAGAAAGGAGATGGATGAGAGGTTAACTAACAAGTCGGCCGTTCTCCGGGGGCCGTGAAATGTTCCGACCCGGCGGAGCTCACCGCCCACGGGCGATGTCTCATTTTAAACAAAGTCTTTTCATGTTGTTGAACGGTACTCTGAATGTAAACAAGCCGCAGAAAAGAAGCTCCCGGCCGTTATCAAAAAGCTCAAAGTTACTCCATTCTTTATTTCCTACTCTTGTTCTTTGCTGAAAAGTTTCCATGTGATTTTTAAATGTATCATAAAGCAAATGTGTGTTTCCTGCACTCCGCCCTGCAACTCCGCTCCGTGACTTTTTGTGTGTTTAAAACATAATACAGTGAGGATAAGTGTTATCTATAATGTCTGAAGGAATGAGCAGACACACAAATCAACGATCCGAGGTGCGTTTCGGCGAGTCGTGTCCTGAAACGACCCCTCAATGCCATTGGTTTTTATCAAATGTGCAAACTACCTGTTTTAATTTTATATTTGTTTATTATCGTACGGGGAGACTAAAAGCTCGGCTCCCAAATCCCGGAGGAAAACATTGGTCTGGTATCCGTCAGATACCAACACTACAACGGAGGGAACTAACCCGATTCAGAAACGCATCATAGGAAAAAGGAAGAAGAATTGAGAAATTAAAAAGGTGAAGCTGTTAAATGACGTCAGAAATTCCTCTTGATAATAGCATGATTTTACCATCTTTTACATCGAACGTGCACCTCCAAGTCTTTCAAGAGCCGGTGTTTACAAGATGAGGTTGAGCGAGTTTGACAACCCCCCTCACGATGAGTGGTTCTGTCTGGCTTCACATTCGTGACACCCATGGAAACTGGAGGAGGGTCGGGCAGATTTGAAGCGTGTGAAATGAAACCTGAACTCAATGGCACCTCTCGCCGAGTTGGGTTATATTGAATAATATGACAGCAATTGAGAGAAACAACCTCGCATCCATTATCTAGTCCTATCTTAAAGGGATCCCCGGTTACCAAGATGTTATTGTCGTATTCGATTAATATTTGTTTGTGCTAAATAACAACAATAATAAAATCTGAGAGAAAGCAAACTTCACTTGTAGGCCATTTATGTCTCAAGATTGTCTGGATAGCGACGTCACCATGTTGGCCCCCGGCTCTTGGTTCGGTCCCGTTCATTTTAGCGTTCGGTGCATCAATTTATCATCTGTGCAACCCTTCAAATTTGAACCCAGGAGGGACACGAGTGAGGAGGACAACGCTGAAGGCAGAAATTAAAATAGGCTTCAAAATGAAGATGGACAAAGACGCAAAGAGGCAATAGTTAGCGTGTTGCTATGCTAACAGAGCGAGTCTGTTATAAGAAGTTCCACTTTTTGTCATCGGCTGTTCCCTGTGGACTTACGTAGGTATGTCAACGACCTACGTAGCAGGTCGTTGACATCCTCACGGGAGAACAACAGCACCCATGAGCTCTTTCAGCAGCTTAGCTCGGCTAAATGCTACAAATGTATCCGGAGAGAAGTGGCAAGAACGATACCACAGATCCTTAGGAAGTTGCGTATGTCCACAAGTAATTTCCAAGTCCTTTCTCCTTTTCTTGTACCTCGGAAAGCTGCGCAGACTAGCATCAGTCACTCTGTTTCCCTTGGACTGGAAATGGCACCCAAAAGCAGGACAATTTAGCACAATTGCCGTACATACAACACTGCACTGAGCAAAAGATAACACTAGCGGAAAGCCGAAGTTATCACAATGCAACCTGTATATGTCATCAATCCAGCATGCGTTGCGCTCGTAAAATAATGGCTGAGTCCGCAGGTTATAAAATGGGATTTGTAAAGAAATAACAATTCTTGGTGCTTTTTTTAACAACGCATTTTAGTATGAGATAAACGGTAAAGCATATTCATGCCAATTAATCCTCACAGGTGGGGTTCCCTTTGAGGGTAATATAACAGTATGTATGGTGACAATGCTGCAGAAGAAGGGGGTCCATCTCCTTAGGGAATCACATCCTACATCCTCTGTTCATCCAGTTGCACCGGCTACCAGTAGCTGCCAGGATCAAGCACAAGGCCCTGACCCTGGCATTCAAAACCACCTCAGGAACAGGTTCAGCATATCTGACCGAAATGATAAGACCTTATGTTCCCGGCAGAGAGCTGCGTTCCTCTAATACAAACCTATTAGCAGTACCTTTTGCTCGCTCTAAGCGATCTCAGACAAAACTGTTCTCAGTTCTACTACCTCTGTGGTGGAACAAACTCCCAGAAGCAACAAGACTAGCATCATCTCTCTCAACCTTCAAGAAACAGGTAAAAACGTTTCTCTTTCAGGACTTTTTACTGCGCTGATACCCCAGATCAGGTTGGCAGCAAGTTAGGCTATGCAGTGTGTGTATGTGTGTGTACGTTTGTGTGTTTCTGTCCAAAAAAAAAAAAAAAACAACAACCCTCACTAACCCAAGCTTACTGTTTTGTATATTTCCTGTGAATCGTGTACTTGCAAGTGTATTTGCAGTCCCTATGTCCTCTATTGTAAGTCGCTTTGGATAAAAGCGTCTGCCAAATGCAATGTAATGTAATGTAATGTACAAGTGTTGCCTTCAATGCCCTGCTCGTGGTCTGAATCTCTACATGTCACATTTAAATATAACGTGTGTTACAGTTCGACATTTGTGTAAAAGTCCACAGGGACAGAGCTGTGGGGGTGTTGTTGTTTCATTACACTATGAACCGGCAGGAGCCTCATCCTCCATGTAAAAGTGTCAGTGGGAGCACCGGAATGGCTCATCCAAAAGACACACGTTGTTGTTTTTACATGTTGTACGTTTGCCAAAAGAATGGCGCCTGAAGTCGCACGCTGGGGCAGAATAACACGTCGTTCTGGGAAAATAAAAAATGACCGAGGGGTCACGACGCCGGGGGCCACAACGTCAGGATCGCCGCTCACTCGTGGAATCTTTGTGTAAAACGTGGACTAAAGAAACTTCAAACTAGAACGGTAATCTCTGAAATGCAAACGCTACTTAGCGAAAAACAACAATTGCATTCACCCTTTTCAGTGTAGAATTACGAGAGGAAGCGTTTCACCGTGGAAGATTATGTCCGTTAGTGGGGACTATATTGTTCTGTAAACTTTTCAAATGTACGCTAAGCTAATATGACAGCTCTACAACGAAACCCAGATACCCAATGGTGCCTCTCGTAATATCTAATTTGCTGAAGAATTTTTCTTAAGATCTTTTCCCCGGAACCACTCGATGCAGCTTTTGATCCTCTGCCATCTGACTTTGGACGGCGTAGAGGGCGAGATCTGATACGACCAATTATCTGCGCGGCGAGAACCGCAACCTGCGCCGCGATGATGTCAGACGTATCGGCGTTTGAACCGCAGATCAGATCTGGAATCTTTCGCGAGCCGGATTAGGATGATGTGTCAACGCGCCCAGGGAGTTGTTGCCTCTTTAATAGCAGAATTAGCATCTTTGAAAGCTTAATGGCTTCAGTCTGCGGCAGCTAGCGTGCACCGCTAAAAGGGCAAGATGGCCGTCGAACACTTGGGATTTGCATTGGCTCTTGTCCCTCCAATTAGGACGGACAGCTTTACTTCATGCCTCCTGAATGCTTTGATGCAAATGTGATGTTAGGGCTCATTGCAAAATTAAATGATTGCACATTATGGGCCACTAATGAGCTACTTGAGGGCCGTTCATCTCCATCCCAGATCGGCATGAATAAAACATATGGAGAGATGTCGGCTTCCAATTCAAGATGGTGAGCGAAGTCGGGGCTGATTTTTTTTTTTTTTTCTCTCCTTCCCCGTTCCGCCGTGCGTTTTAACAGACCATCTTTCAGCTCCCTCACCTCACTCCTGCACTACCTGAGGCGCTCTTTCTCACCGCCCACACCAACCGTGCTCCCGGGCCTCAGCTGGCCTCCGAGATGCAATCTTTCACGGCGGAATGGAAGAAACATGTCGAGGTCCTAATTTGAAATGCTCAGATTAGATAATGAAGGACGGCATTTGGAGGAAGACCAGACCACCCATTCTCACATCCATCCATCCATCTAGCCTTCCGGCCGCAGTCGGGGCCGCGGGCCTGAATGGAAGCAGCTGTTGTCATCTCTATTACCCATTGTAATGGCTCCGTTTTCACGAGAACGCATGGGAGTTGGTGAAATCTCCATCCAATCATCAATCAGGTCTCTGCGGATGTGATTTATGCAGGTATGATTGTGTCCTCCTCGACAAAAAGGGGCCTCATCTGCACGTCTGCAATTTTTACTTCATAAACACAAAAGATGATGAAGTGGATCCTCAACTCGGCGCTTCGGGGACTTCGCTTCTGCTTCGGTGCGGATGACAGTTTCGTCCTTGATAAACTCTGCTAAAACTCTGCAGAGGCTTTACAGCGTCACCCAGATCGGTGGCTGCCGGAGCTTAATGCGGCTCGCAATTTATCACCGCATTATGACTTTTATCTCGCTTATGTGCGTCGCCTTTCAACGGACTACCACCGCTGCGATTGTACTCGGTCAAACGCCATTGAAATTCAGCTTTCGGGGCAAAACACTGCGGTAAAGCAGATTAAACTAAAGGCAAAAATCAACAGGCAGACGTCTCACGGCACAAGGAGGTCCCCGGTTCGATTCCGATCGTTCTGCGTGGAGCCCCCGTGTTTCCCCCGTGTCCGCGTGGGTTTATCCGGGTTCTCCGGTTTCCTCCCACTGTACCAAAAAAACATGCTGTAAGTTCATGGTGACCGTGAATTTAGAGAGACTGAATGGTTGGATGTCTCTATATTTGGCCCGGTGATAAACTGGTGACCGGTCTCCCTCAATGACAGCTGGGATGGGCTCGGCCCCCCCGCAGCCCGAAACCCTGGGTGCAGGATAAGTATTTTCGAGAATGAATGAATGACCGAATGAATGAACATCCCACTTTAAGTGCAAGAGTGACAGATTTAACTATGCTAGGAAGAAGTCAAATAAATAAACAAACAGCGACGGCTCATCGGGGGTAAATCTAATCGTCCTTTTGTGCTGAACGTACAACTTTCTTTACTTCTCATCATTTTTCTTTTTACGCTTTTTTACCCTCTTAAAAACAGGGCCGCTTTATTTTTTTCCCTCCTCTTTCAATTCAGACCAGGGAATCATAAAACAGTTGCCCGGACGTTGTTCCGCTCGAGGGAGGTTTCCTACCGAGAGGTCATTACAACTCATACGTGGGCTCTTTAAGGGCCAGTTTGTGGACCGCTGGCGTTCCCACACTTCAAAATGTCGAGCCGGGGGTAAAATTTGTCAGCCCTTCGGGGGCCCCTCTGAGGGCCCCGGGGCCCCCGAGCAGCTTAATGCCTTCTCTGTTCACAAAAGAAGGGACCTGAGCACAATGAATCACAAGCACCAGGATACCGCTGAAAACTTTTAGCCTCCCGTTGATATCACTGTAGGTGTTGTTCACAAAAAGACAAGGGTTGAAGAGAAATACAGCTGCTTGGGGGAGGAAGTAGTTTAATCATTCGGAGTATCCACCAAAGGGCTCCAAAAAATGTTGTCACCACCTTCCACAACCTGTTTGGAACTGCACGGCGCTGACACCGACGATTGACGGCGTCGCTCCACGTCAGCTGGCATCTCCCGCCAGCCACCACAATCCGTCTTACACCCTGATCTCAGTCGTTAAAACCTCCGAATTCCAGTCTCGGCCGTCTTGGCATCTTAATTTCTTTATAGTTACATTGCAATTTATTAATGACAGACAACGCTGATGCGCTGATGGCAAGTTCCACCTTTTGGAATTTTCCAGATTCTGCCGTCGTAAGCTGTAGCAGCCGGACTTGCACAGGGATGTCCTCCACCTTTTACTTTTAGTGAACTGACTCCACCTGTTTCTAGTTGCCTGGGCAACAACACTTGCAGTAGACTTGTTGGACCCCCCTTTTTTTTTAACCTGTGGAAAAAAATACTTTTCTGTGATTATCCTCAAATCGTCCCGAAGGACCAATCAGAAAGAGTCTGCAGTCCACGCCCATGGCTGGGCCTGATGAGTGTGTTGTACTGTTTATTATTAAACTAAATTGAAGGCAGGATTATGGTTAGATAAAGATACAGTGATCCCTCGCTATGACGCGGTTTACTTTCACGGTTTCGCTACTTCACGGATTTGCATGGTGCATTGTGTTCTGCATTCTGATTGGCTAAAAAGTCACTCCGCTTCTTCTCTACCTGTGCGTCAATAACGTTGCAGTTTAATATGTACACGTATGTAAAACAGCTTGCCAAATTTACATTGCGTACGTGCAATCAAATCAAATCTGGTAATGGTGGCAAAAATATCACCTTTATCAAACTTGTGTATGACTGACACGGTGATATTAGATGATGGTATTCAGGGTTTTCTCTTTATATTCTTTAATTCATTTATCATCAATACCGCGCTTGCCACTATCAAGGGCGTGCAGGAACCTTTCCACTTGGAAAGAGGTGGGGTTTTCTGTGGACCGGCTGCAAGTCAGTCACAGGGTCAGTTTTAGAAAAATCAGCCACACATTGTCATTCATACATCAATGCAATTTAGGGGCTACGATGATCCCGCGACGTGTTTTTGGATCGTGGGAGAAAAATGGAGAACCCGGAGGAAACCCGTGCAAAGAACATGCAAACTCCACACGGAAAGGTCCGCTTTTCTTGCTGTGAGGCGTAAGCGCTAACCATGCTGCTAACTGTGCAGCTAACCATGGACTCTTTAACAGATCATTCATAGTTAATAGAGGCAAAATAGAAAATCAGATGCTATCCTTTTCCAATGCATAAAAAAAAAAAAAAAAACACACATGGGATCGATCAGAATGAAATGTATATAATTATGTACCTTCGCCCAAATGTGCATGTCAGATTCAAAGTACATTGTAAGAGTTAAACCTTTTACATTTTCAGAGGCAAATTACTGCAGCAGCACTTATACCAGTTTGCAGATCATTTCTCTGGAAACATTGCTGCGATTATATAGAAATATCCGTCCATCTTTAAAACCTCTGGGGAAAAAAAAGTGGTGGAAAATATGTAACAATTAACTGACAGGAATGAGTTTCCAATCCAATTTCATATTATTTTTTTCCTCCTGTTGTCTCTGCACCCCACCCACCTCCCATCCTTGTATCTTTGTCAGTGATAACTCCCCACAGAGTCGGTCACAGTTCCTCCATTACCATGTTGGTTCAGTTTCTTCCTCTCAACTATTTCACTTTTTTTGTCCTTGTATCACCAAACACAAACACACACGCACATGCACACTCAAACACATGACCCCCCCCCCCAATCTTGCATGATCAGTTCCAGGTGTGTGTCACCGCCCATGTAGTATTTAAACCCCGGTGTGTGTCGTCCTCACTGCTGGTCCTCTGTTGTTTATTGTCCCATGTGCTCATGATCCGCCCAGTGTAAGTCTCCTGAGTTTCACTTTTTTGACCTTTTGTTTTTCATCTCTTTGCCTGGTCTGTTGTTTGTGTTCCGGCCACTGATAGTTTTTCCTTCATCATCTCCCCTGTATTTGAATATATGTATAGAGTTGTGTTGCAACCGCTTACTTATCGGACTGCATTGTATTTATGCTCAATCCTTTCTGCAGTTTTGCTTCACGGGGTGTTTTTTTTTTTTTCCTTAAGGTAACCTCATTATTCAAATGTGATCCAGTTTTTGCACATTGCATTAGCTCTGCCTCTATCACTCTTTTCTCCCATTGATCTGGCATTCTGTGTGTGTGTGTGGGGTTACCACTGGTCTAAAACACAAACTGCTTACTGTATTTGGCCATAAAACAGGTTATTGGAGAGCCTGGGTCACAGATGCTGTGGATATTTAAATAAAGGAACGAAGTTGCAGCATTGCAACTACCGATTATTCGCTCATAGCAGAAAACAAGGATTATTTCTGAACATAAACTCTGGTTGGTCAGTGATACTTCGCTGGGGAAGTGAAATGAAAGTCATGTTTCAGTTACCATTTTTTGGGAAAAATAGTGTAACCAGGAAATAGTCCCGCCGTTTCACATCTGTACACACTACTTGCTACATGCAGTTATTCTGTGTTCCCATCTGCTATAGGCATTGGATATATTTTACGTTGGTCTACTTCAGTGGCACAGATCCCATGTTTGAAAATTGGACTCCTCATTAGTAAAGGTAAGGACGTTTTACTTTCACTTTGCGACTGGTAAGTGGTCGACTCGAGTACTCCTTTAATTTGAGTTTGGGTACTTCAACCAATTTCATCTTTCCGGTTACCGGGTTCAGGATGACCCGTCGGCTTGCTGAGGATGTCTTGGGTTTTTGCAGGTGAGTGGAGGAAGAAGTTAGACAGCCTCCTGTAAACCTGACCCTTTGCAAAATCCGCAAAATATTCTCTCCCTGAGATCATAACCTTTTGGGCCGCATTCAAGGGGGAAGAATTTAATCAGCAGAGGTCAAGAAAGGCCGGCTTCAAATCTGCTGTCTATGACAGCTGTAGATCATTTTGTGGCCTTACTGTGATTGTATTAATTTAGATTTTAATATGAATACACAAGCTCCCTCTGAGTTTCATTTGCTATTTCCTCATGCTGAGCAGGTTTGACATCATCTTTATTTTGGTTTTTAACTTGAAACAAAGCATGTCTCATGTATATTGAGTTAATATAGTGCGTCACGTCAATTTTATTTTTTTGTTTGGGGCGATTAAGAATGGTTGTCCACAAATGAGGAAATTAAAACTTGACAAAACCAGCAAATACTAGATAAATTAAACACGGATCAGCAAAATAACAAGTTGAGATTTCTAAAACAGATGTCTGAAGGTCTTTTTTTGTGTCTTTTGTTCTCCAATTCCTACTTCCCTGACCTGCTATTAGTTTTCAGAGTGACGTTCATTCCTTCCCCGGCCGTTGTAAACGCATTGTGCTTTTGTTCAGTCCGATAACATCAGCTGGAAGACCCGAAGCAGCACCCGCGGAGATCATTAAGATTTTACGGCATTTCATTCTCCGTAAATCACGAACGGTCCCTCCGAGACGTCTGCGTAATGACCGTGACTCAAACCAGAGAGATTAATGAAGAGATTAAGTCGATACCAGCGAAATGTTGGCTTTTATACACGCCTGCTGACATCCCTTGGCAAGGCTACATGCTACTTGACAGAAGGGCCTAAATTGGTTAATCTCACTCATTTCTAACTTGTTTTATTTAACTCTGGTACCTGTTCATTTTAGTTAAGTACATGTAGCTTTTTTTTATTGAACTGGACTTATTAGTACTCCCAGCCAACAGGATTTGAGGGTCTAGTCAAAAAAAAAAATTCAGTTCCTCCTTGCAGTCTAAAATTGCATGTCATCAGCGTTAAACACAATTGATCACCTACTTTCCAAAAAAAAAATGGCTGTGGGCAAAGATGATGTGAAAAGTCATCCTTGCAGTTCTGCTCGGGACCAGCGAGGTTTAGGACGGAGTCAGGAAAAGCACGTTCACGTAGCTGATTTTGATAGCATTACATTTCTATTGTACTTTTGAGTGAACTCAAGTCTGCATGAATGAGATTGTAGATTGACTCCTTTTGGCCGGGTGCGGGACTGTTTGACTGCCTCTGCGGAGCTGGATTGGACCGGGAGCCTCGACAGACACCTGGTTTCCACTTGATCCGTCTGCGCAACAGTTTTGTTCCATCGACAGCATCATGTCAAATCCCAATGAGAGCATTTCAGCAGTGGTTTCTCGCCAGCACAGACTTGATGATTTGGCCATTTCCTCTGAGTTGAGTGTTCCTATCATGGCTACGAAGTTGAATGAAGTGCATTTCTCCTCCACGCCCGCCCCCCCCCCTTTTTTCCTCTATTTTCTGTTATCTTGTACCGCATCAAAAGACAACGTTAATCCGGCTAAGTCCTTTTGTTTCGTAATTCTTGGAATTTTCCTTCTTTTCAGTCTCTGGTTATCCAGGGTGGAAATGCATCTGGCTTTCTGACCTGCCGCCGCAGCCTACAAACACAGTGATAAACTGGACCGATGTGTCGGTGTCCGCCGTGTTTACTTTAGAAATCACCAGGATGCGACATTGTTTTCGCAGCTGACTTCCTGGCCCTCCGAAACGGGGAATCAAACGTCCACAAGAGCGGCCTTGATCCGATCAGGCAGCCTCCCTGAGACAGTACATGACTGCTCCGGTGGAAACTCGGAGTCAGGCAATCCTGGTAGATCCACATCTGATACGAAGTCCTAATTTGGATCCTGAGTACTCAATGCACATCCTGAGGGTGAGAATATTTGTTTTGCACAAATTGAAACCCCCTCAGGTTATTAGAATGCAGAGCCAATGTATTTCCAAACCGGCAAACATTAAGCCGTGAAGGATTTGTTCACTTCTTTTGCACGCTCTTTGTCACAGAATCATGTTTGGATTTTACCCAGACTCCTTTCGTCACTTAACCGAGGGGAGTCTCAACCAATGCCACGATAAAGACATCACAATACGTCTTTTGTTTATACCGGGCCCAACATGGCATCGGTGGTAATACGGTGCTGAAATAACGGCCTTAAAGGATAAGATTTAACCACTATTGCTGATTGGGCCAAGCAGATGAAGCTGTCAGATATACTTTCGTAAACAGGCCAAAGAAATCTCAATCGATGGACTTTCTGTGGGAAGATTGTTGCATCCGATCATTTTACTTGCAGAATCAACATATCAACACTAAATATCTTGCCAGAAAGAAACCCTGGGCCGTCCAATGTTGCCGTCGCTACGGCAAAAGCACCGAGGAGAAATTGCGCAAATGGCCGTTTCGTCTTAATCAAAAGAGCATGTTTGGGTTACCACTTGGAGAAGAGGTCCCACATTAATAGATTCTGCACAAGTCGTGATAGAAATAGAGAGGTACGACTAAAGGGGCAGGGTGAGGAAACCCGAGGCAGACGTTTCATTTGACGGGAGAGGAAAGAGGGGGTAGAGAAAGATGGAGGAGGAAACTCTCCTCCTCCTCCTCCCATCCTTTTGATGAATGACAGGGCAGGAAGGTTCACTAAATTGGGATTTCACATTGAAGCGCTGCGCTTGTCTGGTCAGTTCCGCACCCAGACTTCTCAGCAAAGTCATTCGTATTCTTAGAGGCAAAAAAAAAAGGTTGAATAGGCAGAGTTGGTGATATAAAAGTCTAAAAGACAAACGGGTGATAAATGCTATATTAAACTTGGTGAACTCTGTCGTCGTTGTGCTGAATTCAGTCTCCAACTTTAGTTGGCGATGTTGTGTTCACTTACATGGCATCGCAGCTAAACCTGTCCTCCGTGGTTTGTTTTGCATTTTAGTGCTTTGTGGAAATGTGAGCCATATTAAAAAGGCATGTAGTGGATCTCGGTCGGGCAGATGATGAAAACTCAGACGTTTGAAGTTCTTCGTGAATCTCCAAGCCCTCTGGACGTAAGATCGTCCGATTTTTGCCCGACGACAACTTACCACCAATTGTCACTTTGGAGATTTTTGGTTTTAATCAAGTGAGGCTTAGCTTTGTTGATTGAGCTGTTGCTGGGAAACTTAAACAACAAGCTGGGGATCCGCGGTGACTAACTGCTAAAACATATGTGATTCAACCCTGAACTTAAAGCATCCAGACATCCCTGAAAATGAGAAGTTCTGAATCAGAAATACCAGACAAAACAGTCGGGTTACCTGAAGCCCGGGAGCCTGAATGGAATATGGGTCATTTAGAAGATGAAAATGTAAAACCTCTGACGACCTTATTCGTCATTATATAAGTGACAAATTTAGCAAACCCCAAGAGACTCGAGTGGTTTATGACAAATGAAAGCCTGCCTATATGACCACAGTCCACTTTTAGTCCATGACCTACCTCCTGTAAGTTCTGTCCAGGTGCCGCCTCACTCCTGAACCAGATGGAGTATTTCCAGTAGATGAGAACGCGTCTCCTGCAGACAGTGTACTGTTGTGCTGTTCAACATGTGTTAAAGGTCAATTTCAGACAAGTGTTGGATGGACAGACCCAACAACCTGACCTAACCCAATTTCATGGGGGTTTTATGTGAAACCAAAGCGAATGAATGGGATCTTTGTCGAATTATTCAGTTAAATCTTGTCAGAGACGGTAGAAGCCCCTTTTCGTGAATGAGCCGCATCTAGCGTTTGCTACAATTTTTCTCTTTGTTCAGGGAGATTTGTACCTCACGTGAAGCTCTAGGCATGCAAGTCATGTGACCACCAAGGGTGCGGCAGGCTGATTTCTTGGACCCTAGAATTACATTGGCTGTTGTTGGGCAGAAGAGTTCCAGGAACTCTCCTCCTCCGGGAGAACTTTGCGCAGGCAGTAAGGGACCAGGGTGGGAACTGGTGTGACACAAACCCCACACTCAAAAGCAAACCACGGCAAAGAGGAAGAAGAAAACATGTTCTGCATCTCGGGAATAACAACCATGTACTATTAGATGGGTCTTTGTTTTTTAATTTCACCCCGCACAGCTTAGCCGTGTGGAAAAACGCACCGTTGGCTAACTATGTACATTATTTTGGTGAAAATAAGCAATCAGACCCCTCTGTCGGGTAGCAGGCCGGATGATCTATGACCTCTCCGTTGGCTCATTTCGTCACAAGAAAACAGCTGCTCACAATGCTTTTTTTTTTTTTTTTTTTTCAAAAATACCGCACTGAGAGCAGTATCTGGTAATAGTCGTGGCTCTTCCACACACCTACTTCACTTGAATTCCTATGGAATAGTAAAAAGATTAGGAGTTTAAATGGTTCTGGGAACTGAGGACCCTGGTTCCTCTCGTGGCCGAATGCACAAAGAGACGACCTGGTTCCTGACAACCTCTAGAAACGACAAAATGGTCTTTATCAATAGTAACTGGAGTATTTCCTAAACTATAGGACAGGTGAGGACAAAGTGCAAGAATAGAAGAAACGGAAAGAAGCAAAGAAGAACTCTTGCAATTAATTTGTACATTTTTGTTAGAAAATAGATTTTTATTAGCAGTATACTTCCTTCATCAGCTTGATTTCTTTAAACAAAACTGACATCATTGGTGTTGGTCAAAGTTTCCGGAGCTCTGCAGTTTATCTGGTTAAGAAACATCAAAACTCTGACAAATGCAGTGACGACAACAACCTCTCTCATAATGTCTGACTGCGCGGAGATGCTGGGATTGCAAATATCCACATGCACGTTTGTTCCAGTAATTTCGGTGAATGTTACATGGGGAGACCCAGGGAGGAGTGTGTGCGTGTCCCAACTCATGTCACGTCATCAGAAAACAAACCCCGTCCTTCATTTTCACTTAACCGCCCCGATTTTGCAGCTTTTGTCAAAATCCATCACGGCCTTCAAACGGCGACGCGTGATCTATTGCGCAAAACACAAAACGTGTTTAATCGAATGTGACAAACCGGCACTTGTTGCAGTTTGTTTGCAACGCTGGGGTCGCGCTGGCGAGCTTTGATATCCTCTGCGCGAAAACGGCTCTTCAATTAGGCCCGGGGCCCCAGAGCGAGGCCTGCAGGCTGATGGATGAGGCAGCTAACGTCTCTCTATTCTCGCTGGACTGCGGCCAAATGGACGAAAAGCAAATGTTCCCACTGGGAGAGGAGTGGAGAGGAGTTTTTCCTCTTGCAAAATTCCTCGAAGAGAGGGGCATTAGTTAATCAGCTGCACCTGTTGTAGACTCTGGGACCGCTCGGTGGGAACACACACACACACACATGCATAGGCATTCTCGCACACACCCACACGCACGTAAAAACACACAGCTCCAGTGGTTGGTGGGAACATGCCTGTGTGATTGGTCAGCCTCTCTGGAGGTAGCGGAGGTCAGAGGCAAGTGTTTTGCACTGTTGTGATCATTGCTTTTCACATCTCGGTAGAAACGGAGGGACTTTCCACGGCAGTGGGCTCCACCGCACAATGGTTTCTGCATCCATGATGTCATCCGCCGGTGTGTGTGCGGTGACACACACACACACACACAACATTTGGAAGACGTTAGTGCTTTTAACTGCGCTGCAGCCCAGTTTCAACACATGCTTGACATAGTTCCAATGCATCTTTTTTTTTTTTTTTTGTGATAAACTTTTTTAGAAACAAATATTGGAGGGTTGTCAAGGTTGCCTAAAGATCCCCCCCCCCCCCCCCCCCCCCTTCTGGGCCGGCCAATTACCGAAACTGTAGGTATTGCTTTGTTTGGGCTCAAGCCAGACGAGGAAAAAAGGAAGCATATGATTTTGATGATAACGTCTCCAAACAGTTGTGCATTTGTTCGTGCTCAGGCCGAGAGGGCTAATGCAGGGCAACACTTTCCTGCACCCCCTATTAATCCGATTAGCAAATTGGTCATTGTAGTATTTCTCTCATGAGATTAACATTCCTCTTCTGTTTGACTTGATTGTCACCATCGATTCTGGTCAGTATATCGGCCAAAGTCCCGGGGAATTTTCATAGTGTCCCGGGATAGGAGGCTGTCGGCGAGGCGAGATATGTGTGGAATCCTCATCCATTTTTTTTGACATTACGTAATAGTAACCGCATACGTGAAGGCCATCGTGAGCTGAAAGCTACACTGATGCTCACTTCACGCTCCGTTGATGACAAAGATGAGACCTCCGATGTTGCGTAAGGCCGTGTGATCTGCAGTCATTATACTTTAGCAGAATGCACAGAATCCTCCGCAGCTACGCTGACAGCACTCTTGGGGCGCGCAGCAGATCTGCACTCCCGTCCTCCTCCTGGCTCCGGGATACATGTTTAACATGCATGACGATATAACCTCGGGGATGCATCGGAGTGTCTATATTTGGTCGTAGTCGAAGGGTAACGAACCTGTCGGGATTTAGAACTGCAAAAAAAAAAAAAAGCACACCACATAAGTGGAGTGTGACCCTGTGAGGAAAAGGCTCAGTCCATGTGTGTCCAGTTAGTGTAGCGTTACCTGGGATGGGCAGCTTGAGAGGGAGAGAGCGAGGGGATTTTGGGGTTTTCTTGGCTTTGGGTGTGGTGGTTGGATGATGGTGTCTAACTGAGCATTAAACGCACTGAGGCGTTTCAGCTGTTGGCCTTGGCCAACATGTTGTGTGGTTAGTTACTAATGTGGTGGTTCTGGCCTGCAAGGGAGGGGATTTAATTTCCCCCTTCATTCTGACACACACACACACACACACACACACTCCACCCATCAACACACATGAAACAGACACACACACGCCGGTGTGGCAAATTCCCTCTATTCCCTTTTCTTATTTGCACTTTATCCATTTAGGCTTTTTTTTTTTTTTTTTAAATCTTTATATCTATTTATATTTCGCCAGAGACTGTCAACATTTAGATTTTTTTTTTGTTTTGTTTTTTGGATTTGATATTTCATGAAAGCTGGTGGGATTTAGTATCTGACAGAAACTTGACTGTTACTGATTGTGCTTTTCCCCCTCCTGACCCAAAAAAAAACCATGATTTTTGTCTCGTTGTCCACTGAATGTCACAAGTCTCAATTTTTAAATCTATCTCTAAATTGGCTGATTTATAATGCTCTTCATGTTTTTAGAAATCCTACCGATGTAACATGAGAATAAGCCAAAAGTATGAAAATTAAAAATCAGTAGCACTACCTTGGAAAGCAGTGTTTTTTTGTTTTTTTTTTGTGTGTGTGTGTGTGTGTGTGTGTGTGTTCACGACAGAGGCTCAGGTGGGTCTTCTTGTGTTCCACAGCAACAGGTTTGTGAAAGAAACCCCTGAAAAAGGTTGTTGTAACTATCACCGCTATTGCTCAGCATTTTTCAGTTCAGCTTGTGGAGGGAAAAATAAAATCAACTCGATTCCTAATGAACGTTTGTTATGTATCAGTTCTCCAGGGCAAATTACATTCCTAAAAAGAATTCAGCGAGAATGTGTTGACGACATCCCACCTCAGAACCCGCAGGGCGAATACGTGTCCGTTTGCACTCGCAATTTTACCTTTTTATTTAGGTGGTCTTTTCTTTATGTATCAGCCTCAGGGTATCAGCCTATCCCAGCAAGCACTGGCTGAAAGCGGTTCACCCTGGACCGGTCGCCGGTCATTCACAGGGCCACATACAGAGCCAAGCAACCATTCACACATCAAATAGACGGAAGTATTCATTCTCCTTTACACTGCGGGGAGAAACCCATGCAGATGGGATTCCAGCCTATCTATGTGGAGTTTGTATGTTCTCCCCTCTATGTGTTCAAAACGGTGCAATGGAGTCAGAGTCCAAAACCTCATTAAACATCTCTGCACTACGATGCCTTTCAGAACCATTAAAATAAACGGATCCTGCTGATCTGTACTTTAGAGATATACAGTATATTAGTATGTATATTCTTTTTCATGGCCAATTTCTGGTTATAGACTGCCTATTTTCTTTGAACATCCTGCAAACATTATTTTCTGTCTTTTAAAGTTATGTCATTTATTAACAGGTTTTCATTTTCGCTGATTTTCAGCCCTCTCCCCACCCTAGTTGACATGTTTTGTTTTTTCACGATTTAAAAAAAAGGGAAAAAACAAAGTGGGGATAATGATTACGGACTTTTCAATTAATAGGCAACTAGCAAGTCTGAATTTAATGTCAAAGACTCCTTGTATTTCAACCTGTGACTTAAATAGTAAAATGTGTCATTTTGTGTTTTAATTTTTTTTTCCCTCCCCAACACTGCAAAGTAGGATTTAATGATGTTTGTAACTTGCAGTAATGTATTTTTATACATAAGTTTCTGGCACAAGGTAGTACAGCAGGCTATTTAAATGACAAATAAAAGCTCTGTCCAATTATGATTAAGTGACGTCAAATAACGGCCCTCCAATGTCACTTTTCATTTTCTTACAGGCCTTTTTAGACTGACGTCTTTGCAATTAAAATAATTTTTACATTCTCAGTGCATCCACAAAACACCCGTACCCACCTGCCCGTGCCCCCACGGCCCGCAAAAACAAACTCTTCACCACAGTCGTGTTTCTGTCGGTGCGGGTGGCGGTGACAAGCGGTGCTGACCTCAGACTGGGTGCAGCTGGGCAACGCCGCTGCGGGTTTTCACAGCTGGACGGGGGGATAAAAACGTGGATGGTGTCCAGTAACAACCTGCTCGTGACCATGTGAAAATAAATTCCTAGAAGAGCTGCGGAGAAACAAAACAAGTGTAGTCGCAGAAACGTTAGACTGCATTATTCCGCCATTTGCACGAGTGCATTATGTCCTGTTTCTCAACGGTTATTCTCCTTTTTGAATTAAACTTAAAATTAAAGGGGAAGCCTTATTGGCATAAATTTATGCTTTACCCTTTGTCTCATACTACAATCTGTTTTAAAAAATGCCACGAAGAATTATTTCTTTAAAAATCACAATTTATACACATTTTAATCCAGGGGCGCTGCCATTGTTTTACTAGTGTCATACATGCTGAGATGATGACGTATGGAGATGCCTCGTGTTAACTTTGGCTTTCTGCTAGCGTTCCGTTCAGTGTATATACGGTAATTGTGCCACATTGTGCTGCTTTTGGGTGCAATTTCCAGATCCAAGGGAAACATCAGGGACTGATGCTAGTCTGCACAGCTTTCCGAGGTACAAGAAGAGAAGAAATAAGTTGGAAATTGCTTATGGACACACAGAACTTCCTGAGGATCTGTAGCTGTTTTCTCGCTGCTTCTCTGCATTTGAACAAGTCTTCTGCAGAATGAATGAGCATCTGATGACCAAAGACCAGGCACCGGGAAGATTTTGTAGGAAGCTGACGATAAGTCGCCCGGTCAGTCAGCACAACGGTCCGTAATTCTTCAGTGAACGGCCAATGACAAAAAGTCTTCAGGCTTATCCATCCTTGCTCACACCTCTCATGTTCAAATGGGAGGGGTTTCACGGATGACATGTTCTCGCACCGTACGATGAATGAATGGGTGGGACCCAGATAGCCAAGGGCCAACATGGTGATGTCACTACCTAGACAGCGTTGCAACGTTAACACCAATGGCGGCCTAGGAGAGAAAAGTTGTTTTTTTTTTTTGTTTTTTTTACAATTTAAACAAACTCAGATCTGTCAAGAGATGTTACTATTGTCTTTATGTGGCTGGTAAAAATATTGATCAAACACAACAATAACATCTTGGTATCAAGGGCTCCCTTTAACATGAAGAAATCAAATAATTTAAGCAGAAAATTTATGACCAAAACTGTTACTTTGTAAACTTATAATGGTGATGATAACTCACAAATTTTTATTGTCTTGGAATCCAAATAGCAACAATAATTCTAATACATTATTGTTATTTATAGTGCCTATCTTGCACTCAGGGTGGGGGTGGGGTCACCTTGGACCATTGAGCAGCCGATCACAAGGCAGCATATAGACTCAAACAACCATTCACTCGCTCATTCACACGTCCACATGACTTCAAGGGTCTCCAGTTAATATACTAGATGGGAAAACACGCAAACTCAACACGGCAAGGCTCCCGTCGGACTTGAACCATCAACTTGCCGTAATGTCAAAGCGCGAACTGCTGCGCCGGCACTTGCAACAAGATCATTCACTTTTTTTCCAGTCACGGACCGTTTCCCAAAGGAAGTGGACTTTG
The DNA here is from genome assembly GCF_037954325.1 of Fistularia commersonii. Lineage (NCBI taxonomy): Eukaryota > Metazoa > Chordata > Actinopteri > Syngnathiformes > Fistulariidae > Fistularia > Fistularia commersonii. The sequence goes on from NC_141286.1 coordinate 6,289,922, forward strand.
TGTAAACGATTTTAATCTTTACTAAATGGCACTGAGCTGTTTTCATAGCTGCAGATGGCTTTTAAACTTTTTGGGGGGAGCAAATTTGTGATTTGTCCTTGGACAACTATTGGATTTTTGCAAAGGGGATGTTTTAGTAACTCGTGCCTTTTGTTGTGACAAGCCTGTTTGGGCGCACATGTGTAGGCAAGCACATTTACAAGAGACTTGTTTTACAGTGTTTGTGGAATCTTCATTAGTGCCAAGGATAAAAACTTGGCAAACGCTTATTTCTATTATTATCAATTGGAGTACAGCTTGCCAGGACAGCCACATTTTATCAGATTCCAGAGTCGCCAAATAAAAAGATGGCGGCGCCGTGATTCATGAGTCCAGCTCAACGCAAGAAGGTCACAGGTTAAATGCTGAAGAGGAGGGCGTTCTGTATGGTGTCTGCATGTTCTCCCTGTTAATAAACATACAGTAGCTTCATTGGAAGCCCCGAAATTGCACAGCAGGATACGCAGTACAAATAACAAATGAATTAAAGAATACGATTAAAGATATGATTAAAAAAAAAAAGTCAAAATGCTTTCATTGTACTGGATCAATAATCAGGCCTGTTTTTATTTATTTGTCTGCACCGGACCGTGCGAAAGATTGAGAGGGTATTTGGAGCTCATCTGCATAATAACAATAAAACATTTTATTTCAGCTGCCCTTACTCTACATCTAAGGATACCGTACAGATAAACAAAATTAAAAATGTAAAAGGAACAATAAAGACAAATAAAAGTGAAGAGGTAGAAATAAAAAAAAAAAAAGGACTGAGCAGTCGGCGTCAGATGGAATTGTGCGTTTTAACCTTCTCCAGGCAGATGTTGCAGATTTGCGACAGCCAAATATCAGATTTTTCCTGCAACTACAACTCAATTTGAGCCTGAGAGGGTTAAACAGATGTGTTTTGAAGTTGGGGAATGAATCGACGCTTCTGAGTGGGTCAACGCAAACTCTCCGAGGTATAAACTTTGTACCGCTCACGTGTTACTGACTGGGGGGGAAAAAAAAAAAGCCGTGGCTTGCTAATATCCTGGAGGCTAAACCTCGACACGAGTCCGCACCCAGAAATGCACCGATCTGAATCTCTCCGTAAAGGGAATCGATTCCCCGTGATGACACTCTTTAAAACATGTCCTCGAAACACCCCGGTCCCCGTCTTCCAGGTTCTTTTTTAAACACACACCTGATTGTGTGACGTGTTTTTCAAATACAGGGTGGCGTTCGAGGGTTCGTGTTTCTTTCGGGGCCATGTGCATGAGATATGAGCGACGCCATTAGCTTGTATTTAGACAGCTGACTTAATTTAGACACCTCGCTCTCCTCCTCCATTACATCATGTTGACAGTTGATTATAGAGAGCTCAGTGTGTTGTTGTGATTTCTCTCGAACTTGACATAAGAATTCCGTGGGATTAAAAAATTCGAGAGCGACACCTCAGGTCGACCCCGCGTGCATTAGGTGTAATTACAGAGGAAAATGAAACCTGGTTGAAAAATTGTATGTCCCGCCGCTGCATTTACTTAGTTTGTCTATTTTTATAGCTGTCTAATCGGGTTGACAAATGACCTTCACGGGAAAAAACACGAGCTGTAGAAAGTCTAGATCAAAACACATTCTTTTTCGACTGTTTACAACTGCAGACATAATGAAGTGTATTTAGAATTGGCGTAATTACAGTGTTACAAATGTAGTTGTTTGCCATTAACACTGGGATTGATTTCAAAAGAGTAAAGTCCTACAAAGACCGCAGATTCGGTACTCGGAATGACTTGCAAAAAAATAAACACCATTTGGGCAATGGTTCGTTTCCTCATTTGCCCTAATATTATGGTTTGGCGACATGCAAACGTGAACGTCCACGGCGCCTGACTTACACGCCTCGCCCTCACTTGTAAACAAGAAGTTGCCTTTCAACCAGACTGTTTACCATCAGTTTACAAGTTAGCCACGGGTTGTTGAGGATTAGGCGAGTAGGTTAATAGCATATCGTCCGCAAATAAAAGAGACGGCAAAAACGTCTAGCACTTCTGCGTTAAGATTGACTTTAATTCCCTGCCACAAGTGTTCAACTCTCAATCCTCTGCTCCCCTTTTTAATCAATTAAATTTCATTTGGTTTGACCGTGGATGTATGAAGCAGTTATAATAGAGGCGGATCGTGAGCTGACGACTGATCTTGGGTGTGTCTTTGCCCTTTGACACCAGTTTTTAAATTGATCTCCGAGCGTAGCTTAGATGGGTTCATCACATTAATGTGCATTTGACACAACTGATGATACTGTTAATTTTAACCATATTATTATGCTTTTTTTTTTTTTTAACCTCAAAGGGATGATTATATTCTTACAGTGCAAATTTAATAGTGGAGCAATTAATCTTTTGTGATTTCCTGTGTTTTTTGCAAGCACTCAAATCACTCCATGGCACAGGAAATGGCTATAGATGAGTTTCTGAGTAAATTTGCATTTGATAGCCCGTAGCTGTACATGAGGGTTGATAGTTGACACAATGTCTCCTAGGTTATATTTTATTGTGCAGAATGGGGTGTCAAATCGGCTACCCGATGTCCCACGGCGCCGTCGGAGTATCTCAATAATGTGCAAAACATAGGGATTTACTCTGTTAGGCAGAATCCAACAGTCGCGCATCTCCACGTACATGAGAGTGCAAGGCTACGCTCGTGAGGCTTGCGGTTTTTATCTTCGCGGAGAATCACAGAGATTCCCAGGTGCAGGTCTGACATGTTTATTATCACCCGGATGATATTACTGTGCAGGTAAAGAGCAATTTAAGACCCTTATTACTTACTGTGATGTAGCACTACTGTTATGAAGACTGGGAAAGCATTGTTGGTCCTTATTTAATATTTGTAATACGATGAATTGGATTGTATTCAAAGTTACAAATAGTTACAAAAAAAATTATGACGGCATTAACCACATTATAAAACATTACGAGCATATGTCTTTGACACAGGGATTTTTGCATTATATGAAGTTTTTGTTGGCCGGATGAGTAATGGCCCATATAACATTACACACATGCAGAACGTACGGTACATTCTGTTCCAAAACGTCCATCTGAAATATCGAGGTAATACACCCCTGATGACATAACAATATTAGAGGTACCTGGTCTCCTCCAGGGATATGTTAAACCTCCACTTAAGAACATCCTCACAAAACATTTACACAATGTGTCACGGGTATAAGGTGAAAAGAGAGTTTGAGCAGCGCTCTGTATCGAGGCGAGCTCTTGAGTTGTGCATCTCATTAAAAACAACAACATGCCAGATTGATGAAGTCAACCCGAGGGAAGCAAAAAAACAAAATGGCCTATTGCCCTTTTTATATTTCAAAGAGAGAACATGAACCCATTTTAAGTTTGGCATCTGCCTGTAATGACATATGTTGACGATTAGCCCCATGACAAATATAAGCGGAGTGTGCTGCCAAAATCTCGTATTGCAATTCATTTGTGTCGTGTTTCAATGCGATGCAGGCGACGAGTCCAAAATAGATTTTTTTTTTTCTCTGTCTCATTTTCTACAAATAATAAAAAGAAAAAATTAATTCATCCCAAATTGTATTCAGTGGCGGGTAAATCTAAGATGGCCCCTCGAGAATTGCTGCAGTGTTTTCAGGAAAATTTCACGTACAATTGCCGAGGAAGAATGTTTGTTTGTTTTGAAAAGTGATTCCGATAATAGCCGAACCCAAAAAAGCTACGCCACTGTCCAAAGTCAGAAATACATGTCTGGTTTTTATGCCATCTCTTTTAGTGTATCAATAGAAAGCATTATATTTAACATTCTACAATACAGATGGGGGACTGCAGTTTGTTCTACTAATTTAAGTACGAAGGAAAAATAAGATGACTACAAAATGAACTACTGGGTAAGAAAAAAAAAAATCCTGGTCTTCACTCAGGAGATCCGTAAATATGAGCTTCAGCGGGAATCAATGAAGCACGTCAGAGTTCCGCGAGGGTCGGACACCGCCTTTCTCCAAACGGATTTGGGGATTTTGTGCGAAATGAGTGTCTTCTTCAGTGCTGTCAACTGAAGCTGGATTCTTATCCGTCATACGCTATCCATCCAAGCCATGCCCGCTCGGCCCAACAGTCAAGCTGCGGCGCGACAACAAGCCCGAACGTGCCGTCCGAGTCTCAAGCAACCAACTTTAGCGACGAGAACATAAAGTCCCGCCTGTCAGTCAGGATCGTATGAATAGACAGGAACAACTGAGAGTCTAAATCCGCAGAAGAACTCCGAGATGCTCGAGCAAGGAGTTGCATACTCTGAAAGTTTGTAGCAAGACCAAATGCAGTCTTTGTTGGGGTTCAGGCGTCTGCATAAGTAAAGATTTTTTACATCGGAAAATCGAAATAATTGGGCAGTTTGGAAAGAAAGAGATCTATTTTTAAATAAAGGCAACAAACGAACAAAATAGTTTATTTTAAAATTACCTGCTTGGAAGAATCTCTTAATGGAGGTCATTTGATTTTACAGTCATCGGATATCCAAAGCAAACACTATCGAGAGATGCTTTTCCACTGGGCTAACCATTTGAATAGCTATTTTTAAAATTTAAAGTATACATCGCTTTGACTGGACCGTCGCCTGGCAACCAAGCAAACACGGCCAGACTGTAGTTTCATTTCACTCCACAGGTCCGCCTTGCTTATTTTATTTTGTCTTTTCCATTTTGAAAACCAAAGTTGTAGCGACCTCCCATTCATGACATCAGTTTTCTCCGTAGGAATATGTTCGGTACAACCATTGGCCAGTAGAAACAAACAACCTGGAAAAACTAACACCATTAGAACATTAGTAAACACAAACACAGCGGTTAGCCCTGATGTGTTAACTGCATCTCTTGATTGCTTTTTATTATTTTAATATTATGCCTCAATTTGTGGCATCTATTCGAGGGTGTCCGCATTCAACACCTTGTAATTCAGTTTGTAGCGTAACCAAAAATACCAAAATAATACGTGTACTGCAGAACCTCTTCTCAGTAAAGCGGCGATCAGGTAGATATGACTTGGAAGGAATTCAAGTTAAAACCTACACCGACTGGTTGGGTGTTGGTTTAAATCAGCAACATTGAAGTTCAGGAAAAGAGAATCACGAGGAGAATCACGTTGGCTGGCAATCATGTGACCGCAACCTCCAAAGTCAAGGTTTACTAAGAGAAAATGCGATACTATACGCAAGAAGATCCGTCTTTACAATAATACAAAATACTAAGTACTCTGCTCTGTTAAAGTCTGGGAAATTCTTCCAATTGTAAATTCCTGTTTTCAATCAAATCCAGCTTGTGTATGGAAATCGGTACAGTCCAACAAGAGCAGGTTTCACTGGCAATAATGAGGAATAAGAGGGGAAACAAATAGCAGCTCGGGGACCGGTGAGGATTTTTTTAACAGAATAGTGAAATAAACGTATAAGACTCGGGCAGCGCGGTGGTCTCGGCGCAGCAGTCGTATGCTTTTGGGCTCAGCCAGCTGGGGCTTTTCTTTGCGGAGCTGGCACGTTCTCCCGCCTGCGAGGGTTTCTCCAGGTGCTCGGGCTTCCTCCCCACCACAGACCAAACACGTACAGTCAGAACAGCAATTACCTGTAGGTGTCAATGTGAGTGTGAATTGTTGCCAGTCTTGTGTTTTTGACTGGTGACCTGTCCAGTGTGCCGCCCCCCCGGTCAGCGGGGAATCGGCTCGAGCTCCGCGGAGGGTAAGCGGCGTAACGACTACAATGAAATTCGTCAGAGTCCCAAGTTATCTGACCTGGTTAACTTGCGCTGACACGTTACATGACAGTTATACAACCCAGGAATGACACGATATGTGCACGACAAAAACCCAACTAGACCTCTTTGTGCGGATCAGGCAGCAGACTAAACATTTTGAGGCCCACGTTGCCTCATCTAACAGAGCACTTTGCCCCGTGGGCAATCTACTGGGGGGCCCTTTGTGTGTTTTCGCAGAATTTTAATGCATTCGGTTGGCCTCATGTGCACTCATGAAGAGACCGAGGGAACGTTTCTGAGAAGAAAGTATGACATTGTTAGCGGAGAATAAAACAGGGCTCCAATGTGTCACCTTCCATGTTCCGATGTTGTTGAAGACGGTAATACGTAAACCGTAAAGAGCGACCGAAAGTCTGATTTGTAATTATTTCAAGCCTTTCAGCGGGACTCATGTTTGGCGGCGAAGCCGAGCCAACTTGCGCTTGAAGTTTGTTTGCGGTGTGAAAATGCTTTTCTAACAATTCCAATGATCGGAACAATTATCCACGGGGGCGAGGCCGGCCTATGGCCTGCCAATTGTTGAAGGAAGAAAATACTGCCAGTGTTCAAAATGGCCATGCGGAGAGGAGAATATCGAATCCTGAACCTCAATGCTGTTCCATTCGAAGTAATGATATGCGATTGAGGCTTTTAATTGTATTTTTCTGCAAACCGAAAGTGTCACCTGTCTTCTTGACATATGTCATGGTCTACAAAGTAATTATTCTCAAATATGGGACGTGGGTAATGGCCGAAGGTGTTGTATGCATGTTCAAGACTTTTAAAAAAACTTGATAAGATCTTTACTTCAGTTTTTTTGACAAATCCAGATAGCAGTTCCTCAACTTTGTTGGGATTAAAAGACAGAGAGCATAATGAAACCGTCTTTGAGAGTCACCTGGTGTTTTTTTTTAGTCCTATCCGTTTGTTTGACAACTTGGAAATAATTTCCCGCGCAATGACCCGTTTCCCAGTCTGCTGAATGCATTGTGAAAACCGTTGGTTAGATTCTGAGGTTTTGGGCAAAGATGAACAAAAAATACAACCTTCAAAACCACAGAATTTTTTTTTTTCCCTTCATCACGACATTGTCGTTGGATTGTTTTTCCTGGGCGGGAGAGAATAAGTGGGCAGGTGTATGCATGTATACTTGGGAATGGTCGATGTCCTGCTCATATTGAATTTCCTACAGTCCCAATCCCCCAATCGCCTCAGCCAGACAGTATCTGTCAGCGGACCGAGCCCTGTTCTCTGCCAGGGTTGCAGTCATCTATACCCCCATGGTGAGTTACCATGGTACTGAGATACACTGGAGGGAAACAGTTTTGTGTCCCTACAGAGTGTGTACCGTTGAGTGTTTGCACATTCCACACTGAACTTCCACTCAGGCACACGGAATTAACAAAGTCAATAGAGGGAATAGGAAAACCACACATCATATCTCACTCTCTCTAAGCTTTATTTGGTTTGAGTCTCAACAGAAAGTGGTTCTTTGTCCAACAATAGCCCCTTTACAAGTTTACTGCCATGATTAAGGTACACGGTGGCAACACGGCTCACTGGGGCGTTTGGTATTATTATTATTGTCGATTGGTTTACTTTTTTTAATTTGATGTGATGTTTTTTTAAACAATTACCACATGAGTTAGTATGTAAGGCTGAATTGTAGTGGCTGAGAATGTGCCACACAACATGCATGTTTGCACCCCATGAGGCTTCTGTCCTCGATACAAAAGCACAAGACGCTTTGTCTAACCAACCTCGAGAGTGGTGACGTGTCTGTCCCACGTGAAATCGGGTGATTGATTTTATACACATAATTGTATAAACCAAACAAAAGTTTTGGTTTTGAGGTGTACAGGGCTGTCTCAGAAAATTAGAATATTGTGATAATGTTCTGTTATGCAATTACGAAAACAAAAATGTCACACATTCTGGATTCATTACAAATCAACTGAAATATTGCAAGCCTGAATATTGCTGATTATGCCTTACATCTTAAGAAAACTCAAAAATCCTATCTCAAACTATATCATGAAAAAGTTATTTTTGTTTTTGTAATTGCATTACAGAAGATAAAGAACTTTATCACAATATTCTAATTTTCTGAGACCGTCCTGTAGATGTTTGGTTTCGAGTCCAACACTGAGGTTCTGGCGTGGCACCAAAGCCAGAGCTGATTTTCCAAATCCAAGAAAAGATTCCGCAAATGTCCAACGTCGAATACGTCTTGACGGTGTGAGATCGATGACCAAAGGTAGCTGCTGCTCTTTCTCCCGACAAGTATCTGACGCGTCTCTCTCCAACTTTATGGTGCAGCTCTTATGGTGGAATGAAGGGACAGTGGGAATGAGCCGTCAGTATTATGTTCAGCGTTTGAAGAATCAACGGGCACATTGAGGCTTGGATGTTTACTCAAGCAATTACTCATCTTTGGAGTAGCAAAAAATTATTAAAAAAGTAAGAATAATGGATAAATAAAAGTTCAATCAACAGCGATTTAGTTATTTTCCTTTGGGCTGTTAGCATCGCATCACCCACAGTGCACATACTGTACACTGCAAAATTAACACAACAAATATGAAGAATAACAATGTTAACAGGAAACAACAGTGCTGCTTTTCTTCTCCTTCAGTATCCCCTTCGAGATTCCTCAAGAGTCTCACCGAGGAGGTTGGATGGGGGTGCATTCGTGCATCCTTCTGTGTCCAAACAATATATTCATCATGAATTAGCGTATGTCCCTGGACATGCCTGGGTATAGCTCTACCTGGACACACAATGCTTGGTTCTTGATGTGTTGCCTGAGGGCCAGAGAGCTTTGGACGGAGTGTGAAAGAGTTTCAGGGCTGACTGAAGGTAAAAAGTATGTGATCCGTCATGCGCAGAGGAGAGGTCTTTCCCAATGTCAGCGCTTCACTTAAACATCTGAGTTTATGTTAAACCATTCTTGTCACACTGGTGAGAACACACATTTCATTTCCGGCAAAGCTTGCGACACGTCAACGTGGTCTTTGTGATTGTTGTGAACAAGCGTGGCCGGTGTCTGGTGGCCGGTGGCCGGTTGAGAAAGTCTCCGCGGTTTTAATGCAAAAACATCCGAACCCGAGGCTGCAGCTCAGAGAAGGGAAAAAATTTGAAAGAAAAGATGAAGAATGGCGCCATTAGCCAGTTTAATCACCTCCGCGGCAGCGAGGGGTCCACACACACGATTTATTCTTCAGTCTTTGGATTGCAGCTTTGCATAATCGGTTGTTTCATTTATGGGTAGCGTCCATATATAAGGACCTATAAAGTGACAGATTACCAGTAAATATATATGTATTTTGTATTTCGGTGTATCGTTTCTGAGAACCGAGCTGGAATCCAAGATATAATCATTCATCGTCTCTATTTCCTTTCCAAACTTCCATCATTGTAGAAATTATTCCTCTGTGGTCAGACTTACAGCGGACTTCATATATGTCTTTTAAGCCGTGGATATTTGACTAAACCCTTTTTGTCTGGCTATAAACAGATGCTGGATGATGTTTAGAGCTATTACACAATTCCCCTTAACTTTGTATACATACAAGGAAAAAAGTCAGGCCTTTTCTCAAGTTCAAATGTTCTGATTCTGACATGGGATCTGTGCCATCGTAATGTTTACAACTGCCTCTTTGCATCTTACATTATCCCTTTTATGATTTTGTTTCACATGAGAGGCTGGCAGAGCGGCTGCCAAACAGCCTCGCTCTCTGCAGGGGAACCTCGGTGGCTCCGGCGACAGCTGCGCTCATCTCACACAGATGGACCGATAGTCTGGAGAAATGACAGTGTGAGGTTCACCGAGCAAGCGCCGTGGAATTCACTTCATGTCGATCTAGATACCAGAAAGCCTCCTTTTTTAAAAAAAAAAAAAAACTTCTCATGCCAACATACACAGAACCCACATTTTCTCCAGAATCACTGTACATTGGGAAATTGACTGACAAACATGCGCCTTAATGTAAACCATACACTTAGCAAGGGATGTAAGGGTAAATCTTGGCAAGAGTGTGACAATGTTGAACCTATAGCCATTAAACATGTACAGTGACAGGCTTGCATGTTGTAAAATGAGCAGCAGTGTCTCCTAAATGGCACTGAACCAGTTAACTGCAGCTGCGCCAACCATGTGGTTATTGTTGTAACCATGACAAAGGAGGCTGCCAAATGTGAAAGGCATCCAAACCAAAATGTTTCCCTAAACCTGACCAGACCTTAACCATGATGTTGAAACATCATAGAACATTACTTTTTAACTGTGATTTGTAACGCTTTTGACACCCACAGGCAAATGCTGTCATCCCACCGCATACAGCCAGATCATTAAATGCTTTTCCATGTCATTTTGAAGTGGATTGCACTGCTTCTATCAACGCTGGAAAATAGGCTGGTTCAGGTTTCTCTTGTTTATTTCAGATAAGTACTAGATTCTGTGAGTCAGATGCACTTAAAACTTTTACATTTAAAAAATAAAACGAGTTTGACTTGGTCAAGATCGGGTTGATAAAAGCGCAAACGTTGCACACTTTGACTGGCATGTTGAGCTAATAAAGGGACCACACAATTTATACACTTACACTCACACGTGAGGAGAGCATAACGGCATCTCTGGAAGCCAGTGCTTTCCAGCATGAGCATGATTTCAGTGAACAGAAACAAATTTCCCCTTATATCTGAGCCATGAGTTATTGAGTGTGTCAATAACCCATTCCGGCCTGGGACAGATGCCATTATAAACTATTTAAAAAAAAAAAAAAAAAGAGAGAGAGAGGGAGAAAACAACTCTCAAACATCGACTTGGTGGATTTGAAATCATAATCTGATTTACACAAGCCACATCATATGTATGTGGTTGAGTTTCAAAGGCGTAGTTATGCAATCGCTGTTCCACTGACTCATTGAGCTGGCAGGAGAAGATTAGGAACTTTTTTGGAATGGAAACCATCCTACTAGCTCATAGAAGAAATCGGTAAATACACCAGTTCACAATGATGTGTATGAAGGCGACCTCAGACGTTTCGTTTTTCTCAAAATACCCACAAACGCATTATATTTCGAGAGATATTTGAAAATCCAGGCGAAATTAGCCACCGGCTTGATACGTTAACAACACTTCTCTGCTCCCATGTATGCATGCAAGTTGGAGAATAAGCGCATACGTAACGTGAACGTCGCCTTTTTTGTGTGTCACACAAGCACACAACCTACTTTCTGCCACTTACGGATGAATATCAAGTGGCTGGCTCGGCAGCGCGGGCGATCATCGAGTGCAGCTGTGGACGGCTTTGCCAGCGGCTCTGCTACCCATCAGTCATGGAGTCCGACCGAGCCAACAGCTGACCAGGCACCAGGCAGCGCCACGGAGCCCGTTCTCTGCTCCGTGCACTAAAAAAAAAAAAAAAAAAAAAAAAAAAACCCGACTAAACGGTGATGTCATTGTAATTGATGGGATAGAACAGCGGAACGGGCCTGGCCGTCTTTTGCAGTTTTTGGAGAGTAATCCCAGCTATATAGAGCAGTCAAAAAACCAACCTGAAAGGCCTCTCACATGGGCTTTGCTGGAAAGCAGCGATGTGTTTTGGTGTGGGTTTTTTTTTTTTTTGTCCTGCGGCAAAGAGTGAAAATGGAAGCATGTGAAACTAAAACTTTTCTGGTGAGAATGTGATGGGACGCCTAAGACATGCGCGTGTCAGTCAGGGGCCTCTTTCCAAAACTGTACTCGACACCGTACACACTCATGCATGCATGTTTTCTTGACACCAGTGTGAAACTGGTAACATATGAACGTGGGAAACGTTTAGGATCAAAGATCCTGGAAATTTAGGTTACAAATCAAATTTGACTAATTCACATATCGTTGCCTTCTTAAAATGATCGGCAAGTCATTTTGTCAAGTTTTTCAGCAAACACAAAAAACTAAGCCATATGTTGAATAAGATAAGTCAAACTCTATTGATCTCTGAGGGGGAAATTCTTTTGTCACAGCAGCGTATAAGTGTCAAAAAAACAAACATAGAATAAGGGGTCAATTCAGGAAAAAGTAAAAAAAAGATTTCGGCAATTATTTTATGAAGGTGACCGCATGAAACGATTGCAGAACCAATTATCATATGACAAAATAGAGCAATAAGGATTATTGGCAGGGCAGGTTATTGTGAAGCAACAAACAAATGTTTTACAGTTATCCTAAGTGCTGCTCAAATTATGTAGTAGGTAAATAATAATACACTTCCAGATTGAGTTGTAAAGATGTTTCAGATCCCAGCCAGTAAATATGACTTTTATATTTCCTAAAACAAGGACAGGAACGAATGTTAAACAAAGATGCATCTCAATTAAAGAAGTCAGTGGAATAGTTTAGAAATGAAAAAATATGAAAAACTCTTAATGAATTTGGATTCAAAAAAAAATTAAAGTGATATCATTATTAAATATGCCACTAAATTATGAATAACAGTGTACATGACTGATTGTATGCAAAATATATATGAAAAAAAAAAATAGATCTTGAATGGTTTAATGTAAGAAAAGCAAGCAAAATAAGGCCAAGTATCAGCCAGCAACTTTTCAAATTAAGTTTTAAAAATTACTTTGTATGTATTTTCACATTATTAATATAAGTATTTGATTCAGAAAGTTGGAAAGACTGGGATAAACTAAATCTTTGTGGAGTTAGAAGTACACAATAGGAATATGGTTCCGACAAATCTTTTAGTTATAATCCCACGCTGTGTGTGTGTCTGTGTGTGTGTGTGTGTGTGTGTGTTGTCTGCCTCGCATCGTTCAACGGGTGAATGATGTGACATCTTCTCAGCCCAGTCAACCTCTCAGTCAGCACATTATATCAACATAACTTTGACAGTCTTTTAATTAGATCATATTTCTTCAATTAATAGTCCCCATCTTGCATCCATGTGTACAGAAGTATTCAAATTTCCAAAAGACGCCGTCCTGCAAGTATTTAACAATACCGTAAAAAAAGGGATCCTAATGACGTTCCTTTTGGTTTTCGCAGATTTTGGACCTGCCGTTGGAAACGTGAAGTGAAAGTAGGCTTTCAAGCGTTTGACGAGAACTGGCAGATAACATGCTACCGGTTGGGGTCATTAAAAGCTCCCCGATAAACGCGCCAAGATTATGGACTTTGCCCGAGCACGCCGTCGCAAGCCAGCGAGCTCTCGCATCGAGCTATAGTGACGTTACAGGTCACGGCTCTCGCCATTATGTCAGTTTTTGTCTGCTGTGTCTATTTTGTTTATTGGGTCTCCGTGGTGACTCCTCCTCCTCCTCCTCCTCCTCTATGCATGAGTGTACATTTAGTGGAACAGGCAGAGCTGAATCATCGCTTCTCGACCATTCTTAAACACCTGGTGTCCTCCGCTTCTGCTTAGCAACTCATCCTTGTTGTCCTCTTATCTCCATCTGATCTATAATATGTATAATTAATCACAGCTGAACGGCAACCTCTTACTTATTTAGTGCCGTGTGTCCGGGATTCTCTGGCTCGTGCCTCATGTGGGCTGCGCGGCTGCTCCGACTTGTTCGCGTCAATTGCTATTAAGTCATTAATCTTAAAGCAAGACAGAAACCGCTACTTGGAATTTGCCAAACAAATAGAATCACTCACCTTATCAAGAATTATCTGTGGAGCTTCTCGGTCATCCAGGCACTGGTGAATTCTTGTCAAAATCATCTTGTTGTGGCAACAGGACTTGAATTTCTTCACTCGAGGGAGTTTCACCCCTCATCCGAGAGGTTTCTTCCGTTCTGGAATTCACCGCGACCTGGATGACTGAGAACCTCCGCAGACGTGTCGCCACGCAATTCGGCGGTCCACCCTTCGACCGAAGAAGCCTCTCGGATGAGGGGTGAAACTTCAAACTCTGCAAGAATTATGATGTAAATGTTTATGACAAATGGCACCGCGGCGCATCCGTGTTGGAATTTTACGCTTTTTCCCCGGGACATACATGCAACTATAAGCACCTTTTTTTTTTTTTTGAGGAAAAACACACATTCATTATCTCTGCTGCATATTCATGCAGAGACAAACAATTCATTTTCTCATTCACACCTCATATGGACCGTATAGGTACAGATAATTAATGAAAAATATTTTAAAAAAACATTTCCGATTATTAGTCTTGGAAAAGATCGGAGATTGGCGTGCGCGGGGCAGCTCAGGGTCAGTCCCGTCAGCTGGAGGGATCATTGGATAAAGAAGACAAATTTGACTCAACTCTCACTGACAGCTCTAAAACTGTGCGCAATGACTGTAAATCGAGAGTAGGAGGCCAGGTTGCACGGAAAAAAAAGCCCCTCCCGCTCACTGTGTGGAGAGGACTGACTAAAACCTCTTCTTATCTCCTGCCCCATCCCTCCATTTTTTTTCTCTAAAACTGAAATATTTACTCCAAAACCTGATAACAGCCTTTGAGTCCCACTAATGCAATGGAGGGTAAATATCCAATATAACGTCCATAGATGTTAAAAAAAACAAACCTAACATGTGTAACAATGCATTTTTGGAGGTGAGCCGGGTGCTATGATTTTACATTACAGTACATTACATTTGGCAGACGCTTTTATCCAAAGCGACTCACAATAGAGGACATAAACACTGCAAATAACTCTTGCAAATACAATTTTCTTGCCAGTTTCAGTGAACCAATGCAGAATAATTGTAAGTTTCGGAAAGAGGTAAACGTCCAAGTAAAATCGGCACTGGCTGACGCTTCGTGTCAACGAGGAGAAGCTACATTACGAACGTGATGCGATGACATGTATTGTGCGTTCAAGGTCTTCCATTATCGCTTTTCAATGCTAAATACCGTCACCATTTGGTATGGAGATTTATTTCTCCCCCCGTCTGACACAGTCGCATAACCTACGTGCTAGTTGTATCTTGGCAGGCGCGTTCAAGCGCTACGTCTTGGCCGCCGAACACGAGTCGATGCGAGCGCAGTCGGTTCTCATCGGCCGCTGGTTGTCCGTCCTTGGTTTAGTGCGTCACCCCCGAAAGACATAACTCCGAAAACAGCTGCTCGTTCCAGCGGGAATCCAGCTTTAAACAACTGTGTGAAGCGCATTACGTGACGGCCATCGCTTTGTGCCTGCGCCGTTGCGAGGCCAACGCGTAAGAAATGTTTAGGGTTTTATTGTTTTTCTTGCACGTCGTTTGGCGTGGAAGTCTTCTTCTGCGGGAGAGGAAATGTAGATGAGTAGATGCGCGCCGTGTGAACTCCGACAGTCTGCTCACCACATGAGAACATTTGCCAGGGGAGTGAACACAATTGCATTCGCGCTCTTGCACAATGATTCATGGGCTTGGTAGTGCTCGCAGTGCATAGAGTGTGTGTTTTTTTTTTTTTATGGCACTCAGGAGGAAAACTAAACAAGATATCACGTAAACTTTAAGAACGAGCTCTTTTCGGATTAGGGAAAACCGGAACTATTCGAGGAGGCCCGGCTCATCTGTTGTCTCCGGAGATGGCGTCGGCGCACATCGCCCCGGCCGGCCTCGGCTGACGTCAGTGTTTTCCCAAAAGTTTTCGCTCGCGGTGCATGACTTCACGTCAATTTTGCCACCGCAAAACACACAATAATTGGAGGTGCGGAAAGATTACACCTGCCTCAACCACGGCACATCTCCCACGTCCCTCCGAGACATCATTCCTCACCCCCCCCACCTATTATTTACGGCACGGATAGTTGCAGGTTTTCAAAGTGACAAAGTGAGGTATTGTGTTGTGGTTTTGACAGAACCCGCCTCCTCGGGTAACAAATAGACTTGCTTTTGCCTTAAGGCCTTAAGGGAAGGGCATTTGCTGCTGTCACTTATCTTAAATTTATCTTTTCCTCTTTGACAAAGAATCCTGTGTCTTCTCTCCGTGTGTGTGTGTGTGTGTGTCATTACTTCACCTCACACTTACCTGCAGGGCTTTGAATATTTAAACTTTATAGCGTTGGTGTACCGGAACATAGTTCCCATCAAAGTAGCTATTCAAGACAACCAAATCATGTAAACTTGTTTCATAGGTTATCTTGACACACCACAGCAAATTATTAGACTTGCATCACTTTTCCTTTAAATTACTGCAATTACTGTCACGGGAAAAATGTTTAAACAACAAAATAAGAGCATGCATGGGATGTTATACTGGTTACAGTTACATAATTATAAGCACCTTTCTGGTTAATGAAAAGTATAACCCATTGTTCACTGATCTTGATTCACCAGTTCTCGCCTTTGCAGCCGAGTTTGGTGATATTTGGAAAAAAAAAAAAAAACTGAAGGTGTTGCCAGCGTGGTACAGTCTTAACAAACCTGATATTTATGAAACATAATCCTAGTTTGAAATCTCGTGACGTGAGGTTTTGTCTGCATCATTGGGTCAGTCCGTTTATTGATGGGAAATGTCGATACATGACTACTGTGATTACTTGTGTATATATTGCTTATTTCTTTTATTATCATTACATTGCTAGGTAGAGTGGGCCTTCTTCCAATCCTCCTGGCTGCATGCCGAAGTGTTCTTGGGCAAGACACTAGACACTCCAGCCCAGGGTTCTCCTGAGGGCATGGTTAGCGCCGTGCACGGCTGCTGTGCCATCGCCAGTGCTGTGCGTGAATGGTTGAATGCTTTCTTGTGTAAACAACTTTGAAACTGCAAGGTGCCAAAGCGTGACCTTTGGGGACCTTTTCCATTTCATGAATTCTTTATCCTGGTAATTATAATAAACCTAGTAATTAGGTCGTCCATGTATTGGTAGTTGTGACCCCCCACTCACACACACACACACACACACACTACATTCATCCAACATGATCATTTCAATGTAAAGCGATTTTTGGTCGGTTCAGCTCAGTAGATACTTTATAAGAATATTAACCGTTGTTTGTGTGAGAGCAGCGTCTCTGTAATTAATGTTCCGGGATAAGTTTGGCTTGCAGGAACACGCTCCGACTTCAAGACAGCTGCAGTCAGATGTCACCGGTGAATTCACTTGATTTTAGGGAAAACTCTTTTCAAGAAATATGGCGGCCATATTTCAACGTCAGAGCGGTTCTCAGCTGTAACAATCACGCGCAGACAATAATGACCGCATTCTGCGAAAGTATGTTCGCTTTAAAGATTTACGCTGGTGTTGTTTAGATTTTCTGAAGCCCCTCTGACACCACCGGCCCCCACCTGTCGGAGCGGATTTGTTTTTTTGCCGGCTCGAAACAAATACGGGCGATCAGTCAATCATGGCGCGGCAGCGTCTCACCTTTTTGACAAGTGCACAATCGAGACCTCCAGTATTTTAGCTTTGTTCAAAGTTCATTCGTCCCTTTGGTTGGTGATTCAAAGAGGAATGTTTAGGCCTGTCAGCGGCGTCCAACTCACTTTCCCTCTTTCTAATTGTCAGTTCTATGAAGTTTAATAATATTGTTGCCTTGAGGTAAGTTTTTTTTTCCACTGTACTCTTTCACCCTCAAAGGACAGAGGAGTTACATCGGTATTTAAGTGGAAACACAAGAACCTTCATCATGACTGACTTTGTCCCAAAAATAACAGTGTTCAGTTGAGTTGCTATGTGGTTATGTATTGGGTGGACGGTTTAAATATACATAAAAAAAAACAAAAAAAAAAACATCAGTCATCCATCCATGATAAACAGGTGTTGATAGTTCTTTCTTGTCACTTATTTCAATTTCCATCAAAGCTGCTGTGTCTGAAAGTATATGACATGTAAAAAAAAAAAAAAAAGTAAGATCCAACTGACTTGTTTTGAATGAATCATCCATTAAAATAGATATAAAAGGTCGCAGAGAAAAGCATACAAGTTGGCACCATTTTCCCCCGGGTGGAGGTGATCGTGACCTACGGTGACAAGATGGATACGGAGCACGGGGCTTGTCGCGGCGCCACAAGCGAGCGTTCATTCTCCGAGGTTAATCGTGTTGTTGTACGGTGCCCTACCTCTGGCCTGTGAGGGGCAGGTGGAAGTTGTAAAATCCAACCGCTGAGCTCCCTCCCGCTGTTTAATATCCCAGCAGGCCATACCAGGCGTGATCCTGGCGCTAATTGTAGTTTCGTGCATACTGGTACGACAGGTAATCTCTACCAGGTGTTGTCACTCTTGTGCACTTATGCATGACGATACCCATAATAAAGCTACCGCGCCTAACATGAGCATTCGTGTTGAACGCACAAACCCGCACTGTATCTCCCCTGGATAACGTCCACTCACAAAAGGCCTTGTTCAAGTCCAGGCAGCGTTTTGAGGAGGTTAAGCTCAGATGCTTATTTCGGGAGATTTACAGGGAGCAATATAATTGACTCAGTGAATTTAGCAAAGTGTGAATCACCTAAGTCTGTAAAAGGTAGCTCCAGGTGGATCAGGTGGCGACTAATTGCTCCGGCTAGTTAAAGCAGATCTATAGAGACCATGCAGGTATTTCAGCAGTATTTCTTCAAAACCTTGTCCACGTCGCGCGCGGAGCCTGAAGCAATTCGGACTCCCGCTGGCTTCTTGCGCCGCACAATGGTGGGCTTTTCTTGGATCGGTGAACATTTTCACCACCTTCACATTATCGCCGATGTCGTCAAAAAGGGTTCAAGTATGCCGAAAACTCTTTGCAATGAAATGGTGGACTTGTGAGACACAAATACCAACCGCTCTATTGTCCTCAGCCGTCAGGCCTCAACATGGTTTAAATTAAGTGTTTGTGTCAGTGGTTGACCACATGTGCGGAGCCATTCACATTCAGGCAAGGAAAGAATCTCAACCTCTTCCTATCTTGTCATTTTGAAGCCCGTCGAAAGAAGTTCTTCACTTGTGACTCACTTGAGGCCAAACGATCAATCAACATTGGACGGAGATTAGATAAGTCACTGGAAAGGAGGTTGAGGTTTTTTTTATTTGTAGAAATCCCCTCGGATGACAACCCATTCATTCTTTTATCATCGGGCCACCGCAATTTGTTACCGTGGCGATCTTGTTATGTTTTCATTAGTCTCACGCTCGTTGATCTCGAAGCTTTTTGTTTCTCGTACCCCCCACCGGGCTTGTTTATTTTCTTCTATCATGTCTTCTGTTTTTTTCTTCACCACACCTAGAACAGACGTACTCTGACCTGAAAATTGTTTTCTCCTGACAGTAGGAACGGTGTCCGAATATTCAAATCGATGTCGGTGAAAAGCCAGAAAAATGTCCTCGACGTGAGTCAAAAAAACAAAAGTTGGACCGGAGAACTGGAACGACGCAGAATGATAAATAATATTGATAAAATTAGCTTCAATCATAACACTTTCTCTTTTCCTGACAAGCACAAGAACCCGCCCCGGCCGGGCTCTGACCTCCTCGGGGTAGTATTGCCTCACGTCCTATGGGGTGACTCAACCACTACAGGCTATAAAATAACCGAGAGAGTTTGCGGCTGAGGCGGCGTGGAGTTCATGAGAGTACAGTGTGGATGGAGACGGAGAAAAGACTGGGTGGGGTAAATAGGAACAGACGTGGATGAACATTTCCTATGTTTTTCATTTATGAAACGCAGAGCAGCAAAAGGCATCCTCAAACACATGTCGCACAAACAAGAGGAAGGTGTGCCGAAGCAGATGGTACCGGCGGTAGTTCAACTTTACTTCAGCTACAGCCAAACAATAGTTTATTTTGTATTCCATAAAATCAACCGACTGTTGAAATGCAGTTGATCTTGTGTTCGTCCACTTGGGAATTGTTTAGCAGCTCGCTGTCAGAGTACGTTTCCTTGCGGGGCTGAAGTCTATTTTCAGTCGCACATAAAGTGCAACCTCTTTGAGATAACAGGGCGGCGGTCTGACTGCCCTCGGGGGAAGGGTTGGGGGTAGGGACGGGGGATTGTTGTTGTTGTTGTTCATTCTGGCGCTGTTGGACTTTCACTAATGCATGCACTGCAGAACGGAAAGGCCTGGAACAATATGTGAAAGGGGCTGGAAGTTCCTTACAAGGCCGTAGGTCTCCGGCGAACATTTCGCTGAGCGGACGTCAAGGTAGAGAGCGAGTGCAGCGTGACTGCCTGGTTGTTTCATAGTCTCGGATAATTTCCTGAATCTAGTTACACCGCTTTAGTTAATGTGTTCTAGCAAAGTGGGTGAAAAGAGTTGCACGCTACACAGGAGCATCATCTGTGATCCAGACTGAGCAGAGCAGGAAGAGTACATGTGACGCATCGGATGCAACGGAGAGTGACGAGAGAAGTCGACCGCAACGGTTGACTAACAGTAGTTGATGCGGAAAGAGATCACAGATAATCGGTGCCGATAGTCAATGGCGCAAATAATCAGGGAAAGTTTATAAAGCGAAGTTCAAGTGACTCATGACCGGGACAGAATTGACCGAGCACAGGGCTAACAATTGCCGTCGCAGAGCCATAGACCGACGATCGGACGATGATCGGCATTTGATGCCCGATGACGACATTCTTTTGATAACAGACTGAGTGAAAGATGACAAATGCTTGACGCAGAACGGGGCAATTGTCATTTCATGCAGTTCAGGAACAGCAATCTGGATCGTTAATTGACCTGGATGAAAATTTGGTCAAGTCAGAATTTCTTTTTAAAATGCCACCAAATCACAGGGGGTGTATGAAGGTTGGGAGGAACAGGCGCAAAGGTGAAAGAAGAGCATTATGGGATATCCCACTGTTAAGTAACCCTACGGCAGCTTAACTAGTGGCTATCCTAGCCCTAACTATAAGCTTTCTTGAAAAGAAAAGACAAGAAAGAAAGTTAGGATTTATATTGAGCACGTATCTGTCAGAACCTTCCGCTGACTCGAGAACACCTGAGATTTTAAGCATCTCACCATAAATCAGAAATAAAAATACAGATTGCATAATAAATAAGACACATTTTGGATTCATCATTGGCAGGGATAGCACCCAAAAACACTTCAGATGAAGCCCTGATCTTGGCTTGATCTTTAAACCATCTTTGGAATGCCGTTATTGGATCGTAATATCACAGGAATCACGGGTTCGTCCACGGCTAGAGGCCTGTCAAGAATTATTTTCGTAATAGCGACACATTTATCCATCTGGCTTCACAGCCATGCGGCGGAGTTGTTGTCAGGACTGTCTGTGGACGATAACATTTCCAGCCCCTGTCGCTGTCTGGGCTGCGGGTACGAATCCTCTCGGGGGAGAAGAAGGAAAAGTGTATGGAAGTAATGAAAACAAAGCTGTGGCTCAACAATGGGAAGAGATTTGCAAATGCAGGAATTTAGAACAGGTGTGTGGATTTGGAGCAGCGAGTGGGGTGGGGGGTGTTGAGTCAAAGGGTATTTGTGGGCAACATAAAGATGGCTGGTCCGGGGCGGGGGAGTGAAAGACAGGAATTGGCGGTGGAGACGTGCCCGGAGGGAATTTGGGGGCGCCAGATACAGAATGTACCTGTGAAGATAGCCCGGGGAGCAAATTGTTAAGCGGTGATTCAGACTACAATGCGTCGGTGGGAGGCGGGCAAAGCAAAGGAAAGCGTGCGTTGCGGTGGGCACCTGTGATTTCTGCGCCGGTGTAGATTTTACTAGAAATTATGTAAAGTATGCAGGTGATCCATCAGAGGCTGCTCCCCTGTTCTCCTCCCTGCAGCGTAGACATTCTACATATGGAATCTGAGAATGATAAATGCAGTTGGAATCTGCAAGGCGGTCAAACTTCCCTGTCACGCCCACGCTTCTTAAATTCAGCTCTTCATCGGGTCCTCACATCCCCGGTTCCCGTCCTTCAGCTGACGTAAGAGGGGCACGGGGCCGGGACGGGGGGGGCGTACGGTCCAAAACGATGTCGGATCTCGATCGCCGATCTTATCGTACAACACCGGCAAGCGAAACCGCCATTTGTCTCAGCTTTTAGATCACTTTCACTCGGAATAGAATGGACTTTTAAAATCCAGAGGGAAATTCCTTTGCCAGAAGGCACCAAAATTACCGTACGGTCATGACCGAACATGAAAATGAAATAGTTGTATCGGGATCCCTTCCTGCAGAAAGGGGAGGAATTATATAGTTTGATGGCCGCAGGTAAGAATGAGCTCCTGTGGTGCGTCGAAGATGACGGCGGACGCCACCGTGGAACAAAACATCTGCAGCATTGTTCTGCCGACATTGAAAGACTTGAATCTCGTGAGAAAAAACAAGCGTTGGTGTGTTTAGTTCAGCCCAGTTCATTTCCGCATCTGTTCCATAACATTAATTAAAATCCCAACCAACCTTGGCTATTAGCAAAGTCAAGAGCCAATGGCTGAGTTATTTATGTAATAGATAACCGGCTGTAACAGTCAGTTAAGGCGTAATGGTTTTCTTAATGATCTCTTGAGATCCAGTGCTGCTCTCCTAATGCTTGAGTGACGCAAGAATCAATTACTAATGGCTACGCATGTCTCTTTCCATTTATTACATGTAACAGCTTTCCGCTGTCGTCTTATAGATTACCCATCACCGTATTGATTGTTTGGGAAAATAAATGTGTACTCTTAAATAATTTAGGGTGAATAATTATTGTGGGCCAAACCTACAAATCAGCTTGTACTGATGCAACATTATGTGTTCGTAATTCTTTTAATATGGGGACATCACAATTGTAGTTTTGGAGGGCCAAAGTGCCTTTCTATGAAAAACACAGAGTGATTATCAGTCAAAAGATGATGAATCATTTGTTTCAGGAATGTCTGCAATTCCCTGCAAAAACACCTTTCTGTAAGTATTGGGTAAAATTCTATACTGATATTACAGCATGAGCTTAAACTTTAAGACTGAAACATATTCATGCCCTTGTGTTTCAGTAAATACTTGCAATCAATCATAGCAAGGAAAAAGGAATTGTGAGATTCTAAAATGCACAATTTGCGTAAGAGAGTATTTAATTGATATACAGTACATATATACATATATATTTAAAACATTGTCCTATTTACTTTTATTGATTTTTGGGGGGGTCAGTTAAATTAATTTTTCACAATTATACATAATGCTTTTTTAAATAATCTGTGTGTGTGTGTGTGTGGCTCTTCAGCTGGTTTCAGTGAATTGATAGTGTAGAAATGACTTCAGTCTAAAATGTGGACAACTTACAAATAAAAATTTGCTTCGAGCTATAAATCATTTCGCAGTTCCGCGAACGATGGTGTTTTCAACATGACGCAGTGACTGGTAAATGTGACTGACATGAGGTCGCTGAAGTGCCGCAGAGAGTGAATGTCCACATTACAGTAACGAATACTTGTACAAATACTAGATGTGTATCTTGTTTGTTTTTGCGGCTGCTAATATTAAAAAGAATTACAACATACCTTAAAAGTTGATATCTGCACTGTCATATGGTTACTGAATTATCTTTTTATAAGATACTCTGGAAATCTAATGGACTTGCAAATCCATCACTTTTCCCTTATACTCACAGGCGAGTCACAATTTTCAAATATTAAGTGCAATATCTTAATACATCAAATTATGAATGGTTTTTAAATGATTCACTGCTCCTTAATGACTTCAAATTATCTCATTTTCTACAAGGGAGCAGCAATTTTCATTTTCCGTATCACGTCCAGACAAAACATTTTCCCATGCTTTGGGTGACATGAGCGCTAATAAAACCCATCTATTTCCCTCAGACATAGCAGACATAGCTAAATGACGGGCCATTCGTCAACACTTTATGTCATCATTGTCGCGGTTCTTGGTCTCCGATGGAGCTGTTTTTTAAAAAAAAAAAAGCTGCATAAATGGCACTGTTGGGAATTATTAGAGCTCATGTACACTGATTAAGAAAAAGAGTCTGTCCAAGTACAGATCTGGAGCGGCAGACAGAGTCAGGCTTATTAGATGGAATGAGGAGAACAATCACAATTACTGGTGGCCACTGTGGACGGAGACACCTGAAGAAACACTCGGCAACAGGCAACCGAGGGAAACCGACCGGGCAACTGATTCGGAGTCAGAGAACAAAAGAGCGGCGTCGTTAAATCATAAAACAACTTCACGGCGGCGATACCGCTGCCAACTTCGGAGCCAACTTCATCTCATTCTCCAGACACACACACACACACACACTTCGCAGCGGAATTAAGTTGATCAGAGAGAGAGTCAATCAGTGAGTCAACATGTTGAAACAATAATATTCCAAAGGCTGATTAGCGTGTATGGCCAAAGGGCAGAAAATAGAGCCGTTTCACAGAATTTACGTATAAATCAGCAGGATTTGGTTTGGCCCCCGCGTTTCAGTCCGACACGCGGTAACTCCGCCATCCAGTCATCGTCCATCACGGTGCCTCTCATCCACAGCTTTATGTGCTGTTCTTCACTTTATCAGGCTCGCTCTTCCTCCAGCTGAACGCCGACGAAAAAATGCACTCTGACAGACGAAACACAAGATCTATCGGCGAAATCCCGATCAAATCCGCCCCATTGTGCGCGTCCTTTACAAGTAGAGTTTTTCCATGTCAAAAGCCGAGGGAAGGCCGCACTTGCCCGTTTTTTTTTTTTTTTGTTTTTTTTTGTAGGTTAGATATGCTCTCTTTATTGGATGACTGCTGGATGATATCATGCGAGCAGGCCGCACCAGATGTTTAGCATGGCATTTGCACAGGCATTTCTATGGCTTCGCTTCACAGTGAGCGAATACTGGATCGGGTCTGGCTTTTGTCCTGAGTGATGAGGTGAGTGTGAGGCGAGTTATTTTTCACCTCCCCCCCCATCTCATCCACATTCTTCCACATCAAACCTGTGTCAGCTTCAATTTATGTACAAGTAAATTCTAAAGGCTTTATTTTTTGATTTTTTTTTCGCATACTTCGGGGGGGTGCCGTGGACCTCCGCATGACGAGGGGTGTTTCATTTCTACAGGCAGAACGCATTAGAAAAAGACAAAAGCCCCTATGAAACACCTCATGCCGGTCTAAACTGCTATTTGATTTGGGAAACCCTGGACAATTTAAAAAGTATATTTAATTTCATTCAATGCCCCATTGAATAAAACCGCCATTTAAGGGAAACATCAAAAGTTGAGTAACTATTGTGAGAACAGTTTCCAGTTTTGTTCAGCAGAATAGAAGTCTGCTCCACTGACCGTCATCCATTCATCAATGAAGGCACATACTTGACCGAAACCAAAGACAGGCTTCGTTCACTCCAACGGGCGGATGCTTATTTAGGTTAGTTGGTATCAATATTCGCCACGGATGGTGGTCCGCAGCTCGTTCGGGTACGTTTGTGAAAAAGAAAAAAAAGAGCAGAAGAATTCCACGTCATGACAACATTAGTCCCGCATCAACAGACCAATTAGCCTTGATAATCAAGTTTTCCTCGGTTGATTTCACATTCTGGGTAAGCATTAACAAAAGCACCGGCAAAAACACTGCCATGTCACACAACCGATCATGGATGGAGCTCAATTTAAAAAAAAAAAACAAAAAACGCAAAACAATCCATCCTTTTTCCCCCACAAGACAGATGTGGATAGTAGGCGGCAGTATGAGGGTGAGTGTGCGCTCAAACTCTCAAAATTCAATAATGAACCGTCCAGATGAGAATGTAATTTTAGAGGACAGAGCCATTAAATGGACATTAAGTTCTGAGCCGGCTCTTCACACTGATAGCGATAGCAGGACAAGCTACGTGGAAATGCTGAGCCGAAAACCAAAGTCAATTCCCAGCTTTTTTTAGGTCACGTCCGTTTGATGACGCGGCATCACGGCACCTCGAAGGTAGTTATTGAAGACTTTTCACTCCCTCATCCCTCAGCCTCCTCTTTCAGTTCTGATATTCAAATCCAACCTCTGAATATTTTGGATTTTGTTTGTTTATTCTTAAATTAGCACTTGTTTTACATGCCCTTCATGTGCTAATATCGATACCCCCTACAGTCCTGGGTGTTTGTTATGCTGCAGCTCAGTGATGGTGATGAACATTTATCCCTCTGTTACCATGACAAATCAACAAAACAGAGAACGAGAACTTTTTTTTTTGAAACAGTCGATCCCTATATACATATATGTGTGTGTGTGTGTGTATGTATGTATATATGATAATACAATAATATTTTTTAAATTATCTTATAATATATATCTTATTTATAAACTTGTATGTATACACATGTATAGATGTGTGTGTGTGGTGTATACATATGTTTGCATTGGGCATATCCTCACAAAAACAAAACAATAAAAGATTGAAAGAAAATTAATACTGTATTATTGATCTATTTATTATCTTTTGTCTTTTGGTAGGACGTCATGCTTGACAATTACGTTTAAACAGCAATATTCAATGACAGTGAAACGGTTCTGATGCTATTTATCCTGCAAACAGGGTGCGGGCGAGGGGGAATTGAGCAGCAAAATCTCGCCGTACACACAATTGCAGGACCGCATAGAGACATAAAGCTGTTCACCCTCTAATTCCTGCCCTCACGTAATTAATAGCTGTCTGTCAGCCTCCTGTGTGTTTTTGGAATTGGGGGTTTTTAAAACCAACCCATATCCACAGGAGGAGAACATTCAGACTGAAAGGTCCTAATTGGCCTTCTTGCCATGAGGTGAGGATGCCAACTACTTTTATCGTGACGTTTTACACAGAATGCCCCCTCAAAATATGTATATTAAACCTTTTTATAATGATATTATTTTTAAAAAGTATCCTTTTTTTAATGTTGTAGTTCGCTTTTGCTTGCCAATCACACACCCCAGGAGTTCACAAACCACACTTGAGCCCTTTTAATAACACGTCTATAAGTGCAGCCGCTCTGGTTATTACTTACGGTTTGAAAGCAAATACTGTACACAGGTCTGGTTGTAAAAATAACAGCTGCTAAATTTAATTCAGTGGTATTTTCTGCTACAGTTACGCTCTGTATCAATGTTTATCTCTTTATTCGGAGAAAGTTATTGAAACAGGCTAAAAGAACAACTGAGCGATAAATTGAGTTGTATATTTAATGCCAGATTATGAACATAATCACAGGCTTTGCGCATCACGCCGTTATATTTCAATAATATACTAACATTACATTAATATCCACAAGTTACTGTTTATAAAACACACACTATCATGTTCGAGAGGGTCCTGTCAGACCAAAGTATTTGGAAACAGTCTACATTTACATTGACAGTGATGTATTGCAGAATGTGGTGGAATGATGAAGGGGTAACCTGAGATTTCCCTCCTATGTATGGAGACAGACAAGCTTTCACGTGCACATTTATTGCGCACACACACACACACACACACACAAACGCACACACACTCAAATCCCTTGACTCGTGCATGTTTAATTGTGCGAGTATCGGGCAATTCTGTATGCTTGTCCCGCTTCGGTGCCGGCTAAAATTTGATGTTAATATTGGACAGCTGGTGTACTGAAACAGACAGTCTGTGAAAGAATGTGTATGGTATCTGAGTGTGTGTGTGTGTGTGTGTGTGTGCGCGCAGCCAGTTGCATCATGATATGCTGCTCTCAGGTTTCTGTGTAACTTTTGAGAGGTATTATGTTTATAGCCATTACATCATCGTCCTCCAGTGCCAGCCAGTCTTCATCAGTGGTCAGGGAGGGAATGATGGCGGTCTGAAAGGGCCTCTGCCGGGGCTGACCGACAAATCTGAGCCTGAGAGATACCAGAAGTGCAGAGAGTAACATGGACTGCTACTTTTTTTTGATTATTATTTATGCCATAAATCAAAAAAAAATTCCAATGCTTACCTTGAAATTATGATACGAACCGATAAGTTGTCCCAAGGTAATCGGAAAGTTCTGACCCCAGTGTCTGTTTATAATTTTTAATTATTCAAAAAGATAAAAGCAAAAGTGGAGTCCTTCCTATTTTGAAATGTCTATCTATTGGACATGGGCGGCTCGGTTGCGTCTCACAGCATAAGGTCCCCCGGTTGGATCCCGAAAGGGCTGATATTGCATGTTCTTCCACGGTGTCCATGTGAGTTTCCTCCGGGTTCTCCAGTTCCAACAGTGCAAAAAAAAAAATGCAGGAGTTTTATCGGAGACCCTAAATTGCTCAGACCTGTGATTGGTTGTATGTCTCTACATGTGGGCCTGTGATCGACTGGCAACCGGCCCCAGAGTTGAAACCCCGCTTTTCACCCAATCACAGCCGGGAAAGACTCCAGCACCCTTGACCCTGAGCACCACCTCAGCGCTATAGATAATTATAAATGAATAGACACATTTTTGGTGAAATCTGAATTTTGCGGCCGAAGGGTAGCGATGATATCTGGATGCCTCTAATTCAGAATAACATTCATGACAATGTGTAACAAAAGACCATTCTTCATTTTTAAGTTTGGACCAGCATTTCTATGCATTATGGGAGCCACCTGTTACTTAGTGTTACTTAGGCATGCATGTACTAGCACACTCTTGTTCCTCCTTCCAACTGTCATTCCCTGTCATTGTCAGATCTATTGTACCCAGTAAACCTTGAAAGAATGGCATTATTTTAAGGTAAAAGGTAAAAGCCTTTGGTATTCAACCAACTAATAACACTAATATAAATAGAAATGTATCAGTAGTGGGTTGTAGTGGATTATTGCATCACCTGACACTCTAAATGCATTGGAAGGAGCAAAGGTTGATTTTTAATTTTTTGTCCTTCCCACTTTTCCTCTGAGATTCTGCAGCATCGTTCAACAAAACCGCCTCTAACTGACTAAAAGAAACAACAAATTTTGTCTACTGTGACAATTAAAACGTTTTATCGTCTGTTTAAACAAACTCACAACATTTACTGTTTTGCACCAAAATCTCACAACAAAACACTTGCGGCCCATTATCACCTTATAAAGGTTTTTACCATGGAAATACTTCACACCCAAAGTAATGTGTGGTAAAACTTCCTAACGCAGACTTAACTTCTAACCTAACAGCTGAAAAACTGGAAGAAAATTATGCAAAGCGCCTTTTGTGCACACAAATGTTTACCCAAAAACCATCCTACAAGTTACTTCACAGCCAACATTGTGTAGGTTTGTAACTGTTTAACAGTATAGTCAATAAACTAAAATTAAAATGTTTGCGTGAAATGCGTGTATTTGAAATTGCGTGTATTTGCAGTCCCTATGTCCTCTATTGTAAGTTGCTTTGGATAAAAGCATCTGCCAAATGTAATGTAATGTAATGTAATGTAATGAATGCTTGGAGATTAAAAACATATTTTGGACTGCGGTGAAGTAAATCTCGTCCATTGCGGGTAAAAGGAAAATACAAAATGTTATTTATTTCTATTTATTTTTAATGATGTACCCTCATTCTCACAAAATGGGTGTCCTGCTCAAATGCTACTTGGTTGCAGGACAACAACCAAGACAGATCAGAAATCTGTTGAGGCGAGGCTGTTACCTTGACGACAACAATGGTTGCCAGTAACATGAGTTAGAATAGATTAGTTTGGTGTCCCAGGCTTGTTCAGCAACAGGACGCATCCCTTTTATTGTTCTGCTGCTTTTATACTCAGAGTAGTGTGATAGTATATCGTGTGTATTTCTGTATTTTTTCATTTATTTTGGCGATATTGTCAGTGCTAGTGTATCTATCTGATTGTTTGACATTTGCTTCTGCTAGTCATCCATGTTTTCTGCTGCTATCAAACGGCCCTCCTAAAAGAATAATATATTATAAAAATATAATTCATACATTCTGAGTTTGTGATGAATCTTCGACTGGCAACCGGCCCCAGAGTTGAACCCCGCTTTTCACCCAATCACAGTCGGGAAAGGCTCCAGCACCCCGTGACCCTGAGCACCGCCTAAGTGCTATAGATAATGATGAATGAATAGACACATTTTTGGTGAAATCTGACTTTTGCGGCCGAAGGGTAGCGATGGCATCTGAATTCCTTGATTTCAGAATGACAATCATGGCAATGTGTAACAAAAAACCATCACTCATTTTTTCATTATGGAAAAGGCTTTCTATGCATTATGGTAGTCAACCAGGTGTTTTATTTAGGAATACATGTGATAGCACTCTCGTGTTCCTCCCTTCAACTGTTATTCCCCTTTGTCATTGTCATCGCAGATCTATTGTACCCAGAAAAGTTACAAAAAAAAGAGCAATGAAAGGAAAGTATTTCCAGCTGTAATTGTTCATCAGTGACCTTGAAACACACCTTTCACACTCTTTGACAGATTTTAAAAAGTGGTTTAAGTGCTGCTGGGCTTGTGCATGAGGGCACCCTGTATGGGGAAAATGGTAATTCAGTAGGTTTAACCTGTAGCTCACCTGCTAATTCTGACCATTACTATTTACTCATACAGTATGATGGCTAACAACCTAACTTAAAAGTGAAAATGTTTTTTTTTTCTCCTTGTACTCTGGAATTACCACCACAGCATTATTTACTTTTTCCAACTATACAGAAATATAATTTTAACCGACAGCCATATTACAAAGCCATTGTATGACTCATTTCTTAAGGGCAATTTCACAATATTGTGTTGTGATATGATGTAAAAGTACAAAACCTTTGCATAAGAACTGACACTGCGGTTGCCTGGTAATAGAAATATAGCTTAATGTTATCATAATATTGGGTGGCGCAGAGGTTAATGCTTCCACCTCAGAGCAAGAAGGTCCCTAGTTTGGTTCCCACAGGGTGTTCTGCACGGGTCTTCCAGGTTCTCCGGTTTCCCCCCACAGTCCAAAACATGCAGGAGGTTCATTTGAGACCCTTATGCTGGGTTTATACCTCACAATTTTCACGGTTGCAGACTAAAAACTTCAAGTTGTGAGGAAATCGTAGGAGTAGAAGTGCGTTCCCGTCATCTTCATCCTTAAGTATAAGGTGGTAATCTGAGCTGTTTTAGATCAATCCTTTTCTGGTCTTGGGCTTACGACAATGTCAAGCGTGTTTGACATTAATGTCTTTCAGTCTTTATGGTGAAGTAAAACCATCAACAACCAATAGATGAGCTCCAACAAAACCGGAAACATGAAATCTGGAAGACAAACACCAGAGTGTTGTTGGCAACAGAGATGGTGTTTCTTTGCTGTAGGGACAAACTGGAACGGCGAAGGACATTCTGATCGATATGGGCTGTCCTGAAAGAGGAGCAGACGGTGAAGCTGTGAACAGAACAGCCTGGCTTGTACAATATCATGTCACGACCGAGTGGGGAAGGAAAAGCGATGGAGTGAAATAGAAGAGGCTCCGCAGATACCCGACTAAAACATTGCATGGTTTTGCTGAAAGACTCCAGTTGTAGTCTTGTAAATAGTGACCCTGTAAGATTCACAGTCTTTGCAGAATTTAGTCTTGGACAAGAAGTGAGCAGGTGTGATATAATAGTTTTTCACGAGTCCAAATCTCCTCTAAGTCTTCCAGTACATGGGTAGCTTAAGTTGCCCAGATGTGTGAATGAGGGAGCAAATGATCGAATTTCTCTGTGGCCCATTGATGGATCCGGGTGAATCCTGCCTCTCTCTCAATGACAGCTGGGATAAGCTTTAGCACCCCTTGAATGCAGGATAAGTGATACAGATCATGATTCTTCAGCGATGGGCTGTCAGTGCCTGCAAGGCCATCTCTGCTGCCCTAAAAAATATCTAAATCACTGACTGGTTTGAATTATATTTGTTCATAGATACTCATTAAATAATTCCAAATGGTCAGTCCGCTTCCTTTCACAGCTTTTTCCCTGGCTGTGCTGCTTCCAGACAAGTATTTTCATTTTAATGCATTTAATCAATCACATTTCAGCCATTATTTGTTGCCAGGCAGGGTCAAAGTCAAAGAAATCTGCCTGGAGGCCTGCAGAATCCGATTCACAGGTGCTCCGGCATAAAATAAATGTTGAGGAAACTGTTGTTTCAACCAATCAGATTTTGAGTTGCGACACCAACGCCTTCTAGAAGGCTACAATATCGCCAGCTTGTCACACGCCCTTAGATTGGATAGTGAGAGAGTGTACTAGCCAGAGATAGCAGGCTGCATCTGTAGCGAGCTGCACAAAAACAAATATAGTTGTGTTGCTATAATGGCTAATTTGTCGACCCACAATGACTGAAGGAAGAGAAGAAAGTGGTGTGGTTTTAGATTTATTGTCAAAGCCATTTTCAAGATGGACTTGAAAGGTCAGGCAATTCTCTGTGATGTACAGGCTCTTTATATCGCATTTCTCTATACTAAGATTGTTTTTATAGCCATAAAACTGTTATTGAGGTGTGGATTGATAAATGGAGCACTACTGAAGGCCTAGGTGTGAAATGCATGGCCCGCCACTGTGAGTATTACAATTTTAGCGCAAACATACAGTTATATGATTAGTTGATCAACCATGCATAAAACACATGGAAACAAAATGATATTAGTCGTAGGGTAAAAAAGATCAAACATGCAAACACATTTCACGTAACTGATTTCATTATTAAAAGGAGAATTAAAAGGAGTTTAAAAAGTAATGTTGTGTTCCCATGCTACACAGATTAGTATCGCTTTTAGATTTGGTTAAAAAGGATTAACAATCAACTAACCTTTAAACATAAAGTCAAAATTCAATATCCTTAACTATTACAGTTCTGTTGCTATGTAAAATAGGAGACTTCCTCCAGTCGTAGGATTGGTTTTGATAAACAGGGGTTTGGTTATTGGTCGCTGAGCCGCAACCGCATGTTCATATGTTCACTGCAGCTTCTGAAGTCTGTGTGGCTTCCATGTTATTGACCACTAATCCCGAACTCCTCATGTAGACCAGAGGTGAATGAGGCCACGGAGGTTGTTTTTTGAAGTTCGCTCCGATGTTCGTTTCGCCTGCGAAAAATCTGCATTGAGCGTGCATGTCTTTCCCCGCGTGGGCCGCGAAAGTCGCTGATTACTCTGCTTTGATCGGTAATTTGTTGATAATGCTTAAGGAGATCCAGATGCTCGCTCGCCCCCCCATGCCCCCGTCACATAAACACACGCAAAACGCGCCGACGCTTTCTGGCAGCGTTCGCATATTTAATGTAGAGTACTATCAGAGTTTCCAAAGGGCTGAGACTTCTTACACGAGCACATAAAAGATAGGAAACAATGTTGCTCGCGGCCACACACGCCTTTTGTTACAAGGCATAAATGTTGACACTGTGTGAATATGCTTCTCCGAAAAATGCCCGATCGATGCACATATAAATCTTGAGACTTGAGTGTGTCTCCTTAAAACTTACAGTCACATTAAATCACACAACTTTCTGCACAACGTAGTCCATTCTCTCTGTGACACGGAGGGTCTTAAACAATTTCCATCTCTTATGAAAAAAAAAAAGCCTTGCAGGATTTGAATGGCTTGCATTAAGACCCGGGCATGCGTGCCTCAAAGTTTAATATGAGAACTATGGCTGATTTAAATTTTGTCTTAAATGAAAAACAGGATCCGGTGAACTGATGATGTACAGCAGTTCATTCAAACCAGAATTCGGTTTGATAGATCTGCTCATTATTCAATAATATTCAAAAGGAAATATGAAATGAGGCCAAACCATCCATGAGTTTTCATTGTCGTGAAAGCCTGAAACAATTTCTCAGTTACTGGCCGGAACGGCGGCCGAGTGGTTCGCGCTTCCGCCGCACAGCGAGAAGGTTCCCGATGCAGGGTGGCCCTGTGACGGATCAAGGGTGAACCCTGCCTCTCGCCCAGTGACAGCTGGGATGGCCTCCAGAACCCTGACTGCAGGATAAGCGGCGCAGATAATGAACGAATGTCTTTTCCCCTTTTACAATTGGAAGGAAGAGCGAGTAAGAGAGAATGTAAAGCACAAAATCCAATCTTTGTTTCGGTATTGCATCCAGTGATAGTATTGATGCAGCTGTTAGCGTGACCTGCGTGTGTCATTGTCAAATTTGCAAAACGAATTTCACTAGAAAACGAGGCAATGTGTCTTAGTTGGTTTTAAGAGCGGAGAAAATTAATAATTGAAAGAAAATTAACAGAAGTGCAGATGCTCTGGTGCTGGGCTAAAGCGTATGTGATTCAGTGTTCTGCGCATTCAGGCTTTCAGAATAAAAGCCAAAGATATCCCATAACTAGTCTCCTTTTTTGAGAATTTTCAAAATGTTCCAAAAAAGCAATCGTCTTTGATGATGTAAAATTGATTGAGTATACAGCAAAAGTAAATGTACACTATGGGTTAAATAAAATAAAAAATAAAAAAATTCTGAAAGCAATCGAAGGAATTTTCCCATGCATGCATGACTTCCAAATCAAGGCTGGTTGGTGTAAGTGACGGAGGCGAAAAAAACTTTAGTCAATAGCCATTGCCAGAAAGAAATAGAACTTTAATTTATTTATAAAAAAAAAAAAAAGACAATAGTAAGACGAGCTGGCAAGGGTAAAAGC
Source organism: Fistularia commersonii (assembly GCF_037954325.1). NCBI lineage: Eukaryota > Metazoa > Chordata > Actinopteri > Syngnathiformes > Fistulariidae > Fistularia > Fistularia commersonii. The sequence continues at coordinate 6,324,123 of NC_141286.1, forward strand.
ATAGCATTATCAAACTACCTCCAACGGCACTTGTATTTGATATGAATGAAAACCCATGTAAATAATGCAATACCAAAATAACAATACAAATATGTAGATGTTATCGAAACCGGAAAAGCCCCGCATTTTCTGCCGCAGCGTCAGTGGACGAACACCATTTCTAATTTTTAACGGAAATATGTAGATGTAGACATGATGATCAATGCTTCGTTGAAAAATAATGAATCTGTATGTGACGCAAAGGGAAAATTCTCCATTCGTCATGTGGTTGACATACAGTATCGGGATGAGTTACAGTCGACTGCTGTGCGCTCCTCCAAGGTGGTGCATTTAGAGGCATAAAACAATGGTCTTATCAGTCCACACCGTGTCTGTGCCAAAACAGTCGAGTCCGACCACAGCAAAAACACAGAGTGAAAATTTACAGTTTTGGGAAAACACTGTGATGCCCCGGCATTGCCGGAGGGGAGTGAAAATTTTGGGTTGGTCAGTCAAGGAGCTACTTATTTAGAGTTTGTCACTCTTTGTATAAAAAGTAGTAAGAAGTAAAAATATCCATCTCTTTGGTCTTCCTCTAGACCTCCTGCCTGGCAGCCACAACCTTAGCATACTTCTACTAAGTCCCTTAAGATACGAATTTGATTTGTTCCAGGAGAACAGATTTTTTCAAATCTTGAATGAATTTTCCCCGTTTAAAATAACAGAAAACAAATTAATTTGTTCCATCCCCCACCCCATCCCCCACCCCCCACCGAAAACTCTCAACATAAAGGATATTAATATAGAAAAACTCTGAAAAAGAATGATTTTAATTATGTAAGGGACACCAGAAAGAAAAATCATGGTTATTTCCCGGGTGAAGCAGCTAAGGGATGCCTGAAGCTGCGAAGCGTTCTTCTAGGTGAGAGCAGAACCAAATCAGAAGATGCAGCGACGTGATGAAGCGTATTTGAGTTGTGGTAGCTTCTTCGGCGCATACCGTGCGACTTTTGAATTTTGATTCGTAAAAAATTCATATATAAAGTGCTTCGTATCGTAAGGGGCCACTGTATTCGCTATCCCTCCTCTGTACGTGACCGAAACATCTGAGTCTGGCCTCTCTGACCTCAAATATCCAACATGCGCCGTCCCTCTGATGGATCCTATCCTTCCCCACTCCCAAAGAGAACGTGAACATCTTCATCTCCGCTTCCTCCGGCTCTACTTCTTGTCTTTTCTTCAGTGCCACTCTTTCCTAACCGTACAGCATCACTAGCCTCACAACTATCTTGCACACCTTTTCCTTCATTACGGCTGATATTCTTCTATCAAGACCACAGCTGACACTTTTCTCCACTCGTTCCAACCCGTTTTCTTCACCTCCGTAAATGCAAAATTTTCTTCACTGAAATATATATATTTTTTGTTTCATTTTCCTGTGATTTGCTTCCAAGATCCTTCTATAGCACACACACACACACACACACACACACACGCGCACACACAAACCAGGTGGATGTGCATGGTTTCACTTTTGATCACGCTTAGCTCCCATTCAGGTTAAGCTAAACTGACCAGACCGCCATGAGACGGTGATTGATAGTCTTTGTAGCTCTGGTTCTATGAACGTTCTCCTCTGTATGGAACACATCAGTGTCTCTTCGATGTCCTCCCTCCAACGTGACATCCGATACCATCTCGGTCCAAAAAAAAAAAAAAAAAAGGCCAGAATTGGAGCGGGGGTGATTTCGTGTTCTTCGGAGTGGCGTCGTCTGATCCAATGTTGTCACATTGGAAACAGACTCTAGCATGAGAACGCCCCTCATAAAAGTGCATTTTACTGCTGGTACGCTAAGCAGACTTGACCGCATGTTTTGTTCACTCCGAGCTTCTTAAAATGCTGTGACAACCCGCACACACGCACACCCACCAGTCTAATGCTATGTGCATGACGATACTGTACGTGTTTCCTGTGGAGGAGAAAGAGAGAAAAAAAAAAGAAGAAAAAAAAAAAAAGCATTATGTAATCTAACTGAAGCCTGTGATTTAGACTGATGTGGCCCGCTTGGAAATCAAAACCAGTCGGCCCGATGCAAATGTTCCCGCAAAGCAGAAAAACAAAAGTGACTGCTGAATGATGGATAACAACAATAACGCTGACGGCGGACGATTACACCTCCGTGCACGTAGGTGGCAGGTGCAGAGTTGTTACTGCACAGCCGCGAGGCAATGAACTTTGAAGGACTAATACATCCACAATGTGTTGATAACATAGCTTTTTTTTTTTTTTTTTTCTAAGCAATGAACACGTTAAACGTTCATGTCACCGGAATCACGTTTTGTCATGAAACTGACTTCCTATTGCTGGTGTTCGGCCTGAGCCACAAGTTCGACCGAGTTAAATCGCAATTGCGAATTTCATGGCAAAACGTCAAACGTCACTCTCTAACCGCAAATCTGTGTCGTCAGATTCGTTCTGAACTGAAAGCGAAAACTAAATCATTACTTCATACTCCTGCTTACAGAAGGTCAGATGTTGTTGTTTTACTTCACGAAACAGAGTTTAACGCTAAAAATGAATTCTAGCTCCCTTTCAGACAAATTCAATCAAAGCTGACTAATCCTTTGTTATAAAATGATAATAACGACATCTACAATTTTAGGGTTTTAAAAAAAGCAGATAATAAGCATTTTGTCTGAAGTCGATCTTTTTATTCTTCCTGTTTAAAAAGATTTATTGCAGACGCAGCAGCACTAACATGCAAAATAATCACAACAATAAGATTACAATGTAACAGATTATTAATAGGTTTATCATGTCACATGTTCCCGCAATCTGGACACGGATTCCGTTTTTACTTGCATATGTGTATTATTTAAATACCATGCCTTGACCCACCTGCAACAGAAATAGTAAGTACATCCAGAGTAAATGTACTGGGTGCTTTTTTTTTTTTTGTTCAAAGTATTGTTAGTGTCGTGTATTTTTCAAGTAGACTGGCATTTAGTCAGCAGGAAAATATGCTGCTGAGATAAGGTTCACAATGTGAGTTTTTAAGGTGTAGTCATAATGAACCCAGATTATTTATCGTATTAGTAATGTGAATATACTTGGCTCAGAAGCCATGTGCTACAGAATAAGGTCCTTGAAAAAGACCTGAAAGTCATGTTGCCCGAAGCAAATCACATTTCAGAGAAGGATAAATCCCGTCACGTATGTTTGTTTTACTTTTTTCTTTTCTCTTTTTTTCCTTAATTGTACCAGCCGGCGCTCCAGCCCCTGCTGACGTTCGCAGCGGTCGGAGCATATTTAAACTGGAGATAAGTCAAAGCTGGTTTGTCACAAAAGCGAAAGATATCCGCAGCGGGATACCGATAAAGCCGATGGTTTGGGTCAAATGGGGCTGATTGCACACCAGGATGACAGACATTATCAAAGTGCACTGAAAAGAAAGAGCGCTCCCTGTTTTGGTTTGTGTGTTTGTGTAAGATATCCCTGGGATGGCTTCTACTCTGAGCGTCCGGCTCCCTGCAAGAGGTCCTCCGAACCCTGGAGACTCATCAGCGAACGCGGCGGGTGAAGCCGAACGCATTAAACAAATGCGACGTGTCTCGATTTAAGACCGTGCTTCTTCACTCCGCACCTTTTACGAAATAACGCCGCTCGGCAGGCTTCGCGGCCGAGGAGCTCCCCCCGAACCGAACCTTTTCGCTCTCCAAAACTTTGAATAATTTCTCCCCCCTTTTTCTCCGGCCCACAGTTTGATAGCCTGCTATGGCCGCGGGCCAAAGCGGAGGAGGGGCCCCTTTTTCGGGATCAAAGTCTATTGGCATCTTCAGCCGACTCCTGCCATCCATCAGTCTCATCTCCTGCAGATAACAGAAGTTTTTTTTTTTGGTGCGTGAAAGCAAGCGGGCGTTTAAAAAGCGCAAAGCGGCTCTCATTGTCCATGCGTCGAGCAGCAGACGAGGTCCCGGGGGTGCCGTCTTCGGCTCTTCATCATTTCGACCTTTGCATGGGGATCTACCGGGGCGACTTCTATCACAATAACTATTATTCCAGACAGGACAAGTATAAAACTAAAACGAAGAGAGTTTAATGAGCCTGTGGTTTTTTTTTCAGCATGCTGCTTTTCATTACAGCCAAGATGATTGCTGAAACATTAGGAGAGCAGTTAACTAAGCCCGGCCCTTATTTTGCAAGGTCTCCATGGTAACATAAATCTTTGTAGACGCTGGAAAAACCCCTGTCCTTGTTACGTTTTCTTTTTTTTCAGGACAAGAAAAAAAGTGACTTTAGTAAGGATACAAGGGGGACGAACGTCTCTGTAGGTTATCACGAGGGCAAGTCTCTGTTGGCGGCCCGAATACGACATAAACGCATGTAATTTCGTATGCAAAGGGTTAAAACAATTTTTTTTTTTGTTAATGTTCAAGTAAAGTCACATCACCATTTTGGTCTCTCTTTCAACTGTACCCTCTGACAGCTCCCTCCACGCCCGTCAGCACGGACAGGGATCTTCTACCGACATCCAGCGACTCGTCAAATCAGAATAGGGTTTTCTGGGTGTCGGGCTTTTTCCCACCTCACTTACCTTTTTCCTCCGACCCTGATTAGAATTCACAATTCCCGACATGATATTATCAGCCGATGAAAACTATAGCCTTCGATCGGATAAAAGAAAAAGCTGAAATAACGTTGTCTTTCGAGTTCTCTCAATCTCACAATCTTAAGACACCTTAATTATTCACTTTAGAATAACACACAGACAGATTTATGGCAACTATAAACCCTTAGCTTTTAGTCCTTGATTCACAGCCCTCATCCTTTCGATCTATTTCCAGAGTTGATGCTAGAGCCGGGATTTTAAGAAAGTATGCAGACAGGCTGTGGTAAAAGTCAACTGAAGCTCGAGTTAGCTTTGAAGCACAGGCTTTTCTGTATCCTGTACGGTTCTGGTAAACAAAACTGTAAATCAGAGAAAATGTCCAACAATCAGCTCAGGTGAGACCTCAAACGTCCCCGACTATCTTGAAAGCTTTTAGCGTGAAATAACTGAAAGTCGTCCGGGCTTTCGGTTATTTCGGCCCATCGGCGTGTAAACATGGACATTCCATGACTGACGTGCGGTCGGGTCAGGAGAGCAAACGGTCTGGAGGGCAACGGCCGGCGAATCAGACGAGGGGAACATGGCGCCGCTTCAAAGCGGCGTGTGCGGTCAACAAGTGCACCTTGCATTGACTCAGGAAGTTCGCTTCAGTCTCTCTTGGAAAGCACCGACAATGTCAGCGGTTGGTGAAAAAAATGACTCTTTTCCCCAAAGTTTTCTCCTCGGTCCGTGCTTTTCTGATTCCTTTTTTTTATTTCATCCAAAAAACGTAATTCTGTTGGTCAGGTTTTGTCGTAATTCTGTCGGTCAGCAAGTGCACCGCATGCTGACTGAAGAAGTTCACTTCAGTTTCTCTTGGAAAGCACAGTGTCACCAGTAAGGGGGAAAAAAATGTTTTTTTTTCCACAGTTTTCTCCTTAGTCCATGCTTTCGTGTTTTCTTTTTTAATTTCATTCAAAAAACTTAATTCTGTTGGTCAAGTTTTGTCTTAATTCTGTCGGTCAGCAAGTGAACCACATGCTGACTTAGGAAGTTCACTTCAGTGTCTCTTGGAAAGCACCGACAGTGTCACCAGGAAGGGAAAACATGCTTTTTTTCCACAAGTTTCTCCTCAGTCCATTCTTTTCTGTTTTTTGTTTTTTTTTCATTTGATCAAAAAACTTAATTCTTTAAGTCAATTGTTGTCGAATCACAAGTCAAGTTAGATTTAATTTATATGGCAGTAAATCAAAACAGCTCTCCGACAACACTTTCCATGTAGAGCAGGTTTGTACCACACCGTTAACTGTTTTACGGAAAAACCAACTTGCCTCCCGTGAACAAAGACTTAGCGATGATAGCGAAACCATCGCTACGGAAACCTTGGATAGATCTGAACTCGATGTGGGCGGCGTTCTGCCAAGACCAATTGGGGTAGAAAGAGAGGGAGCGCAAAAAAGAAGGATAGAGAGATAGAAAGCAAGACCGTAACAGAGGCATGATGGGGTGAGACAGTCACATTAATAGCTTAAATATCCCCAAAAGAAATAAAAATGATGGACATCCAGCAAGACCTCTGCAGTAGATCAAGCCACAGTATCAGGAGAAGATATAAGGTCGCTAATATGCATCGAAGGGGACATAAGTGCAGACAGGATAGGACAAGTGGGAGGAATGAGAAAAATACAGAAGTGACTAGGGGCTAGCCTAGCACTAACTACACGCTTTCTCCAAAAAGAGAGGTTTTAAGCCTATTCTTAACTGATTTTCACCCACACAATTCTTTTCATGTGATTTTCATTGTGTTGCCATTGTGTTTTATGGGTCCTTAGGTAGCTTCAGGCTGCTCACTGATGTTATTAATTGTATGTTTGTTTCCCTCCTCCCATCGGCCCATTAAAATTGATGAAAACTGTATTTTATCCAGGATATTGTATTGGTAAAATATACCCAACGTTAGTGATGGTGTTACTTATTTTAACGTTAGTGTTCTAGGGTTAACCAGCTTTACAGAAGAGGAGCTCAGGAACTGAATCCTCCAGCTTCCCCGCTCTGCTTTTAGAGACTCCGGGGACCCCCAAGCGTCCCTGCGTCCTGGGACCGCAGAGCTCTGGGTAGGGGGGCCCTTGCAGTTCTTGGAGATACCATGGCAAGCAGCCATATAGGGCTTTCTAGGCCAGAAGAACAGGAGCTGGTGCAGAGGTGATGGTACTGGAGAGATGTGGTCCCTCATACTAGCCCTGTTCTTTGCCGCTAATACAATTTAGCATTATTGCATTGCGGCGAGCATTTAAGTTTGATGCTTATTCCAGGGATGGAACATGAGAAATAGCGAGTACAGCCAGTCTTTGACATTTTATTTAAATATTGTTAAAGCTACCCCACCCCACTCCCCGTTTGTCACAATTTGTATATCAACTGGAAAGTCGTGTCCCCCCGAGAGCAGTGAGGGTCAAACAATTCCCATTCTCATCGTGGAAAATACTCCCTTGTCCTCGGCCTATGATGGTAGCTATAGGTCTCGTGAAAGAGCAGAATCATTTGTCACCCCCGGCGTGTTCTCGGCCCTTTTGGCCAAACATGGTCCTGGCTGCTTCGATCGGGATCATCTTGAGTCCTGCTATTTTAAAACCGGAAAGCTGACGCTCAAGGATGGATAACAATCAACGGGGAAGCGAGGCTTCGCGCTGCTCCGTTTGGAGATGGAGTCTTCGCTTCTGTGCCGTTCAGCGAATGTTTCCGCCTTATCCGTTAATCCGCTGCTCCTGGTACTCGGTCGAGGGGAAAGTGGAGTTCTCCAAAAAAAAAAAAAAAACTGCCTTGTCAAATGATATTCACAGTTTGTGAAAATAATTCTGGTTGAATTGACGTGCTCGTTCATTCAGGGTTCAGCCTTGGACTTCAGCACCCAACCCCATCAGTGACATTCAGGGTTAAGGTTAATACAACACCGTGGCTTAGGTTAATGTTGATAGCAGAAATTGAAGAAACACCTGGCTTGGCCCGCGATATCAGCTTTTTTGTAAGATCGGCATTTCTCTATTTCTCGATTGCGCAACAGCAGTAATCCCACGGAAAAAGGGAATTGATTCATAGAAGTAGTGTTTACCAACTAGTGTATCCCACCAAAGAACACATAGGCTTGTAGATTTCTTTTTAAATGTTCTATTTTGACTGGATCACATCAAACCATGAACGCTGATATGACTGAATTGTACATAAAATATCAGCATGTAGTTATATATTTATATACAGCTGCAACCTTGCTTTTAGTCGGGTCTTTTGTTTTGAGTTTAGTGCGTGTTTTTTCGACAAAGATCCGGTCAAACAAGCGTTAATCTTGAACTCTCCCCTGACGTTCGGCCAGCGAAACCAAACTTGCAGCCGGTTGTTTACAGCCCTCCACATGCATTTAATTCTGCAACGGTGATCAGTTTGACTTTGCGGTTCGCTCGACGTAAAGAAAGGCCAACTCGAGGCCTCAGTGGTTCCCATGGACTGGAAAACATTAACCCTTCATGCTCATTAGGCACATGAGTCCCGGTTTGAATAGGTGGACAGGCCTCCGGTTGGAGAAGAGAGGCGGAGGGTGCAAATAGGAACCCAGTCCGCTCTTGGCCGAGGCCAGCGTCAACTCTTTGGTCGTTGTGTAACGCAGATAATGTGATTTCCGGCCGAGAGCTCCCCGTCACACCTCTCTGCGACGGCGACCCACTGTAATGAGCTGTGAGTGATGTTCTGAATACTCACCAAAGCTAACATTCAATAGACCCCCTCCTCCATTCAGAATTCCAGGGGCGATGTCCAAGCGCCGTGAAAGCAGCGAGACTCGGCGAGGACACTGTGACGCCTTCAGTGTCTGTTAACAAAAAGCCAAGGCAGGAGATGAACAAGGAAGAGGAGCCGTGCAGGCCAGTCAAACAGAGGAGTCATGTGAAATACTCCATTTCCACATACAATATGATCAATCTGTTTTGTTCATTTTTGCCTCTTGAGAAAGTCGCCATAATTGGATTATATTTACAGTTGCATTCCCAAACCGTTTTTATGGACTTTAGGGACAACATTCTGTTCATTAAAACCACTTGTTTACTGCCGAAAGCCTGAAATGCTGTTTTTTTTTTCTCTCCAGTTTTATTTTCAACCTAATTTAAAAGAGTTTGGAAGATAACTGAATTTTATCTTTTCAAAGGATGACCGTTTGGATGTCACATCTGAGGCAGTTGCGCTGAAAACCTCTCTGAAATCTGACAGTGTCTTTTTTTTTTGGAGAAACATAGCACAGTTACAAGCCGGCGCCGTCCAAGCCAGACATTTCAGGGCACTTTGACAAGCTTTTTCGGACGAAGGGAAGCCGTGCTGGATGAGTCCGTCTCACGGCGGACAAAGTAAGGCGCGCTGCACGCCGTGGAGGCAAAGGAGCGAGGGGGAAAAGGAGACGCTCAAGTTGATTGCAATTTGCAATTTCACCAAATCCCTCTTAAATCTTATCCAATTCATTGTGACCTCCGTCCTTCCCCTCCCTCCTGTTCAGCGTTTCCACCCGACATGCCATCGCGCCACTTCATCTCGACAACTTCTTCCAACGAGTGATTTAACCCACCGCACGATTTCTGCTCTTTTAGCACAACAATAACACGTGACATCATTTCATCGCACCCGGTCTACCAACGCAGCCTGTCCATTCTGGTTTACACCAAGAGCTCTTAAACTGATGAGTCACTCCAGCTTAACCCAATTGTCTGCGGCTGAATGGCAACTGTTATGCAAATGTACGTCTCATTGTAGAGTTAGAATTCTTTTTCCCTTGAGCTTAGGGCTGCCAGAGGTTTCTGGACAATGCCCTCACCTGGTGAGCTTAAATACGGCTTTGCGATGCCCGGGGGTGGGGGGGGGGGGGGGTTGTTTGTGTTTTCGTCAAACTGCACATCTGGTAAACTGGTCGTTTGACATTTCAGGTGAGATCTTGTGGGATTTGGAGCGTCTGGGTTTTGATGGAGCATTTACACAGCTGGAGCCTCCGTGCACCAAGAATAGATCAAAAAGGATCAACTGATACAGTCTGAAAACAAAAAAAGGGGGTCCACGAGGATCCACTGATACATTCGCTCAATGACATTATTTTTTTTTTTTTTTTTTCATATTTATGTTTTATTATTGGTAAGAAAAAAAAATTGGCTACCTCTTGAGTTAAGACTGGAAAAGACTTTTCATTCCCATTCCACTTTTATAGACATTGACTAAACATAATCAGTCAGAGGGGATGCTATAATACATTTTAAAATACACAATTTTACAAAGTTAACAAAGGGTATCAATGCTGAAAGCAACTGGCATCTCTGGGTCACTTCCTTTACGTGTTAGTGATGTTTACATTACACTGATGTAAAGTGATTGGGGGATACATACACAGCAACTTTTTAAGGACATTAATCACATTATAAAATCATGAATTCACTATCTTCTCTGTTTTGTCTGGGTTCAGGGTCACTGCTGGGGTGCTTGAGCCTATTCCAGCCGGGATTGGGAGAGAGCCATGCAATCCATAGGGTCACATATAAAAACACACAACTATTCACTCCTTTTAACACATCCTGGCAATTTAGCATCTCCAATGAACCAATGCATTACTTTGGATTTTGGTTGGAAAGTGTAGAACCCAGAGGTTCCCCACACAGACATGGGGGGGAATGTGCAAAAGGAAAACAGAAATACCCCTGTGAGGAGGGAATGCTAAAGCTCTCTCCTTCCTTATGTGTGTGTGTGTATATATATATATATATATATATATAAAATGTGTGTGTGATGATATGTGTGCATGTATATATGTATGTACATTTATCTATGTATGTCTGTTTGTATGCATACGCTTATGTGTATGTATATGTGTTTGATGTATATGCATATATATATCTATATTAAGAAGTCCATTTTACAAAGCACCTGCCGGTCACAAACCTTAATGAAATGTGAGTGTCATTCGCATCTAATTTCACGTAAAATGTCACTAAAGTCCTTTCCACTCATCTGGGAACGGACTTTAAAACATCCTTTTTTTTTTTTTTTTTTTAAACGATTTCCTTGGCCGTAACAACACTCACCAGTCTATCCACATCTGAGACGTTTAATGAGCAGCTGGCATGTTTATAATAAAGCCGAGACTAAACAGTCTAGTCCAGTCAGGAAGGTTTACCTGGATTATTTACTCTGCAGTCGGCCGCCGTTTCAAACATAGAGCTGGAAGAAAGTCGAAGCAAGTGACAAGACTAAGTGCTATTTCTTATATCCTAATATCCTTCACTAATAGCGCACACTTATTATCAAGACAATATAATCGACGGTGACATCTTGTATTCGAAAAAATTGTGCATTTGGACCCTCGAGAGTCAAAAACCCTCAGGACGAGGCTGTCCAACTCTGTGAGTCATCTGTCCGACAATGCTTTTTCAGCGGGGCGTGTTGTTATAGCGCAGCTGGGACGGCGGAGCTTGAATCAGCAGAATACCAAAATGGATGAATGAATGTGGTCTCGTCGGCAGTCACGCTTTAGCCGGGGGGGGGAAGAGGGGGTTGCTGAGGTATCAGGGCTGTCTCATCTCATGTGATGGAGGACTGCGTGGCGCAGCGGAAACCGCTGTAACGGACACCGCCGGGGTGACGGCACTGTCACGCCGAGGAATCTGCATACATTTGTGTTCATATACGTACTTTATTTTATACAGCTAGATGAATGTATACATAGTATACAATACAAAAAGACAACTGATAAGAAAAAAAACATTACCTGTACAAGATGTGGAAAGGAATAACTGTACAATACCACCTTTTTAGATGGTAATTGGTTCCCCTGGACCGAGACAGGCATGACGTGAAGTACTTTTTGAAGAACATCGGTATCAGTCAGTTACACATCCTTGATTACGGATCCAGATCTGTCATCACTCCGCATTTGACACGATCCAGGCCTTTTTTTTGTGTTGTTTTTTTTTTTTTCTTTTAATCAGGAATGTTCAAATCAAAAGTCTCCATCTCTTAAATTCCTGTCTGCTAAGGTCACGGATACGGTCTCCCTTCCGTCTCCTCCGCAGACGATTTCATCCGTCTGTCGACATCGTAAACACGTTCGTCGGGTAGTGCGTCACGGCGCTTCGAAACACAAGGCGTGGTAACAAAACTGGACCTCTGAGAATGCACTGAAAGTTTTCATAGATATTTAGAAGAACGCTATTGAGAAAATACTGGGGTCTAAATGACTCCAAATATTTGTCCTGCATCCGCTTGTCACTGCCTACTGCAATCTGACATTAGTCCGAGGGAGACCGAGCGACGGCTGTTTTTAGGCATATGTTCCCTTTAATTTCACCACGTGGCTCACACTAAAAGTAAGCATATTCTGCACTACATAAGTGGCAGACTTTTAAGAATACCATGTGGGTATATTAACTAACTATATCAAGTCTGATGGTTGGTTTGTCGTCGTAGATGAGAGGTAATGAAGCTGCTGAGCTGAAGAAAGGCAAAAGGTTGTGGTGACAGAAGAGCTGACAGCAGCTCATAAGCATTTACTCAGCCCATGTGACAATTCCGCTGAATAATAAATTGATATTCCATCAAGAAAATAGACATACGAATAATAAAACGGCCGGTAAAGGGTGGATTAATGTCTATAAATGGCTACAATACAGAGCTGCCTCTACTAATTTCTATCCATATTTACTTTCTTGATTAATCTTTGGTCCACAAAAATAGCAAAATCATTAAACTGCAACTTTCCGGAATTGAAAATTACCCGCCGAGATGTCTGATATATCAAACTATATAAATCTTGAATATTTTCCATTTTATATTATATACAATACTGCAAAGTGCCCGAGTCTGAGCCGGAATCATTGAGGATCGTGCATGGAAAATAACATCAACAATTAATAAGTTATCAACACTTTCACAGAACACAGTTATCAATTGCCAAAAGGAAGGACTGATTGGTCGAAATCAAGTGAAGTGCCGAGCTAAATTGTGTATTCGGTTCAAATGAGATCGTCTGGAGAAGTCGATCATTTTTATCCTCCGTCTTTTTCTGTTTTAATCCGAGGAGCTGATGCAGGTTCATTTCCAGAGCTCCCACTCTGTCACACCTCCTGCCACGATAAACATATTTTAACAGGCTTTATTTGAGGTAAATAGCTAACAAAAACATAATAATGACCTATATATGCGGGCCGTCATCGACACCATGCCTTAACAGTTTTCAGCTTTGCTGAACCGCCCTCTGTGCCATCAGTTGTGTTTTCCCCTGCGGGCTATAAAATGTAATAAAAGCAGTTTCTCGCTAATGATGCCTAATTTGTGCTCTGCCTGACATAGCTGTCTGGGCTAAACTAGATGAAATATATGTTGCAATGAATGTCTCAGAAGGCGCTCTCCGGTTTTATTTTATCTATCTTATGGACCCAAGTAGTGCCTATGTAGAATATGTGGATATTCATTTTGGCAATTAAAATTCAAGATCACTTCAGAAGCAAAGCAGATAATTGTTTCACAGGTACCGTGAAGTTCTTCGGGTCGTCCTTGCGAAGGGACGCCCAGAAAGACTAAGGCTCTGCAGAAGGTTACAACTCTTTGGTAGCAGTGAACCACTTTGTGACGTGTTGGTTTGCTTAAATCTGGCTGCAACATTAAAATGGTCTACATTCACTGCAAAGGGCAGATATCCCATGATGTTTATGCTTCAATGTGGTTCCAACTAAACAGTTATTTGTCACAGAAAAATTATTTTGGTCACAAGTGAAATTCAAGGATTCCAATATGTACTTAGGAAGACAACGTCGAACCGATGGTATTGATCATTTTGTCATTCGGGTGGACTGGGAAGCACCAAAAAAACAATTCTCAAGTTAAAGAGAATGGATGGCAATATGACAGAATGCTGATTTTCATTAAAACACACACACACATGCGTGCACACACACACACACACACACACACACACACACACACACGCACACATACACACAATAGTTTGACAGCAGCCAATGAACAGGAACAACAAAAACAACGACCACATAAAAAAGAAATGAATCGTTTCAGGTTGAATGTTGCAGATACAGTACTGCGTTTCACATTTCCATGAGTTCATCACCAGAATGGGACTAGTGTCAATTCACAGGTGAGATGTTGGCTTCTCATGACAGCAAAATGTTGAAGCTGACTCTCACAGTCCTCCCATTATTTTTTTTTTCTCCATTTGTCCTGAACCTTTATTTCCCCTCTCATTTTGGAACCTCATCCCACACATACCAGAGAATTAAAATACGTAAGCAGATGCATATGTCCTGGAAGAGGTAGACACTCCGCAGTCCAATCTGCTACTGATGATTTGACAGTTAAGGGTGAGGCGGCTTTTCTTGTCTCTTTCCAAAGCAGATGTCTCTGTCTTTTTGAGCACGGAGGAAGACCCTCTCTGTCTCCCTTGAATTTGTTTAGTTAGGTACACGCTCCTTGCGGCAGGCTTTATGTAGATGTGCTTTGCCCCGACGAAAAAAAAACAAAACAAAACAAAAAACATTCAATCATGACCGTGATGACCGTTCCACGCGATCTTATCTCTTCGACCACCTGGAATTGTTTGCATTTGTAACTCTAGCATGGCCTTAGATTGCAGAGGTCCAGTTCTTGAGGCTTCCTCTTTCCAGAGCAGTGGTCTCTGGGTAGACTCAGACCGTTGTCGGTCACACACCGCACCAGGCGCCTTTTAAAGCCTCTTCCACAGGTCTTGGAGCAGTGAGACCAGGTGCCCACGTCCCACAGGGGACACGGATCCCCACATGCTCTCACCGCTAACGGCTTGTCAGAACTATCGCAGTCCGCTGCAGGAGCCCCTTCCTTACTCTGGCACTGCACTAGCCTCTTCTGCATACCGCTACCACAAGTCACCGTGCAAGCATCCCAGTTTCCTGTCGCCCAGTGGCTGACCGGCCTTTTCCCCATTAGCTGCTTCTTGGCTTCCACTTTATTATCCTTCAGTATGCTATTCTGCGCCGCGTGGCTTTTCTCCTCCTTCCGTAGAGTCTTCTCTTCCTTGCTCTCCTTGGAAATATAGAAGGAGTAGCGCACCCTGGGGGGAGTCATCTTCCCAACTGAGAGCACCTCCACTGTCAGAGACTCCTGCAAGGGTCTGATGGCCTGGATAATCTCTACAGATGTGGAGGTGCCGCTGTAGCGCAACAGGCTCCCCCGCACTAGCAGGTCCCGCTCCACGGCCGATACCACATAGTTGCCATTCAGCAGGTACTTTCCGTGCTTGTTCTTTAACGCCAGGTAGTTTTCGTCGCCGACCATTCCTCGATAGCCGCGCTGACGGATGTCGATGTTGGCAGCTCCGACGGGCAGCGTCACCACGAAGTTGTAGCCATGACTGGGAAAGCGGGGAGATAGCATGTATTAAGGTTAAATTGCCAATCCCTGGGGAGGTTTTTTTTTTTTTCATATTACAGTTAATTGACTGATGTGGTTTATTACGACATTTCTTTGTGTTCGGATGAGCGTCCTGCGTCAAGTAGACACCTCATGCACTTCCATTGTTGGTCACATACATTATACATGTGCGTAAACTGACAGCTCACTAATCATGAAGTTGATCACACAACATACTGTCTGTAAGTTAAAAATAATTCATTTTGCAGGTACTGTCAGCAGGTACCGTTTGCTCATCAGGATAAGTGGTTGGGTTTAGCATTCGACCGGATTGACATTGCAATTCCATGCAAATCACAATATAATTATCAATGAGGTAAGATGTTGACAGTATCATTCACAATACCAACATTGTTCCTACTGTCTTGTTTTTAACATAATCCTACCTCTTCTTCTCTCTGTTAGAATAAAGAAAAAACGTCTCTGCGGAAAAATCTCGCTTGCTAGCTAATGATATAATTGTTTTGAATGAGGCCCCAATTTGTTATTCTTTTTTTAATATCATCAGTCTTTCTTATTTAACATGTATTACAAAATACATTCCCGTAATGTTGTGTCTTTTCCACCCCATTTACCACAAGTAATAATTCATTGTCAATGAATAAGTGTCAGAGGTTCTTATTCATCTACTGATTCCAAAGTACAGTTGTGATTCTCATTTTGAAGACGAAGAAGAAAGAAAGAAACCTAGACTTAATCGACAACTACTCAAATGTTTGGAGAAACTCCTTACATGGGTTTGGTGAACATTCCTGAGACTTTCTTGCAGCCCTGGTTGTCGCCGCCGCAGACACCGCACTTGTCGAACTTCTTGTTCGAGTCAAGTTTCCCGTCGCATCCGGCCTTGATGCATCTTCCCTGGACACATACAGCCGTGGTGTCCGGGGAGCAGGGGGTCCCATCTACAACCTGGAAGTGGCGGGAGGGGCGTGAAGATCGCTAATCTTTTATCTTCAACTTATCTCGTATGAAAATATGACATCAAACATAGGAAAGAGTACAGCTTTACCGAGTACATTAAAGTTAGCATGTTTCTTTGTTTAAATCTTAAATAACTGCTTACAAGCCACATCAGTGAAGTGAAACTGTCCCTTTACACCTCATCTTTGCACGATAACTTGTATTTCGTCTCTTCTTTTGGAGAAAACCCATCTATTTCTCTTTCCTGTGCGTCCAATCAGTGTGATTTATCATTTACCATTGAATTCAATAGCATTTTCACAATTGGAAAATTACATGGGTCAAATTTTAAAGTCAGCATATACCTTTGGAGCTAGGACGTAGAAGTATCCTGTCCCGTTGGCACGGCAGATGAGTTTGCATTTATCCTTGGGTGAGATACCGGAATATTTGGGGACCCAGACCACAGAAGGGCCCAGTCGGTTGGTGTTCAGGTTGAGTCCGTTGAAGGCCTCGCACTGTTCTTCCCGGAAACTCTTACCTAGATGCATAAAACAGCTCAAAATGTGCCAACGAAAGTGCGATCTCCCCACCGTGGTTTAACTTGTCACGGCGTATTACTTTTGACTGCGTGAGTGTGCGGAACCGGAATGTGGCGTACCTGTCTCAAGGCAAGGGTTCAGATTGCAAGAACGATATTTGATACGAAGGCCGTAGCAGTATTTGCCACCATTCTCAGGTACGGGGTTGTTACACTCCCTCCTGGCCAGCTGGACGCCTCCGCCGCAGCTCCGGGAACAGTCTCCGAATGCACCCCACTTCCCCCAACGCCCGTCCACCTGTGTGATCGGGGAAAAAAAAAACGTCAGTCAATCAGTTCATCATAGACCATTTCAAGCGCCGTCTTTAGAGAATATCTCACCTTCACATGCATGGTGGTGTTCTTATCAGCGCACACCCCTCGGTAGCAGACCTTGCCATTGCCGCAGCCGGTGCCGTCCGCCCAGGGAAAGTGTCTGGTTTGGCAGACGAGCTGTCCGCGAGCCTTCCCGGTGCACCACAACTTGGAGCAGGGCTGCATGTAGGGGCAGGGCTTGGAACCGGGACCGAAGGCCAGCTCGCACTGACGATGTAGGCTGTAGCTGGAGCCAGGCAGGTTGTCTGAGAGCGCCAGCTGCTTCTGAGGCTGATCCAGCAAGCAGTCTCCTATAATTGAGAAAAAAACAAAACAAAAATGCAATTCTGTGAGATCAAACAGCTGCCTTCACTCACACAGATATTAAAAAAAAAAAAAACAAGCGTTCAAACATTTTTTTTACGTGAAGGCAGAATGGCGATGAAATCTTAAATCCCGTCCAATCAATAGCCCTCTGGTCAACTTTGGTTAAAATTGTCACAAACGGAAAAGTCTGAGATATTTAACACGCAATAGCCCGTCATCAAACATCTGTAGTACGCATGCAGTACATGGAAATCATGTCACAATAATTCAATGGACTATGGGTGTAAGAGTGGCCCATTTCAAGATAAATCTGTCTCAGTGTTTGTCCAGCACATCTGGCTCAATAACTCACCAATGGAAAAAGAACAATTTGAGTTTAATGATCTTTTTCCAATATACAAATCAGTCAATATCCACAGAAGAGCTGCCAGATGATGAACAACTGCAAATGCGGATAGAAAATAAACTCAGCTCTTTTATTAGCATCAATATGGATGCTGAGGGCCCGTAGTGATTATTGCGTTGGCATCAGTTGCTTCTTAGGTAACAGTGCTGTTTATGGAAATGCATGGACCACAACAAAGTGTGTGTTTGAATGTGTGTGTGTGTGTGTGTGTGTGTGTGTGCACTGTCCAATTTTAAGTCAACAATTATAAATAATGAGCATGTTTCTCTTATACATTTCCAGTGAATTGCCAGGAATACCTTTAAGGCATCACAAATGTTCGTAAGTGTTTACAAAAGCACTCTTCACAACGTTTTCAGCGTCTTCCTAGTCATGTTGTCGGATGTCCGGGGTTTGAAAATTGGCAGCGAAGAATTCCCAGAAATCTATCCGGCGGCGTTTGACGTAACCCGGGTTTGATAGCACGCCGCCGCGAAGGATAACTTGACAGTAGGGACGTCATACATTTTAGTTTATCAAGACTGAGTTGTCTAGATGTTCTAAATCTGGCATTTCACAGCTCCGAAGTCCAAAGAGATGTAACTGTCTCTTTTCGGCTTAACGCCGCACTTTGTTCCACATCTGGTTTCTCCTGCTCCTGCTTGCTGTTTGTTGCCGAGTGTGTTTTCATCCACCGGGTATTAAAACAGTTAAGTTGCAGCTGGACACATAAACAGCTGTAAAGTTCATTGACAGATAAACATTCATCTGGAAAATCTGTGAAATCCGCGAGGAACCACACAGTATCTGCAGTTGTATAACTACAAATTCTGCCTTCTTAATTTGATATTAGATTAAATAGGATTAGATTAGATTACAAGGACATGACAACAAAAATGCAATATCATATTTTAAAACACTTGTAGAGGTAGTAGCCTTGGCGAGCTGTTGATATACCCATTTCCAGCTTCAGATATATGAATCTGGCATTCCACAGTATCTCAACATCATTTATTAAACCTACATGGAAAAATATTTAGATGTTTTTTTTCTTCTCCAATCTTATCCTGTGTCATTGGTCTTTTGAGTTACCGCAAGCCCGTCTTCTTCACTATCTCTAAGACCGCTTCCTTAATGCTATTCTTGTGCTTCGTCCTCCTCTGGAGTCTGTCAAGGGGCTGCACCCTGAGCATTGGGACCAAAGCCGCACCCAGCAGCATTTGGCCCTAATTTGGGACATTTTTGGCACTTGTTGCTTCAGTTACAGCACTGGCAAGTGTTGCATCGGCCAGATGTGGCCCAAACGTAATGAGTGAGGCTTGACTTTGGTCAGATGTGGACCACATGATGCGGGACTTGTGGCTAAGTTCAGGCAAAAACAGCCAAACGGTCCTGAGTCCACTGTTGGCTGTTAGAGGACTGAAACCGCGGGTCACATCAAGGTTGACATCAATCCATTCATTTTAAAAACAGAAAGGTATGTTTAATGAGTAAAAAGAAATGGCTATCTTGGTCAGAAACGCCAGAATGATTCCTCAAAGTGCAAAAACAATAATGGCGGCGAATATAAAGGGGTAATATTCTTGCTAGTCAGTTTATATTGTGTATTTGCAAGTGTATTTGCAGTCTCTATGTCCTCTATTGTAAGTCGCTTTGGATAAAAGCATCTGCCAAATGTAATGTAATGTAATATATTCATAGTATTTCAGCATTGCGCAAGTATTTTTAGGTAAACACATCTAAAAATGCTTGTGCAATGCTAAAATGCTATTAATATAACCGTGGAGAAATTTCCTCTTTGCAATTAACCCATCATGGATGAACCATGAGCAGTAAGCGCTGGTGGACCAGTTACGTGTTGTGTGTTGTGAGGATTAACAAAGGATAAATTACTCTTGCTAGTTTATATTCTTGGCATTTTAGCATTGCACAAGTATTTTTAGACATGTTTAACTAAAAATACCAGAGCCTTACTTTTTCATATCAGTGGTCAAATAAAAAAAAAAAAAAAGAATAACAGGTCTCTTACCTATCCTGACCTTAGTTCAATAACAATTTTCTCTTTTATTGGAATGATCGATATGATGAACTTGGTCTTATGTAGTTTGGGGGTTACTGCTTTTTATCAAAACAAATCAAAAACAGTCACAGTGTACTTGCCGTATGGATTGGAAATCGAGAATTAGACATATTTCATCTTTGTAAATAAAAACAATGGAGGTGTTCATTCTTGATGCGTCAATATCAAATCTGAGATTTACTCCCAAGTTATTGCATTGCAAATGCATTTTGAAAATGTTTCTTAAAAAAGTGCGTCCACTTCAGCTAAAACTACTTTGACTTTTCTATACCATGACCCACTTTTATCGCACCCGTTTCCCCCGGAGGATATTTTTCCATTCGTCAGAGCAAATCATAAGACGAACTACGTCTAAACATGTGACATGTTTTGTTTACATCAGCGGCCGTTTACTTCCAAGTTAAATATCAAATCGAAATCACCAAATCAATGGTGGCAAAGGGAGCGCGGGTCTGCTTTTCGCAAGTACAATTAGATTACAACCAGCTGAGAACACGTAGTCTGGACAGAATTAGCGGTCCTTCTACGTCCATAGACATATACAGGAAGTGTTTACTCACCATGACCTCTGTCCAGGAACTCGGTAATGATGGCTGCGCTGCACACAGACCAGGGCCGACTCCTGTCAATCTGAATCAGCGTTGGAGACATCATGTGGTTGTCCTTAAGCTTCCCGAATACCTCTTCACACGCCTTCACATTGTCATGGGGCATGTTGAAGACGTGGCCTAGAGGGGACGAGG
Source organism: Fistularia commersonii (assembly GCF_037954325.1). Lineage (NCBI taxonomy): Eukaryota > Metazoa > Chordata > Actinopteri > Syngnathiformes > Fistulariidae > Fistularia > Fistularia commersonii. Next base: position 6,344,494 of record NC_141286.1, read on the forward strand.
GTGGGGGGGGGGGGGGGGTTGAAGAGACAGGGAACATGACTTGTACCTTTTTTAATTGCACATGAGCGTTTGTAAAACATGAGTAGGTGCTGGGGTTAGGACTCCAAGGTGATCAGCGTGACATTTTAAATTCTACTTTTTCGACCGCGTGTCACCACATCACCTTGGCAGGACGAGCTAAACTTGGACCGATTCGATGCTGATGTCATCGCAGACAGGAATGCGGCTATGCATGGGAATATAAAAGCATGGCACGCGTCCATGTGTTGCACTCCCTCTGACAGGGGAATTCAGTTTCCAAGGAAATTATTCCATTCCTTAAATAAGAACATATACTTTCCAAAACTTCAAAAAAAAAATCTAAACTGTGGTTTCAGTGTGTTCAATCATAGCGCAGGATCATTTTAAGGGGAGATTGTGTAATTACTTAACATATATTAGGAGGCGGTAAACCTATGCCTCTCTTGGGGCCTTGGGAGTTAGCCTAGATGGGCATCTGGTCTCAGGCAGGGGCTCTGCTTGTTTTACAGTCATCTCAATCACCGCTTGTTGAAACAAGTATCACTGGCTGAATTAAGAGGATTAGATTAACACAAGGTTTTCCGTCGCACGAGTCGGATTACCTCGGCTAAGACGTCGAAGAGTTTAGCAGCTTTCTCCCTTACTTGAGATTAACACAGGTATTTTGCAAATGTAGCAAAGCTGCGAAAAAGCTGTCGAACTTGAACGAGATTACGCTCTCAGCGTCGGTTATTCGTGATTTATCGCATTTGGTGTTGGACTGAAGTTAAAGGTGGGAAACCATTGCATAAACATCCGTACAAAACAATTAACTCTGTATCTGCTTTTAATTTAGCCAGCAAGTCAGCAAACAGAGCGGGGAGGCGAAGGATGCAATTTCAAAAATATCTCGAAATCATTCTATAAGTGCCATTTGTATGAAAAACTGATTAAAATATAAGCAAAGGTCTAACATGTGGGTTAAGTCAGAAGCTAGAACCAGTGCGTGGTTAGCGTAGCAAAAGTGTGATACAAGAGACAACTCGATGCGGTGCTCTTGTGCGATAAAGATGGGGATTTACGTCTCCAAAGTTGTTATCCTGCAGATCGGCACTAAAAAAAACGACAGAGGGCATACCAGATGCGCGTCTTCATCGAAGCAAAGACTTTCCAAAATAGCGTATGGGTTGAGTTGAGCCGAGGTCCTTGTATCCAGGAGCACACTTGGCAACTTCCATCTTTGCATATTTATTTGGTCGCTCCGGTAGAGTGCAAATGTAAAATCGAACTTGATAACGCGAAAAGTAATCATGAATGCTGCTTGAAAAGTCACTAAAATCCCGCCAAATTATGTAATGCGCTAATTATCAGATTTGTGATGTCGCGTGTCAAAGGGCATTCTGCCTTATTTCAGACGCCATCTGGATGCTTCTGCTGCCTTCCACTGTTTTATTACCTGACAATGGAGACTGAAACCGACTCTCAAAAGTTGACATGCTAACCTGCGTCCACTTCCGAGCCCAGATTGGACGCTCATTGCCTGAATCATGTTTTTGACTTTGATAAAACGGCCTGTGATTTCAGCTACTTAATGCAAAACTGATTAAATAAGAGAAAGAAAAAGGTTTGTTGGCTGCGTGACTTGCAGGTTTTAATTTGGAAGTGTAAATGTTAAGATATCGGAACACGCCTTGTCATTTCCTGAGCCTGAGAGCTACTAAAATCAATATTACTGTCCCTTTGTTATTGCGGTGGGTGGAAAGTCCGTCATGGGAAAAAATGCAAAGGCTTTTTCCCCTTGTGTAAACGCTTTTTTTAATCTGCTCATGATTTATCAAGAGACTCTTTTCTTTTGTCCCTCACATATTCGTGTTTTCTCATGTTTCTAATTTGCTGTCCCTCTCAGCGCAGGCTTTCTTGCACAGGCTTTTTCTTAATATGGGAGCTACCCATCTACCCGCCACAGCTCCGCAATCGGTGGTTCCTTTTGTGTAAATCTGTCTTTAAATCAGCGAGCTCTTCCACCTGCCGGCATTAATCCTACTACTCTGTCTTGATTAAGTGTTATATGAAATCTGTGCACATCCAATTATATGCGCCGTACTTGAGATGCTGCTCCCATGTGATGTCAGTGCAATCCATCTATTTTTTTTTTTTGGGACAATCATCAAGGAGGCCGGAAGGCTGCCACTTCTGTAACAGCCCCTCTGACACTAACTGGACACGTGCACAGAAGTTCGGCGGTCAGTAGCAGGGCAGCACGAGGAACACAGTTTAGGCTCATCATAAATATTTGACACTTATTCGGCAAAACAGAAACTCTTCCCTAAAATGCCAACCTTGTCCGAATGGCAAAGTCGTGGAAGCTCGCTAAGGATCAGCCTGCTTCTTGGGCGTGCTTCGCCTGGAGGGTATGACCGAATTTAAGAAAAAAAAAAAGTAATGGAAAACATAGCGTGGCGCAGTCTGCTGCAACACAGGGGCTATTTTTATTTAAGTTTTCCTCATTATTTAATCCTTTGGCCACATTTAACACGAACACCTGACGTGACGTAAGGAAAAGCACAAATACGATTTACTTGAAATTTCAGCGTCTGTTCTGTTGGTGTAAAACCAACAAAAAAAAACAAGGTGTTGCGTTTAAGACGGAGCACCTTCTTTTTGATTAAGAGTTGCCATACGCAAGATGCTGTGGTGACATCGGCAGACACTCATGCCTCTTGCATCTGCCAGCGTTGCAACTATGGCGTTGAGCGTAGATCGCAAAAGCAGCCTAAGGGATTCTGGAGACCCTCTGGTTTTAATTCCGCCCATCTAATTAGGAACTGATTTAAAAATGGAACATAAATGCCATTCATTAGCTGTTAGGATTGAAAGCCACCGATGCCATACGATCAGTTCTGAGCCCCGTGGCTATATTTATCACCACGCATCTTGCAAAGCCCCCTTGTCCGGTTGGTTTCCATACTGATTATCCATGTTGATGTCTGTCAAGATTAACTGAAGGAATCCTTTAAAATTCAAGCTGAGCTTATATCCACCCCCTCCCCCTGGTTTTAGGCTCAATGCGGTCCCAAACAGGGGCGTGGGAGGTTTGTAAACCACACGTGAGGGTGGTCCACGGCCCAAGATGGGTCCCAAGTCGGGAGAGTGATTGTAACTTGTGACCTAATTGTGCAAAAGTGCAACATTTGGATTTTTTTTTTTTTCCATTTTTTGAATACATGCACAGTCAAACTACATATCTTGTCATATTGTGGCGTCTGAGTTGACTATATCAGAGAAACTCACCGGTGTAATCGGGTGATCATTTCCAGTTTGCAGTGGTAAATTTTCTTTAGTTATCTCAAGTCATCGTTTAAAAAAAAAAAAAAAGGAAGAAAGGAGCAGACGTTAAACTAATCAGAAGAGTAAAGAAAAAAACAACAAAACTCTAACTGACTTCTTTGGATTTCATTAGAAACGTCATGAATTTAGTGTTGTGACAGAGTCACAAAAACAAAAAACGATTGAGTCGCCTACAAAAAAACAAACAAAAATCAGACGGTCTCTTTTTTTATCTCTTAAAGAAAAAGCATTTCAGATCAGCGGTACTGTGTGAGGTTTCCGAAGCGCTCCTCCGATGCGGAGAGAATGTATAATTAGATAATTCCTTTTTTTTTCTCAGACCCCTTGAATATCTCTATACTTAGTTATACCCATGCTTGGACAAAAGAATGTAAATTGTTATAATAAAACTATTTTTACAAGGGTTACGGTACAACCCAATTTTTTTTTATTTTTTTTTCTCTCCACTAGACTTGCACGCCGGCCCCTGGATGTGAATCCTTAGTCTTTGCCGATCAGAAACACGTTGGTCGATGACGGGCCAGCTTTCTTACCGAGTTCATGGGCGGTCGTGAAGGCCGAGGGCAGACCATCGTCCTCGATGACGGAGCAGCTCCTCTTCGGGTCGCACATGGTCCCGACATCGGCCATCCCCAGTGTGTCGCAGGTTGTGGCCCCGCAAAGATCCTGGTGACCCAGAGACATTTGTGTTTTTTTTTTTTTGTGAAAAGCTTTGAATCTGCTCCAAATCGAATCCGTGTTCCAGCTATGTTTTGTGGAGCTGCGTTCTGAGTGCCAGAATGAACGGACCATGAAAGGCACTTAATGCAAAGCACATGGGATTCTGCTTTGCTTATTCCTACTTTGTTCTCAACATATATTGACGCAAGGTCAGGACGAATGGCCTCTTGGTTTCGGAGATCAAAAAAGAGTTTGGGTGGAGGGGAGGAACAAAAAAAAAAGGCATGCCCCCTGTACTACACCCATGGATTTCCATGCATACTACTTATACTACCAATCTTTTATAATTGCAGTTAATTGGTCATATCAGGTCTCACGTGTGGACGTGTCAGCCAAGTGTTTTCTTTGAATCATCATTAACATTGCTGTTGAATGACTGTAAAGTGAGTCCACCTGGCTGTACTTTAATATTTAGTTTACCTCTGTACGGTACAGTTCAGGTGAAACTGTTATTGGGAAGAGAGGAAAAACAAAGATGGCGCCCGAACCTCGTCCTAAGGTGCCAATCTTCCACCGATTAAGGGGGAGGTATCTCGAGGGATCGTGTTGCAAGATTTCAGGCTCATGGAATCTGGATTGTCATTGGACTTTTAAATCATCTCAACCAAGAACCCTACTTTGGAAAGACCCGCAGGCTGAGCTGCACACTTTCATGTTAGCTCGATGTACTAGCTTAGGTGTGTGATGCCTGAAAACTCAGGCTTCATCCCTTAAAAGACAGAAGAGATGACGCACGCGTCGCAATTTTCATCGATTTTGCTCTTAGAAGAGAACGTGCGGATCGTCTCAGAGTTTCACGTTCAAGTTCGCAAATGAGACTGGAAGCAACGAAACTTGATACGAGTTAGCCTGCGATGCACTTGCTCTCTGTTTGTTTTTGTCTATGAGCAATTGTTCCTCTCATTAAAACAACCGCTGTTAGAAAAGCTGCCGAGGGTCTACACCTGTTCTGATCTTTGCAGGTTTCTCCTTTCTCGTACATTTGGTCTTTCGTTTGTCGTCCGACTCTGTCCCGTGCAACGCCTGAATATGTTCTTGCATCCCATTGGATGCCGGGGTTATCCGATCCTTTGCGGATGACTCTGAGGTGACGAGGGAAAACTGGCAAAAAAAAACATTTTGGGGCTTGTAGCTTCTGTACATTGTTTACAATTTTTTTGTGGAAGCCAATCGCATGTGTGTGCGTGTGTTTGTGTGTGTCTGTCCGAGTTTTCCTGCGACTGCGGAGCACACGTTCGCGGTATGCGCTTTTGGATGCTGTTTATAATATCTCTTGCTTTGTACTGCGAGGGCTGGGTTCAGCTCCCCGGGACGGTCTTGGAATCGGCCGGAGCCAGCAGACAAAATGTTGGGGCTTCCAATGAAACCGCTGGACATCTGGTTCTCCTCTCCTGTTGTTTATAGCTTAGAGTCCAATTAGTAACTTATTTGCATCAAAAGAGTTAATAACATTTCTACAACTTTATCGTATCACATGTTTTATGTGTCGTATGTATCAAGAAATGCCAAAAAAAGTTCTTGTGTGTTTTGCTCGACTTAATCCACACCGATTATTTTCAATCATCGACTCAAAGCTTCTTTTCCCATTTGTTTTTTCCATCAATGGAGAATGTGGCTTTCATTATTATTTGAGGAGTATATATTCAAAATTAAAAAAATATTTAGATTAAATATGTTGACAATCTGTGGGTCACATTGTGTGCTTTTGAAATAATGATATATAGAAATAATATTCTTTCATCATGATCATTTCCTTTATATCTGCTCAGCTTAGTCAATATTATGGTTTAGAGGGATTAGAGGGGCCTTTGGTGTAATGACACCGTAAGTAAGGCGTAATGCAAACACGGCTTACCTGGAAAGTGAAGTCCGAAGTGAAGCCGAATGCAAGTTACGCACAATCGTTATGAATTACGGCTTTATATCTGATATTAGTGGGAATATTCGACCCAACGTCTCCTGGTGCAATCCGTCTCCACATCTTAAGCCGGCGTATCGCCGACGTAACGGATTACATAGCGCTGGTGTTGTTACTGTCACGTGCGAGCGTTGGGTTCACTGTCAGCCCAACTTACATTTTCAACTAGCGCCGAACCTCTGGGTGACCTCTGCTTCAGCCCGCTCTGAAAGTTGAACCGTCATCTGATTTAATTTGCGTAAAGCTCTGCTTTGTCCGTCCTCGGGATTGCGAAACACTCCCCCTCACCCCTCTATTAGAATGGTTCAGCATCACAGGATTCCAGTCAGTAGCCGTTTTATTCACTTTAAACAAAGAGAATTACAACTATTTGGTCAGATTTCAATATGTATTTTTTGCAATAATTATGAAAATATGTTCAATATGTTCATATGGAATCTCTTTCCTTCACTACCACCTTAGTTGGAGAAAAACGGTGAAACTGTCAAAGTTTGGAGTTATTGACATTGCATTTATTACTCTATTTATCTTTTTATTCCCATAACATCAACTGTACTCGTTTTATCTTATTAAGGGAAAAAAAACAGCACCCAGATGTTCACAAGCGATTTTTACCTTTTGTATGAAGAGATGTTTCCCAGCACACGATCTCACTGTCATATTGGTTTCTGTTGTGTGTCTGAGTGTGTGTGTGTGTGTGTGTGTGTGTGTGTGTGTGTGTGTGTGTCGCTATGCACTGAAGCAGCAAGGTAACATATCATCAGTGGACATCTGATGCTTTTGCACGGTGTCATCTCCCTGAACGAAGCCACGGGAGTCAACCGGTAATGCATCATCTCATATCTATGAAGGATTCTTTTGCAGAAATTAAAAAAAAAAAAAGACCACGTTCTTCCACAATCTGGCTTGTTTTATGCTGGTATTCATGTGAGTCACCACAGGACCGGATACTTTTCGAGATATTTTACTTCTGCACGGTACAGTACGGGTAAAACTGTTACTGTGAAGGGAGGAAAAGCAAAGATGGCGCCCACTCCTTGCCCTCAGGTGCCGATCATCCATCGATCACAGGGCGATCCTGTTGCAAGATTTCCGGTTCATGAAACTTATTTGGACTAACCTGAAATCAGAAACTTACTGAGCCGCAGGTTTTGAAGCTAGTTTGATGTACGAGGAAGGAAAGAAGGTACTTTATTTGGTTGGGACAGTGCATGTTCATGAACACACCACATGAGACATGCATGTAAACACACCACTCTGGATTGAAGCCATGAGCTAATTTGCATCGGTTGTCCCACAGTTGCGCTCACAAACACACTCTCATTCATCCTGACCAATTGTACATGTTTTTAGTGGTAGGGGAAACCGGAGTACCCGGAGGAATCGAACCCGGGACCTTCTAGCTGTGAAGCACGAGCACTAACCGTGCTACCCTAGATGCCCACGGATGAAAAATCAGGCATCTGTCATTCAATTCACCCCTTACAAGCACTCCCCTTCACCCCTCTGCAGGATCCCAGCCAGGAGCTGGTCATATTTCAATATCCCACAATGTCATTTTTTTTTTTTTGCCATTTTAGATACAAAACAAAACACGTTCTTCCGTAATCTGGCTTGTTTTATGCTGGCATTGGTGTGAGATTTGTGACACCGTGCCACCCACTCGTCTCCTTACCTGCTTGGTGAACAAAATCGCCGTGTCCCAGTACTCGGGATGCTTGTCGCTGTGTTTATTCAACTTCTTCTGCCAGGAGCAGAAGTTGCGCAGCGTCAGGGCCGCGTTGCCGGAAACCTTGGGTCCTTTGTCGGCCTCGTTTATCACCATGAAGCCCACCACCACTATGTTGATGGAGTTGAGGATGCTGGGGTGTTTGTAGAGCCTTGCCGCCACCGACATCAGGGTCAGGAGGTAGTGCTTCAGGTCGTCGCCGTGAAACCTCGCCATGGATTCGTCGGCCACCACCAGCACCTCCACGAATCTGGGGATGGAGGCGAACCTCTTGGACCTGCCCAGGGTCTCCAGCGCGACGATACCGTCCATCTCCGCGTCCCGCATGTGCTTGTATTTTTCCAGCGACGCGTTAAAGCCGAGATCGGGCGCGACCCCGCATCTGCTGGTGGAGTTACCGCCGGGATGCGCGGCGCGTATCCGCCGGCGGATGACGTGCGTCCCGGTGGACGCGTCCGCATCCGAGGCGGGGGTGATGAAATACTCCGAGCCGTCGTAGAAGAACCCACCGTTGAGACCCTTGCACAGGCTCAGGGCGGCGAAGGAGTCCGGGTCCGAGTTGACGTCCCCGGAGTAGAAGCATCCCCGAAGGTCGGCGGTGGCGTTGGAGCCGCCACCGCCACCGCCGACGCGCGCAAAGACGCCCGTGGCGAGGAACGTAGAATCCGGCGTCAGGTGGAGGTAGAAATCCTGCTTGAACGCGCTCAGCAGGAAAACCACTTGTCTCTCGGCGCGCCGCTGCAGATGTTTGTCGTGTTTTTCCACGCGGACGGGTACGCACAGGTCGACCCCCGTCGCGCCGTGCGTCAGCTTGGCGTGCAGGAGCACTTTGGTGAAAATGAGCAGGGCGCCGACGAGGAGCGCCATGTCTGCGGCGTATCTGTGCAAAGTTCAACCCCCGTCGTGCGTCGTCCTGTGAACAAGTCGTGCGCAATGGCACGGAGGGACGCTTGTCCTGATGATGATTTTTAAAAAAAAACAACTAAGCTCCCTCTTCTTTCCTTCTCATTCCGGCTTCCTTTCCACGCGATGCACCTATTTAATAATAATAATAATATTTTTCCGTCGGTTGCACAGTTTTAAAGTCGCCGCCGCCAGTCGGACGCGCGCAGGAGCAGCTCATTGGTTCACGCGTCCCCGGTTTGTGCGGCAGACCGCAGCCACTTGTATCTCCAAATATTATTGTTGCTGGACGGCATGTGTGACAGGAGCCCGCAGCATCATCACACCCCTCCCACCGCCGCACATACACACACTCACACGCACACACCCGTGCACGCGCGCGGACCGTGCTCTAGGAGACCTTTCAAATCAACTGAGTCTGTATTCACCTGCTTTGTTTTTTGCACATTTCTTCTGAATAAATGCGTAAAAGTGGCACCTTTATTCAGTTTATTGAGTTTACTTAGTTCACCCTAACCTGTGGAATCGATGCCATACTTGCAGGCATTCATATACATACGATTCAAACTGAATGGACAAGAAACAGTGATTTATGTAAAAAAATCCACTCGTATATACAGGCGAACACATTTTGCATAAGTGTGCGTGTTGTGGAGTAACATTATATGTGGGGGAGGCGAACACTCCTGGTTCTACTCCGGCTCATCCCTGTGTGTCGAAGTGTTGTTGAGCAGGACACTGTACCCCTAACTGTTAATTGCAGACAACGAATTCCCTCAAGGGAATTAATAAAGGATAAATTCATATCATTATTATTTATCCGGCGTCAAATGACAAAGGTGATAAAAGTCAGAGGTGCGTCTGAAGATACAAAGAATCAGGGAAAGTAGCGGAGCTGAGTAATGGACAGTGCTTTGCTTTTTTTTTCCCCTGCGAAGACTCCAAAGTTTAAACGCAGTGTTGTGGCGACACCTGTTCGGATGCTCAACCTGTTGGCGCCTCGGTGCGCCTCTCGGCCCACGAAGGGTTCGCTGGGCTCTGGCGTCATCTAGCGGCTGACCTTATTATTTTAATTTTTTTAAGCCGTCCGTCCCCCCCACTCCCTCAAAAAAAGAAAAGAAAAATCAGGTTGCCTTGCAGAAAGCGTGTGCAGTCATGAAAATATTTGTTTTAAATCTGAACTCAAACATTTCCATTTTCGAGTCAAGTGCGTGATGATTTTCTCAACTTCTGCTTTTTGGTGCAAAACAAAGAGTTGCAGTATCTCTGCGAGATTGTTTCCACCCGTGGATGGGACTTTTCATTAGGGCAATAAAGCCGAACGGCCTTGGGGAGAGCGAGGGTGGGGGGTGGGGGGGGATCCGTGGGGGCCTGCCACTCACACGCAAGGCTTGGAAATAACCCACGGCGCGGACTTCAAGCTATGCGTAGTATAGATGTCCTGCCGCTCGGCCCCGTCCAGCACGCTGGGTTAATAATAGGAGCGCGGCCGTGGAGCTATTTCAGAAGGGGGGAGTGTCGGCCTTTCTCATTGGATCCGTTTTATCCGCCGGTTTCTCATCAAGCGCGAGTGGGAGGAGAATTTCCAGCAACGGAGATTATCACAAAAATAAATCCCCCCTCGTGTCCCGGGGAAGAGCTGAAAGTATAAATACATCCCCGGCGTGCACAGACGGCAGTGGGAGCGCTCCGAGCGTGGGGGATCGGACACGGAAACTCAGACGCACAAAAAGCTGAAAGAATATTTTCCTCTTAGAGGAGACAGCAGAGGACGCACCGTTTGGCCAGAGAATTAGGGAAGTAAATCCACATTCGAATTGAATTTTTTTCTTTTTTTTTTTTGTGAGGGTCAATTCCGTGCATGAAGATGCGTCCCGCAGCGCTTTTGCTCCTGTCGCTTCTGTGCGCGCTCGTCTCCGCCGCTCCCAGCGCTTTGGAGTCGGAGGACGTGGTACCAGTGCGGATAAGCGGCAGAGTCCGAGGTCGCTTCTGGAAGAGGAGCGAGGAGCAGCCCAGGGTTCTCCTCAGCGCCTTCGGGAAGGACATGACCCTCAATCTGGTGCCAGACGCCAGTTTCATCGCGCCGTCCTTCTCCATCCAGCGCTTGAAGGCCAGAGACTTTGCCGCCGCGTTGCGTCTCGGCGCCTCAGGTGCGCCGCTGGCCCCTGAGGGACATCTGCAGAACTTCATCAACCAGACCGAGGAGACCGAAGGACAGCTGAGAAGCTGCTTCTACTCGGGCAACGTGGATCAAGATCCGAACTCGGTGGTGGCCGTCAGCCTGTGCGCCGGCGTCTCTGGATCTTTCATAACGGAGGGGAAAGAGTATTTGATACGGCCCAAAGTGCGCGAAGGGTCCGGGTCCGGGGCCACCGAGCAGCTCCACGTCGTCCAGAGGAGGGCGTTCACCGGGAGTCCCCACGGGGAGAGCTTTACGCGCGGCGATGACGCGCGGATGGAACCGCCGCGCCGGAGGAAACGCTTCGTCTCCGCGCCGCGGTTCATAGAGACCCTGGCCGTGGCGGACTCAACCATGACCCACTTTTACGGACACGAAATAAAGGTCAGACCCCCTCCCCAAACACACCCACCCACGCTGTCTCACTCTTTCCTTTCCACGTCGCTTGCGGGAACCCAAACAAATCCATAGTTTTGATTTTCGTCGCGTAAACACCCCGAAACGTCACCCCCTCCTCAGACTCATAGAAAAATCAAGAGTTTCAGCCCCGTGAAATAGTGAGGGTGCGTGGAAAAAAAGTGAAGGTGGGAGTGTGTGTGTGTGTTGGGGGTTGGGGGGGGTCCCTGTTTTCCACAGTGCGGGGGAAAGAGGTCAGGCGGGAGAAATGCGAGCAATGTCAGAGCGCATTCCTCGGGACTTGGTCACGATTTGGCGGCCGAGCCTCAGCATCATCAGGGGAGTCTGCTTCCCCAAGATTTATAAGACACAAACTATATATCATCCCTTTTTTTTATAATAGTTAACCCAACATCAGTGATCAATTGGTTCATTTTCTTTCAAATGGTAAAACCTCCACAGAAAATATTGCTCTTGGTTGGAGGCAGGGGTGAAAACCACCAAGTTGTTTATGCAAAAGAGTGGAAATCAATGAAATCTTGCCACAATCTGGATCAGTTAAACTGTAGTCTGTTTGTACTTAACCGGCCCCAAGAGCTGCCAAGCTCTGAAAATATTCCATTGGTACCCACGTTTGTTTCTTTTTTTTTTTTGTTTGGACACACACAGGCTTTACATGCCTGGCCGGGTACCAGGCGACCACCAAAAGGCCCCAACGTGTGTCATCCAAGCGATGTTATCGTCTCTCTTTACCGTTTTTTTTTTGTTTTGTTTTTCCCCGCGAGCCGGGATGATTTCAGTGAGGCAATAAGTGACAAAAGGCTCTGTGGGAGTGTGAATGAGGAACTGTGGAAAAACTTTCTTTTTCAGGCAAGAATTTCATCACGCGCTTAGAAAAAAAAGGGGGGGATCTCAGTGAAGCGTTAGTAGCAGAATCCCCACCACCACCACCCCCACACCCCAGCAATGACTATGACTTCCCAGGAAATGATGTCCTGGGGTGCCTCATGACAGCCCTGACAGGTGAATAAAATATTACTTGGAGGAGGATGGAGGCAGGTCTTTCCACCAAACGATGACAAATGACTTTGCGCGAAGTTCTTCGCCCAGCAGAAGAGCTCGAGAAGAGGGTTTTTGATATTGTACATTAATGTCAGACTAATGATCCCATCTGCTCCTCTCATCCCCTCCAAAAGGCAGCAGGCGGTTTATTGGGCCAGGAAAAACTCCGCTCGACCAGAAATTACAGACGAGAAATATTGTATATCAAAATCTACTTGATGGACACGTATGAACACAGAGCAAGTAATTTACTAGGCATCGTATTCTCTGACTGGCCAGGCTGCGCAAAGTCATTTGAGCGCACTCGGGAAAGCCCTGAGCTGATATCAGGAAGGTTGCTGGTTCTATTCCAGTGGGCTGGGGGTCTTTCTGTTGACAGTCATCCCACGTGGCTCCTCTCGGACAGTAAGGTTGATTATATGACAGTGGCAATGGTGTTATGTGTGTGTGGTCCCCGTGGTTGACTGAGGATGACCCCCCACACACACACACACACACACACACACACACACACACACACACACATACACACACAATGCCTGCTGCGATTGGCTCCACCACACACCACGGTCCTGTGTGCAGGATAAATGTTGTTGGAAGATTTTTAGTCCAAATTGTTCCAAGAATCTTTCGATACATGACAGGCTTGTTAATGATTCTATGTGAATTTTGGGGTGAAAAAACATGCATATTGCATATTTATTGATTGATTTTTATGGGTGATCCACTCACTGTTTCACCTTTGTTTCCAGATTTTTTCTCCTCATTTGGCTAAGTATTTGCTAATGACTTATTTGAACCATGAACTATATCCATACCTCTATCTAAATGTTAGCGGGGGGTGCATGTGTCCCCAAATGTGTATCGATAACACAAATCAGACTTTTATCTCACCCAACAACGTTTTCTTTCTCTCCACAGCACTACGCCCTGACTCTCATGTCGATTGCAGCCCAGCTGTACAAGCATCCCAGCATCAAGAACTCGGTCAACCTGGTGGTGGTGAAGATGCTGATAATAGAGGATGAGGAGGTCGGCCCAGAAATCTCCAGCAACGGAGGCGTGGCCCTCAGAAACTTCTGCTCCTGGCAGCAGCTTTTCAATCACCCCAGCCAGAGGCATCCAGAGCACTATGACACCGCCATGCTGTTCACCAGAGAGGTGAGAGACAACTATTAATATAGCTTTTTTTCACAACAGCTGGTCAGGTGCCTCCTCTTGAACGCACCGGCATGCGTGCGCAATGTTATGAAAACACATTTGCACGAAATTCAGGCACGAGAGCTCAGTTCCGATAACAGCAAGCGAGATATCGACGTTCCAGATGCGTCGCCCGGCCCCTAAACGGATTGATTAGCGATCATCAGAACGATCAATTAAAGGCAAAAGGTTGAATAACACCACCATCATATGCCACTTGAGAATGTTTGAAAGTATCAAAAAAAAAAAAAGACGTTTATAATGTTCCATAAAAAATGACCAAAGGTCAAACGGTGAGTTATGTCTGTGCACTAAAAGCTCGAGCCCGAGACTGCCGCGGAAACTCTGCTCCCGACGTCTGCTTTCGCAACAAGCTGACATCATTTCGTTTTGGATGTCTTTTTACGGTCATCTGCTCCACTCATGCAGCACCCATAAAGTACAATGACGTGCCCGTCCACCCACACAGCCTGTCCCAGACCGTTTTGACGGCTCTTCGCAGGACTATACTTAGTTTTGGAGGCGGTTCAGCATCTATTTAAAAAAAAAAAAAAAAAAAAAAAAAAAGGGAAATCTGTTGTGACTCTCTGGCCGAAAGCCTCCTCTAGAAATTATGTAAATTGCGAAATCAGCTTTCAGGCAGGCAACTAGAAGCGGCTGAGGAGATTAGCATTAGGTGTTTGACCAAATGGCGGGGATTTGAGTCCTGTGAGCGGTTTTTGGCTACAACTTCTCGAACTCGAAATTCCTAGACTTTTTACTCGATGACTTATTTACAGATGTTTTTATCCATTTATTTATTTTCCGTGTTGTGTCACCATTCGGTTATGTTGAGGCAACCAATATCTGTTTTGGTTACAAAAAGCCCCGCTTATGTTTAGGAAAATATCATGAATTCGATTAAACTGACTTCATTGTTATGAACACTGTCAGGAAACATTTGAGCTAACCTCCTGGTCAAGACAGCAGGCTTCCGAAAGTCAACCAGTCAGAACCGAAGGTCACAGAGGTTGCGGCGAAAGATCCTGCAGCTATAGCTCTCGTCTTGGGCAAAACTGGTCGGCGCCAGTGTAACGGAAAATACTTTTTAAAATGTCCTTTTATTTTGTTTTGGGATTGAAAATCACACTTAGCTACCTATTTGAAATCCCAATTTCAACATTTACAAGTGAGAATATTAACCTACGTTGTATTTGGAGAGTAGAAATGGAACAGCAGTGGCACCGGAATAGATCCCTGGGGAACACCGCAGTTTGAATTTATGAGTGAGTTCATATTCATTCATTTTGTGAGAGGCTTGGGCTCATCAGCAGATATTCACCCTATATCCCAATACAGATATCTGTGATTCAATAGACTTAGATCGAGGCTAATCGCAATCATTTTCTTCTGTCATGAATCGACACGGTGTAAGTGTGTTACAGTGATCAGTCCAGCGATCCACGATAGCACCATGTTGTTCTCGGCTCGAGGAGCCAGCGACTGTGAGTCATGAATTAGCCATCTCCCCGGTGTGGTTTCAGAGACAGCAAACTCAACCACTAAATTACTTGCAAACAAAGTTGCCAGCTGCTTTGTGTTTACCATTCCATCTGCAAATGAGCCCCATTGTTTGGGCTGGTATAATCTGCTCTTTAAGCAACACCGAAGCGCATGGTTGAGGTTTGGAAAAATTGATGAAACAAGGTGAAGCCTTTTCATCCCTTTGGGTATATTACAGATGCTGAAAAGGGATTGTCAAGATGAAATAGTTCTAATCTTTTCCATGCAGGGGGAATGTCTACAGACAGCAAACAAACTGTGCTTTATGGATGCTGAACAGGAAATAAGTTCACAAGTCCTTAGGGTTTGAATTGTGATTGTGCTTGTTCTGCTGTATCTGGCTGCCTTCTTCCATCTGGTATGTGCGTGTTTGACAAGGTGTTAGCTGACAACAAATTAGGCTAGGACCTCATCGTTATTACATTTTTATAGCCGAGCACACCGGTTGCGGATTGATTTGATGACAGGTTTGACATTTATCTGCCTACTGGATGTACAGGACAATGTGGTCGCGGCTCAGGAAATGATGACTTGAACACATGGGCCTTTACAGTTTTGGATTATTTGTTTGAAGCAGCTTTCAATCAGGAGCATAGTCATTTTTAGAAACTCTCGTTGTCTGCTTGTTTTTTTTTCCATTTCTGCAGAAATATGCTTTGAAATGGAGAGGACTGAAGGCTCCTCGTGGACGCGCTAGCTTCAATGCAAGCCGCAAATCACCGCTGACACGATAAAGCCACTGTAAACCGCTGCTGTTTGACTGTCCAGTCAGCTAAGGCTTCAACCGCGTGACATGTATTTCAGTTATAAGACATGGTTTTGTGCCTGTCAGAAACATGTTCTCATAAATGCAATAACTATGACCCTGTTCTCTGACCAGTGCACAAATACCAAAAATTTATTTCACATTGCGTGTCTGCGTACATAAGTGACAGATGCTGCCGCGGAACAAGGTGTACAAACAGACAACGGACAGCATTCAGCTGCAGCTCAGAGTCCAGATGTGTTTTGAATCACGGAGAGTTGTGGATTTCTGTGGAGAGGCGAGGCGAGGCCACGGTCATGTCAGTCTGGGTTCGGCACAGCCAGGAGACTCATCGAGCGGGAAGAACATTTCTGATACGCTCTCTGATCTATTAATTTTACCACATTCGAATAGTCATCAGCTGGTCGCAGAAAATATTTATTAGCTTTTTTTCAATGATAGAAATAACTGAAAAGAATGAAATCACAATTTTCTTTCTTCCATGATTAATACAATTTATATCGGTTGACATGTTGAAATTGGGTTTTTGTAGAGGTCTTCTGCTATTTAAAACTTTTAAGTGGAGGACTATCAGTTTTGAATCCCATAATTTTTAATGATGTCTAATGAGCCATTATCCTCAATTGTTTAATTACTTGGGTTGCTAATGGGCTGTGTGTCCGTGTACAGGGTTTATTAAATGGCATTAGTAGTTTCCTTTTAATTCACAATGTTTCATTGATTCTGCAAATGGACAAGTGAAAATGTTGATGTTACATCCCAACAGCTGTTATTCCACTCAACAAAGCAACTACCAGCGGCAGATGGTTTTACCTGCCGTGTTCCGCTGCTTCGGCAAGTCTATATTTATCATGATAAAACTGCTAATCCACTACTTCTTACGTTAAAAGAATAATTGATGAAACTATTGACTCAATCCCTGCTTGCTTTTCGGGCAGCATAAATACTCAAATCCAAAGCTACCGCGCGTAGCCGGCGTGGCTACCGTGCGTAGCCACGTGCGTAGTTACCGGCGAGTTTGATCCCCGAGTTGAAAGCACGAGGTGCGAAAGCGCCATATAAGTCGAGACCATTTACAAATTATAGCATTTTACATGTGGTGTGGACATACCTAGCATGACCGTATGTCGGATTTCATGGCAAATAATTATCTATATCCCATATGCTGGCTGTACAAAGAGACATCCCCAATTAGCAGCACATCTGGGGCGTTTTGGAAAGTTACCCTTCACGCCGCTATTTCGTCACCGACAGGCAGGTGTTTGGGTCGAACATGGCTCGAATGCATTTAGAGAGATGACGCTCGGGCGGCTTGTAAGCCAGGAGTGTAGGCCACATGTGGGACTAATTGATATCGCTCTCTGAAAAAGCGGCAGTCAACAGCCGCGTTGCATTATGAGTCAACGTTTGACACAAAATCGTGTGACCGGCCATTTGTGTCTGATCAAGAAAACTGCCGGTGTTGAAGCAGTGAAAGTCCATTTATAAGTCGCATTCCAGGGTTATAGCATAATCAGTTGTGATGCATCATTACTTGACTATGCCATTGTAATACTTGCATCATTTTTGATTGTTATTCTCGTTAATAAAATAACGAAGAGGGACGGTGACCATAATTTCAGGCATTTTTTGATGGAAATTCAAAATTTCCAAACGTCTGTTTTTGATAGTTTTTTTCAACGCAACCAATGAAAATATACAGGATGATATTGGTACCAACCATAACAGCTTCAGTGCTGCTCTGTGTTTATTTGCACGGCAGGACATCTGCGGGCAAAAGAGCTGCGATACCCTGGGTGTCGCCGATGTCGGGACGATGTGCGATCCGAAGAGGAGCTGCTCTGTCATCGAGGACAACGGCCTGCAAGCCGGTTTCACGGCTGCCCACGAGCTGGGTCAGTATTCTGACACACGAATGGGTTTATTCTGAAGAGAGCCTAAGATTGAAATATTTTGGATTTATTCAATGATGGAAGTTGTATGTCTTCAACTGTATTTTTCTCATTCTGCACAGGCCACGTCTTGAGCATGCCTCACGATGACTCCAAGACCTGTGAGCGGCTGTTCGGGGATTTAGGAGGACATTACTTGATGGCTCCTCTGTTTGTTCACCTCAACAAAACTGCGCCCTGGTCTCCCTGCAGTGCGCTGTACATCACAGAGTTTTTTGACAACGGACACGGTGAGAAATATTTCAGATTAGTGTCCAAGTTTGCGGAAAACCATCCAGTGAGTAAATCAGAAGCAGGCCTGTCAACGTGAAAAGAGACGCCTGCCACGACGCAGTGGCTCATGCCATTATGGCTGATTCAGAGATGAATAAAACATTGTTATTCCTTTTTAACTGTGGCTTTCCTGTCTGAACATGTCACAAGCCTCACATCATGTGTCAAAGATACGCCCCAGATTTCCATATGTCTGCCTCACTCCACATCCGGTCTTTTGCGATTTTCTTTGCCTCACCTCCGCTGCACCAACGCCCCTGCCTGATGCTGTGTATTTTATCTTCTTTGCATCTTTGCTATTCGTATCAAAGAAGCTTCTTTTGCTCTGACTCATACTATGGGCTTCTTCCTGTGCTCCACCCCTGCAGCCAAAAGCAACAGCTGGTGTCAGCAAAGTATGCTCTCTATCAGTTGGAATACGTGTCCAAAGAAAACTATTTCGGCCTAGAATGTCCTCGCTGTGCCGTGGACGGCGTCGTCAGCCTCTGCTCATTGTGTGTTGCCGAAGCTAATTAGAAAAAAAATACGAAAAAATGATTCCTGGTCCCAATATCGGATGTGTTGGACTACCTATGCAATTGTGCGTGAATTCTGTCAGTTCCAAGGCAAGAAAAAACTTGTTTTGAATATTTTTTCACCGGTGTCATGCCACACATAGAGATGATGATCTCTTTTTTTTTTTTTAAACCAAGATACAATGAGACTAATACAGTATCTCTTTGTATTTAAACCACAGGGGACTGCCTGCTGGACGTGCCAGAGAGCACCATGCCATTACCTAGAGAGCTGCCAGGCACCAAATACAGCTTGGACCAACAGTGCCAGCAAAATTTTGGAAAGGAGTTCATCCATTGCCCCAACACTTCAGATAGTGATATCTGCAGCCAGCTGTGGTGTCAAGAGGATGGGACTCCACAGTGCTCCACCAGAAACGGCAGCCTACCCTGGGCTGACGGCACCCCGTGTGGCTTCAACAGGAGCTGCTTCCAGGGAGCGTGCATGCCCACTCAGGAGGTGTTGCAACCCCTGGTGAGAAATTGTTTTGTATTTGAGTAAAAACACTTAGTGTTTATCATCATCCAAGGATCAAGTAATGATGGGCTTATACCTTATGATTTTTGTAGTCGCAGACTTAAAACTGAAAGTCGGAAGGAAATATTAAGAGTCTTAACGGACTCGCAGCCCGTCGTCTCGGTTGTTAAGTTAAAGGTGGAAATCTTAAGTCTTAGGCCCATCACAGCTCAGTCTTTTCCCCATCTTGGGCTTATGACATATTACTTTGAGGACAATCAACATCCAATAGATGAGCTCCAACAAAACCGTAAAACGAAACGTTACAGGCAAACATTAATCAGAGCAGAGACGATATTTCTTTGCAGTATGGATGAACAGGAACGCCAAAGGACGTCCCGATCAATGTCAACTCTCAGACGTATCACGACCGAATGGAGGGGAATAGCAATGGACCGAAATCGCGGAGGCTCTGCAAATACCCAGTGAAAACATTACTTGTTGGAAAAAAAAATACTGAAATAATCTAGTCGTAGTTTTCCGCAAGTCTTTTCAAAATCTTCTTAAAGTCTTTAGACGTAAGGGTGGCAGAAGGGAAAAGCTTGTGGGTACAGCATTGACGTGAACCTGGCTGCTTAAAGGCCAGGGGGATTTGTTTGTCGTCGAAACGCAGTCTGTTTCGATTCAAGCCCAGCTACTGGACGTACACGGCACGCACAGCCTCAAACGATGACCAAGCCCATCGAATGTATCTTTTTAAATAAATTCTCGGCCGATTCAGACGGCAGATAGAGCTGTCTTAACTCGGCACATCTTCTTCTGATTAGACGCACGAGTTCAGCGATTTTCCAGGAATAGCCTTGGCTCTCGCTTAAAATTGAGTGTGTTAATAACAAACCAAACACCAGTATAGCAACAAAACCTGATTAAATGGAAAATAAAACATCATTTTTAAAGTATTAAAATGACTTCTCCCGAGGCTAGCTTTCCTTGATGCTGTGTTAGATTGAACTCATTTTTAGTGGCATTTGAATGTAGATATCTGTAATCAGAAGCCTTTAATTGGTAGAAAAAAGTGAATGTTGTCATCTTTTCAATGAGCAACCCCTTGGAGACGGCGCGGCCTCGGTTGCATCCATGTTTATTATGCAATACATGTGGTTTTATTTTGAACAATCATAACTATTTTACGGGGCGAAGCTTAGGACCCTGTGAAATACTTCTGTCCTCCGCCATCTCATTAGCTAGTTTCTTTTTTTACAATTTACTATTAACATGGTATCACCAATGGGTTCCTTCTTTGGAGCCCATTTGTTTCTTACTGCAAGCCGCATGTCATATTTCCTGGCGTCAGCTTGACTGAAAACTTGCCTTTAGGTTGAGATGAGTCACTTCCATCGAGGCGCCCACACCATTTACTCAGAAAAACAGCAGCCTATTTTTTTTCTTTTTTTTTTTTGGAGTCGTAAAAATCCGGATACCGGTAAAGTTCATCTTCTCCTGTAAAAAAAAGAAAAAGCTGGGGGTTGGAGAGTGCCTTCTCATTGCCATGGCTGAATTTCAAGGATTTCTGGTTGTAGAATGGTGTATTGAACAGTAGAACAGTGTGTCCACCGGCTGAACTTTCATTCATTCTCTATACTGCTTTGGGCAAGAGGTGAAGTTTACTATCACCAGTTAATCACAGAGTCACATGTAGAAACATACAACCATACACAAATCTGGGCAACTTAGGGTCTCCAGTGAACCTACTGCATGTTTTTTGGACTGTGGAAAGAAACCGGAGAACCCTTGCAGACTCTGGGAGAAAAGGCACCCTATTGGAATTGAACCAGGGACGTTCTATCTGTGAGGTGGCAGCTCAACCTGTGATGAAATTAAATGAAAATGATTTGTTGAAAAATCATACCTGATGAGTCGGAGGGACCTTTTAAATTATTTTTCCTTTAAATTTCCCTATTGGTCATACAGCGTGTGACATTATATTCTTTAGTAATCATCACAATCCGTGACACCACAGACCCCTTTTAAGCCGCCTTTAGCTGGTGCATATGTGGCTTGAACATTGTAAAAAGTGCTTAAAAATAGGAACTTGTTCAAAGATTAACAGAAGAAAGCACACAAGACAAATTTCCAAGTATCACCTTAAGATAAAAGTTTGTCAACGTTTTTTTCCTTTGCCAGCACCAGACTGCAAATCTTGAGCTTCAGCATACACACAAGGAAATATCTCCAAGTTGAGTTGGGCAAACATCATCCACTTAGGGAGAATGGCAAGCTCAATAACAAGATGTAGTTGTTTATTTGAGCCTTTTTTTTTTTCTTTAATTTCAAATCAACACTCCAGTGCATGTGGAGAGGAAGCTTTATTTTAGAAGTCCGGCAGCTGTGCAGACGTTTAACTGTAATGGCATGAATGAAAAGTAGGAGCTAAAAGTGTACATTACAGCATTGTCGGAAATTAGTGAATTAAAAAACCATCTGGCTCATGACGCTTTGTATGTATATATATATATATATATATATATATATATATATTTGCTTAAAGAAAAAAACGTATACACGTCTGTTTCTTTCTACCTCAGTTGCCCTGACATCTTCTCCGTCTGTTATGATTGCACATCTGTTTATGCACCCAGACGTGCTGGCAGTTGCAACACTAGCTGGTCCAAACTCATAAAACTTCTGGAAAGGACACCCACACTTGCAAACACACACACACACGCACACACATACATTTTCAATTTTGTCTTACAAAGCTGCAGCATGGCAACTTCCACTAGCGGTGAGTGACACATGTGGCAGGAATGTGGGTAGAGGCAGACAGTAGACGCGTGCCGAACTTCAACACAGATTTAGCCTGGAGTCATGGCACGCCAACACACTGTGCGGCCTCAAACCCAGAAGCCCAGACTGTGGTCTCGGCTGCACAGCTGAGACTTCCTTTGGCACTGAGCTCTGACCAACTACTCTGACTGCTCCGTTTTTTTTTTTTTTTCTTGCTCTGTTTTGACCGCAGGTGGTTGTAGACGGAGGCTGGAACGCGTGGGGACCGTGGCAGCAGTGCTCCAGGACGTGTGGCGGAGGGGTCGAGTTCTCGTACAGGGAGTGCACAGACCCCGTGCCTCAGAATGGAGGGAAGTACTGCGAAGGCCAGAGGGTCAAGTACCAGTCCTGTAACACACAAGCCTGTGACAATAACAACGGTGAGCTGGAATTTCGAGTTATCGTCCGATTTTCAGTGTCTGATCAACCAATGTTTGAGCATTCTAAGGAGTCACATTGATACATTTTTAAGGGATTACACAAACAACATAATTGAGATTTCTATGTAATACTACGGAAAAAGGTTATTTGTCTGTTTGTGTTGGTGTTTTGTTTTTACATCTTCGATAAAATGGTTGGTCTGGAGGTTTTTAAGAACTTAGTCACTCATGGTAAGCTCCCATTTTTGGCTGATGCGTGTCCGTGCGAATATTCGACTCCACCCCCCACGCCACCCCCACCCCCGTAATCCAAAGTTTTTGTCCCGTCCCCTCATACAGTATTTACACTTTTTACACTTTTACACTTTCACATTTACACTTAACTTTAGTTTCGCACTGCAAATTTGCAAGTTCCGTAAAAAGCCGTGCAAGATATGCCTGCAGCTGAGCGAGTTACATTCAGGGGCTCAACCTCCTTTTTAACTAATGTTTACACATCTGGCATCGCCTCGACTGTCTGTGTTGGACCAGATGATCCAAAAACAAAAGGCTTTTTGCGATCAAGTTTTTGTTTATCTTGGTTGGGATCTCTGCGGTCTAAGGCATCTTCCACATCCATTACTGTATAATTGAGCCAAACAGGAAAAGTCAGATGGTTCAGGCAAAAGCAATGTTGATAAAGAACACGCATTGTATACTGATACTCAGCTGTCTTTCACTTACTGAAGAAGTGATAGGGACTATGTAAGAAAAAGGTAAGCGAAACTTGGAATATATAGAGATGAAAGTTATAAATATATACAGCAAAGACCAAAAATGGTGACTGCCAAAGGATCAGACATAAAGAATAGAAAGAGGTATTTATCTTGGAGAGATAGAACTAAAGCAATAATTATAAAAGACAGTTGGAAGATTTCCTGAATAAGTTGGCAGGGCTCGTACTCCAAATCGTCGACGTCTTTAAATCCCGCCCCCACTGATTTTAGTGTGTGTTTGGGAATTGATGATATCGAACAACCGCCAGAAGAGAGCGATGTCTCTCCACAGAAAGATGGACGTGATTCACATTATCGATGCCAATAAGAACGGCAATGCCCCGGACCGCCAACCTGCTCCAGACTGCTCGGAGTATGATGTAACCCCCTCTCACAGCATGAAGAGGGCTTAAACCAAGATATCTATTATGTGTTACTTAGAGTTTAACGACCAAATAATCGTAGGAACCGGTGAAAACTAAATGGGCCTTGATGTCCAACTGCTAAAAATTAAAAGTCGTGAAACCTCAGTCTGTTCCTTCCCAGTCCCCCTAGTTTTCCAAACGCTGTTATATCTCAGAGGTAGAAGCTCAGGAGCATAATAAATAATTGGTTAATATGACCAATATTGGCCATTCCAGAGCAGTAAGTGCCCATTATTTCCATAATTCTACCTTTCGGGAAAGTTGCTGTACTTTTTATTGGTATAATTCGCACTATGCTCGCTGGATGTCTCCTGAAAACAATACTAAGCTTAATATGAACCATTTATTGCCTTCAGGAAAGAGTTTCAGAGAGCAGCAGTGTGAAAAGTACAACAGCCCCAACTACCTGGACATCAATGGGAACGTGAAACATTGGATACCCAAGTACGCGGGGGTGTCTCCCAGAGACAGATGCAAGCTGTTCTGCAGAGCCAGGGGCAGCAGTGAATTCAAAGTATTTGAATCCAAGGTATATTCATCCTGACATCTCCACACGCGCTTGTTAGATCGCACACCATTTGATTCCTGGTTTATTTTTCATGACAATAGATTAGATGTAAGACTGACCAGGACTTTTTACTCGACTTCCTCTCAATTGCCATTTGATTAAAAAGTTTTGATCTTGGGAATAGAAATGGATGAAGATGAGTATTTGGTTTAATACTTTCAAACCGATGTTTATTTTAAGGCCAAAGGTAAACTAGTTGTTCCTTGCATTCGATGACAACAAAAACAATTGTGAGTTGCAGCTGAATCCTTCAGATCTGCCAGTAGACAAAACTTTCAAGTGACTTACTCTGCATCCTGACACGGAATAAGACCACGGGAGGAGAATCCGGCCATCCTCGCAGCTCATACAGCATAAATGACGATAATGACATATATTTCCAGGTGATTGACGGCACGACCTGCGGGCCAGACACCACTTCGGTGTGCGTTCAAGGCCAGTGTGTGAAGGCGGGCTGCGATCAGGTGATCGGATCCAACGTGAGGGTGGACAAATGTGGAGTGTGCGGCGGCAACGGGCTGACCTGTAGGAAAATAACAGGCTCGTACAACAAGGCAAGGTAAGCCACTGTAAACGCAGTTCATCTCCTGAACTAAAGTTGCATAAACAGGAGCTACCTGCATTGATTTTTATGTGTTTTTAAATCCCACACACAAAATAACTGCACGAGAATGTCTCAATAAGCAAAAGCAGAACTCCAACGCATCACATCAATAACGTTCAAAAAGTAATCCAAATGTGTGTAGCAAGCTCAAATGATTGAGACTCAGCCAATATGCATCTGCCTAGAAATGTATTCTTTTATTCCAACAAAAATCATTTTCATAAACCTGTCTTGCTTTTTCTTTGCAAGCTATGGATACAGCGACGTTGTCACAATCCCCGTCGGTGCGACGAACATTGATATCAAACAGCGGAGCAACCGGGGAATCAAACACGACGGGAACTACCTGGCGGTCAAGAGAGAGAGTGGCGGTTACATCCTCAACGGCAACTTCTCTGTATCCACAATGGAGCAGGACATTCCCGTGATGGGCGCCGTGCTGAAATACAGCGGCTCCTCTACCACATTGGAGAGGATCCAGAGTTTCATGCAGCTAAAAGAGGCCATCACCGTCCAGCTCCTGGTCACCGCAGGGGACAGCAATCTCCCGAAGGTTAAATATACCTTCTTCATCCCCAAAGATGTGACTTTTAACAAATCCAAAGAGAAGAAGGGCTTTTTGCCGTCCCTGCACATGATCCATCCGTTCGGCGTGCCCGAATGGGTGCTGGGGGAATGGTCCGAGTGCTCCAAGAGCTGCGGCTCCGGTTGGTCCAGAAGGAACGTGGAATGCAGAGACAGCGTCGGCTTCTTCTCCGGCAGTTGCGATAAAGACCTGAAACCGGCAGACATCAAGCCTTGCGGTGATATTCCCTGCCCCATATGGCAGATGGGGCCCTGGTCCGCCTGCTCACGAACTTGTGGCCAGGGAGAGCGCCGTCGCAGCATCTTCTGCTTAGACTACACTGGGAACACTGTTGAAAAAGAGAAGTGTGATCCTACAAAAATCCCCGATCCTGTTTCCGGGGAATGTTTCAACCAAGAGTGCTTATGAAAAAGCATAAGCGCGTTAAACTTTGAACCATTTCCTTTTCAGTCTGACTGCACTTACCAACTGGTCCCGTCACTTCAAGGGCATTTGCCTGAATATTGTTTTGTCATCTTTTGATGTATATTGACAACCACTATTGAAATTTGAAACGAAGAAAATCTACCTCAGGATGTTCATATGATTTTTTTTGTGGTGCTGTGTTTTGTGTTTTCTCCAGAAATCCCTGCTCTAAATAGAGACTAATTTATTTAGAGGACGTGTGACATTGTGCACAGTATGGGTGTTTTCATACCTGCCGGTCGGTCTGGACCGCATGAATGTTTGGAACAAGAAAAACTTGCAGGTGTCTAACGTGCCTTGACCTGAGCGACCCATTCGGTCCGATCGAAAGATTGGTTCTTGTCCACATTCAGTGCAGCCCTGCAAAGCATTTGCTGGGTAAATTCAATGTTTTTGGATGGCTCAATAGTTTGGGATCAGCTGCAGGAAAGAGATAAGGCAGGCTTTGGTCACCCATTGAACATCAAACAGGGGAAAAAACAACTGGAAGATAAAAAGGTGCAAAGCGTGTACTTGTAATTTGGTTCATCCACAAAGCTAAATCTGTATACATGCAAAAATATCTAGCGTAACTTTGAAGACTGCGACTGACATTCATGCTGCTGGTAGCAAAAGGCACAGCGTTAGCGGCCAAATCTAGGACGCAAAGACAAACGTGTGCCGTACAGGAAGTACGTTCAACTTATAGAGACACAAGAAGGTACGTCATACAGAGTTTATACCAAAGCTAATCGTGACATGGCAAGAAATCTAATCATCTTCGTTTGGACAGGTGTGAAAACGCCCAATATACATCTGTCGGTTATAGTAGGATGAGAGCAACACCACGAAACCTGCTGTCAAACACCAGCGTAGTGAAAATATACTGTACTTCAGCAGAACTCAACAGAACCCCCACAGAGCTTTTACCTGACCTTTCTTTTCTAAGCCGGGATGTGCTCTCCTGTTTTCACCACTTCTCTTTTTCCCCCACGCAGAACTTTGTCATCAATTCTCGCTCTAAACATGTAAATACCGTCCTCGTTTTAATTTTTTTTTTTTTTTTTTTTTTTACTGTGGCCGACCACTCAGTTTGATTTATATTTTGGAAGGCGTGATACGTTTGAATAGGTTGTTGCAATGCCAAACTAGATGTAGAGAGTTTACACGCGGTGTAAAAGTATTTGCTTGGATGATGACTGGTCATATCTGGAAAACACTAGATGGAAATTTTCCCTGCCCTGTGTGTAATTTTGCAAATTCCCAGCTGCATTTTGATGCATCTGAGGGTGTGTAAGCTATCTGCAGTGCTGCATATACTTTTTCGGGGGGAGGGGGAATGAGAGTTTAAATAAGTTAGGTGATAAGCATACTATCTATTTTGTATATCAAAATTAACGACACTTTTATTCATTTTCAGACTTTGTTAATGCATCATATGTGAACATTCATTGTTTGTTGTTTTCGGACTTCTTTATGTATATTTGAGTCTTCATTCCCGTTGCTAATTTACAGTATGTCATGAGAGAAAAGAGATGAGGCCTTGGGCATATATCCCTTCAGTGAAGGACCATATTATTTTATTATAACAGCTTCCTTTTTAAGCTATTTATTTTATTTTGTTTGTTTTATTTTTAAGTTTTTACTTTGGACATGTAATTAACATGGCAGATGCTGCTGTCTTTGAGATTTTTGTCTATAAAAATGGTCAAATAAACACATTTATGTCAGTAGATGGATCTTTTTTAAGTTGTTTTTTTAGTTTTTCATATCATTGATGACAGTGAAAAGGAAATTACTTGTCTCCAAAAATCTGCACACAGAAGTGCTCAGTGCTTTTCTGTAGTTTGCAGAAAAACTGAATTACTTTTATGTCCAAACATATGACGCAGACTTCAGAATGAGTTTCAAACAAATGCATTTGACAAAATAATTCAATGTTATCCGGAGTAGCCCTGCGGTTCGCTAAAAACCTCTGCCATGGCCAGACTAATGGAATTGTTCTAGGTGGGTTGAGAGCAATTTCAAAAGCAGGGTGAGGCAGATTTGATTGTTGCTCTTTACAAAGTCCGATCTCTTTAAGATGCTCAGTAAAATCCTCCCACACTGGAACACACTCTCCTAAAGAATACAAATAGCTCTGTATAAACAAACTGCGTGTGTTTGCCTGTGTGTGTGTGTACACACACACAGAGGGTTTACGCGGATTACGGGATACAACGTTGACCTGAAGCGTCAGTTGAGAGAGACACAACACCATACACAAGACAATGTTTTAACATGTCTAGTAAATAGAATGCTAAATATTGTAACTACAAAAACAGTACCAATATTAAGACATCCAAAACAGATCCATCATCAGGTCACCATCATTAGATGTTAAAATAGGGTCACACCAACTTTTATTGTCAATGCCATTTATTTCTTATGTTTAGGTTTTTAAAAGCCAACATCTTCCAGTGATTATGATGCAAAACAAGTGACACGGTAACTATGTCAAGGTCAAGGAAGAAACAAATTACATTGACACATCATGGAATATCAGATTAGAACTTTATTGAAAAGTAACCACCATACTCAAAATAAGAAGTCTTGATGCTGACGCTTCGGTTAGCACTTCTGCTGAGGTCCCTGGTTCGATTCCAAGGGGGGGGGCTTTTGGTGTGGATTTTGCAAGTTCTCTCTGTGTCTGCATGGTTTTCCTACCATAGTCCAAAAACATGCAGTAGCTTAAATAGAGACCTTAAACTGCCCAGATTTGTGAATGAGAGGGTGAACGGTTGTGTGTCTCTATATGTGGCCCTGTGATTGACGGTGGATCGGTCCAGGGTGAACCCCTCCTCTCATCCAGTGACAGCTGGGATAGAATCCAACCCCCAGTGTAGATAGACGATACAGATAATGAATGAGTCTTGATAATCTGATTTTGAAGAAATGCCTGTTTGTTTTTTTGCTGTACTTCAAAAAAGTTAAATAGTCAAAAGTTAAATAGTTTTTAATGTTTCCATCCATGAATAGCAAATGAAAAGCAACAATTCTGCTCTTCCTGTCACAAAAAACTGACATACTTTGCTAATGTCTTGATATTTTTTGTGATTACTGTTCATCGGATCCTCTTCTTCACTTTGCCTTGAATGCCACACTAATATATTTTTCTTTTCCCTCCAACAAGAAACTTCATTGATATACACACATCCCTTTTGTGAGCATTGATCATATCAATTAAATTATCAGTGACATGAATAAAAATCTGATTTTTCCTTGTAAATATGTTAGTCAGAGCCTTTGCATTGTATTTATAGAAACTTCTTTTTAAATTAATTTATTTACTGCAGGGGTCATTTATTTTTATCAAATCCCTAGAAAATTGATTTTTGGAAACAGGCTATGGAAATATTTCTGACATAACCAATATTTTCACAACTAAACCCATTCCTCTATTCAGCTGACACAGGTATGATGGAGAGACATGAAGCAACGCAGGAGGGGTCTTCATGTTGAAATAGGAGACACCGTGTGTTCATAAGAAATCATGGCGAGAATATGAATTTGTTATTTTACATTTTGTAATCGGATACATTTATTTGAAATTCTGCAAGATTGGGTCACTATGGCAAAAGTAATTCTGTTGTATCCCAATGTGACAATGAAAACTTTACATTGATCCACATTTTTATTTCCAGCAACCCAAACCACTCAAGAAGACCCAAAGTTCTGCATCCACATTTATCATTTCTGGTGTAAGATTCAAGCTATTGCCTGGTGGTCAAATTAAAATCTCTTTTTCCTGTCTTGTCTTGCGATCAAACTTTGTGTAATCGAGTAACTGCCCTCACCGTGAAGGGCAACCAATTTATCAAACGAGAATTTCATACAGCGCGTCACATCAGGACCTGCTTCATGTTCCCAAACCTTGGTTGTGAAATGGAAGGTCATGAAGACTGCATTTCTCCTGAGCAGATCTCTTTCTCTCTCTCTTAATCTCTATCTCTCTTGACTACCGATGTTTGGAGACCATCCTAGAATCTATAGGACTGTCTTTGACTTTTCAATTTCTGTTTACCACTGATTTATTTCCACTTCATGAGTACATGGATGTGTTGTACCCTGTAACTTTTGTGATGTCTGATTATAAAGGGCTCTATTTGGTTATGTACATTGCTACTTATTCAAAAACGTAGTAAAATGCTAAAAAAGGAACAATAACTATGCACAGAGAGCCTCTTTTTTGCCCCCTATACGAGGACTCTATATTTTATACAAAGCTCAAATACTCTGCAAAATAACAAAAAATGTGGATATGGACTGAATTTCTTTTTTTTTTTTTAATTAATCGTAATAGAAATTTTCATCTTTTCTTAATTGTTGTTGTCCCCTTGGTGCTCGCTAACTAATAATTCAAATACTCTGTAAAATGCCAAAGTAATATCAATGAATATCGATAAATATTCACAGATATTCTCATCTTCTTTACTGTATCAGAAAAAGTATTTCTTTCTTTTTGTTGTTGCACCCTGTGTGAGGCACTTCCGCAATGTCTGATTGTCAAGGCATCTGTGTGCTAACTAGTTAGCTAATTATTCAAATACTTTGTAAAGTGCCCAAAAGATATTGATAAATATACACAGCAATTCTGTTTCTGTTGTGTTTTTTTAATAGATAGCGTTAAATGATGTCAGCTTGGTATGAAGAGATCTAATACCTACCTGGTTAAATAAACTTTGAACGAGATTATACAAATAGGAAAGTGATGGGGGGGTCGCTAATCAATGCGCGTTCGGTCACGTGAGGAAATTCCTCAGCGGCGTCGGACTCGGGGCCGCGCGCTTCCGTCGTAACCGAGACTTCCTGTTTCTTCCAGTATCTTACGGTGACAGATGCGCGTTGCATTGTGGGCACAGAAACAGAGCGCCGTAAGGACACCAGCGAGCACAAAGGAATCACAGCACCTAAAAACTTTTAACACTCGGCCGTTGGAATGTGAATTCACTCCGGGGTTCACCAAAGTTGCGAGTCGCGGTTGTTGGCAGTGCTGGCAACCGCCTGACAAGCGCGGGGAATGTGAGTAAGTAGCTGGGTGAAGCGGCAGGGCTCATCGCTGTCTCCCGACTGGCGCTGCTTCTTTTTTGTCAGCCGAACTGTTCGCATCCCGAGGCCCAGCTGTTATCGCAGGCCTCCTCCTAGAAGGTACAGTTCCTCCGTGCGCCCCGTTTCACCGCGGCGGTCCCGCCGTGTGGGGGCTGTTACTGACCACTTTGCTGTCGAAGCATTGGAGAAAGTGACGGAACTAACTGTTGGGGGTTTGAGGGGGGCGTCGTGTTTGCTAGCGGTAGCTCCCAGGCTAACGAGAGTTAGCTAATGTGTATCGGTAGCTGCGTCGAAGTGAACGGGGTTATCCACGGTCAAACAGGAGGTTCGCATAATCGCCTTCACAATAAAAGCACGAAATGCTCAGTATCGTCTATCCCAATTTCCATTACGCAGCTTCTCTAGCGCAGATCTTAATAGTTGAACTATTTTTTTTTCGAAGCATATGTTTCATTACATGTCAACTACCTTTTAGTAGTTTTTAGTCAGCTTGTTTTCATATAATGGGTTCTTGCCAATTGTTTATTGGACATCCGTCTGTATTTTACCAGGGATTGAACCAAACTGCCTTTCCTCTCAATTAAGGAGTGTGTTTGGGTCCAAATCACTAATGAAGTAATTATGAAGTAGCTTTATAAAAAAAATCGATTGAAAGAACCCCCATGCGTGTTTGTTACGGTAAAAAAACTATTATATAGTGGATTGATTATGTTGTAAAGCAAAACTAAAAGATCAACATTTATACACCGTCTATTGTGACTAAGAGAATGGTCATGTTTTAGAGGATGATTATGTAAATTCTATATTACAATACAACCCTGTCTTTTAAGTTTTTTTTATTTCATTGTGAGTTAACATGTCATCCATTCTTGTCATCTCCCGTCATTTGAATATCTAATGAGGTTATTCCAGGTGGCTAGTCCTCTATGTAAGCGTGAGACTTATGACAGATTTATGCACATCTTAGAATATAGAGGGTTTTGGAAGGCAAGCTTTTGCTAAAGACTAGCCTTTGCTAGTTTACTCTCACTCACAACTGCTTGCCAGTTATGCCATTACCAAAACTTACATGCGTCTTATTTTGACAGCTTATGCCGGATGTACTCTTCTTCTGCTGGAGGATATGATGTCTTAGCTTGACATTTAGCTCGTCTTAGCTAAATTGTTTTGAAAATATTTCCCACTTGTTTGTTGACGTTTGCCCAGCCCCAACCTTTTTTTCATGCACTTTGTCTGTCCGGCTTTTTGTCACTACTACCCCGTCGACATCTGCCTTAGCTCTCCGGTCACTTGTGAGTACATGATGTAACATAAACACAGTGAAAGAGCCAGGATACGCCTCCTGTGCCCCATCTCAAATATTTGTGACCTGCTGTTCCTCGCTTTAAAAGGAGGAGAAGACAAAACTTCACTACTTCGTCAGGGCTTTCTAAATTGTTGTCCACTGAAGGAAAAATCTCCTTCGACGTCTACTGCAAATTCAGAGGCCTGTTGTTATTGTATGTTAAGCCAAAACAACAAGTGTGGGAAGCTTAGGAAGTGTTTTTCTTCCCCTCTCGTAATACCGTCAAATATCTTTATCCGCTGAATTTTTTATTTTTATTTCATCTTTTCATTCAAGATGCTGGCTGTCCCACTCAAGATTATTTTAGACGAAAATATAAATCAAAACTCAGTCACTCTTGGGAAACAATATAACAAACTATTTGCTGTACCGTCTTCACAGCAAGATCCCCATGTGCTTGTAAAGTTACAGAAGATCTGCTTGTTCAAAGTTTTGTGTAAAAGCAGACCTTGCTGTACTTGATTTTTATTTATTTATTTCATTTTTATTGTCCCGGCTTCAGGTAGTGAAGGAAAGAATGTTCCTTTATTTGCAGAAAGATCCTCTGAAAGATCATGTAACTAAATGATTCTCCTACAGGAGACATTTTAGCTTTGACAAAATGCCCTCACAGAGCCTTTTTCTATTTGGTGGTGCAGGCGAGGAACTCTCCTGTTGCACCTCTAAGGTCCAAGTCTATAATTCAGTTTGCGTTTACTGGGCCAATGTAGCCCAGGAGTTTTTTCCTTTGGTCTGTGTATGTGCGAAGGCGAGTGAACTCTCCCTGCGCGAGCCCCCTTCACTTAAGCTTTTGTTTGATGGAAAATTTCATGCCTCAGAGAATCCACATGTCTCACAGACAGCTGCTGAGCATCCTGTTGTGCACTGGCCTCCACATGGGTCTGGCTTGCATCGCTGCGCCTTCTGCTTTGATTGTTCTTACATAACTTGGCATTTTGTCCTCTATGCCCCTTAACTCGCTCCCCACCCCCCATTAACTTGCCTTGTCTACCAGTACCCACTCTTTTTCACAATGCATTTAATCTTGTGCTCATCACCGCGGTGCCCTGCGCTAATACGCTGACATTATTTTTTGCAAGCAGTGTTTCCAAGTGACTTAGAGATGGTGTCACAAGCAGTGCTTGGATTTCTGGATTTAGTTTAATTATGTAGTCTGTCAACATAAAGAAATTTTTAGATATTGAACAATGAAAATTGATTCAGACATACACCTCTTTGATTTCAGTGATTTCGAATGCAAATAAAGAAGAAAGCAGAATTATAAGTTGGT
This sequence comes from Fistularia commersonii, assembly GCF_037954325.1. Lineage (NCBI taxonomy): Eukaryota > Metazoa > Chordata > Actinopteri > Syngnathiformes > Fistulariidae > Fistularia > Fistularia commersonii. The sequence goes on from NC_141286.1 coordinate 6,377,784, forward strand.
TGCAGGAATCCAAAAAAGAAAACATCATATGGGCTCAATACACTAGTTGATACCGGCATGTGCTCTAAATAAACAGCTCTTATGCCATGTGATGCAACAGAAGCACCATGCAATGAGGAAAAATGGGTCTAGGTAGATAAAACTAAGGAAACCAGAATGTTCAGCTCACAGGGCACGTTGGGATTTATGGCTATTTCTTCATATATGTATGCTTGTTTGTTTTTTAATGACATCTCATCAAAGCAAAAGATCTTGTTCTCAAGAGCAACTTGTTCCTCAAAAATTTGCTCTGGAACAGGATACAATTTTGAATACATGCATCAGTCAAGGAAGTATAAAAATTAATAAAGGAGAACGTAAAAATAAGTACAATAGTGGGTCATTTGTCATGTCCCTAAAAGAAATTTAAATCCCCCACAAGACTTGAGCTGGACAGCCTGCTGTTGTATGTTCAGCACTGAATTAGCAATCTAGAAAAATTTGTTTTTCTTTTTTGTTTGTTTTGTTTTTCCAAGCCACTTTCAGACTGAAAGTACAGGGATAAATATATGTGTAGCTGTCCAAGTTTGGGATTTATAAATAAAATTATGCAAATGTAACAGTTTGGGCATGGATAATGATGTCCACTCGACCAGTGGGTACAAATTGCAATGCTCTTAATGGTGTGTAATAGTCTGTGAGCAGAAGCATTCATATAGATAATATCCCCGTAATCAAGAAGAGGAAAGATGGGGGCAGCGGCAGCCGGTTTCCTGGAAATGAGAAAACACATTCAGTTCAAAAGAGGAGCCCCAATTTTAGTTTCATTTTCTTTAGATGCCTGCCAATACAGGGTTTGAAAAGAAAGGCTCTCAGTAATTATGATGCCTAGGTATTCATAAGAAGCCTCAAATTCAAAGCGGATTCCGTGTGCAGATACAATCAGACGGGAGAACGCTGACAACTTCCTTTTGATGGAAAAACAACATAGTCTCAGTTTTGTCAGCGTGGTGGAGTGGATTCGCCAGAAGCCAGCAACGGACATTCGCGGAATTTTATCTAATGATGTTCAATGAATTCGACTGATATGAAAGGCCCTCTGATACCAGCCTTATTCGGCCCTGATGGCTTTTTGGCCAGACCTGAACCACAACAACTGTTGTGAAAGTCGTACCCACAGCTGAACCAACTGGCCTCCGCAAAAGCCACAACAGAACTGAGTGAACGTCCGTTCAGTTCACCACAGGTGAGAATACAAGTAGACTTTGAAAAGAAAAGTTAAATAAAGGACCTAGTGGAGGCAAACCAAAAAACAGGGCTTTCTGTGTCTACAACATGCTGATAATTACACCAACCTGTTAAATGGCACAGATAATAGAATCAGTTCACAAGTTAGCTCATGAATACTGTAAAGTTTCAGTAATTCCTTTTCCATTCCTGTTGTCCATTAGTGGTTAAAACAATCTTTTTCTGCACGTAAAACAAATAGCCTCACTGTGATGATCTTTAATTCAATTCAAAGCATTTATTGTCATATGTATATGAAAATGTATTTCCCCGCACAATGAAAATTTTAATATGCTGTCCACAGTGCATTTGGCCGGCATGCAACTGAGTGAGCAAACACGTCTGCCACAGAGGGCGCCATGTTTATTGTAGGAAAATAATGAAGAGAGCATTGTGATTTTTCTGTACGTAACACAACAGGAGTTAATCTTTCTTGTCTTTTTTGTAGGGAGCATTTCCTGTGCTGTCAGAATCTGACATCAACATGGGGGTCAAAACCTTCACCCACAGTTCCAACTCCCACAGCCAGGAGATGCTGGAGAAACTCAATGCTTTGCGCAACGAGGGTCACTTATGTGACGTCACCATCCGGGTGCAAGACAAACTTTTCCTGGCCCATAAAGTGGTCTTGGCCTGCTGCAGTGAGTTCTTCCGCACCAAACTGGTGGGCCGACCGGAGGAGGAGGACAAGTTCGTGTTGGACCTTCACCACGTCACGGTCAGCGGCTTTGCTCCGCTGTTGGAATATGCCTACACATCAACTCTCTCCATCAGCACAGAGAATATTATAGATGTCCTGGCAGCTGCCAGTTACATGCAGATGTTTGCTGTGGCTAGTACATGTTCAGAATTCATGAAGTCCAGCATTTTGTGGGGCCCAGGTAACAACAGTAACAACACATTGGCACCAGAGAAACCCCACGAATCAGCCCCGGAGAGCGCCTCATCAAACTGTGCCCTAACACCACTGGACGGGAGCGTGTCCCCCGTGTCGTCCGACTGCAGCATCATGGAGAGAAACGTTCCCATTTGCCGGGAATCCCGACGGAAACGGAAGAGCTTTGTGACAATGGCGTCACCCGAGAGTCCACTGAAATGCACTACCCAAATGGTCACTAACTCCCCCCAGATCCCCAATCCTTCTCCCTCGTTCTCCGACAGCACGGCACAGCCTGTGGAGTCCTCCCTTGCCTTCCCCTGGACTTTCCCTTTTGGTATTGATCGGAGATTTCACTCAGACAAATCAAAGCTCCCGGAGAGTCCCCGTTGCCTCGAGCAGGGAGCAACTGGGACGTCGGAGGTGGTGGTGAGCCGTCGGCTCAGCGAATTCCTGACGTGTGAAAGCTCCAAGGTGGTGTCGCCACCAGTGCCGGCGGAGGAAGAAGATGTGAGGGTGAAGGTGGAGCGTCTCAGTGACGAGGAAGTCCAAGAGGCGTCCTCCCAGCCAGTCAGTGCCTCCCAGAGCTCGCTGAGTGACCAACAGACTGTACCAGGAAGTGAGCAGGCCCAGGAGGATCTCCTCATCAGTCCACAGTCATCTTCTATAGGTGGGCCTGTACTTTCAAATTAATCCTACATGCTTGATGTGCTGTGAAATTTTAGATGTCTTGCAGTCGGTCCATATATCTATGTCTAATGCGCTATATCTTTTGTGTTCGGTGCACCTTGACAAAGCAAACGTAGCATGATACATCGCATGTAACCAAAAATTCCCTAATGAGAATTTTAATTTGTTGTGTCCCTTTGACAGAATTGTTGATTTTCTTGAACTGTCATTGTAGATGTTTTTATATGCATCACAGATATTATTTTCACCCCTTTGTCAAACTTACCTGCAATTTTTTTAGTCCTTAAATGGGCATTGACCTGTTGGATAATGTAAATATATCCTTACATTTTCCATAGCGGTTAGACCTTGTCGTCATCTTTTCATTGAATATCACTTCATGCCTGCTCTATTACTTGACTTAAACAGTAGTGTCAGTGAATAAAACACAATTTACCCGAGATTTATGTTCTAGTCTGAGTGGAAAGTTTTATTGTCCAGTGGTCCAAATGTTGTTTTAAAGGATTTTCTGTCCAACCGAGGGTAAACTGAAAATGGAAACATTTGTCATTTGTTCCTAAGCTGTTGAATAGCACAGTGTGCCTCCCATCCAGCGCAATCAATTCACACTGTTGCAATCGTACTGGGGATTAGAATTGCCTGCTTTTAGCCGTCAGTCAGAAATGAAGAAGACAGTTGCTCGATTGGATTTGTGTTGTGCCTGTCTCAGGGTCAATGGATGAGGGAGTGTCTGAGGGCTTGCCATCGATGCAGAGCACCTCAAACGCTGGAGGACATGCAGAGGATGATGAAAGGTACTGCGATTTGTTTTGACTTGCAGCAAGACAAGTCACAAGCAATAAAGTATAGATAGACATAAACTATGTCGCGAGGAGTTGGCTCCAACCTGTTATAGTGATAAATAGAATGTAATCAAAATGGCAAAGACATGATATGTGGTTATGTAAGGCATACTTGTGGCATATTCTGAGGGTATGTGTTCACGAGAAACAGAGATGAAACAACCGAGCATATATCACACTCGGTTATTACATGTTTTAAACAACCATTGATTTTAACTTTATTTCCTAACAACCTTGTTGAAGTATTTATCTTGGAACATCCTATATTTAACTGCAGCAATGTTTGAAGGCTTAGCATCTGCTAATTTTTTATGTCCTCTCCCCTGTGTTTCAGGCTAGAAGGTATTCAGTATCCATACCACCTCTATATCAGCCCTTCGTCACGGCCCGGCACCAACGGCCCGGACAGGCCTTTTCAGTGTCCAACGTGCGGAGTCCGATTTACTCGCATACAAAACCTGAAGCAGCATATGCTCATACACTCCGGTAGGTTTCACGATGGGAAGTTCGAAAGTCCATCATGGCTTTACCATGTTTGACCTTTTGGAAAGCAGCATAGAATATCACATTTTTAGCTAGTTACAGAGTTCATTCAATAGGTGAGTCAGAGCTGATGAGTCATCTACATTTGGGTTTAGGTAACTAACACGGTATCGTAGGTAAGTGAAAATTGAAGAAAAATTGTAGTTTGCTTGGACAGTTTTTGTCGAGCATTTAACAATACTGGTTAGCTTTGCAGATAATAGATTCCATCTAAAGTTCCATTGACTGTTACCTGGGGACCTAAAGGGGACGGTGCAAAATAATAACTTTCTCGGGCCAAACGAGTAATTTTGTGAATTTTAGAAACAAATTGGGCTACAAGTGGAAATTTATGGGCGCAGACCTTTCGTGGTTGATGGGGGAAAGAAAACAGTATTAACAGATGATTAATTTTAAAGAGGAACTGAGGCCGCTCACAGGATAACAGTAGAAATGGGAAAGGCTGACTGAATTTAGAATTTGGAATTTAAATCAAATAACACAATGGGAGTTATTGTGTTAAGAGTGAAAAGAATGCCAAGTCTGGTCATAATAATGAAAGTCCCCAAGATATGCAATAGTTGAATGTGGTCCTCTTGTGTTTTTGATTATTTTCAGTACCCAAAATCTTTCTCAGAGTTCCTGGTTACTGTGATATGTAGAAAATGTTTAAGCCAATCGGAAACACTCAAATTTGGAAAAAAGTGAGAATAATTGCACAAATATTAGTGGATATCTCCCCTGGTCTTCACCATCAAATTCAGGTCTGTCCCAGGAAGTGCTGATAAAGAGCTTGTTGCCTGCATGCAGTATATCATGGGACAGCAGCAGAAAAAGATCCACAAAAACCCATGTCACTTCATTCCCCCGAGGCCTTGTGTACAAGCATATAGTTCTACGCAGATGCTCTAAATTTGTGATTTTAAAAACCTAGAAGAATATTTCCTGGGGTTGGATTAGTTAGTGCTTTTGGCCCTGATAAACCGTCGCTTTGCTTCAGTGTTCGAAGGCTAAAACAAAACACCCACCCTTTGTCCAAGCCATTCATTATCCTACCGGCATTGTTTCCTGTGGAAAAGTGTTCAAACAAAGAAGAGCGACAAGCGCCTTTATATGTAAAAGACAAAAAAATGTTAGGCACGCTCGCAGATGAGTATGACTGCATAAACCCGGTCAGTTTGATTTCCCCCCCCCCATCGTCCCTCTAAAATCAAACTCGTCTTAATTTTGGACACTATTGTCAAAAATTATCATTCCATTTTTAAATGAGGCAGACACTGTATGATATTTGCCAGACCACCATTCTCCAGGCCTCTGTGACTCCATAGAAGCAGAGGCACATAGTATTTCCAATCATTTTGAAAGTCTTTTTTTGTAGTTGAATATTATAATTGAAAGTTGTCAGTGCAGCTTTACAGTCACTGCAGATCAAGTTGGCTAGTTTTCTAGGTCAAAAAGGCCACACCTTCCTGTTATTTATGATTAGATGGGCAATGTTTAGAGTTGCTTAAAAATTTGTTTGTTTTTTTTAAAAAAAGATCATCCTGATAACTTTCCATTTTAACATGATAGATTGCACATTTTGGGTGAAGGTGAAGTCACAAATTACCAGCTATTTTTGCACTCTGCATAAGTAAAACCTGTGGCAAAATGAACAATGATTCTTTTGGAGAGCATCATCATCTGACCATGAGAAGTCTCAGAAAGTTTGGCATTTGGTTTGTCTCTATGGTTCATGCAGATCAGAGCAATGTCAGTGTGCAAGTTAAGCTAAGATTTTCTTCTGCTTCAACCTTCTCATTTTTCTTGTCCTGTATTCCACCAGGCATTAAGCCTTTCCAGTGTGACCGCTGTGGGAAAAAGTTCACACGGGCCTACTCCCTAAAGATGCATCGGCTGAAGCACGAAGGTAAACGCTGTTTCCGGTGCCAGATTTGTAGTGCCACATTCACGTCCTTCGGTGAATATAAGCACCACATGAGGGTCTCCCGACACATAATCCGCAAGCCGCGGATTTACGAGTGCAAAACGTGTGGCGCCATGTTCACCAACTCTGGCAATTTAATTGTACACCTGAGGAGTCTGAACCATGAGGCATCTGAACTAGCAAACTACTTCCAGAGCAGGTGAGGAGTCCAGGGGTGTTGACCCCCATTATTTACTCAAGTCTCACCTGGATCAGAAATAGTTAAACTTCTAATTTCTGAGGTTCATTTGAACGTATTTCTATTACTTGACTTGAATTCTGAAGAATTGCTTTTGAGTATATAACAATTTAATTGTACTAAATGATCAGGCTGTGTTGTTCATGGTGGACTTTTGTTGTCTCTTGTGCTACATTTATCATTAATATAATATTGTTTATATTTCACTCTGTAATTCTTGTCTTTCAGATTTTTTTTACTCTGTTTGTTGAGAATTTTCAATGATATTGATAGTGTCTTTCCCAACTAGAGTTATTTTGATGTTTTTAATCATGTGCCCTGTTTTCTATTCTTTTGGGGATTAAAAGTTAATGTACAGAATAATATTTGCTCATTTACAGGCATCCACAAATAGTCACAAAATAATACCACCAGGCTTTATAACCAATTATTATTACTTTCATTTTTAAAGTCCCATCACTGCTTCCACTTTCATCTGAGCATCAAAATTAGACAGTTTATAATAGCCTAAAAGCAACATGAATTTAGATCAAAACCATATTTACTCTAAATAAATACCAATAGTCGGTCCTTTCCAATTTATTGTGCCCCACATTCCCTTAGAATATACAAATGTTCACAGCAAAAAAAATAATCACTGAGGTAAATTATTTACATGATGGAGACAGTGGTACATATCACACCTGTTGTTATTTATGCCTTGAGGTGATGATGGACAAGGATGGGTATTATGCCACATTCATTAGATTGAGAGTTTTTCCATGTGATTTGATTAGAATGCATAATGATTCACAGTTAATTAGTCTTCCGTTACGTCGTTTTAGCTAGATTTGTTCTTTTATGATTGTTGATCGTTGTTGCTAATGGTATGTCATGACAATCCCAAAAGGACTGCCCAGCAGATCCAGCCAGTTCGGACAACCCTCCTGGAGAATTTCTCAGAGAGGAGCAAATCCCTCAGGCACACAGAATGTGCTTGACAAATTGAGAGCACTGAGCAGCCTCTGCATTGTCCAAGGTGTGTTCAAGACATGTTTGATCACTCTGGAATCAGAGGGCAAAGGCTAAACTGGTCATCTGGAATGACACCATGCCTCCAGGTGATTTGATTGCATGGCATTCCCCATAAGATAACTTTCAAGGGCTTTGACAGTTCATAGCCAAGGTGACACCACCAGGCTTTTCAGTGGTGATTTATGGCAAGATGGACTCCTGAAGTGAAACCTCCCCAAAGCTTTCGTGAGCAAGTGGGTCTGGCATAGGACTGGTGGAGTGAGGCCCAGTTCTCTTAAATGATGCCTAATCACGGACTATAATCACAAGGGATCAATGACAGTTTCCCGTTACCAACTTTTCTTCAGTTGAGTCAATTTCTTCTTTGTTTGATTTCAGTTTGTTTAACATTTTGCTAGAGAAGACCCCAAGATGGCACTAATATGCTTCCTTGCATTGGTTCACCCCTGCATCCAGTTTTGCATTTGTGGGGAACATTGGCAGTTGCCTTGTTTGAATTGTTGGACCATGCCTAACTACTGTAGTAGCCGTCCTCCCTTCGCACATCTGAGTTTCCACCTGGGTAACAACAGCTGCCTGTTTGCCACTCCAGGGGTTGGACCTAAACCTTGTATTGCACATCTGTGACCCCAGTGTTAGCACTCCATCTCCCCAGCAGGTCATGCAGAATATCAAAACAATCTTGTCCTTGACCTGTACTGCTGGTTAGTGAAGGCATAAGACTGTCTTTTGTGAGCTTCCCCAGATCTCTCTCAGTGGGATTTCTTCTTGACCCTCACATAGTACTGAAACATCTGGTGACCCTTTGCATCCTTTTCCATCCTTACGCAAATGTTTCAAACCGCTTTGTGTCCAGAGACCGCCCATGTGGTGCTGGTGGCAATTCAGCTGGATATTTTCTGAGGTCAGCCCCTGCTGAGATGCTGAGGGTTGGATGATCCCAACACTTACCCCCAAAGGCAGACTCTGGAAAATACTGCAATGTAAACCAGCCCAGTGCTGGTACTGGGGTTAATCTGTGCTCTATGTACCGCAAAGCTTTTGTTTTAGTCCCAGCTGTTTATGTACTGGGGGAGAGTTTGAACCCAGCAACAGACCTTAATTTGGGGTGTCTGAGGGTGCAGGGGCTGCCTCAGCAGGTGAGTGGTAAGTCTGTGGGCTCACCTTGGCACAGGCCAAGGGGATTACTTTGCATCTTTTGAGCCAAATGTGGTTTTGCTTGAGGCCCAATGTTGATGTTGCTTTCAGATGTCCCTTCTACACAGAGCCTTTTCAAGTCAGGGATATTGTTTCTCTGTTAGACCTTGCTGTTTGTATAAAAATGCATGCAGATGGAATTGGGCAGGCCAACGTACTGTAACTAAGCCGGTAGCCGACATAGGAACAGCTGGAATGGTAGAACAGCTCTCAGTTAAATCTAATTGTGTTGTTTAGGGATTGTGTATTTGGATTTTTTTTTTTTCTAGAATTTGTGCATATGTGCTCAAATGTGTGTGTGAGTAGTCGTGCCCATAAAGTTGTTGGTAATCGCTCTTTATCAAATGGCTGAGAGTCACTCCCATTTGTACTCTTTATTTTTAAAGACTTGAATTTTAAATAAGTGCCAGAAAACTAGAACTCAATAAGCAAAGTACCCTACATACAAAAAAATATGCTGCTACTAGAATAGAGGAACAACGTAAACATAAGTTGTCAGTATCATTTCAATTAGTTATGTTGACCAAACACTGGAACACTAAAAAACAAGTTTAGTGTACAAACCTGCTGGGACCTAAACATAAACCTTAAGGTCTATCTCTGTGATTTTTACCTTTAAGTTGTCAACCTCTCTCCAGCCATAAACTGTTTTAGGTGATGCATGTTTGAGACAAGTAACCCTTTTTTGTTACTTTGTGTCAAACAATTTCCAACATATCTTTACCCTTATTTTTTGTTTAGACCCCAAACTATTTGTAAATAGGGCCCATGATTAAAAAAAAATAAATAAATAACCAAGAAACATTTTTAAAGGTGTCATATATCCTATAATTTCTTTTATCACTGATCCATCACAACATAATAGGTTGCACGTTTAAAATTTGAAAGCATCCTTTTGCATTGCTTATACAGCAGCCATGAGCACGACTTAATTCATTTTCTCACATGTTTTTACCCTCATATGGATGGATTTTAGCCAAACTTGGGAGATGCGTTTTGTTTTTATCTACAGCCCAGCCCACAAAGCCTAGTGAAACGTAAGATCACAGTGGCTTTATAAGGTCAGGACGTGTGTTTTATTTTGCAGAACTTTCCACTTCCTAATCAGCTCAGACCCTCATAGGTCGACAGAACTTAAACGGACCATTGACCTCTTAAGAATTTTATAGTTGAGAGTCTCTGCCTAAGAGCATAACTATGTGGAAAATTCTCTGCAGATCCAGTCAGACTCTTAATTCCCATCCTCAGTCTTCACATAAAATGATATATTAATCTCTTTGTATTTTTCTCTTTTTTTTTTTTGAGGTGGATTTTCAGATCCAGCAGTTGGCCAGGGCACTTTAACTCGATCCTGCTCTCTTTAGTACGCACTGTGACAATTCATGTTAAGCTGCCAGGCACTGTACCCTAATGCAGTGTTTACTGTCAAGGTCACAGTCTGAATGAAAGTTTCAAAACACTTTTACGGTGTAATTTGTTGTTTTGAATTGACCAAGAAAAGGAAAAACACCAAAAAAAACTTTCCACCTCAGAATACATGCTTATGTCCTTCAAATTTTATAGCTTGTCATGAGGAACAGAGTGTGCGGGATGCAGAAAATCCCCTGACACCTCTGCGAACTGGATTAGGTGTGAACAATCTTCCTGTTTTTTTTTTTGTTTTTTTTTTATTCAGAGGGTGTGTTTTGTGAATTAGGCTCTGCAATATTCCTCAATAACATTACTGAGGAAAGACCACTCAGCAAAACAAAAACCTCTGCAAAGAATGGCAACGGACTCATTACACATCATGTATAAAACACACGTCCGACCCCATGTTTGCTGCACACGGCTGCTATAAACCCTTTTGAATCAGTCTTGGCGATTCTCTCATCAAATTAACATGACATCCTATGCTTGCATTAAGATACCTGTGACTTGTACGACAGTCGATAGCAAAAGTTTATTTTTTTCATTCATTTTTGTAAGGATTGGTCAGAAATTGACATATCCTAAATTTCCCTCAAATAGCTAATGCTCTGCTACAGCATTTTAGCATTCATTAAAATCCAGTGTCCATTTAAAAAAATCAATTTATAATATTAGAATCAGAATAAACTTTATTAATCCCCAAGGGGCAATTGGGGGGAAATATTAGTGTATTAATTACACCGTATCAATTTCTGCAGATGTTACAGCTAAATATTACTGGAACATAACTACTCGAGAAGCGAAACCTCTGTTTATGTTGAAGTAAAACATCTCGGACCCGTGCTATTTGATAAGAAATGTTTTAAGCCCATTTGTTAGGCTACAAATGACTTGTGCCCATCCAAATTATTTTTGTTGTCGAAATGGGATTACTTTCTCACATCAAAATGTTGGTTGTTTATGTTTTGCATAGAAAAGGTCTGTTCAATTTCTCAGTCAAGTTTAACGTCCTTTCTGGTCGTGACACATTTTGTCTGTACTGAGGTGAATCAAATGTCATCTGTGACCTAATGATCTGTGTCATGGCAGCAAGCAAAAGCCCCGCAAGCTCAGTAGAATCTCTCCATCTTTATAGTGATTTCCTCGTGCCCGACTACCTGAGCCAGGTGCAGGAGGAGGAGGAGGCGCTGGGAGTCCAGTATGAGCTGGAAGAGTCCAAACATCATCCCGTCTATCTGGGCAGCACCTCCACCTCTACTACCACTGCCGCCTCGTCCTCCTCCTCAGTCCAGATGCCTGTCATATCCCAGGTTTCTTCCTCTACCCAGAATTGCGAGAGTTCCATTGGCTTCCTTTCACCTGATTCCCTGGATCCCCTGGAAGCTCCCGCCTCCCTCAAGTCGGATGCCGATGACACGGCAGCCATGACAGAGGAGGCCAAGATGGACAACAGCATAGGAGGTAGTTCCCCAGAGGTGTTTGAAGAAGAGCAGCTGCCGCAGCAGCAGGCGCCACAGCAGCAGCAGCAGCAGCAGCAGCAGCAACATACCCAGCCCAAGGAGCTGGCTTCCATTAATATAGAGTGATTCAAGTCTTGCCTGTTATGTCTTACTTTGCAGTCATGTCATATGGGAATATCTGTTGACACGCTATGATGACCAAAAGCGGGGATGTGGACATCTGTCGTAACGTCGTCGCACGAATCCTCCCGGATGCCCAGAATTCAGTTTTCCGAAGAGCCTTGATGATGTTCCCCCACACGCGGCACAGTTAATGCCGTGCAGTGAGTCCCAACGAAAATGAATTGTGATTTTTTTTTGTCCAATTTGCAATCATGCTATTGTTGTCCTGCGACAAAGAACAAAAAAAAAAAAAATTAAGAAGTTCAGCGCAATCATTACAAACCAGCAGGTCATTTTTCTTCCCATATGACCTGAATGCCTCCTGCAATTGCTTTTGTTTCTGTCTCAGCCAATGTGAGGTTATGCTGAATCCAAGCCTTCTCCCACTTTGGAAAGTGCCTGAGAGATCCCATTTTATCAAGCAACTTGTAGAGGATGAAGCTATCTCAACTTTGCCAACAGCGTCTTCACAGACTGAGCTGAAAAAAATACACGAAAAACCTTGTTTCCTTTTTAGGTGTTGATGCTAGTTTGTATGGGCAGCGACTATTCCTTCAGTGCCGTCACTACAGGCAAACAATTACATGTCAATATTGTCTATACTGCAATAGCTTGTACTGTAGTTTTACTATTTGAATGCAATGTATGTTGAGTGTTGTGAATTATGATATGTCAGGTGTATGGATGTGTGTGTGTATGTGTATAATTCTTTTTTTTTTTTTCTTAATCAGTACATTTAATTTCTAAATGTTAAAAACTTGAAACTATATTGACAGAGTATTCCCTAAATATGTTTGTGCAGTATATGACTTTACTGATCTATTACTTTTTCCTTTTTTTTTTTTAAACACTACACTGTTATCAAGTCAAACCTCGTGTATCTCAAATGGCCCTCTATAAGAGTTTTGTAAAAACTCTCATGAGCACTGATGCATTTTTTTTATAAATACATGACATAAAGTAAAATTTTATTCAAATTTAGAGAGAACATAGATATCATGAGAAGGTTATATTCTGAAATGTGCTCCTTCATAGGGTTATGTAGCATTTCATGGAAGTGGAAGTTGCGCCTTGCTGGTTAAGTTCATCTTATATAGTCTTCTTTTTTTTTTTTGTCTTGTTTTTTTTTTTTTTTTTAAATTGGTTTGTATTGTTGACATCAAAAACTGTGGTTGTACTGATATCCCAGCAGGTACAAAACTGCATATGTTCTAGGATGTTGCATGACTGTTGGAGTGTCGCTTCACTTTGGTACAAAATGATTGTCTTTTAAAGAGTATTATCCTTGTGAGGATGCAAACAGATTGCAACGGCTGTTTCTGACGGCCAATTATATTTAAGAGTCTATGTGAATGATGAATATTGCTTCAGAAGTTATAAAGGTGTAGCCCGACGGTCAGACCATTTCACCAAGTCTGTTTTTATTCCAGACATCAGTTCAGTCTGATTCCCAGTCACTACACCCTCTCAAATCAATCAGAACCAGCTATCTCATAAAGGGCTGGTTTGAGTTGAGGACAGGCCAAAAGCTGCCGGGGAACAGAAACATTTCTGGAAATGCACAGAGGAGCACTCGGCGCGAGTGAATTGAATAAGCCAGACAGTGAACTTACTTTGAAACAGCAAATAAAACACTTAAATCTCTCAATGTGGAGACACGTGTCTTCACTGTACTTCTTACTACATGTGTCGGCAGCATGTTGTCTGTTTACATTTTTCCCGAGACCCTGGTGCAACATGAGTTCTGCCTCTTGATTGCTTATGGTGTCGCAGGTTCCTTCACTCTGGATTGGTTGTAGGTCTAACCAGTTAGATCCACAGCAGTGTTTGGTCTCTTGCTACTGCCCCCTGGGAGTCTGAAATCCGTTGGGGTTGGACAAAACCAATTCACCTTGGAGATTTGGTCTTTCGGTGCGAGGCCAATACGAGTGTAGAAACAAATTGTAAGGTAAAAGTTAAAACATTATAAATGATCAATTTAACCAAGTCACAGTTGGGCATCTCTACTTTATCTGATTTTATGTTAAGCCTCTTAAATATTTTCATCCGAGTTTTGCCGGGGGTTTGACGGTTTAAAAAAAGGAAAACGACACCCATGGTAATATATGCATTGAATGCTACTGACTGATTTCTGTTCGGTGAAATCTACTTCTTTTGTCACCTCCTGAAAGTAGTGCTGCAGTTCAGATTTAACGCAACAGGATGTAAAACCTTAAGCAGGGTTGATTGTAAATGCAGAGATTAATAGCGCTGTGATGAGGACACGGATATCCAGAACGCGATGTTGTCCTGATCGTCAGAAAAAAAATTCACTGAGAGCTGTCTTAAGAAGAGCTTGCGTCACCCAGTGCCATCCTATCAGTCACTTTTACAAAGTTGTGCCATTTGCCCTTTTATCTGGGTTCAAATCAAGCTTTCCTACAGGACCAAATGTTCTTTATCTCATTGGGGATTTGCCATGGCAATCAGTAATTGCACATTATAAAAGGAAGCGATAATCATTCGAAGCGGTCCACGTTGTATAGCAAAGGGGTTTTGCTGTATTGCCCCTTAAAACACTGTACGATGGTGTGCATTCAAGAGGCTAGCCTTAGTAAATGGACCTATTAACTCTAGTTGCACAGTGTCGAGAATTTAAAAAGAGTTGTCTCCATTTGTATGTCGTGCTTTTCATCATTTGTGTTCGGTGTTTGTATTCAAAAGAAAAAATTTTTATAATGAAATGCTGCTGTTTGTCGAAACGCAAAAGTGCCCAAATATTTTTGTGAACCAATGGTGTGCAATAAATGGACAGGTGTTGTTTTGAAAGTTTGAATTCTGTCTTTGGAATGGTGAATTATATGATTTAAAAAAAGAAAAAACAAAAAAACAAAAACAAACGAATGTATCATTAAGTTTTATTCAAAATGTGAGTGAAAGTTGAATCAAAGAGGCGAGGACCCCATTTTGATCTGTGAAACAAAAGGAACAATGCTTTTGGTATCAAACGACTGGATCTGTTCAGCTCCTTTATGTTTGTTTTAAAAGTTGCATGTTCATATAGTTCTGTGAAGTGAAGAGCATGTCTTCAGTTGATGATGCATTCTGTCAAGGCCTTATTTGTCGATCATACAGCGTAGCTCTGATCTGTCGTGGAGCATGCCCTCTCTTTTCTCTCTGTTAACACCTTTTTTATGTGCAATGTTTTTAAAGATCTCTTGATTCTATACAGGTCATGCCTTTTCAGCGTACATTTTGTGTTGTACCAGTTTTTTTCCCAGACCACATGTTTTATTTAAAACTATGGAAAAAAAACTGCAAAAAAAAACATGGTAGCTCTTCATAATGGCATATATATTTTCAGTGAATTTTGTATTATGATTGCTTTTTCATGGCCTCTTTGGATATTCTTGTTAAATGTGAATAGGACAGCTTGGTTTAAAAGTCTGCGGGGCCTTGGTAGTCATCACTCTGACTGTCTACTGTGTGTGTGTGTGTGTGTGAGTGAGTGTGCGCGTGCGTGTGTGTGTGCGTGTGTGTGTATATATATCATGTATTATATACAGTATATACACTCATACCATGTTGCATATTCTTTATACCGTAGGCTACTCAATTGCAACCTGCTTTCAGACAGATGTTGTATTTTGTGTCTTTGATACTGTATTTAAACTGTAGTTTGGAGGAACTGTATAAATCAATGCAGATAGTCATGCAACCTGCACATTAGAAAGAACTGACATATGTGGTGTTTGAGTGTTTTATCTGGATCATATTCCACAGTTAGCTGTGTAAAAAAGAAAGGAAAAAAAAACTGGCAATAGCAGTCTGTATTTTAAAGTTTATGGTTGTTCTGAATCTTTGCTAGTGTTCTGGCTTTGCAGTACTGTTGTTCTCACAATATGTTTTTTGTAAAAGCATAAAATGTAAATTAAAAAAGAAAAATCAAGAGTCATTTAAAACGCATTTGTCTGCAGTTTTTGACATGCAGGTTGGCATCTTTTAAAACTCATACATTCACTTAGTATTTATTTGTGCCATCAGTAATCAATTGAAATAATTGTTTACTTTTACTGGTTACTTCTCCATCTTGAGGCGTTATACACCACCTTTAGAACAGCATCAAAGTCAGTGGCCTGTTCCATCTCACTGCAGCAAATTTCAATTCTCAAAAGTGCCCCCGCTCCTTTTGTTCAACATAGGTTTGTGAGTGAAAACTTCACTTGTTTTTCGTTTTGACATTTTAGACAAAACTTAAACCGTGGCACCAAGCTAATGGTAAAATTCAGCATGACCAAGAAGGCCAAGAAGAGAACAGGAGATAGCATAAACTTAAAGTTGCTTCTCAACCCTCATACTACTTGAAAACCAGGAAACCCACAAATAATTCAACAAAGATAACATTTGTTCTTGAGACATTTTTAATTTACAGATAAGGGGAAGCAAAAAAATTGCATATCAGTTAAATGTGAATGAATATTTTAGTTTTTTTTGTTTTTTTTTCTTCCCAAACATCAGTTCGCAACACATGCTTAGTGATATTTGTGAAGAGTGAAATATTAACTTGGAAAATGATGGTCTCTTTAGATAACTATGGATTTGTGGTTCTTCCACAGGAGCATAAAGAATCATTGCATAATCTTTTGACTCATGGAAAATGGCAGCGAAGAGATGCAACATTATGGCATGTATTAATTGAGGGGGGGGGGGAATTAGTTTTCACTTCCAGTACGCTCCTGTTAAGCTCTATTTACTGTTACCTACCACTGACAGATAGTCAGCTAGACCTGAGTTTTGGTGGTTGGGACAAAGCTGGAGGTCGTATTCCGTTACATAAAGATGGTCTACAAAAAAGAAAAAAAAAATTGGAATATCAGGTAATTCAACAGCAGCTATTTCTGTCAGAGTGAATAAAACTGTTGCTGTGGAATTCGGGGCCACGTTACTTTGCAGACATTTAACATACACCCAAAAACAATAAAAAAGCTGAGGGAAAGTGAACATCACAGAAAGGCGCAATGTGGCCTCTTTATTAGCTTGCAGATGTGAGCCAATGTGATAAAGTCACTCCGAGAACACAGTGGAGAGATTAGTTCCTTCTGCATTGAGGATCAGTTTGTTTTGTTTTTATTTTAGTGCATCTAGCTTAGCCCAAAGATGTGTCTCTGTTCTGTAAATGTCCTGAACGGCGGTTATGTGGTCTGACACTGCGTCCACCGTTTTGTTGGATGGAAAATGTTTGTTAATGTCTCAGCCCAGCGTTGCCGCAGTGTAATATGACATGGCCCGCATGGAGTCCTTGACCTTATGGGAAGTAAAAGCCATCACAATTTTAATATTGTTTTGTTCTTTATTTGTTTTGTTCTTCTTTTAATGTTTGCTTTCACAGTACTCCAAAAA
Source organism: Fistularia commersonii (assembly GCF_037954325.1). Taxonomy (NCBI): domain Eukaryota; kingdom Metazoa; phylum Chordata; class Actinopteri; order Syngnathiformes; family Fistulariidae; genus Fistularia; species Fistularia commersonii. The sequence continues at coordinate 6,394,768 of NC_141286.1, forward strand.
AAAGAAAAACAAGAAATGTTTGTTGTCTTATCCTATTAGGGGGTGGTTTCATTGGCCTCAACATCACCAAACAATGTATGAAAAACAAATATCCTGAATGCTGTGAAAGATTACTGCTCTGGATGTGATCCTAAATTCATTAACAAAACTTCTTTTGGTTTGTTTCTCGTCAACTTGGTCTCAACCTTTTTGTTTTTTGCCCAGACCAATGCAAAGAAGAGGGACTCCTCAAAAGCCACTGAAGCCGAGTCTGTGAACCCAATTTGACAGCTGGAACTGATTCCTTTCGAAAAAGGTATCTGATGTGTTCTTAATATCAAACTTTTTGATTTGTCTGCAATGCTGCTGAACCTGTCCGTGCCCTGTCAGCTATTTCCTGATTGCTCAAACAGGCCGGCTGGTGCATCCAGTGGGGCCTGGATTTCCAGAATTTTTATTACAAGACTGCTGCACTAAAACTTTGTTTTCGATTCAGCAGAACAGTCCCCTGTTCCTTGGACAGCACATACCTGACCTTGCTCAGGGCTGGTTTGGGATGACTATAACCAGACTTAACATTTGGCCGTTTAGCGAAATGTGATAAACACTCCCGCAAGAATGGATCTAACTTCTGGGCATTACATTTATTAGGAAATAAAGGTTCACACGAGCCCAGGTGAGTTATCCCTTGGGAAAGGGGTTCAAATATGTCATCTGAATATTTCTACTTTCCATTGTGACCTCAACCAAATAAAGCAATCATTACAAATCAATGCTCTTATTTGTTCCACCTGTGGCAATAAATGGGACTTTAAGGAGTTTTGATACAGTCAAAGAATTCAAACCATATTCAGGACAGGAGATTTTATCTCATACACACCAATTTGTACAAAACGTAATGAACACCATCTTGTTTAAACTTCAGACCCTCACTTTGGTTCCTACCTAATAGCGCCTCCACTACACCTCTGCAGGTGGGTATCTGGCATTGAGACATCAGCAGCAGATCCCTTAAGTCCTGTAAGGGGCCCTTAGGGATCAGACTTGCATGTCCGGTAAGTCCCGCGGATGCTCGACAGAATTGGCCGAGACAAAACAATCAACTCGTTGACATGTCTCTATACCATTTTTGTCTTGTGACAGGGCGCATAATCCTGCTGGGAAAAGATCCGGAATACTTGCCCTGTGTACCAGCGGACTTGGTGTGCAGCGTTGTTGTAGGTTTGTGAACATTCACAAGAATGCGGAGAGTCGAGGCGCAGAATGTTGCCCAAAGCTTCACAATACCTCCACCGGCTGGCCTTTTTCACCAAGTGCATCCTTGTGCCATCTATTTCACGGGTAAGTGACGCACACATGATGTAAAAGGGGAATGTTTTCCCAGTCGTCCAATTCTAATGGTCACGACCCCAATGTAGCCTTTTGATGGGTTGCTACAAGAGTTGCTATGGTATTGTTCCAAGAAAAAACAACATTGTGATGAGATGACAGATGAGATATTTTTAATTCACATTTTGTTCTACACATTAATTTACATCTACATATCATATTAACTATATGTTATATTTATACTACTTCTTTTCCTTTCAGCGTTTCCCTTCATGGGTCGCGACAGCAAATCAACCTTATCCATCTCACCATATTCTCTGCATCCTCCTCTCTCAAACTAATTACCTTCATATCCTCTCTCACTACATCCATAAATCTTCTCTTTGGTCTTCCTCTAGACCTCCTGCCTGGTAGCTTCAATTCCAGCATCCGTTTATCAATATATTCACTATCCTTCCTCTGTAAATGACCCGGCCATTTCAGTCTGGCTTCTCTGACCTTCTCTCCAAAGCATCTAACGTGCCATCCCTCTGATCGACTCATATTAATACTACATTAATGTACATATTATAATTATATATTGTATAAAAGTCTGGCCAAGATACATATTCCTGAAAGGCATAACCATCACCCATATAATATAGACCTCTGTCTGTTCATAATAGTGAACCACCGTTCACTATTCACCACTAGTCACCATTCTCACACACCTAAAGGGGTTGGTGTGCTCGACTCTGATGAACTCCAACTGAATCGGTTTAAATGAAACGATGACATATCTTTAATCATAAGGCAACAATTGAATTTCTCGTTTTTTTTTAAACGCCCCTGCTACTGTAATGCGACAATGGTAGCACCATCTGGTGTTAATAAATGTGCGAGCCTTCGGACTATTTTATTTCCACTCTCAAAAGCCAGCGATGGTAGCTAACGTATCCAGTAGCTATGTCTCTGTGAAACACATTAACACGACTGTCATGGCAGTCCCATCTATTGCTCACGAACTCATCCATCATCCAGTGATCACACATAATAAGGGAGGAGATCTGGTTTAAATTTCGTCTTCCTCTTCCCGCATCCTCATTTTATCTACAGGGGTGTGTGGTGCCACTTTGGCCAAGCAGCTTCAGAATGAGTTGCTGGTCGCAGGGTAGCTACATGGATGGATTCACGAGTACATACACTCCTGGGATGTGTGGGCAAAAGTTGGCTTTTTTTTTAAGACTTAAATTAAATGATCAATTAAGAGGAAAGAGTGCAACCTGTCTATGGGTTGCTGACGATGAAAAGCCAATTCTCCAGTATCATCGCATCTTGAAAAATGCTACATGCGAAGTGACGTGCAAGGACGAATGCCCGGCAAGCACCTTTCACGACATCACATTCCAGCAGAGACGGGAAATATTTAGGCGAGCACGATGGCGAGAGAGCCAATCGCCAATAAGCTGAAACTGCATTTGGAGGGATTTTTGTGTACCGGCTCAAATCTGCTTCAGACTAACAGACCAAAACTGGGAAATCCAGCTGCAAGTAGCATCATCATCATCATCATCATCATCGTCCTGACAATTTGGGATCCGATTTCTCCCCACATATCAAAAGCGTTAGTGTTGTACAAACTAAGTGTTCAAGAATTTAGTATGGCCCTCGATGGTTTTGAGAAGAATGTTAATGGCCCTCGATTGGAAAAAGATTACCCGTGCCTGCTTTCTGTGGAAGTGGTTGTCAAATGTTGATTTGTAGGTGTAACTGTATTGCGCAACTGTTGTGAACTTCCTCCAGACGTGACTCGCTTTGCTCTGCTCCACGGCTGCCGCCGAGGAGGCAAAAGTCGCTGTTTGTGACTTAACAGAGAAGACGGAATGTGATAAATATGGAAAAGCTAATTCTGCTATTTTCTCCTCCGTGCACCTGGCCAACGATTATCGAAAGCAGGTGCCGACTGTTGGATGGCTGCGGTTGTTTCAGTAACTTATGAATGTTTGGTGACGCACTCTTCTCTGGCTGCATTTTTCAACTGCGCCCAGACCGTCCAAACAAAATACTTAAAGAAATTGCCTTTTAATTCTCCAGATTAACCTCATCATCAATTAGGCTGCTGGCCTGCATTCACCAGTGGAACCTTGGAAAAAAAAACAACCATAAGATGTCATTGTGGCAGCTTACACAGTCTGTTGCACTAACTTAAAACATTTTAAATATATCAATCTCGCAGAAGAAAAAAAGTGCAAGGGATTTTCAGTTGAAATAGCATGACTAACATGTTGAACTCTGGTATTAATATGCCTTGCATAATCAGCTGTTTTATATTCCTGGAAAATGGAGGCACGGTGATTGGTGGATGGCACCGTGTTTTGGTTTTGATGATGGGCGAATGAAAGCTAATCGACTCGGCTCGGCGCTGCCAAAAACATTGTTGATTTTGGCCCCTAGCTGATGGTGCACCCATCAGATAATCATCTCTGCTCTGGGCCTGAACGGATCTTTTTCTTTTTTTTTTTTTTAATACAAATATATGAGTAATTACGTCCCGTGATCATAATGTGAATTGAACCCGGCAGAATGTTTTTTGTGGATGACAGAGCGAAGAATCCTATCATTTAACACCCGTCACCCATCCTGCATTATCCCCCCACCCCCCCTTACAATCCCTGTTGCGTAACACTTGCCTCATACTTTTTTCCTTGTAAAGTTTTACTGCAAAATGTGTTTGCAGATGCATTTATGACTTGCTTACATTTAGGGCTTATCTGTTGCATGGCTGCAGGGGGATTTTAGACAAACTGGATACTGCGGTCTGCGAGCAGACTGATAATGCTGCGGCAAATGCTGCTGCCAGGAAAAATAAAACTCACTGCATGACTAAAATGCATGTCATACATTCCCAATCAATGGAGGGGTTGGATTCATTGGAATATTCCACAAATCAAATCCTCGCCAGATTCATTAGGTTGTTGTATCCGCAGAAAAGACATTCAAAGTCTATATTTTAAGAAGCGACCCGAAGACCCGGGTAATGTTACTACACTTTTTCTCGCCGCTGACGTCTCGCTATAAATGTGAAAAGTGAATACATTTGTTCCGTTACGGCTGCCTGAAAAATACTGACCGTCGCACGTTTCCCCTTTTCCGCAGGCCTGCCCACCGGTAGCTCTACTGTACTCGATACTGTACTTGCTAATAGGAGCAATGAGAAAACCAATTCCTCCACATTCAACGCTGTCAATTTTGATTTATTTTGGGATGGGCTTCTCACAACTGTAATTTCTGTTTGATTCTTTCCACTACAGCTCACAAATCAATCTGCCCGCTATGAGTGGAAAGGCCTCGTTTCAACAAAAGACGGAACACTCAGCCTTCATTCCAGAGTACATTCCTTTGGCGCACGTGCTGCTGTGCTCTGCGCTGAGGACCAAAGAGGTGGCGGACACATGAGATCGCTGTTGCAATTAACTAACTATTTAAGACTCGCTGCGCTTCTACACGAAGGCTTTTTTGGGACCGATAACCGCACAGGCCTGTGTGATCACCACTGAGGGAAGCGATCTGATTGTCGAAAACGCTCCCGAGCATTCATTCAAATTAACCCCCGGCCAAAGCAAAGCTCGCCTCGTATCCCTTTCATTGGACGAGACCTTCCGTTACAGTAAATTGCCATGTCCTCTGAATTTCGACCGTCTTAAACGTCAGAATGACGAAAGAACCCACCAATGATATCTATACCCGAGCTAAAACCAAGCTTTCTCAGAATACCTCTTACGCTGGTGTGTCCGGTCATGATGATCCAGATGCTTCTCGTTGCCATTCAAAACAGTTTCTCCTGTTTTTTTTTTTTTTTGTTTGTTTTTTTTTTACCAATGTGTTTGCAATTTAGGTCATTAGGGGTTTTCGGCGCTACCCAGACACCCCATGATACGGCTCTTCAGCTTCGTTTTGCAGTTCAAAATCATTCATTTGCCAGTTTCTTCCAACCCTCAGGAGTTCAGACTGCGGACATTCCGAGTTACTCAATATTTCTTTGTATTTCTTTTGTAGTACATCATATGCATCTTCCCATACATATTTGTCATGTCTATATCAATTTGCATAGATTAAATATATTGCTTGTTAGCTGGGTGTACTTTAAATGAAGCTCCCAAAATACTCAACAAACTGCAGATAAAGAGTTTCCTGAATAAGTCATGAATGTCATTGCTGGTGGATGTTCTTAAAGGATCTGCTAACGCATTCACCAACCATTAATTTTGATAATTGTTGGTTATTGAGTGTAAATCTAGATGTTTATTTACAGTAAGTTACAGCTTTCTGAACTCCTCTGAACTCAATAACTTTCCTGTTTTTACTTTGTTTAGCTGTTCCCTTCAGCAAATCACACTGGAAGAGGGGGTTAATAAATTTCCTTATTAATTACATGATTATATGCATTCACATGCTTTCTAAAGGATGCCATTGCAAATTTTAGAACATCCAGACAAAACCGGAAGAAAATACAGACCTTTTGGCATCAATTGCCGTTTTTTTTGTTTGTTTTTTTTGAGTTTTTTGCTCAAAGACAAGTTATGACTTAACTTGGCTTAATCACTGCTAAGTGATGATAGCAAAGCTAAGCAAATTTGTCTAAAAATCACTAAATATTTGTTGGTTAATCTCCGTAATCCATCTCTTCCCCGTCCATCGTGAGGCACTTTTTTCCAGCGGTTTCACCAAGGCATTCAGTCAGTTGCATAACACGATCCGTCTTCAATGCACGGCTTGGTCACTTTACAACCCGGTTGCAACACTGACATCCTCATTAAGTCATGGGAAGTTGGCCCGCTGCCCCAGGACTCATATGATTTCTATGAAAATCAAAGTGTTTTACACACAGAAGCCAGGGCAATGAAAGCAGCGGCACCGCTGTTTGACTCAGAGGCTTCTCCCTTTAGGCACACTGCACATTTCTGCTTCGACTTATGTGACTCAGATTTATTGTTGTGAAAGAATCATTTGGAAGTCACGCAGTGAGAACTCTCTATAATTAACCCGGCGCAATCAGGTTGTAAGTCATTCTGTAGCGCTCGCTGTTTCACTATAGGGAAAATAGTTCCATATGTTTCGGTGTTTTTACATAAGGCCCCTTTTTTTGAGACGAGCTTAGGATCCAAAATCGGCGGATCCCACATGTTTAAATCGGTCCAGAATACCTTGAAATTTACTCTAACAAAGAACTAGTATTCTTTACAGAGTGTTTTTAAGGAGCCCACATTGTGCCCACGAGGATCTGCTGCTTACCACAAAAAAAAAACATTTTTGGTTGTTTTTTTTCTTTGCAAATGAAAAAATATTCTTCAGGAGATCTAATATGGAGGTAATTTAAACCAAATAATGCAAATTCGGAAAACTCGCTCATGTGCTTTTGTTGATGTTAACATCCTCCATCCTCGTGAGGCTCCTGGTTTTGGAGATGATTTCCCGGAGATGGTTCTGGGTCATCAACCCGGGGAAGAAAAAGTTTTTCTGGCAAGACCGTCTGTCATTCAACACTGACTCTGATGGCTAGCCGTCTCCAGAAAGTCTTGATACAATCAATCAATTATACCATATTATATCAGAATTCCTTTTGGAAAATAATTGAAAACATATCCAGAGATGGACCGTATTGACACGGGGGGAGGAGGTGGAGGGCTGAACGTCTGCGCTTAAGTAAAAGTATAGTTTCTTTGTGACAGAGTGCATTCGGTGAACGTATTAAGTTCTCAACACGTAATTTCGTCAAAGTCGGTTGGATCCCTCAAAAAGTACACAAAGTGCAAGTGCATCAGATCCAAGGCAGGACTGGGAGCTGTTTTTTAAACACAGCTTTGCTTCCATTATTGATGAAAAGTGATTCCAGACAATTTGTCTCAAGCAGACTGTTGCTATGAACCTAAACTTCTTTATTTACACAAATAAGCAAAAAGCGCCTCGCGTAACTGTTGAAATCAGCACCGAGAGGAAAAAGCGGTGTCACTGAAGGTGAATAATAATACCATGTGCGAGGAAAGATTATTTTGGCAACAGAAGCGTTTATCCGCATTTTTCTCGTATTTGTAAAAGGTATGAAATTGATATTTACATCATAGTTTGTATGATTCTTTTCAGGCGTTACATAATACGAGAACCATCGATTCTTCCCCGGCTTATCGTTTTGCTACTTTTCATGAAGATCAAGTGTATGATAATTCCCGTGTGTTTTTTTTTTTTTTTTGTGACAACCGGATTATCTCTTTCAAGGATTCCCGAATGTCTTCCGCCTCCTTGCGTTGCGTCTCCGGCTCGGCCCACGTCGTCCTCGCCAGCAGACAGCGCCCCACCTGCCTGCTCCCTCTGCACTCACCTGGTTTCCCGGGCCTCGCCTCCAGCTATCACCTCATCACTCCCATCCCACCATGCGAGCACAGGGTAAGAAAGTACACTTATGTAATAGTGATGCACGAGCAACTTTCCAGTGCCGAACTTTGTTTTTGTCTTTTTCAGGTTTGCGCTGTTCTTTCAGGCGAAACGTCTCAACGAGTAGCGGAAAATGGATGGATGGATCGCAACCTGCGGTGAACTTTAGCAAACAAGGTCAGTTTTTGCTTCTTTGATGCATTTATAGGTAGCCTCTGTAAAAGATGTGACTTTATGTACAAGGCAGAGTCACCTCAACAACCTTAAATATGGTTCAAAATATTAGTTCCTTAAGTCCAACAACCAGCCAGGCCCCGGTCAAGTAGACGGGATTTATTTTTCCATCTCGGCTTCATGTAGTCATTTAGGCTGATAGAAATATTTGCTGATAGGCTAACGCCGAGCCTCGCCAAGACATTTGAAAACACAGTTTAATTTCTCAGCGCGTGCCAGGCCTGGTGACTCACCAGCGTGGCTCGGGTTGTGGAAGGGATTTTGGCTCCTGATGATACTCTGATGCCGCATCCCACTTTCATTGTGCAGCTGTTTGGCAACCGCTTGTCTCGTGTCAAATGTCCTGCATTGTGCGACTGTCTAATAGCGCTCCTTTTTACTTGTTTATGGTTGATTTATGGAAGATATTTTGGCTACCGTGAAACTATAAAGTTCATCTATCTGTCTGTGCGGAGTGTTTTTCTTAGCACAACTTACTGATTTAAGGTGTGATATGGAATTTAATTTCTGAGTTTTTCTCTCTTATGTGCTAAATTGCAGCACCTCAATGTATACCCTTTAAAGTGCTACTTCATGTGGATTCCAGTTAGCAGGATAGCGGGCTCATTGTCCATCCGTTGTAGCATTTCAAGCTCCAAATAAAGGGAGTTCACACTGTTGGAAGCATCAACACCAGAGCGCGGCGAAAAAACTTACAATGGCTGTGTAACATCACTGTCTGTCAGTTATTGTTTGCGGTGCCTGGACACAGTCAGCACAGCGGCTCTGAACCGCTAGTGACGCTCTATTTTGATGAGTCTGGTTGCTGATTTACATTCTGTGTCACCCGGCAGTTGCCAGAACTGCTCCTCTAATGGACACGCTACGAGTAAACAGAACTTTATTGACGTTAGCGAATGGGAATCTGAATTGATGACGGCACTATATTTAGTCAGAGTATTTAGCTAAATCGCACAAGAATTACCCTGATGTTCAACATGTCGGGTTTTTCCTCAAAGACCAAGCAAAATAATCTGAGAAGAACAAAAGTCCATTGGTAACCTGGGTAGAGTAGTCTTCTAGAGTCTGAAAAGTGGAAAGTTTGGACAAATGAATGTTTGAATTCTGTTCATCACTGTGGTCCATTCCAACTGGGTCCTTTTGTCGTGGTGGACTAATTACATTTTTGGGTACAGCGGCGTAACCCAAAACCGGTCCTGAGCATTATTCACTGACAAAAATGTCTTCATTGTTTTTTTTGTTTTGGGAAATAGTAGATTGTGGTTGAGCAATGAAAAACAACTTGGTTAAGGTCGGGGAAACATCTATAAGAGTTCGAAAATCCAAACTTAATATTCGGATAATGTCAGGGAAACGACACGGTTTGCATTTCTTTGTTTGGTCAAACTCATTGCTTCGTATCTTGGTATATTCACATGTGGTTTCACAGTTTGGCATCGGTCGGCCCCAACCTGCCCACCAATGAGGACTCGCTGACGAACCTCGGCCGGTCGTGGAGACACTTAACCGAGGAATTTGTGAGGGTTTTATTGGTCACGTTACATTTTTCTTTTCCGGCCACACTTGCATCTTTGAGGTTATGTGGCCTATTTGAGTGGATCACATTTTCTTGGCCATTTCTCCTCATCTGAGCAACTACTGTCCTTTCAGGCTGTGTCCCTCCCACCCTACCCAGAAGGTACTTTAGTTCTTGCTGATGTGTTCACACACATTAACACCGACCATCTCCCTTTTCCGGACTTTCCTTCCCATTTCTTTGTTTCTCTGTTGTTCATAGATCTCATAATCAGGATGTTTTTTATTTCCTATTTTTGCCTTTGTTTACCTCGGTTGATTTTTCACTTGTTGCCCAACCAATGCTGATTTGACCACTAGTCTTCAGTCCTTGTTTGTGTCCATTCAAAACTATGGCAGAGATATTTTGGTGTGATCTAAAATGGTGAACATATGGAAATTAACTCGGTAAGTTGAGGGACTTTCAAATCAGCGCATAACCCTCACTGGTTACAGAGTCGTTTTTGATAAAGGACCCCTAAAATAAGGGCCCAAGAATATGCTATTATATAAGCAAAAAAGATTAAATCTCTGTTGTCATGAATAGCAGTGGGTGTATTCGTGTGTGTGTGTGTGTGTGTGTGTGTGTGTGTGTGTGTGTGCTTCCACAAGTCGACACACCTGCTGCTACATGAGGGAATTTCCCCTCGTTATCCCAAACCCGTCATGTTAACAAGATAAATTACAGGTCTTTGTCACTTACTTTCGTTGAAGTGTTGCAACAAGACTTCTTTCTTTTAACGGTTCAACTGTCAATGTGTGTCATATTTATGAGGTAAATTATTGTTATTTCTCTTACACACCTGCATTTATAATGCCGTACACCTTTATAAATTAACTTGACATTCACCCACCGTATCCTGTCACTGAGATTGATGTGGCTCGCTGTGCACAACCATCCAAACAAGGTTTCATTAAAAGTCAAGCGCAAGCGCTCCACGGGCCGAAAATAAAATTATAATCAGGTTCATGAGGCCGCCTGACGCGGTGAAAGACACCGACAAATTATATTCAAGCGTAATTCTGCCGAAGTGCCCAGATGTAACACACCGCTGAAAAGCCGTGGCATAAAATGTTACAGACTGTGACATTTTGAGTGATTATTTATGTATATTCATTTTAACAGTCTCTTTCAATTCTTTCTCCATCCATTCAGGTTTTGCAATTAATTCTTCAACTTATTAAGGGCATTTATACGAGTTCCTGCGAATATATGACATTTTAAGTTGTCAGTTTGTAACATTGTTTAAGTTTCCGTAACCTTTAACCTGGTGGACTAAATTGAACAGGAATTGAATTTTTAAATCATCCGCGGCACATCTATGCGAATCTGAATCAGCTTAACTTACCAACTATCTTTACACTTACGAAGAATTCTTATAAACGATACAGAGTGCAATGTCTAAGTGATAACATAATAATCCAATTACTAGGTAAAGTAATGATCTGGTACAGTTGTTATTGTTAGTTCATAACATGGTATAGTAATTGTAAGGTGCGATGGGGATTTATGTGTTTTTAGCTGATGGAAAAAAGCTGTTCCTATGTTTGTTAGTGCTGGCATACAGTGATCTGCAAGGGGGAATAACGTGACTGAGCCAATACCAGAAGATCCTGGTTGTGCAAAGGACAGACTGGAAGGTGTAAACTAAATCCGCAGTTCCTGATGAGGGTTCCCTGCTGGGGCCCTTTTTGATCGCACCATCTGTATCGGATGACCATTTAAGGTCCCGGGAGATGATGCATCCCGTAAACCTGCAGAAAAAGGGCTGTCATTGAAAAGATATTCCTAGAAGGAATGATACAACTCAACCCGGTGTACGGCAACGCAAATTTTATTTTTTACTTTTAAAATTCAAAATTCCTCTCGTTTCAAATGTACCTTTCATTAACTAACATGCTCAAAAGCTTTGAAAAGATACCCTGAGACATGCAAAGTTTTTCAGTAACAATATGATAATACTTTTTTTTTTTTTTTCCTTATTCGTGTTTTTCATCAGAAACACCAGCTTGGGGGGACGCAACTCATGGAAATATTACAGGGTTTTTAATTTTCCCTCAAAATATTTTAAAATTTACAGGTGTGTCACAGAGATGTGCATGTGACTGTATTTTCAATCTTTTCAATTTGCATATTTAAAAAAATCTGTCGCGTAATGGTTTAAGCTGTGGAGTTTTTCCTTGTTCTCCCCGGGTTATCGGGCTTCCTCTCGCAAAAAACAAACCCGTGTGGTCAAGTGTTTCACGCCTTTCAATGTTCTATTATTTAATCCTTTTCTTTATATTTTGTTGAAAACTCAACTCTTGACGTCGAGTTTTGAAATACTTTTTAGTCTTTGTTTTTTTTTTTTTCCCCATTCCCTCGTCTGCAGTCTCTCTGTCATGACGCTTGTGATTTTGATTTATTTTTTTCTCCAGAAAAACACCATCAAATGCGCTCATTTTTCTTCTTCCTTTTCTTAATTAACCATGATTCAAGAAGGCGAGCGGGTCAGTCGTTTCATCGCCGGGCACTGGTTTTTTTTGAATACACACTTCCTGTTACCATGGGTTATTGGATTAGTAGTTTTATACAAATAGTTATTCATTTTACAGAAGTTGCAAGGTATACTGATACAGTTTTTATTTCAAATTCAATTAAGAAGAATAAGTTTATGGTTGGCCAAGGCACTTGCCTTAACATTTTGGAGAGGAAGACTTTGCTAGGTGAGGTTACTGGCATGCAACTAAGCACATGAGCATAAATCATGTATTCAGCCATGTCCTTGCGTGACAAAAGGAAAAGAAATCAATTTATTTTCTCTTTCTGGCAAGGTTCCCCGGTCGAGTAGAATTCTAAAGGTGCTCAACATTTCAATAAATAATCCGGTAACTGAAGCAGGGTGTTGATCATTTTACTTTGCCAAGAGCCGTGTCTCCGGGTGCAGAAATAAGTTTTGGGGCTAAAATAAAAGGGCCAATATAAAGGAAATGAAAAATTCCATTCAATCAAGGATCTGTGATGGCGAGAAAACTAAGTTTACAAGGGTGTGAGTAAATACATTGAGTTACTAAAGCTACAAAATGAATGCTTTCGGCTGCATTTCATTTAATCTGTCATACCATTTTAAGCTGTTCAATGAAATGTAAATTCCATTATTATTATTTTCCTCGGCGAGTCCAAACACATCAAAATACTCATGATTGCCCGGTAAAAATGCAGACAAATGGGCGAAATGAAATGAAGAAACAATTCACTCATACATTCATTCATTTTCTGTACCACTTAACTCACAGTCAGTGCTGCAGGGTTAAGCAGTCGATGGCAACGCCAGATCCAACTATTCAGTAATACGTTGGAAATCTAAATATGTGGAATTATTGGTTTCAAAGCTGGCACGGTGTCACAGTGAATGGTTGTTCCACTCTATATGACATGTGAAGGAATGAGGGAGTAAGTTGTTGTTTGTCCGTAGATGACGTGGGAATGAGAGGTTGAATGATTGTATGTGTCTATATGATGTGTGAATGAATGAGGGACGGACCTGTTGTGTTTTAATGTGCTCTATCTGCCTCTCGACAGCTGGGATGGGCTCGAGATAGATTATAGATCATGAATAAATGAATGAATGAATGAATGAATGAATGATCGATTATTTCCTCTCTACATGGATGTTTTTTTTTTTACTTTAAAGTACCCCTAAATTAAGCATTATGTTGAGGATCGGTAATTTCACGTCCTTTGATTTGATTTGATATTCAATTGAGTACCTCTGCACACTTCTTCTATAGTTTGATTTCGTTATACATGCTCCAATGAGGCAACGTATTACCCAGAATTGCCCAAAAGCAGGTTTGTTGAGTTTTTCATTGTCATTTAGCGGTGACTCCGCGGTCCTGTCCAATTCCCTCAACCATTTCTGGTATCGCGCTCACCGTTTTGACGTGCGCACAGAAGGAGCTCGGGAGCAAAACACCATCCTGACAATGTAGACGTAGCCAAACCTACTCCACTCGCTGTCACCGTGTTCCCAGATGTGTGCAATTATTTCGGTGAACGGGATCCAAGAGTGGGATCCAAGTTGTAATGAAGTGGAATTATCTTTTCATATCATGAAAATACACCGAACGCAAAATATAAACACTTCTATTTTTGCAGCCATTTTCAATTTTGCTCAATTTATCCTCGCGCGCCCGCCGATCGAATTTCTCACGAATTTTTGTCGGCAAAAGTGTTCAAATCAGTGTCGGCTAGCGTCTCGCCGTTGCCAAGATAATCCATCTCCTGCGCAGGTGCAGAATAACTGTTGATTAAAACTACACAGTTACTCCCCACGATAGGGTCGATATAAGGTAACCTCAAGTTCTCCAGATGTGTCACATCACGGTGCCACAGACGTCACAAATAAACAGTGAGAAGCCATCTGGCACACCGAGAGCTGGCACGTCAAGTCCAAAAACTGGCGCCTGAGTTGTAAATGTTCCATTTTTTCAACAATAAGTCTGATGGGGGGGATGGGTTTGGAACCGACATATTTTGGCGCCCGGATCACCGGAGCCGATTCCAGCAGGTTGGCACGGCGGCGTTGACCCCGGGCCCAGCGGAGAATGTGTCACAATGCCGGTTTCGGGATAATAACATCCATCTCGCGTGCAACTGCTGCTGATGACCAGCTGCAAGCGCGGGGGATGAAGTGAACGACCGGAGCTTATGAACAGATCATTTAACAGTTGCCTGAATCAACAAATTCGAGCGGACGATTAAGAAATGTGTGGCGTGTCGCGGTGACGCAGACGTGGGCCGGCGGATCACGCGGGGATCGCTTTCCAGAAGCTGCACGGAAAATTCGTGACAAAAGTGGACCATTGAAAGTTGAAAGTGACATTGAGTTAACTCAACAAGGGATGCAGATCCTCATCCCGATATCCAGTAATAAGCCTTTCCTGGGATGATCCGCCAGATATATTCACAAGAGATGATTCCACAGGATAAGATTGGAGAGCGATCGGGAATTAAAGTTTCTCCCATTTGGAAGGAGCCTTGTTTTTTTGATAAAAATCAAAAGCCACCCTCTATCTTCACATCAACTGGGAGCTGTTTTTTTTTTCCCCGTCATTGCGTCCTCCAAGCTCATGAGACGGCGGACGTAAGACAGGAGTTCTGTCATTTTCACGACAAACAGTAGCCCTCCCAGCTTCTGGGATCACTTGAGGTGAAGATACTGAAGTTCACGATTTTTCATGACCAATAACCATCCAAACTAATAACCTGCAAAGCAAATAAATGATTGTTACTAGCACTGTATCCATAGTGGACTGATTTACGTGAGCAGCGTCGTGGGAGATATCTCCATCGATCGCAAATGATGTCCATTTCCCCCACAAAATTCTGAGCTCCTCCTTTATGTTTTTTCCAGATTCTTTCTATCTTCTGACCGTCTGATCGTGTATGAGTTTCCCTGCAAATTGTTTGGATAGTTCTTTTTCGGACACATACCATCGGCGGGGTCCCGAGGAGCCGCATTCATATTTCCAATAGTGCTCGGTTCAACGCTGGCTCCCACCCCGCTCTGCATATTTTCTCATGCATCAGCATTCACCGCTGTAAACAGCCCCAATTCCCATGTCTATTTGATTTATGTGGTGTCTGACCTGTCAAGCATTCGCTTTTTATGGATCCGTGCTCTTTGTCTGTTTACTGATGCGAAGTCGATTTGTGTGGCTGCTTGTCCTCTAAGATCATCCCACTTCGTTTCTTGTATGGTGGTAATTCAACATTTTCCGTGACCCGCAATAATGACAAATATATTACCGTGTACCATATATATATATCATGTTTGTCTATTTTGATCAATCCACTCTTGGACTGACTTTCTGGCCAGCCGGTTTGTTACAAAGCCCAAAGACAACATCTGGAAAGGGGCGGGCTCTTAGGAATTCCTGGCGCCTGATTGGACGGAGCGCCTGTCAAACGTGAAGCCTCATAGAAGAGCAGTGGAGTCCAGACAGAAACAGATTATAGCCTGGAAGTCGTGCAGTTTGCATGACCCATGTTCCAAAAGTGTGAAGCGTGTCTTTACACAAATTATTTTGCAGCGCTAACACTTTAATAACCATTGACATATTTCGATCTTGGTAAAATTCAGTGAATTCTGCAGCGCTTGGGGTTGGAACTGCCGGCCCACTGTGTTTCCCCAAGGAGTTTTACCAGGTTTGGAGTCAAAGGAGGAGACTCGAGGCTTGTTCTGACACTCCAGTAACTTCAGCTTTCCTTTTAGATCAGTAAATAAGAAAGGAAAAAGTCGCCAGGGCTACGTATTTGGTTCTGAAGCAGTTGTTCAAATCTCTGGTCTCTCCTCCATGCCACCCCTGCTCTGAGCTGAGTTTCTCAGTAATCAAATTTTAAATTTGGCAGGAGGCAAAGAACCCTCTCTTTTTATTGACATCGGTATTTTCAGCTGGATCCCTGGTCCCCTATATTGCCAGAGATATCTTGATATAATTACTTTTTCAAACCATCTTAAATTTGGATTGTGGTATTAGGACAGGAATGAACAAGGAAAAGCAGTCAAATGTTCATTCTCACGGATTCCGCGCTGCCAAGGGAACAAAAAAAGGGCAGCATATCACCGTTGCTTCCCTCGTTCTGCGATTGAAGGCAATCAGATTTCTCATTTGGATCATCAAAAAGAAAGCGGGTCCCTCGAGGTCAGACAGTTTTTCTCTGTAATAATTTCGAGTTTTCTTTCATTACAATCTGATTCTCACACCGAGCTGCAATCACAGTGGGACCAGGGGTTTTCTAGGAATGTTAATAAACCACCTCGATCTCGATTATTTCAAAAAGTCCAAAGATATGTCGGTATTGTTCTATTTTATTCAGCAAAGGATCTAGGATGAGGAGTGATTGTGATATCAGTAAAGTGCAAATATTTAAAAAAAAAAATCCTGGTTGACGCTAGCAACGGCCTTATCAACATCTACCTAAGTCAACATTTATAACATGAATTTATAACATGAACTTAATTATCTTTAGAAAACATTAATAACATCTGCCAAACTGGCAGAATGCCATTAAGGTACTTTAGAGGTCATTTGTTTCTGTGAGGGGAGACCACTTATTATTTATGATTTATGATCATGAATATTAAACTCTCAGTATCTTCTTACCCCCAATTAGGGCTGTCATATCAGCCTCTGCTGCTGGTAATATTGGATTAAAAAAAAAAAGTGGACTCTCAGGATAGCAAATATTCTCCCATTTTTAACTGTGTGGTGGAAATCTACTTTCTGTGCGGTATGTTTGGGTTGAGTTAGCTTTTCTTTTTTTCCCTTTTTTTCTTTTGGACAGAACCTCTTGAGCATTTGGAGAGCCGACAAAGGACTCATCGCGTTTTGGCTTTATCAGTCCGGCGGGGATTTTCTAATTTTCCTGTAGTTTATGCTTTGTCCCTATTTTCTTCTAATGAAGCTGACTCGAGGTATTCAGCTACCTTTGTTATTAAAATTGTTCTTCTTTTTTGGGGGAGGGGGTAGTGCCTACCCATTTATGGCTTCCTCCAGTCTGTGAATGCCATGTTATTGTTCATTATTATGTGCATTATTCATTATCATTAAGCATACTGTTGACTTTTGACAAATTTGGCAGCAATCCATCATTTATAGATTAAAAAAATCCCAAGTATTTGAGCTGCTTACTTGGTCTTATACTCATTACAAACATGATAATATATTCACTCATTCTATCATTGGGAGAAAAAGACGGTCGCCGGTCGATCACAGGACCAGATATAGAAACAATATCAGAGTAGCTCCATGCAGCTGTGAAGAAAACATAAATACTAAAATTGGAACGCAAGATGTCATTTCCCCCGTTAAAAGTAATCACATCTGTACATATACATCCGTGTCTGCCCGACTCCAAAATAATTTGAGATCGAGGCGTTCGGGGCCAGTAATCAAGTGCAATAATTTGATGACGGTGTGATTTGAAACAGGTGACGTTGCAACGTGAATTTAATCAAGATTTTGCACAAAAGCAAAGAGGTCCAGGAAAGTCCTCGTCCTTTTGGAACAAAGATGGAATATCAAGTTCGGCAGCGAACGTGTCAGAAGATGATTGAAATGTTAAAAAAAAAAAAAATGTCCCTGAAAAAAAAGAAAGAAAAAAAAAAAAAGACAGGAAGGGAATCGAATTCTCCAACCCCTTCGGCAAATCGTACCGTTACAAAAATATTCGCGGAATCTGCGAGGATTTCAGAATGTAATGGGTAAAAATGGGAGTCTATAAGCTGAACACCAGTAATCTCCAATCCCTCAGGCCACACTTCATCAAGACCCATTCATCTATTGCTGATGGAACCAAATGGGCTGAGGATTACTTTGGCAAACCTTTGTCAGGCACAACAACACTGAGTTAGAACTACAGACCCTGCTTTAATACTTTCCAGTGCCAAAAGGAAGCCTAATGTAAAAGGTATTCAGAAGTTCCGTCAACTTATCTGGGCTCGGAGACATCTGAGACCATCACGCAGTGGAAATATGGATCCTGGTGAGACGAATCACTGTTTTCTTTTTTTTTTTTTTTTTCGTCGATGACCACACTTGCCATTGGCGAAGACGTCTTAGGGTTCTGCGATGCGAGGCCGGTGCCAAAAAGTACAAAAGCAGTTTTGGACCGACACCTGTCGCCTTCGGAGCGGTTAACTTTTCCGGGAACGCCGGTTATATTTGAACGAGGCCGTTCACGACCAAATGGTGCACAGAGCACAAAAGCCTGGCGGAGGAAGACAAGGGTTCTGCTGCCCGCTGTCCTCACTGGTGCTCGGCTTAGAGCGTGAGACACGTATACAATCCCAAAAACGTTACAAAAAAAAAAACAAAACTAATTGTGCCTTTGAGTTTTAAGACATCACTCGGCCGCTTCCATCTCTACATTTCTTTGAAGTGATGTCAGTGAAGAAAACAAGCAGGGAACGTTTAGATCATACGTTATATATTCTTCTGCGTGAAGGTGGATTTTTGGATACAAATATAATTTCAAAAAAATTAAGCTTCCGTTTTCTATGGGTTCCCATTGTTTTGGCTCATTTACGGTTGTAGAGTTTTTCATACTGGCCGGGGAAAAGAATGAGGTGACTATGAAGTCAGTAGGCCTCTAAAAGGGGACGCCGGGAGTCTAAAATTGTCTCCAAGAATGTGTTATTATTGTATCCTTGGCTTTGCTGCTCTGAAAATTACATTTTTGATCCATTGTTTTCAACTGTTGTCATGGATACTATCTCTGCTGACGTCAACGCCGGTCTCGTCTTCTCAGAGGTCCCGGAGGTACCGCCGGCATAATTAACCCGACGAAGTCTTTCATGACAAAGCGAGGGGCCTGTTTTTTCACTCTGTAATATCATTTCATTCACGTCCCGTTAAGCGTTTCCTTGCACAAGCTGCGAGCGATTCAACCTGTTCGCATGTGTGTTGAAAGGAGACTCTTAAGACGACAGATTTGTGACATTAGGCACGTGCTGCTCATTTTAAAAGCATGCTTTCACTTTTTCCCTCATTAGCGCACAGCCATTGTCTGGCACAGCTGCGTTTTGTTTCAGTAGAAAGTCGAATTTTATATCAGACAATTAGGACCAATATTTGGAGCACATGAGGGATTTCTTTAAATGATGAAGTGATTTCCAACCTACCAACCAACCATCAGAAGAGGGTCTGGGGAAGTTTTTTCCATTCCTTCATGGCAAAGTCTTTCCATTGCATTTCTGGGAAGTCATGGAAAAGCCGACCTGACAGCAGTGACAGTAAAACGCCTGTGACACCTGTGACATTTTCCAGTAGTCCCGGTGTCAGCCAGCACATGCGGCCAATTTGTGAGCGCAACTGGAGGCCAGAACCCGCGTATGAGTTTCAGAGAACATGGAGGGACATTTTTCATCATCACATTCTACTGAGAATCAAGAATGGTTTCCCGTATGTGAAATCGATGTGATCGTTTTGATGTTTTCGACCCACCGCGTGAAAAATCAGACATTCAAATCGGGGTTGAATGTTCAATTCCTTGCCAAAAAAAAAAAAAAAAAAAAAATTCTGAACACAATTTTGTTGCTTTATCATTGTGACTTTTTTCCAATGATATTGTCAGTTGTCTCATAATGCAGACATAATTAGCTTTAGCGCAGGCCTTTCTGTGTGGAGTATGCATCCCGTCACCTCACACAGTCTGAAATCATGCAGAGAGCCTAAATTTATGATAAAGAGAGTGAATGGTTGTACGTCTCCATATGTGGCCCTGCGTTTGACTGGCGATCAGACGCTGGTGAAGCCCACCCCTTTCCTGCTGGGAAAGGCTCCAAATGCAGGATTATAGGTATAGATATTGAATGAATTAATACATGAAAGTTCATATAACAAAACGTTAAATGCATCAGCTTGTCATTTTTCACAAAGTTGTTGCACCCGTGCGAACATTTCCCTCACACCCAGATAATTCATCTGTCTAACAGGTGTTTTTGAGCACCATTTTGACTGCATAACATGACGAAAGCATAGATGCGTGCCTAGTGTGTGTGTTGGGATGTTCAAAAACCTTCAATTTTATCCTCAAACCCAAAGCCTCAGATGTTGCAAACTGAAAGAGCGTGCAGTTTTTCGTGCTGTTGGCTGCCGGAGCGGCTGCCAGTGGACTGAACGTTGATTTCATATCCATATATCATCCAGAATGTGTTGTATTACTCTCAAATGACACCATGGTTTACCTTGTGATTATGACCTGCAAAGCCACAAACAATATTCACAATTCGTGAAGGGCGCAGCCTTGGTTATGTCACTGCAACTCCTCAATGCTCTCAATCCACTGCATAGAAGTGGCTCATCGAGGTACTGATTTAAGCGCTCTTTGGATTTTATTTAAGGGCCTCTTACAAGACAAGGGAATTCTCAATTGTATTGTATGGAAACAGAGTCATGTATTGGGTACTGTAATACTGATCTCAGAGAAACAAGGAAGATATATTTTCTGTCCACTCTCTGGCAGGCGAATTAGATGAAGTGCTGCTTCTCCACAGAAGAACAGGCCAAAATAGTCCAAGCAGGCTCTGGGAGGAACACAGTGTTACCTCCCGGATCATAAACTGCAACATAAAATGGCTGAATTATTGACATCAGAGCAGCTTTTTCTTTAAAAAAAAAAAGAAACATGGATTTATTTTACTTAATAATTACACTGGTGTAAAAAAAAAACAAAAATCTTGGGGATTAAAGAAAGGGTCTGGGAAGCTTGGTGAGAACTGGCATGGAGAGTGAAAGAAGACAAACATCTTGAGGCAATAACAGCGATGCCAGTGCAGGGCAGAATCAAAGGCTGAAGAGGGAAAGAAAGAAAACAAACAAATCACCAGGATGAGGCAAAAATCCCTGCAAATGCAGCCTCTTTTACATCAGCTGAATATAAACCAAATTATTGCTCTGGATCTCAAGACACAATCTATCCGTTATTACAGCCTCCGATGATTGTAAATCAGCTTATTGACTGTTTGATCGTCACCCGAAGAGCAAATGATCCAACTGGTCAAAACACGTTTTCGTCTTTAAAACCAAGTGAAGAGTCTTCTTCTTTCTTCTTTTCTCTTCAGCTACTCCCTACACCTCACCAGTGTTTCACAGCTGGCATACATGTCCTGCACCAGCATAATATGCTTCTCTGGCACTCCAGACTTCCTCATTGAAGAGTAAAATGTATAAATCTTCAAAAAGATAGAAAACTGTAAAATGGACCCTAAACAAAGACAGAGCTTTTCCCATTTCCCATGATTGAACTATTGACCCCTCTAACCACTGCGCCACTATGCGCCCATATCCATGATAGTGTCTCTTAATAGTTGTTATTCTAAAAAAAATTCAGATCATTCCGCACCCTTACGTCTCTGATTTAGATCGATATGTGAGTTTCACAGGTCGCCAGATCAAGAAAGTTGGAGGTTTGTCAATGGGGGCTTTCTAAAGGTATTTACTAGCACATTTACAGGCCCTGTAATGAGCAAGTTTGTGTTCCTAAAAGCAGCATGGAGCACGTTCAAAAGCAATGATGTTGTGTTGTAGTGAAACAATATTATAACTGTGACCCATTTTCTTTTTAATTGAACCAAGTTGTGTGTCTGTTGGGGGTTGGGCTGACAACAGTAAAAGATTTGTAGTGCCGACACATGACAAAAGAAAAAAAAGAAATTTAAATGTTTTCTTAAAAAAAGGAAAAAGACAAAAGAGACAAGAAGAATAATTTTTCTTTGGAATGAGATCCAGATCTTGCCAAAACAGCTGTCTTAGAAGGCCTTTTTTTGTTTCAATGCTCCACACGCTGCAAGCATTGTTCTGACATTGAATTGCGTTTGTATCTTAGATTCTGGGTCAATGTGGTTCATTTCAGAATAAATTTTCTGTTTTCCCCTCCTGACACATCTAGGTCAGTAAGACAGCCAAACTATGAAGTCAAAATATTAATGATACTTTTGTTATACGCTGATGATACTCTATTAATTGTATTGACAATTTATTCTTCTTATAAAGTTATGAAATCACATTTCGTTGAGAAAAGAGAGGTTATAGATTTAAGAAAGCAAAGTGAACTGCTGGCGCCACTGTGGTGCAGCGGTGAGCTCTCTCGCCTCGCCGCAAGAAGGTTCCAGAAACATTTCCAGACCCCAACTGGGGTCTTACTTTGTGGAGATTGTATGATCTCCCCAGTGCCTGTGTGGGTTCTCCAGCTTCTTCCTACTGTCCAAAAATATGCTGCAGGTTTATTGAAGCCTAAGGTGCGAATGTGAGGCTGAATGCTAGAAAGTGCCTCCAAAATGACCCAAGACAGGCCCAGGGTGTAGCCTATCCCCTTGGGCAGTGCCAGCAAGGCCTGGTTCCAGCCCCGCCAACTGCAATGTTGTAAACAGTGAGTGACTATTGGATTTCAAAATGCTGTTTTACGTGCATATCTTTGCTGAATAATTTGAATATGAGGATTAAATGGGGATTAAAGTCATGGCTGGATCAACAAAACCTAACTGAGTCTAGGGGATTAGGAAACTTTATGGGTATTTACTGTTTCTGAGTCCTATGATTCAGTTGTAGACTCGGTTCTATTTTCTTTGCAAACTTCAACAGAGATGCCATCCAGGATGGATGTTGTAAGGTGCTCTGTTGGGTTTTGGAGATTCACTGTTTAGCAAGTGGCTGATGGAGACCTGGTTCTAGAGCCACATCTTCTGAAGCAAATGGTTGATGGTGCTTCTGTGGATCACCTTTTTTCAGTTGCCAAAAAAAGAACGGATTTCTAAGTGGAAGGGAGAATTACTGATTTATATTAACATGTAAACCACAATCTAAACACTAAAACAACAACTGTACAATCAAATATCTGGTGCGATTAAACAAAGAGGCTTTTTTCTCAGGATTAATCGAAAGTAACTTGGGTTTTTCAACATCCACCATATATACAGTTCCAACCCTATCGAGAAACATATTATTGGCAAAATATCCCTCAAATGATTGACGTCCCAGGCTGCTACAGAAGCCAAAGAATCGGTCAAAGCAACCTTCTATCACCTGCTTTATTGGCTCTCTCTGCACTTGGCGGCTACGGTACCGATCCAAGCACGACTTAGTGGATTTTTGGATACCGCCGTGCCATTTTTTGGTCGGCGACCCTTTGTTGTTCAGTGACCTGTGACAGATATCCTTACAAAACGCAGTTTCCTGGATAGTCGTCTCGGTGTCGGGTCACTGATGATGCACAATAAAAATAAATCAGAGCTGGAAAAGAGTTAAATATGATGGTAATAAAGAATCATATGCATCACACTAAATTTGTAGAGAGACAGATACATGTGGACTGACTTAAGAATTGGCTCTTTACTACAGACAGTTGAGATCATCAGATACTCCGGCATCCCTGGTCAGGATTTTCTTCGTATTTAGTTTTATTTATATGGTGTTCTTGAACGTGATTTTTTTTTTATTTAATTTTATTGCTCTTTGTGCAATATTTTGGATGATTCTTTCAAAATGATCCAAATGAAAACTGTTCTCAACTTTATATGCTGAATTGACCATTTAAACCGGAGATTTTTGCTTGATTGTAGATGCTTGGCAACACCGGAACCTTCACAACAGGACTTACAAACCGATTGCCCGCATGAGCCGGGCAGCAGGAATATGCAGGATACCCACAAAAAAAAAAAAAAAAAAAAAAAAAAACATGTGTTAGAGATAATACACAAATTCATTATTATTTTGTTAGCCTATACAAAAAAAAGAAAAAGAAAAAAAAGGATTGTTTTATTTCTCAAACAGCTATCTGCTTGATAAGAGAAGAGAGCAGGGTGAGTGGTGGGGAGTGGATTTGGGTCTGGATCCCTCCTCATCTCAGGAATGTATGCAGGTTCCTCTCCAAAACTGCTGACGTCAGGAGTGACCTTGGATTAAAAACAGCCAGTTTATTACAGAAATGACAGGCAGATAGGAGTTTGCATGTGTGTGTGTGTGTGTGTGTGCCTGTGTGTGTGTAAGAGAAAGAGCGAGCGTGTGTGTGTTCAGATGATATATATATATTGCAGCTGTAGTGGAGGAGGAAATGTGGTGGACTCTTCTCTTCGTGTAAAGAATCAGAAAACAGATAGGTTTTGTTTGAAATCACGTGTGCCGCTTTCGTCGGGTTTAGTCTCATCCCATGTTTTGTGTTTTGTCTGCTCTTTTTTTTCCCCTCAACTCATGTGAGATGTCTGTTCCACATAAAATAATAATAATGGCAATAACAGTCAGATGTTGGTGTGTGTCGTTCAGAGTAATATGTTCAATTTTTGTGTGATAAGTTAACTTTCTGATGTTAACTAGAGCTAACGTCGGTGGATAGGAAAGGATTTAAGTCAAACCTAACCTTTTGCTGGTGTTAAAATCCCCCAAAACACACATACAACAAAAAACAAATGTCCCACAAGACATTTTTTAAATAACTTCTGTTTCTACCAAAACATCACTGCACATTTTCACACTTTTAATTGATTTACTTCTTATTGATCTATGTTGAGGGCTTCACAATTCTACATGCCCAATGTAAGTTGGTAAAACTCAAAATCAACGAACCGTTGCTGACCTACATAGAGCCCAGACACACACACACACACACATTCACACAAGCACACCCACGTCAGGTCTGTGTAAACAACTTGATACACACGGTTCTGACCACAAGGCAGGACCACAGAAGCACCTGTTGAGAAGCACTTGCAGGTCCACACAGGTGAGTAAACCAAGCAGGCATATCTGGGCCCTGGGGGAAGACACCGTACATAAAGGAGTGATTTAAGCAAACTTTGGGTTTCTGTTTTCTTTTAATCCTTCATGCAGGTCATGCAGAGAGAAAAGTCGATTGACAGACCCACCTTTCTGTGCCTTCGGACGACAAATGAATTGCAGTTGTCAGGCCTGCTTCTGTCAGCCAAAACGTTATGAAATAGTCATTGTAAGCCTATGTGTTTTCATTCATGAGGTCAGTTTGGAAAGCAAACACACATTGTACGGCATATTGAAAACTCACAGTTACAGAGAGGGTTAATGACGCCTGCTCGAATGAAAAAAGAGACTGAATCAACATTTGAACTTCTTCAATCAAGAGAGCAGACAGCCAACGCCTGCCCCTACTGTGCAGACTCCTTACCTTACATAAGTCAGGGCCCAGCGACACATCTGGAAATCAACTCTTCCAACGCGAGGCCTCAGAGTGCCCATGGCAAAGGCTTCGCAAAAGGACCACACGTACGTCCATTTAAGTCGGACATATTCTTTTTCAATCTGCAGGCTTCATTTCATATGTCATCTCTTTCTGCAGAGGAAGTCTTGCTCAACAGTCACTCTGCACACCGTCAAACGACGTAAACCTCATTTACTGACACGGAGTATGTGCCTGAATACTCTCGCAGGTGTTTCGGCGAAATCGCCTCACTTGAGTTTTAAGCGTTTTCCTCCTGTTAATTAAGAGCTTGGTCATTTTACAAGATAGCCTTAAAGAGGAGAATTTTAAATAAAATATATGTAACGGCGTTAAAGAGCCCGGCCAAAACGCTGAATCTGTGGGTCATTCAAACCAAACGCTGAGCCCCATTCAACAACGGCTTTTTCTTTTGTTTGGTTCGTTTTTTGGTTATGTTCTGTTTCCAAATTTGGAAAATGCCAGGACGAAGAATCATTTTTATGTGTCATTCCTACAACAAAGTCCAGCTCAGCTCTTATCACTGAGAGTCCCATAGTGCTTCTCATAAAATAAAAGTGTCTGCCATTTGTTCCTAATTAGCACAGGTAAAGCTTAGCCAAACACCATAAAAGGGCACGAGACCGCGGGACTAAGTGCGCACAAAGAAAAACTGGAGAGGAAAGTTGAGGGAGAAGTCAAGAATGCAGACGCCAAATATAAGATAGTCTTCAGTAGTTCTGAGGCTGAAGTGCAGCTGCAGGAAGTTAGTTGTCATATTAGTTGCATCAATGAGGTAACAACAACAAAAAGTTGCACGCCATGCTTTTACTGGCGTCAGCGATGACTGTATCTGGAGAGGGGCACGATACGGATGACGAAAATGGTTTGAGCTTTAATACGAGGGCTGGAAAATATTACTGGATGAGTCTTGTGCCCCATCAGGGTTTTCACCAGCGGCACGTACCTGACCTAGTATTACTTTACCTCAGCTTCAGGCATGGTCAGGTTCATCGTGCATTTGTTCCAAGACGATCTCTGGTATCTCTATGACTGCTTTTAATTGGTTGACCAGCGCAGGTCCAAGGATCAGGTCAGGCTAATAGTAATGAACCCGCCTTATGGTAAAATTGCATGATCTTTTCTACTTTTTTTTCTTTTTAATCCTTTTAGTCATATTTCCAGACATGCCTTTGTCATTTGCGGGTATGAACAACAGCCATGTGACAGAATGCTAGCTCCTGGGTGGGATGACAGGACACGTGCATGTGCAAGCAAGCGGATTAGATTTCTTGAATCAGAAATCCCCGTACACGCAGCTTTATAAAGACAACAAAATGCCTTCCTTGGATGTTGAGTTTTGATCATGAGTACATTAACTTACGCACATCTCGCCTGAAGGATGTGGAAGCATTAATATTTGATGAAAGTGATTTTCTTTTAAAGACCAAAGCATTTTCTAAATCAATGAAAATTGTGTTTGAATAACCCTAAATCAGAACCATTGTGGGGAAATATACCATTGTGTCATGTAAAAAATATGTACACTTACACCCACATGTTCAACATGACGTAGTCACTTGATAAAATGACACGCAAAGCTACTTAATTGTTAATTGTTTGCCCAAATCTTTATGAAGTAAAAAAAAAAGAAGTAGAAGCCTCAAGTAATTCCTGGCTGCCTAAATCATATTCTACATGAAGATCCTTCACTTGTATATAATGGCTTGCAGTCGTAGGCGCAGACCTTGTGATCAGCTCATTAGGAAGGCATCTTCTGTGTTGCTTCAATTCTTTTCCACCGTCGGAGTGGAAACAAGCCTCGGTTAACAGATCAGACTTGGCTTTGTTTTCGGGGTCTACTAAAACACTGGACACTGGGTGGCCCACCAGACTATTACACCCACTATTCACACTACTGTCTGACCCCGTAGCTCTGTGTGTGTGTGTGTGTGTGTGCATGTGCATGCGTGCGTGTTTGTAAAAAGCCATTCAGTCAGATTCATGCTGTCAGGCCAAGAGAAAGAGGCACATGGAGTACATGGTAATATTTATGGTGTGTAAGCACATAGTCTACAACACAACCTGCTCTTGTCCTTTTAAGTATGTGCACTCACACACACACACACACACACGCACACGCACACAAAACTGTCTTTTTTTTTCCTCGAACACATTCCGACAGTTCTTTCATTAATTCTGCTTATGCGTTTTCTGCTGAACCTGCAGCGTCTGCTGACGTCTAGTCGCGCCGCACGCCGACCTCTTGGCCCGGCATCACATTGGTCCGTCTTTGAACTAAGAGCAGTGTTTGTGTGTGTTTACGTATGTCTGTGTGTGTGTGTGTGTGTGTGTGTGAGAGAGTGAGTGCGCGTCCATGCATGTGTGCGTGTGCCCCCCTGCCACTGTACACTGATCCAGACTGAAGGAGTCAGTGAGTGAATGTAAACATTTACTCCTGCTCTTAATCTCTTAATTAGCTTAGCGTAGATGTTTGAAAATGTGACACTTTTGCCCGACCACAGGAGTCTTGGACAGGCTTAGCAAAGACTGGATGCACTAGGGCGATGTTCAGCGAAAAGAAAAGAGCACAAAAAAAAACAAAACAGGTAGGATTAAATACAACGAACAACACTTGTTGAAGTTGAAATTAAAATTCAAGGGCCCCATTTGACGCTTGGTCCCCGAAGCTTGGCGAGGACATTGTCGATTTTTCTCAAATCACTGGGATCGGTGAGAAAGACTGCTCCTGCAGTTTTGCTGCAGAGTTTGCTGGGCCATGCTAGTAAACAATCAAAGCTGGGGGACCACAGGGCAAAGAATAGGTTCCTGTTGTGTTTTTGTTATCATGTATTCAGAATAGGAAACTCATTCCAACGTCATACTTATCAGAAAATGTTTTGCTGTAACCGGTGTGTGGTTTTAAAATGATAAAAGATGACTCATGGTTGCAACTGTGATTTTTGGAGAGCTGGATAATTCTGGATGAAGAAAATGGAGGTTTTTCTTTCTTCCTTTTTGTTTTGTGGTTATGCGGTGTAATGTGGTTATTTTCCACCTAAGTCGTTTTATTGTTTCCCAATGAAACGCCTAAAAACCGTCACCCTTGATGATGTCAAAAAAAAAAAAAAAAGCATCTATCATTAACACATTGCGGAAACAATCACCAAGGGGAAATAAGAATCTGTGCAATGGCGGCCTCATTTACTTGAACATTGATAATCACAAGTGAGCTGAGCGAATTTCCATATCCTGACTAACGTGACTAATATTGCATGAATTTCCATTCAAAACAAGATTCTCACAATCCACAAAATCCATTAATAAAGCAGATTAACATTCCAGCTGTTGAAATGAATCCTGCAGGCTCATTGATAGAAAATCAACCCTTGCTTAAAGTTATAAAAAATCACTCATTACGCTTAATATGAGATAGAATGACTTAACAAGCATCTCTGTAAAGCGAACTGGCTCGTTTTATGACCAAATTATTTTATCTTAAGAAGCCCCGGCACATAAATTCATGTTCAGCAATGGCAAATTGTATTGTGGTTTTTTTTTTCGCATCGTTCAGTGGTTGACACAGATCATCATCTTGTTTGGTGTCGCTTTTTTTCCGCAGGGGAAATCATGCCTTTTGCAGGTTTTTGTCACGTCGCCGTGAACAATTCAGCAACCTGGCTAACCTGACAGCGAGTAGCGCCGAAAGGAATCGCAATCTATGGGGATAAAATCATTTTGTGACTCATGTATCGTGGTACGTGTCCTAATCGTCGAGCCCCTGACGCGATATTCCAAAAATGTCCCCTCTAATAAACTGACGTGAAGGTTATTGTGCAACACGGACCAGCTGGCAGGGAGGCGAGGAAACAAAGGCGAGCAGACAGGTATGAGCGCCGCGCCACAAAACGAGGACATGGAAAGTCGAGGCCGGAAGAGTCAGAAAGTCTGGGGCTATCAATGTGGGAGGCAGACAACCGTGCAGAGGTAATGGAACCAGAGCCTGAGGGCTTTTGGCCTCTAGGGGGCGCCAAATCCCACCCAGCCGCAGTCCCCTTCTGCCCCTTTTTGTTTTGTATATTTCTAACTAAAAGCCATGTGGTAGCCATTTTCATTTTCATTCGACACTCTGTTGAAAAAGTGCCGCATGACTTAGGGTATTGTCCAACTAACTTACATATAAATGAATTATAATGACATTTATATTGTTTCTGAGGGGGGGGGGGTTGTTTATTTTCATTTTGTTTGTTTGATTCTTGGCAGCACCGTCGGCCACATTAGACAGCGTATCTGACATTTAGATTTATAATGCCAATCATTTCAGTTAATGGTTGTTTTGGAAAAAGTTCTCTTCATTTTCTGCCTGGTCACTGTCTTGTAAATAGTTTTATTTTTCCGCTGATTATTTGCTATTTTTTGCTTAATTCGTTGCTCATGTTTTTGATTCTTGCTCTTTCTCACTTTAGTATTTTTTTCTGCTAATATTTTGCTAAATGTAAGGGGGAAAAAATGCAGATTGCTTCTTTTTTGCTTTGTATTTTTAAGCTGGTAATTTAAAATAAAGACATAAACTCAAAAGTATAACGTCAGGAGGGAATATGATCAGTCCTCAGTCACTCGTGAATGATTGAATGACAGAATATGGAGAACCCCTCCAAAAACAGATTCATGTGAGTCTTCCGTCTTTGTGCTAAAGCGATAGGATTGTCTTTGCCAGCGGGACTTGAATAAACATTTATATTACCCCACTCAGCAAAATTTATCTTCCAGGCCCTCAAAAGAATTTTAAGCATTTCTGTCAAGTGTGACGAAACACTATAATTTCCACCAAAAGAACAAGTGGCTTGGGCTCAGAGACATACCAAAGCTTTACAAGATGGAATTCATTTTTATGAGAATAATCCCTATATGTGCACGATACGCACAGGGACGACAGAGAGCGGTCTCCAATACAGTTTCCTCTCTGTCTGAGAGATCTCTATCCTCTGGAAAATTCCATGTTGGGATCCAAGTCCATGTCCTGCGATAAGAAACGTGGTTATGACAGAGGCCATAACAATCTGCGGTCAGGGTATTTATTTTGATTGGGTTTTTTTTCTTTTATCTAAGCAGACATTTAAAAAAAAAATACTAATAATGTGCTGTTGGATTTAATATTAAAAGTCACAGTTGAGGAAAGATATCTGGAACTTGGCTGGACACCCTCGTATGACAACCATCCAGGGGGACCGCTTTCTGATTTGAATTTTGTTTTATAAAGAAGTCAAAAATACATGTTTTATTTAAAATATGTTTTTATATACCGAGGGAAAACAAAGTAGAGAGACAACCATTTTACCATTCCAGTGTCCCCAAGCTGTTAGGATGTTTCCCGATAAAGAGAAGATTTCTGCACAGTTAGATCACTTCATATAATCTCTTTTTTTTTCTTTTTTGGTCAAAATTTATACTGTTTTTATTCAGCTCATCTCTTCTGCACATGTACTTTATTTTACATGATACGAGCTCCTCCAAACTCGGAGAAGATATTTCCACACGCTCAGATCTTTGCAATACTTCATTTTAATCTGAGCTTTCGGTCTATCAGCACTTCATCAGAGCATACTTCATACTTCATTCCTGGGAGGGAGAAAAAAAGGAAAAAAAACAAGAGAAAGTTTGGAGACAGAGGGCTGGACTGTTGTTCCTCAACATCGACTCTGTCTTATGTAACGGGCGGCAATGGAAAAGTTAGAACAACCTCAAGAGCATCATTTTCTAACACGAGTAAAAAAAACTGTAAAGTCTAGGAGTCAGACGACGCAGGTTCATCAGGGTCAAATGAATATTTATAGACAGCACGTAGTAGACATTGAAACTCAAAGGCTGATTGATTGTTCAGAATCTATCATTGAAATCTTATTTTAGTCCCGATTGCTTTACTTCACCGGCCAAAGAATGCATTGACAAAAAAAAGGAAAAACACACATAACTTTGAGCTATGCGTGTTTTTTCTTTTGTTTTTTTTAATGCAGGACTAGTTCCCCTCATGGTAAAGATAATTCGTCATCCGTGGATAGTGTTGCGAAGTGAGGATTGGGTCGGCTTCCTCCCAAGCAGTAGTAATAGAATGTGACCGGTCTTCAAATGAAATAAAACAACTACAAAACCCACACTAGTTCCACTATTTCTTATTTAATATTATTCAATTTAATCTTGTGTGTTTGAGAGGACACTGCAACTCTCTTTTCCTGTGGAACCCCATGGTGTCTTGCGGTCTGAGAAATTATAATGACTGGATTTTCATTTTTGGAGAGAATTATTTGTTTGGTTTTCTTCAATAGCTATTCTTTTGTTTTCCAGGCAAAGACATTTTTACAAGTCCCAAAAGACTGCCCAATTCCAAAGATTATAATTTGAAAAAAAAAATGGGATTTGTGGTTGGTGTCAAATGTCTTTTGCCTAAATAAATGGTGTTTTCTGAAATTACACATTAACTGGTATTTGTTTTTTTGGTTATGACTCACACAAGATAATTTTTCTCCTTATACAAGCCATTTAAGCGTGCGGTATGACATTTTAACATTTCCCATCTGGCAGGGATGAAAATGTGACATTGAAAAGTGACTCATCCGGAAAATAAACCTCGTCAGAAGTATTGGGAAATTAGTTAATTGCAGCGGTTACCATGTTGAAAAAGCTGGTGTGCCGTAATAGTAGTGTACTCAGATGTAAAGAGAGATTGTAAAGAGGGGAAGTTGGAGGAGACCGAAGCAGAGCGATGCTTCATGCCCGTCAGATGGAAAAAAGATGACAGAACGGTGACACAAACAATTATATAACATTATGATAAGTCCGGTGTTACGTCAACTGTTCACCATAAGTGAGCAAAAAAATTTAAAATCCTGGTTTCCACAATAGAGGGAAATCATGTCATACTGATCGGTCATTGTTAATTGAGCAATGATTATCAATCATCCCGATACTTTGCTACTATCTGTAGCATTAGCGGCAGTAGCATTGAAAGCAGTTGTAGTATTAGACAGTGTCTGGCTCACATCCATTTCCAATAAAATGCTCAGCTTGATATATGAGCCTGACCTGAGCACAGTCTGTTCTTTGTTGACAGTGGAGTCTAACAGCAGCTGAAGAGATGTGTGATCAGACCCAGCCTGTGATAAATCATGACTCAGCAGCGCCGGGCGATGAGCAAAAGCTGTTCGAAACAGGCACGGAAGACCATCTGTGCTCAAACCACGTTCGTCCCTTAGATTCTGTGTCGTGTTTACGGGGTCGAGCCTGTGTTGACCCTTCAATTTAGCTAAGTGTTGACTGATTTTGATCTTGTTTTCACTCAATCCAGGCACCTGAGAGTCACCAAGGCGATCTTTGCTGTGTTAAAGTTGTCCTTTACTGCCCCCCAGAGGAAAAAGTGCAGAATGCATGAACTGTCACCTGTTGGCCTTGGTGATGTGCAGGTCGCTAAACTTCTGCAGGGGCTCTAAAAATGTCCTGAGTGATGCAAGAGAACTGTTGAAGCTCAAAAATGTTGCCTTCAAGCGACGAGGTATGGACACAAGCACAAATACACATGCACACATACATACATATTCACAAATGTGCACACGCCTACAAAAAGGTTTGATGTAGGTCATTTAAATTAAAAAAACAGCACATTTATCTTTTGGAATAATATGAAAAATTATCCAATTATTTTAGATTATTTTTTTCCATATTTTTGTTTGGGATTTTTCAGATTTATTTGTTTGTTTGTGACCTCTGACTGATTTGAAAAATGTTCGGATTTTTTTATCTTATATTTGATTTGCAATTAAGATAAATTTAAATCTAAATTTAATCTTATCTCAACCTATCTTGTCTTACTATCTATCTATCTATCTATCTATCTATTGATTGATCAATCGATCTATGTAACTATTGATCTATCTATCTATTTCTTGATTTATGTGTTTTCTCATTTATCAATTTAAAATTATTTTCCCAATATGGAGGTTGGTGGAAAATTTGCTGAATAATTACTGAAATAATCAATATGAGGTTTTTCTAAAAAAAATGTTCAAATCAACCGAAATATGAGAATACTGTTTAAAGTGAACCAAAAAATTAGAAATTATCTGCAGGCAGAGCTTGTGCTTGTGCTTGTGTCAGGCTGAAAACAAAATCCATCCTGATTTTGTTTTACCATGCAGAGGCGAAAACCCAGATGTACCTCCGTTAACCACTAGGAGACGCCCAGTTGCAGGAATTTTGATAGTAAAAGAAATTATAATACACTAACAAAGTATTTCACAAAGAAATTTTTATTCACTCACTGTATTTTTAAATTCATACATGCTGAATACACATATGCTGATAAAGGTCAATACAATTCTACCTCATGACAAAAGTACCTAAAGTTGTTTGTTTTGTATCCGGTTACTTCTATTTGCATTTGGCAATAGTACGTAAAAGTAATACTTGAACTCACTCTATCAGTTGTAGACCAGAGAGAAAACAGTTTCATGCATTTATGAATGAACAATTTGAATGATGTAATTGAAAATTTGTTTTGCCACCTCTTGCGCTATTCTGGCCCTTTTTCAATGCTGACTTTGGCCCCGTGGTTTAAATCACTGTAAAAATCACTGTAGCGAAAGAACCGATATTAACAGTATCATTTTTTTAACTAGTCCTTCCTCAACTCGGCGTGTTCAGGGAGTAATAACGGTTAAATAGCGGTTCATTTTTTTACATGGATATCTTGTTTTATTTCACAACACTGATATTCAGGTCTTTGGTTTTATGAAGTCAAATCTGGCGAGCAAATGTTTTAGTTATTCAACACATGAGGGTTTCCATATGATGCCTACAACGGCCTCGGGCAGGGGGTCCGTGTGCCGAAACTGTAAACACAGGATAATGAGCTTACCTTTACTGCTCACCACCGGAACTTCCCCGGGACAAAACTTCAGCTTTGGCCAGGAGATGAAATGGAAACAGTTTCTGGTAGGACCGATGTGTAGTTACATCTGTGTAAGTGCATCTTCTGAAATTATGTAATATTACCTGTTGAAGAGATTCACACAAGCGATGATTCGGTCAATCATCCAGTCCCACAAAATCCACACCAATCCCAAAATAGTTCACTTTCCCATACAAAGGCCAAAAATGATTTTAAAAAAACGTTGTCTTTTTGTATGCAGTTACCATGCGTACAGGATAAGCGGTAAAGATACTGCATGAATTATGAGTTATTTTTCTCCAATTCCCTCTGAAATTATCTTTTTTTCTGACCTTGTTTAGGGATTTTTCTGCCAACTTATTCATCACTATTTTAACATCTTATGCATACAGTGAATTATAAATAAAATATATATTAACTAGTGTCAGAAAAATAGAGATAATCAACCTAGGTTTTCGTTTATACATGTAAAGTATTCTTGTGTCATATCATTTTTACCCTTACTTTTTTTTACACCCAATTTGAATGAACCCTGTGAACCCTGTGTACCCCATCGGCTTAATTGGCTTGATATTACACATTGTCTGGGGGTTTAATTTCTTGTACAAATGTTGAATAAAAGGCGGCGTATCTGAAAATTTAGATCTTGATCTGGATAAAACTGTGACTTATTATTTCTTAGATTAATTGGAAAGCTTGTCAATTCAAGTCCTGTAATTCCCACTTTGGCCAGCAGGAGTCACTGTTTCTCAGATTCAGCTCCAGGTGGAGCCGCCCTGGCTGCACTGGTGCAGTTCCTCTTCTTTTCCAGAAGTCCGTTAAAGAGCAGAGTTTGCCCTCTTATCTCACAATAATTTACTGATAAAAGAAAAAAAGTCCACGCACCCATCCCAAACACCCAACACACACACACATACAAACGGGCAATCATTATCTACAAGACCAAAGAGCTACATAATTTACATTGACAAAATAGTCAAAGCTACAGTCTCATTTTTTATTTTTTTTCTTCTGTAAAAGTCACATATTATTTGATCAGTAGCCAGCAGAAAAAAAAACAGAGAGGTCACTTTATAGATGTTTATATTGTCTTTTTTTACAACCCACGTCTGCAGAAGGGGGTTCATCACGGAGCTTACAGGAGCAATCAGAGCGGTTCTCCTGCACAATAAGTGCCTCCATTAACCTATTAACTTTATTGCATATGTAAACATGTGTGGCTGTGCGTGACCTCTTCTTGACCTTGTGCTTTTATTTTTATTGACTGTCAGCAAAATAACAAGCATAAAAGTAAAAACAGCTTTTAAAGTCTGTTTTGTGTCCCCTGGCTGTCAATCATCCATCACAGGCGGGTGAAGTGACAACTAATAGCTTCTGGTCAACATATAACTTTTGGAGCAACAAGCCAGGGAGAAAAATTACAAAAAAGAACGCTTCAATTTGACCGTACTTTATTTTTCTCCGTCGGTGAATGGTCTTTCTGCTCCATTATACTTATTTGACAAACTTTTCTTAATAGTATTTTCTGTTTTGTTTTAAACCCTGCGCCGTGAGGGGGAAAACAGCCATCTTAAAAGTGCATTAAAGATATGACAGACGTATATAGACAACTATGTATTTATTGTGTTTGCATTAACACAGAAATATTTGAAATTGCAATCACATGTGAAACAAATGATTATTTAACCTGATATCTATATAAACCTCTGTGCTATATCATGTACATATCTGAGGATTATCATGCATATATCTACCCCTTTTAGATTGTGTATATCTTTTATTTATTTACACATTTTATTGCATTGCGCCATTCGATGGCAAATGTTTTACTTGCACTGCCAACACTGTTCATATTTATTATAACCTTTACACTACCTATTTATTGTCAATCCAAATCCAAATGCACTGTGGACAGCAAAATAAGAATTTAATTTCAAACACGTTTCCGCTCTGTACATACGACAATGAATACTTTGAATCTTGAATCTTGAATAACTGCACCGAAATTGTATCAAAAATGCGCACTTATCTTGTATATTCTTCTAAATGATAATACAATAAAGTGACTATTTTATTCTATTCCATTCTGTTCCATCTTCGTTGTGAAATCTTGTTTTGGACTTTTAGTTCAACACTTAAGGGCTTCGATCTGTAAGTGATTACTGTCAGAATATGTTATTTCTACAATCATTAAAGTGCGGCATCTGAGTGCTTTGTCCACGGCTAAAAGGTACAACAGCTCGCTTCTAAATACCCTTAAGTGAACATGTGGAGCCACTAAGACATGTCTAGAGGAGACACTGTTGATTTCATCTGGTCCGCCTGTTACATAATGTGTTGAGATCTGGTTCTCATGTCAACAGAACACTTTAGGAGTGTTTTGCCTGTTGAGTCACATTCATCTACGCAATCGCCAAAGACCTACGTGCGCAGGCTTCATTTAGAAGACCATGATTTACGGCCGAAGGCGGAGACTTGACCTGCTGCCGTGAGGATAGCACCGTCACATCTTTCTTTGTTGTTTTGTACACAAAACCAGAAAAACTACTCAAAGCCTCCGTTTACACTCCCGCCCCTACAAAGCGCCGCTGCCAAAAAATGTTGCTGTTTATGCTTACTCAAAACTTCTCGCATTCTTTCTATATGTATTGGTTTCATATGGGTTGTGTAGCTATGATAGCAATATCATGTGTGCATTATTGTCACACAGCTGCTAATAACATCCATCTGCCGCTCCATCACTACAGTAACTACATAAATCAGGGTGTAGTTCTATTTATGGTGTTTAGTTAGTCAAAAACCGGCGTGTAACAAGACAGTCCACCCATGGTTCCAGTCTGGGTTTTTCGTTTCCTCGTACCTCGCTATCCCATAAAGGTTATGTAAGGTTACTCTCCGAAGGAAAACAAACGAGAGTTTCTGGGATTCTACCTGAAATCATCCACGAAGGGAATGCAAAGTTCTGAGAGATGTGGAGCTGTCAATCATTGCTTTACCAAAGAACTGCAGGTGATTTTGGCCAATAGCGCTTTGTCTATGATTGACACCGTTTTTGAATGTGATATGTCATTATGTGGATTTGCATTGAACACATGTAGCTGATTTTATATTTAGTGAATAAAAATATTTTCGTCACAAGAAGCAGGTGGAGCAACAGATTATATTTTCGAGGACTGGTATTTTTAAAGTGTTTTTAAGAATACTGGAATGTAGTATTTTGAACATTAATTCAAAACAAAATATATATGATATATGTAAGATACATGCATGCATACAGAAGTACCGTGGCGCGGTGGTTAGTTCTTGGGGCTCTCGGTACAAAGGACCCTGGTTGGATTCCGACAAGGGGATCTTTCTGTCTGGAGTTTGCATGTTGTCTAGTTTCCTCCCACAGTCCAAAAGCATGCAGGTTAATTGGAAAAAAATAAACGTTAATTGGAAAAAATGGGAAAATTGCCCCAGATGGTTGTTTGTCTGGTGACCAGTCCAGGGTGATAGGCTCCAGCATCCTGAATGCAGGATAAAAAGAAGATGATGGATGGATATTATATTATAATATTTTTTTCTTTTCCCCAAATGTTGGCATTGTCATCAAACCTTTCGTTTAGAAATGGTCCTCACTTGCCAATGCATTGGCCACAAGAGCTTATATAAGAAATTATACAATTTACAAATGATATACATTTGTAAATTTGAGCCAACTGGGGTTTTCTGTTTATTCATGTTATAAAAAATGATTTATCTAAATAGACTGGTCTTCAGAAATAGCACACACTAAACTATAACTTTGGGTAAGAAAAATCCTTGAAGAAACAGGTATTCTGATTAAAGGAATTAAAGTAATTATTTAGCATAGCCCATAATAGACTGTCATTCATTTTCTGCTGCGACTAACTTTTTTTGAGATTTAATTGTTTTTCTTTTCAACAAATCATTACTTTTATGTTACTAGTGGAGCCATGGAAATGGAATCCAAGGAGGGAGACTGACTTCATCCTCCATCATCCATCATGCGTCTCCGCTCAAGCAAAACATTGCAGGGTCTAAGATATTTATTGAAAATGGAAAATGTGGTTATGCTTGTGCAGATGTTTAAAACAGGCCAACCTTATTTAGCTGATCTTGTGCTATTCCTCATGCTGAATTACCAATTACTAAACCAAGCTTCACTTTTGTAATCGTATTGTCTTTTTGAGGGATCCATCCATCAACTTGTGATAAAAAAAATTTATACTTAACCTGTGTTAACCTTGAAAGTGAGGTTTGAGATTAAGATGCAAAAATTAACACTCCAGTTTGTTTGT
This sequence comes from Fistularia commersonii, assembly GCF_037954325.1. Taxonomy (NCBI): domain Eukaryota; kingdom Metazoa; phylum Chordata; class Actinopteri; order Syngnathiformes; family Fistulariidae; genus Fistularia; species Fistularia commersonii. The sequence continues at coordinate 6,433,226 of NC_141286.1, forward strand.
TTGTTTTTATAGCTTCCGTTGGACCCTTTGAATCAGTCAACACGTTTTATAAAGTACAAACATTGACATATGCAAAAAGTTTCATTTCATTGACTCATTATTTCGTTTGTAATTCATTAAATGACCAGTCAACATCTATACCTGTGTGTTCGCGTGTGCCATTATTAAACATATATATACATATATATATATGATAATAATGTCACACTCATCTCCTGTTCTCACAGTGAATGTCACAACTTATCACATCATAAAGTTAAGATGTAAAGGTTTGGAGTAGTAAACCAATGCTCTGGAATATCTGAGCATTGACATATATATTAAGGATATATCCTATAAATTGAGGGCGATAAGGTAAGGCTAGCCGGGCTGCACCCCAGTCTCTCCCCTGTTTTGATGCTCTAATCTTCACGAGAATGCAAATCGTTAAAGGAGAAAAAAAAGTCCCTGCCAAACATTTGCATTTAAACAAATAGGAAAAGGTCATTTTTTAAAAAGCTCCCTCTCCCCGAGCGTAGAGAGAGGTGATTATGTTCCGCATGTCCCTGCCCTCCCGACGATGCGGTTAAAGCTCCCATTGCCTGTCAGGATGCTGCTCCACACTGGGATTCATCTACTGTAGGCAAATACACGGGACAACAGAGTGTCTCCGCGTGTGTGTGTGTGTGTATGTGTCGGTGTGTGTGTGTGCATGTGTGTGTGTGTGTGTGTGTGTGTGCGCATGTGTGTCAGAGTGCTCACCATCATCATGGAAACAGGTAAGAAAGGTCGATTCCATGCACCATTAATGTATTTGAACTTTAAGTTGGGGCCTTTTTCCTTACTGCTTTATCTCTTTGGAGGAAGTGTCTTTGTCATGGTTTGAAATTAGTTTTGTGTAGCTCATGTTATATTGATTTATCATGACAGTTTAGTGGACCATTTCTAATTACACAGGTAGTATCTCTTCTCAAAGTCAGATTTTCATAAAACTGTGTGTTTTGTGTCTTTAAAAAACTTTTTCAAATACTAATAAATACTAATTATCAAAAGACATCTTTTAAAATTATGTTCATCACAGTAATGTTTATATCAATCTGATTTTCTGCGATCTTGCAAATATATTTCCTTAAAAACAAGGTGTGTGTGTGTGTCTGTGTATATATATGTGTGTATACATATATGTGTGTGTATATATATATATATATTGCACACTGTGATGCTTGCACAGTTCCCCAAAGAGGATGTTCTCTGCTTCAAACAACGAAGGGAATTTCAGATTTCGTCAGAAGCCGCGTTTCTTGCACTTCACATCGAGTGCCTCGGTAATTATTATTACAAAGCAGTGAAGCGCTGTTCGGGAGCCAGCATATAAATTGCTCTTCTTTAGCGGCCCATTTGCATCGACCTAACCAGAAGCGATTTCCATGGCATTTACACACGAATACCGAAGACTCATTTGCCGTTCGCATAAAACTGTAAACCATTCAAATGAAATATCTGCGGCGACGGATGACAATTTGGATAAAGTGCTCGAGTTAAAATCGTTTCTTGATTTGTGTCGAGAGTGAGACTTTTTTTTTTCTTTGTTTCTTTCTTTTCCTGGCTCGGTCTAGAGTTTTCAAAGAGGGTCTACCAGGGCGTTCGAGTCAAACACACGGTCAAAGACCTCCTGGCGGAGAAGCGATCCCAGCAGACGAATGGATCCAGATACAGCGTAAGCACTATCTCCCCTAAGCCTCCTTTGTTTTCATCCCGTCCCGTCTCTCCCCACTTCATTTTTCTCCCAAACCAAACAGCACTGCCACTGTGCAGTTGACATTCTGTTAGCGGCACAATTAAGAGGTTGTCCTTTTTTTTTTTTCTTAAATCCCTGCTCTTGTTGACATTTTGCCCTGTTTTGTGGACTAACGATCCATGGTTGATCCATTGACGACCTGCCCTCCCCCCCCCGCCAACCCCTTGGTCTTTCTTCACTCACCAATCCCCTCTAGCCAAAGCCGATCTGTAAATAGCTGTGCATGGTGTGTAGAGAGCGAGACACAAAGAGTCCCATCCCCGACTCACAAAGGAACACTGACACAATGCGTGCACACTGACACAATGCGATGGCGAGGGCCAATATCTCCGCAGACCGTGCCCGACATAGAGGGGAGGGGAGCCCTGGCTGGAAAGGTACCTTAGAGAGTAAAGCAAAAAGGACGGTGAAGGAGGTTACCTATGCAAAGTTTGATCCGTGCACACCTGCCAGCCACCATTGTCCTCTACCACGTTACAGTCCGCAGACAGACTTCCTATTGTCGATACGGAAAACACGCGCTCGATCGGAGAAATCAGACGCGTTTCGGAGATCTGCTCACACAAGCAGGACGGGCTTTTCAAACAACGGATGGCCTGTTGGGGAACGGTGGGCTTTAAAACAAATCTTGACAGCGCTCAGAGGATTGAGTGAGAGACAAAAGAAGACATTTGTTTGCTTTTGTTTTGTTTTTTCACTTTGGCACTCTGGGAACGCAGTCATTGGCGGAGCTACACAAATTTATCTCCGCTGTGCAGTCGTTGTATTCTCTCCCTGTGACATAATATTAATATAATATGATAATACAGTTGGAGGGCAGATGTTGGTACATGGCGACTTACTAATCCAGTAATCGAACAATTCAACTTTTCCCGTCATAGAGTTCACAAGGTAATTTGGTTGGATTTTCAAATAAGTCTCATCTTGTTTTCAGTTGAATTTGAAAGCGCTGCATGTTTACAGGCATCGTTGTTTGTTTTTATTGTACTTTATTCATCCCTTGCGGGAATTTCCTCTCTAAATTTAACCCGTCATTGGTGAACCATGAGCAGCTGGCGGCGCCAGGGGAGCAGTTAGGGTTCACTGTCTTGCTCAACAACACTTCAACAGGAATCAAACCAGGAATGTTCACACTACCCCTGCACCACGCCCAATCATTTGCCAATGATGTCATCTCAATTGTTATCTCTTTTGTTATCCCGATTGTCTCGTACAAACTGCCAACCTGTCCTTAATCGTGCCTTAAAGGTGCTACGAACACGCTCATGCTTGGATTGCTGCAAATCTGCTGCAGCTGTCTGGTTGAGCTCTCAGGCCGTTTATATCAGCAGCCTTTTGAGGCTTTTTATAGAAATGATAAAATTAAATGCAGTCATTATAGAATATGCACTGTGATGTGACAAAATCACAATGACGCTGATAAGATGTGGCAGCGCCGTCGATGTGTCAATTTCTTATTTTCCATATATATTGAGTGGATTCGATTGATTCAGATAATTCAAGTGCATTTTAACAACAATCCCAAACACCCCCTGCAGTTTCACAGTGCCTGACATTTATTGTTGTAACAGGTAAAAAAAACTCCTAAATGTAAATATATTCTCCCAATATTCTCCCTTTTCTGGGAATATTCAAAGAACGCTTGTGTTTTACATTTGAATTTTAATCCCCCCCAAAAATCAATTATGGGTCTATTGAGTTCGTTCCCATGTTTTTTTTTTTTAAATAAACACATGGTCTGTTAAAACAAAGTACAGAGATGAAACTGATCTTAATTTGAATCTGAACAGGCCGGTGACTAGTATTTCACATCCCGTATTACAGGTGCCGGATTACAAAGATGTTTTACCATCCAAAGTTTGAGCCTTGGGTAAGAGCTCAAGTTTACCTTTTAAAATCCTAGAAAACCAAAGACCACCTGCGGTCAGAGGCTTTGTCTCAGTGACCGACAGGATGTGTTTGCCGATACGAGCAAAATATATCTAATTAATATATATATTAATATATATATTATATGTTTTTTGATATTATAACTGTCACGCTGCTGTGACAAAGGAATTTCCCCTATGGGAATCAATAAAGTTGATCTTATCTTATCTTATCTTATCTTATCTTATCTTATCTTATCTTATCTTATCTTATCTTATCTTATCTTAATAACTATGACATTGTGACTCTAAAGTTTTATTTCCTTTCCTATTGATTTTTATTTCCTTTTTTTGTTCATTCTATGTTTCTGGTCATCTGAATTGCGTGTCAAATGTTAGTAGGAAATGAAAGATTTCTGCCTCCATTGGTCATTCCTGCACTGAGACCGTGCTGGATGCGGGTATCTGGTATCAAGGTCTATTCATTCGAGGGTTTACTCTTATGTTTATAAATGTTGATGCATAGAAACACACCATGACAAAAGCCATTGATATGTCTTATGTTTACCAATGGCGGCTTTTATCACTGGTAATAAAAGGCTATTGAGAGAGCAGACAAACACTGACCACACGGTCGGTCGTGTCGTGTTGGAACACGGAGGCCGACGGCAAATATATCGGGATCTCACATCATTTGACTGCATGGCACAATTATTCCTGGACAAGTCTGCGGAGGAGGTCTGTCAGAACATGCCTGCTTATATTGTCTATCAATAATAGGCTGTGATTCATTGAACAACATGACAGTGAAAAATTTGGGAGAACAATGCTGGTGTATTTCAATGTTTTTGCGTGTTAAATAAGAGATCTCATGAGGGTAAAAATTTCAAATAATGTCGAGGGGGTCCATAAAATGATACACATTCTCAACCTCTGATGATATAGGTACATATGAAATATTTCTATTTGAAAAGTTGAGATCATCTTTTTCGCTAAATGGTGTCATTCACTTCCTTCACTGATGACGGGAAGTAAATCTCAGGACATCATGTACACACACAAACACGCACACGCAGTCTGAGCTTCAACGTGCTGATTTCCATACGCAGCCTTCAGAGATGCACTGAGCCGTACCTGGGCCACATGAGGAAGTCTTGGCAATGGCAAATAACATTCAAATTCTGCACTCAAAATTTGCTTGCCTCCCGGCCACCACAGGCTTAATATCGACTCTTTCATATTAGCAATATGCAAACCGAAGGGCCTGTCCTGCAGAAAAGAACACGTACGCTCTCCTCCCCTCGTCTGCGTCTCTAGTGACACGCATATAAACGCCATATGTCTGCAAAACAATGGGGGGCTGAAGGAATACAGAGACGACTTTTGCGTATTACACAATAATGCGTTTGGATTGGAATATAATGACATTGTGTGTTACGTATATGTCCGTTTAGCACAAGGAGTAACAATCAGAGTTTGCAATCTTTCATTCAGACCGCAAAAGAGGACTAATAATGATTTCTGTGTTATTTCACTTTTGCAGGGAGGATCATCTGCACCGTCTTCTTATGTCCAAATGTCAGGTGAGGCTTATGTGATGAAGGCAGGGATTAAAAGCTACCACCTCCTATCAACACAGCGGACAGGAATCAGAATATTGACAACAATTTGCAGATTTCGGTTGTTCTCTGAAGATGCGCAATGTTTCCTCTACCACCCCCGCAGGCTCTCACGTGCTCCCCAGCTACTACAGCGTTAGGCGTCCCTTCATCTCCGACTCCGACCTCTGTCTGTCCTCCAAGCAGTTCTCCCCTGAGGTGTACTCCTCCACCTTCGGGAGCAAACACCTGGGCTGCGAGACGTCCTCCATGAGCAGCTACTCCTCTCTTATCGACAGCTATTACCCCGAGACATTTGGAGATTACCGCGGCGCCACCTCCTTTTCCAGCTCCGGAGGAGCCTTCCTGCCCTCCCCGGCCCTGTCATCCCTGCTACCTTCTTTCAGCGGAGAATCCTCACACTTATTCCCGGTAATCTTATTTGTGTGCAGAAAATAAAGTGATATTCTCAGCTAATATTTGAACTCAAAATTTTAAGAAATAAGAAAAAAATGTGAACTATTTGGGGGGATTTTTTTTATGGAAATATGATTTTTATTAAATATAATTGAAGTTTTCCAGATTGCAATTCTTCATATCCCCATACACTGTGACAAAATCCAAAGGTGGCCTTCACCCATAATGGACGTACATTTGTAAAAATAAATTTCTCAAAATGTGTTTTCTAACATTAAACAGCAAGAAATCAGAAAAAATGTGAAAAATTTGGGGGGATTTTTTTTAATGGAAATATAACTTTTACGAAATACAATTAAGTTTTTCCAGATTGCAATTCTTCCTGTCCCCATACCTTGTGACAAAATCCAAAGGTGGCCTTCAGCCATAATGAACATACATTTATTAAAATAAATTGCTCAAAATGTGTTTTCTAACATTATACAGCAAAAATGTGAATTGATCCACAGTTAAATAAATATATTAAAGCATCGTAGCTGAGAACAGGGCAACGGGTTAATGTTATTCACAATGTGCTCCAAAGTGCATGGTGTAATCTTGCAATCTGAGCTGAACCACTTCCTGTTCTACCATCCTGCCTTCAGAGAGACTCGTGGGATCAGTCGGTCCCGGAGCCGGTGTCACAGGTCGAGGCCCTTTGTCCCGACTCCCTGACTTCGGGCAGCATCCAGCCGTCCCTGCCCAGCCCCGAAACACAGGAGAGCTCCTCACAGTATCGTCCCCCGAGCCAGGGCTCGTCCCTGGTCCCGGAGTCCGGCGGCCAGCCGTACACCCTGCACTCCCTGGAGGACACGCACTATCACCCCGTAACCAACGGCGGCGCTTACCCTGGCCCTTCCCCTTCCTCCTTTCCCTGCCCGCTCTACATGAGCAGCTCCGTCGGCGACCTGGTGTCCAAGATGGTGACGGAGGAGGCCTCCGACGGCCATGCTGGGCCCCAGGCAGCGGAGGAGGCTCACTCCTCGTGGGCTAAAGAGGACGGGGTGAGCTTCTGGTCGCCCTACGAGATCAGAAAGCCCTACTGACTGGATGAGTTCCCGGAAAAGTGTGGCAGGACAGATAACAACTGATTTTTTTTTTTATGTAGTTTTGATATTCACCAAATTTTTACAGCCGGATCAGAATGAAAATAACTGTGATTTGTCGTGATTTATGGTGTAAATAGTATGTTTACGTTTTCACAGTGTCTCCAGCAATAAAGGGAGCCACTCTGTATGTGCAGGTAGCACACACACACAGACACACTCACACACACACACACACACACACACATATCCATAGACACATACTTTTATATGAAAACATTTATTCCAAATAAATGTAATAACAGATAATAATATTGGGATAGCACAGACCACAACGTCGTCACTGAATTTGAGTGTGTTATTGCGCAGGCGGATGGGAATTTTATTGCTCCATTTTTTTGTTTTTTTGTGTTGTTTTGTTTTGTTTTGTTTTGTTGTACGGCTTTTCTCTCTTGAAAATGGGGAAAAAATAGATAAGGTGAATTACTTAATCGGGACTGTTGCAAAAACTAATTAAATAAGTATATGTCACTTATAGCGATTTGGTCTTTGGAATATAGGAATAGTAGGTTATTATCTATAAATATAAATAAAAATGAAAATATTATATTTAATTTCTGAAAATTGTTGTATCTCGTGAATACTCAACAGGAAGTGGTTTTAAAACATGCAATGTCACAAATCCGTCTGCAGATTCTTCAACGATTTATTTTTGTAGATTCTTTGTAGTTGCTTTAATTTGTAGTTTTTTTGTTTGTTTATATTTTCCACTGAAATTCTGCTCAGGTTAGATTCTTTTGGAGAGATCCAATAAGTCGGTTTTCAAAATATACAATTAAAACTTGCTTTATGGTTGAGTGTTATTTATTAGGTCACTTGTTATTCAGTTTGTTTACTTTAAAATGGTTGACAGTCATCCAGAGGCGAGTCTCAGAGGCTGTTAATTGGATATTTGAAAATTTCATAAAAAGCTCCATTTAACTAGTCATTCGGTCATACATTCTGCCATACATATATTTCCTGACATAAGGGTCAAGGGGTCCACTTTAATACCCTGTTATGGACTTTTTGTAAACTTTTTTATTCCTTTATGGTGTTAATATAGAGGGTGACAACATTAAATGAAAAAACAATGTTTACACAACAAATACAGGTACATTAAAAACATGTCAATATGCATCAACTCTTTATTATGCAGGGAACTAAACTCTATCCTTCTGATAGTTACAATGCTTGACATTGATGTACATATTTTACTTTTTCATGGTGCCTGATAATAAAAAAAAATTACACTTAAAATTTGTTGCCGTCAATGTTACACACAGACCCAGGAACCCCAAAGAGAGGACTATAATTTGCACATAAACTAATATATACATATAATTATATATGTAGATGTATGTATATATGTGTACACACATACAAATATATACATATACATATACATATACATATGCACATATACATATACATATTCATATACATATACATTTGTATTGTATTACATATTATATATTATTGAACATGTTTTGACCCTTACATTGTTTGGGAAAATTTCAGGACACATTTAACATTTAATCCCCTTAAAGAACACAGAATCACACATTGGACTATTGTATATATATATATATGTATATTTGATAATTTTATATCACTAAATAATGACAAATAGTAATTTTTGAGTGTGTTTCCTTCTGTCATTTTCTCTTACCTCCTTCCAAAGTTTTAGGTGGTACACACTCAGACACACACACACACACACGCATATATACATATATATGTTTGATGTTTGTGTGTATGTGTATATATGTCTATGTGAATATATATACACACATACATACACGCACACACATTTATGTGTGTATATATATATGTATATAATATGTATATACATATATGTATACATATGTATATATACGCATGTATATATATGTATATATACTGTACGTTTATATCATATATATTTAATGTCCTTTCGACCTTTGGGTCTCATAGCATATGTCCTTTGTTTAATCATGTAATCACTTTTAAAAATTAAAAAGACAAAGCAACATGAGGTACTTAAAAAGTAAAATGCAACTACACATGTTGGAGAATATTCATAATCAGAGGTCGGTAGTGTTTCAGGGCATTTTGAAATAGAAAAAATATATAGTTTTAGGCTCTACCAACATCTCCCCCACAGATGGATCCCTACCAGAAGAGAATCCATCGTAATTGGGGTCTGGGGCCGAGTGAGGGGAAAAAATGGTGGTCACAAAACCCAAGAAACTTCAGAAAATACATTTATGTGCCATTAAGAAAAACAATGTTTTATTTCACACAAAACTAATCTTGATACACTTTATCATTTATATGTAATTATTCATGTGTGAAATTAAATCACCACATATTTTTGAAATAAATACATATAAAAATATATATGTAAATCATGATATTCTGGCAAAAACCTTTTTTTTTTTTTTTTTGCCTTAATCAATCAGTAGTTGCCTATTCAACCTATGGCTCAGTTTTTGTGTTTTCTGAAAAACTTGAAAAAAATGACTTGGGAGATTGTTTCAAGAGGGCAGCGATATACTGAAGTGTTATTTGTGTGCGTGTGTTAATTATTTTAATTAAGCTTTAAGCCCTATACAGCACATATAAGGGCAGCTACGAGGTAGGACGTCACTAAGAGATGTTGCATTTCCTCTTTTGGCCACTAGATGTCGACATTGCACCGCTACGGAAAGCAGGAGGAGACCGGAGAAGGGAGCAGGAGAGACGCTACATGAAATATGAAATAAAATACTCATGAGTTGGATGAAACGCATATATAATGGAGTGAGGACCTCTGGAAGTTGTGCTAGACGTTCCGGTATAAAGTCACTTCGAACTGAAAATGCATATCAGGTCATGGAAAACATAAACCATGCCATTTGCGTGATAAGCTTATTGACAAAAACTTTTAATAAAAAATATGAGTTTGAGTTTAGCCCTATTCATTAAAATCTCTTTATTTATAACTGTAGTACTCGCAACTATGTGTTTGTTTGTGCTCCTGAATTTCAGGGGTTATAAATCCACAACTTCATGAGTGGTGGTTTATCTATGAATTTATTTATTTATGCATTTGTTTTTAATAGCCAAATAAAGACCTCACAGGGTTGTTATGCTGAATATTTTCCATTAGGATAAATCGAAATGACGAATCGAAAATAAACTATTAACAAGCATGTCAAGTTCAGATGAAAATGATCACGGGAGCTCAACTTAACTTAAAGTGAGAAAGGGTCGGGGGGTGAGAACTAAAAAAAATAGACAATTTGGAGAGGAATAAATAAAAAATGTGATTTTAGAAGCGTGTTTGTGGCGTCCTCTCCCCTCCGCCAGCAGCAGGTGGATGCACACTTGCCGGAGAGAGCAGGAGGCCCGAGGTGCCAAAGATGGCTACTGGCCTTTGCCACGCCCACTCCTCTCCCACTTTTATCCGTTTTTTTCCAAATAAAGCTTAAAAATATATCGAAAATCGTCTCCGACGCTACGGGCGGCTGCGGCCAGGGTTCGATCACCGATCGGCGATCAGTCGTGCCCCGGCGGAGGCGCACAGCGGGCGCCGGTGCCGTGGTGCCTAATGAGGGGGTGTGATGCTGGGATATGGCAAAAGAAGCATAAAATTAATAAAAGCATGGTTTCCTTTCGGTCCAAGTGCGGAATACTGGTAGAATACATTAAAGTGCAACTTGTAAAATGTCCGTGCGATGTGAATTTTGGGGAAAAATCGATCAAACTCCGATGCCTCTGAATATTCAAATTGAAAGTAACGCGCAATCAAATCATTGTCAAATCATTGAGTTCTAGGGCTTTTAAATAGTAGGCATGGAGGGAGAAAATCTCAAACTAATTTGTCCCCAGCTATATTACAATATTGCTGTACGCTCTGGTGCCGGTGTGAGACCTTTGTGTTGGTATTTTTGGAGACTTTTGCGCAAATTTCGTTCTTGGTCATTTTGCTGAGACAGAAAAGGACGCAGTGGAGTCTCACGGGTCTTCTCTGGGGAACTTCTCTTCATCTCTGCCATCATGTCTGGTGAGTTTCAGTCCAGATTTACTTCTGGATTCTCACTTTTTCGAGGTTCTTCTCTTGTTTCTTTTTTATCCTGTTTGGGTAGAAAGGAGAGAGGGAGAGAAAAGTAGAAAGGGGACAAAGGAGATGTTACAAGAGGGAATGGAAAAAACGCAGCATGGTCAGGTTGGGGGGAAAAACGAGGAACTTGAAGTTGCTTATTTCACTGGAAATAAAATACACGCTGCGTAAAAGATAAATTGAGAGATAGATATTTGTGTTTTTATGATCACATTTTCCTTCATTTGGTCGAATCTGGGTGTCATTTTTTTCATCTCATTTTTATTTTTATCTCACGCAGTCTTATGACTTCACAGTTTAAAAATATTTCACATTCTCACCTTTCCAGCCCAGTGAAATCAACATTATTTTTTTCTCAATTATTATTATTTTTTTATTAATTTCATGATTCCTTTATTTTTTCTTCTATTTTATTTTTCACTCATGCGATCGCGGGTTGCACGTTGTTCGCTGCGTTTTCCCCGCGCTCTTCGGCACATTTAAGACAATTCGCGGAGACGCGCGCACACACACGCACACACACACACACACTTACACACACATGAATATTTATCAGGTGATGTTTCAGCAGGTGAGGCTTCGTCTCTTATCAAATCGCCGGGTCGCCAATCCGGAGAAGCTGAAATTATGCCTTTAGGGCGTTTTACGGTTATTTTTACGCGTGTCTCTGTCTCGGGATTATTAATGAGATGAAACGCTTCCACACGCAATCGCAATCGAGCCGTCGTGCACGGCGTCGTGCGTGCACGATGGGGAGGGAGGAGAAGAAAGGTGGAGGTGGTGGGGGGTGTTTTTTTTTTTTAAACAAAAGTAGCGATCGGGGTTCGATTCCCTTAGGAATCGATCGTCGGTGCAACGAGCGCGGAAACGCCGATGGCGTGAAAAGTTGCGTGAGCGGCGCTATCGATCACGGAAAAGCTACCGATCGCAGGATTTGGGATCGATTCCCTAAAAGGAAGCTTCGATCGGTCGCTTTTAAAATGAAAGGGGCAGAGATCGATCGTCGATCGCTGCAACGCGTTTTCGATCCGACACGTTTGGTTTTTTTTTGCGTTATCACAGTTGATCGATCGGTCAGTTCACCGAGAACCGACCGATCGATACCCGATTAATGAATCGATCTAGTGCTATCGGTAGTGATCAGAAATACCACACTTACCGTGGCGTGTTTTGTACCGGTTTACCTTTGCTTCTGGTCTGGGCGGGGTGGTTGCGGTGTGGAGGGGCGTGCACGCGCTCACGCACGGCTGCAGAGTGTGCGTGAGAGAGGGGGGGGTAGAATATCTAGAGGCGCGAAAAGCTAGGAAGAGAACGCGCACATACACGCACACATTCACACGTGCACGCACACAAATGCACACACGCCGAGATCCAAGCGAAAAACACAAAACTCTTGATAGAACTTTTTTCGTCATTGTTTTTATTAATATTTTTTTATTACAATAAACACGATCTATTTTCAAACAATCATATAAAACGTGTTATTGTGCTCTGTGTGTGTGTGTGTGTGTGTGTGTGTGTGTCATTGTGCCATTTATTCCCGTATAAATGAAAAAAATAATCTATGACCTGATAAACAGACAAAGCAGTGTGTGATTACTCAATGAGGGGGAAGGGAGAAGCGTGTGTGTGTGTGCGTGTGCGTGTTATGGGTTGTTCCCTATTGTGTTTGCTGTTTGGTAAACACGAGCGTGCTCGTTCTCTCCGCCCTCCCAAGATAAACCGAAGGTGTACCAGGGTGTCCGGGTCAAGACGACGGTCAAGGAGCTGCTGCAGAGGTACCGAGCCCGGGAGGCCAACGGGAAAAAAGTAAAAACGGTAAACCACCCCCCTCACCACCGCCACCACCGCCACTCACGCACACACAGACAGACACACGCACACAATATCCCTCCCACCTCTCATTCCAACGTAAACTGCAGTAAAGTTTTGTAAATGACTGACTGGCTGCACTTCAGTTACAATAAAACACACCCCTCCCAACGATTTTTGCACGCTCCCTCTCACTCAAACACACACACTTGGAAGAAGAAGAGAAGAATAAATAAAATTTAAAGAGAAATATCCTCCCTAACTAAGTAAAGTCCACATGTCCATGTTGACATATCTAAAGCTCTGTCCCTGTTCCTCCACGCACAGATATCCCAGCCTTGCTTTGACCTGCAGGATCTCTGCGCGTCCACTCTTCCAAGTAAGTTCATCCGGAATCATCCTTTGTCCCGAGTCTAATATTTAACACACACTCACACACACACACACACACACATAACACCGAATGATAATCCATCCTCGTATAAAAGGCTGTGTCAACATGAGCACGGTGGATTTGCATAGGGTTTGCTTTCTGCAAATAAATAATGAGGGGGGGGTAATAAAAAATCAGCCAAATGGCATCGCTGTTGAAATAGAAAAATAGAAAAGTCCGATGAAAATAAAAAAAAGGGGGTTACCTGAAACCTAAAGAAAGCGGAGGTAGTGAAAAGCGGGTGTTAGTGAGCTGTTTTTACCCCTCTGACCGAGGGCTCCCCGGTTATATTTATACGCGCTGATGGTGCCGTGACATCACACCGCGATCATATAGGCTCATTTAAATGGCTTCCTGGTCCGTTGCCATTACAAAACTAGCGCTGCGCCTTTATTTGGATGGACGTTTAGACGCGCCGTGCGTATTTGGCACGTTGCGCGAAACTGCAGCAGCAGCGTGGATCTGCGCCTAGTTCTGTTTATTAACGCATTTTTTTTTTTTTTTTTTTGTATTTGAAATGCAGCTGTGGTGTCGAACCCCGCTCCCTACGTGGACGCGCCTTCCACTGCGGCCCCGCCGGTGGACGTCGGCGGTTGCGTCGCGCCCCCGATGCACGCCGCGCCGTTCCACGACGGCTCCTGCAGCATCCAAGTGCAGGACGGCGGCTATCACGGAGCCCAGCGGCAGTACGGGGACATGATGCTGCCCGTCGACGGCTACAGTGTCAACAGCAACAACAATAACAACAACAACAACAGCAGCAGCAGCTGTTGCTACAACAACCTCCCTCCTGCTGCAGCTTTACCCCTGTCCTGGTGCCACGGACTGTCCTCTGATGCGGACTATTACGGGATGGTAGGTTTAATCTCCTCTTCCTAACTATCACCTGTCTGGCGAGACCTTTTCTTTAAAATGCCTAAATTCGGGGTGTTAAAATAAAATAAAATTGAAAAGAAATCAACAGAAGCAGCAGGCATAAAATAAAATAAAATAAAATAAAATAAAATAAAATAAAATAAAATAATGAAAGAAATTAGAGGAAAAAACTATACCCTCCATTAGAAAAATATGATTTATTCATTTATTTATTTAGCAACCCGAAAGTAGAATCTTCATCATTCTTCAAATCATCCCAAGAGAGCACTTGCAAATCACCTCTATCTTTTTTCTCACATTACTCAGGTTATTTTGGTTACCAAGCAATGGCAGTAGCTGGTAAATCTCATCTGTTGTTGACATCGCTGAGAACGTTGGAACTCTCGCCCAAGGAGGCCACGTTAGGATGGTCCAAAGGCTATTGGAAGAGAAGTGAAGTGTTTTGGTGTTCAGATGGCAAAATAAGAGCTGCCAACCTAACTATGTAGTGATTTGTGTTTTAATATTGTTTAATAATATATATGTATATTTTTTTTAATCTTTAACTTATGACATTTTTACCCCTTACTTAGTAGAGGAGGTAAGGAAAATCTTTTAATGCACTCTGTTCAAAAAGAGCAACCAACAATAAGGCTAAAGGAAATATACTTGAAAAGATTCAGCCAGAACAACCAGAGTCATGCTGGTCTAAAAAAAAAAAAAAAGCGAAATGGATAAACTTTCCATCCAAAGATTAAGTAAATAACTTCAAGGTCACCGAGTTTGAAGAAGATGAACAGGTTACTTTTGGTCGGTCTTCTAGCTTGTGTCAAAAGAATTGTGATTGCTCTTCAGCAGGACTAGATTCATGACTACACTGGAAAAGGTAATAAAGTCAATTACTACATGTCACTGTGATGCGACATGTTAAACTCCTTTGACCTTTCCTCTGGTCAGAAGTGTTTTTCACCTTGCCCTTGCTGAACAGTCGCGTTTCAAGAGTTTTGTGTGACAGGGCTGCTTTGACGTTCCTCGTTCAAAGGGTGTATCACGTGCCCAGAAATAAAGAAAATATAACGCAAATTCCTACCAACTGGACTGTGGAGGAGTGGGTGGCATTTTAAGAATTGAATCGAATACCTGAAATGCAATTTTTACATAATAAGAGTGATTTAGATCCCCATCTAAAACCAAGTCTTCCTCTCTTGCAGGCTCCTTGCTCCCCGTCAGAGTCTCTGAAGCTCTGTAGTCCCATGGATCACAACAGCTACTCCCCGCAGGACTCTTTCTCCTCCTCCTCTTCCTGCTACGACTCTCCCACTAGGATGGAGTATAGCTTCCCTGGCCTCACGTCAGAACACTACCACTACCAGCACTGCAACCTGCAGGACTGTTACTGCCTGGCCCACTGCTGGCCGGGCCAGCAGGAGAGCTTCTCCACCCCTGAGTATGCGTCTTACTACGCCCCCACAGACTATCCATACACCTGCCCTGTGGAGGAAAATTACTTTAAGAGCAATTCTGCAATGAGCCCCGAAATGTGTTACAACGTACTATGATGATGAGCTGTATTATATATTATTATTATATCTTTTTCTGACTGTTCCACGCTATTAATACTTAGCGCTGATGTCTACGTTTTCAGTGTGTGTTCCTCCTGGCGGCTGTGAATATGTTGAATGCTGAATGGATGAAGAGGTTGAAAGTTTTATACCGATTGATACTATTTTTTTTGTTGCTTCTTAGATCTATTTTCATACACATGACTTTGTATACAAAATAAAAAAAAAAATCAAAGTGTAATAAGTCTAATGCACTCATAATTCTTTCATATTTAGATTGCACAGCAGATTTTTTAAAGAGGGAAAAACTGCAGAGATATCTACAACAGGTGTCGTATTGAGATAAATATGTGAATACGATATTATATGAATAGCATCAAAATTTGGTCTGGTCAATAAGCATCTAAACTTTTCAGTACATTTATTCATTCATTCATTTATTCATTATCTAAACCGTTTTTGCTGCAAGGGGTGGTGTTCACCATGGCCCCTTTGCCAATCCATCACATGGCCACATGTAGAGACAAACAACCATTCTCTCTCTCATTTAGCACAATTATCAGAGTCAGCTATAATGCCAATTTCCCAGCATGTACCAGACATACAGAGGAATCAAGAAAACGTGTCTCACTTTCCCACTGTGAAATGACACGAGATGAAATAATAACAGAAAGCCCATTAACAGTAACAATAGACAAAAAAATATTAAACTATACAGTATAAAGCGCACGCAGTTACAATCTACCAGTACTGAGGTTAAAGGATAATAGAGATTTAACAGCATAAAAACCTGAAATGTATAAATACATGGAATTTGAATATAGAGGAGCTGCAGGGTTATATGTAAAGTTTAGTGCAAAAACCAGTCATTGAGTAATACCATAGTATAGTAGGTGAGAAAATTAAGTACTTATACTAATAGTACTAATATTTGTACTAATATTATGTACTGGGCACACACACAGTGCCCCCCCCCTCAAAAAAATTATGACTGAACATGGAGTGAAATTTAAATTATTATTAAATTATTAAATTATGAGTGAACATTTTAACCATCCATCTTTTGGAAGCAGAGGCTTGGGGTTGTGAAAAACTTTGACAGAGGCCAAATTAATGGACTGCATTGATCAGCACGGGAAGCAGTTAGATCAGACGAGGTTTTCATGCCTGTGAGTGGCAGCAACACTAAATGAAACCGATCAGTGTTACAACACCAAAAAAAAAATCTATCAAACGCTGCTATCAACAACACATTAATCATGAAACACAAAGTTAATATATATATTGTATTGTGAACATCAGAAAAATATCAAATTACTTTAAGCGTTAAGTATAAAATATTTTCTCCATATTTTTAAATTGACTTAAAATGTCTGCAAAATCATACTTGCAGACCATGTATATCACATGGCAGTCTCTTGATAAAACAGTATTCTTTTTTAATTGACCCAAAACATATCACTGTCAGTAGCCTGGAGGCTCAGCATCAATGCCATGTGAGACCTAATTGCAACACTGTGCAGCATTTTTAACTGGGCTTGACACCTTCAACATTGTAATTATGGTAACCTTATTTGTGATCGACAGCACATTATGCAAAACTGTGTCACTTGAGCCAGCTGTGTGAAAATTCCATGACTGAAGTTCCGCCATCAGGTACCAGAGACAGCTTTTAACACTTGATATCAGGACAAATTGCTGCTGCTCAAAACAATATACCTTTAATCAACATATTGAAGGTAAAGCAGGGAGACTGACCCTGGAGCTGTTTCATTTGTCAACATTTATGGAACACTAGCCTTTAGCTTACACAATCCTGTAAGATACTGTCATCCCTTATCAATGTAATTTATTACACTGGTTCTCAAACTTTTACTTCCCAAAATAAATGACAACAATGTAATTTATTCTGAATTTTTGATCAATTTTAAGACACAAGTTGCCTTCATGATCCCAAGTTGTACATTCATTTATATTTTGTACTTGATATGTTAGCAGAAAATCAATTATTCCATTGGAGCGTGAAGCAGGCAGTATGTCAAAGAAGTTCTAGATGTAGGTTATTTCAATGTAAATATGACCCGAGTTTAATATGAAGTCCACATTTGGTTATGCGTTCCTTTATATCTTTACCAGTCTAAACCCCAAACCTCCCCAAAAACATCTTCTACACTATTTCTACCCTTGAGCTCAACTGAAGATGTCAGAGCTTTAATGACCTGCGAGGCAAAGAAGAAAAAAAAAAGTAAGCTCCTGCAGACAGAGACCCCATTAGGGTTCTCGGGCATTAAAACAAAAAGGGCTTGGGAATGTGGGTCTCTGAGCTGTCACACACAGCATTAGAGTAGATCATGATATGATCCACCCAAGCTAATCTGTCTACGCTGTGATATCTTAGCACCAACAAGCTCACCTCCATTAGGAGTTGATAGTAACTCTGGCAAGTGTTTCATCAAGGCGTTACAACTCAAGTGATGTTTGTTGACAGTCTTCATCCCCCAGGGTCTGATTAAGCGGTAATTGCCTCTGACGAGAAGCCAGGGTGTCAGAAGGGTTTCAGTTCAAGTGTCACAATGACAAGAAAACAATATAATGACTTAGAAAAAAAAACAAAAAATGAACTGTCTCACTTTTATTTCATCAGCCATGGTGCAGGGTTACTAAAGTCAAGCAATCATCAAAACCCAATTCAATGATGGAGAAAATTAGAAAAGTATCTCTGGATATGGCAACACAGTATCTACATCAATGCAGTCATTGATAACTATAATTATGTAACACTGAAATAAAGCCATCAGAAATATGGGTCAAAATACCCCATTGGTTTGTACTTTTCCTTCTCTAGAATAGTTACAGTCCAAATGGAAAATAATCCAAAAAAAATGAACTATGAGTAATTTACCCAAAACCTACATGGGGGTGAAAAAATAATAAAATAAATTAATGTGAGGTGTAGAGAAAGTCAATTCATTTATAAATGAATAGAACAATGATGATAATACAGATTATTTTCTCAAAAACAGTTGAAGAAGCATGAAAATTGAATATGATTATAAGCTGTGAATTGAATTATGTGGTCATATATTAAGATTGAGCTTATAATTTCTGGTGTCACAATTGAAATATTTAATTTCAAGTATAAAAAGCAACATTTAATGTGTTGAATGTCATGAAAAAAACATGTACCTTTGGGCAGCTATTCTCAATTTTCATACATGCACACAAACCCACTGTCCGTCCTAATTTTGTGGGTAGTTGCACAATCTTGCGGATACGTAGCCAAATGAAGCAAATGAACTTCCACTGGTGGTCGAGGGAGGCAGTGTTGCACATGAACAGAGAACAAGAAGACAACATCCCATCAGTATAACCAGAAAGACAAATTCTCCTTTTACATGTTTCAACATACTTTACTTTGCTGCAACGGTGTGTACTGGGAGAATTTGTCCAAAGATCTATAGTCACTTGTTTTAACAAAGATACCACCTTACTTGTGGTGTGTCTTTGCTCATTTGAGTGTCAGCAAATTAAGTCCCTGTCCACTGTGATGTACTCCAGCTGTCTTCGGAGAACCTCCCCTTAGGTGTTCCTTAGCAAGACAGACTGTTTACGTCTTCCAATGTGCTCTTAGTTGACAACGGTGCCTCCTGCCAGTTCGATGTATCTGGAACAAGAGGTGCCCTGGGGGCATCTTTATCAGATGCCTAACCACCTCATTTTACTTCTTTTAATGAAAAGGAGCGGTTGCTCTTGTTTGAAGTTCTTAGAACTATTTTAGACAACAATACAATGAGCACCTGCACATCCAATGCGAAAAAATGATATGTTAAAAAGTATTGCAACATTCTGGTTGAGGAAAAAAAATTATATTTCAGCAACTATCTAGAATGCCACCTGGGTAAGTGCAAATAAACCTTATGACTATGGAACTAGAGGGGAGATAAATGGGCACAGGGTTCAAGTATAAACCCCACAGTCATCAGCATAGAGAGATACATTTGGGAGAATTAAACACACCCCATTCATAAATGGAAAATAAAATCAAGGCAAAATAAATCCTTGATCAGTTAATTCCCATTCCTTATGGATACCCAGGACCTCATGCGTCAAAAAAAAATTTGCACAGGCTCATTCAGCAGAATGAGCCTCAATGTTATTATATTAATGGATTTACATTCCTGGAAAAATAATGGAAGCTGCGGCGTATGATTTTAAGTTCAATTATTGGCCACAGCAATGATATGATTAAACAGTGATATGTTACAGAGGTATACCCTTGTCAAAAATCTGCTGGTCATGTTACCTAAGCTATCATGATTTGATTTAGGTTGTTTTCTTTTTGTTTTGCAGGGATTTAAAACTCTACAGCGATGGGCATGCTAGAAATAGTATGCCATTTTTACCTTTCTTAAAATGTTTAACACTTGGTAGATTAACAGGGTCAATATAAGCAAAGATAAACTTTCAAAAGAGGGAGGTTATTGGCCGTAATTCTCGCAACATTTGCACAATGATCATCACTTGGGGTATCTAACGTCAATCCATGAAAGGAACCTGTTCATACTTATCATATCATATCAAGCTCAACATAGAGCAGTAATTACACCAAACCGGTGTGCATGTTTGCGGGGCAAGTATTAACCAAACTGTGCCATGCTGATTGTTACAGTCATTTTTTCAAATTACTCTTAAGGCCCTTGAGCAATCCTCATTGAACACAATGTCCTGAACGAACATGTCAGGTTTCATCCCTGAGCTGATCTAGGAAGTAAATACCTGCAGTTTCACAAAGAAAGTTCTTGAGCGATATATTCTTTTCCTTACTGTAAAACAAGTATGGTAATGCAAATTTGGTGAAGTCTGAAAACTGCTCATTTGTGTTTAAAGTTTTCATTATTGGGGGAATTGATCTGCTTTCTTCCATTGTGAAGAAAATTAGATTTAACCTGCCAATTCCCTGGTGTGGATTTATGGTGTTTATTCTTCTTACCTCTCTTGGCATGAGCATCGGGAAACTGGGCTGCTGCGCAGTATCATGGCCCTTTATCAGATAAATAAAGCAACAGCACAAGTATTTTAAATATTTTCCACAGATGTTTGCTGTCATTAAAATGACATGTTGGATCTAGCTGTGAACACTGAAGGGTGATTTAATTTCTTCCAAAAAGTGAAGTACCGAAAGTCAGACAGAGTAATGGATAGGTATATACGTTTGTTTGTTTTTTTTTTGTTTTTTTTTTTGGGGGGGGGATAACCTAGGTTGTAGAGGGTCAGCCTTGAAAGAGATTGATTCACATATCTTTGCTGTTCCTATCCGTGCATGTACATACGTGTATGTGTGTGTGTGTGTGTGTGTGTGTGTGTGTGTGTCTTGATTCCAATGTAAAACCTGTGCAGGCCCTGACATATCGTAGAAGGATTTCATTCATTGAATAACTCGCTCAACATCCAGCAAGTACTTTCACTACAACAAGGGGTTCTTAGACAAAACCAACTTCCATTCATTCAGTTATTCATTCATTCAATCTTGTGCTTAACGGATTCATTTCATCACAATATACTCGGTAATGAAAGAATTTCTATGCGTTCCTCGGTTGATGCCCGCTGCATATTTCTTATTTGATGACTAAAAAATACGCAGGAAGCAACTCGAAAGACAACGATTCGCCGTCTTCATGTTGATAGTTTTTGAAATAGCCATTGGTCAAAACAGTGTATCAGCCAGATACATTAATCCATTTATTAATTATCTGAAGTGCTTATAGCACGAAGGTTCATGATGGGGCTGAACCCAAACACGCTGAAGCTGGACAAGAGGTGGGGTTTGACCTGGACAGGTCGGCAGTCAAACACAGGGCCACAACCACTCTCTCACTCACTCACACCTATAGAGTCTTGAGTTAATTGAATGTGTGGTTTTGAAAGGTGATATATCACAAAGTTATGACATTGAACCAGATGTTGCTGTGGCGATGAACAACACATCCTAATTTCACTATGTTTATGTTGTCAGTGTGACTTAGAGGAACAATCTGCTACTTTCCATATGCTGTTTGTTGGACTTGCAGCGGCTGTTGTGTCCAGTGCTGAGTGTTGAACGCAATGAGTGTTTTTCTGTCATCATAATCTCTTCAGCGTTTTTTTTTTTCTCAGCTGTGCAACAGCGTTTGGCTGGAGAAAATATTCAACATATCCTACAAACATGCACCAAAAAACATCCCTTTTCGCAAATGGTCCCTTTGCATGACAGCTGCGTACACTGAAAAATGACCTTTTTGTTCCGTAAGTAAAGTAGCTTGGATCTTGTTTACTTACACGTGGAAAGTGCCCCGGTCTAAAAGGTCAACGAGCGCTCGAACGTTGTGAGTGCTAACAAATCTTTTAACCCAACTGACCACATACGTGTTGACAGCAATGGCTTTCTCTCGTTGCTCCGGCCTGTGCAACAGGCCAAATATCATATAAGCTACTTTACAAAAAGCAAAGCCCGTTTTAGTGGGACGACTGTTCTTGTCTGCCCTGGCCATGCAAGGGAAGCAATTCTTAGCATAGCTGATGTTTAACTAAGATAAACTGAAAACGCACCTGGCACTGTATCTTTGCAGTCCTGATTATCCACCGAAAAGGGAAGTTCCCAAGCATCTTGTATGTCATTGGCAGCTGGGTGACTGGATTAAAAAAAAAAAATCAAATTATGAATGACATATGGTTTGAATGTAAAATGAAATACCTTAAATGTCTTCATACCTCAACAGTAAGGCATTCAGTTCTACGTATTTATTTACTTGTTTATTTAGAAAAAAAAGGTGACGCTTTCCCAAAGTCTTAATGGCTGCAGCAGGCAGTAGATTTTCGAGATAACCTCTAAAAAGGCGAAACCTCCTTAACACCACTCAGCAAACAGATAATGTCACGAGCTGATGAATCTAAAGAGAAAGATGTTTTCCTCAGGTGTTGACAGAGACCGATACCAAAATATTTTTGAAGTCACTGTTAAGCTCTTCTGCAGACGATTATGTGATAAACATCAGCTAAAACAGAGTGAATATAATGTCCTGGAATGAGGGTAAATGAAGTGTTAATTAACATTACATAACTTTTATTTAGTGGTATGACATCAGTTAAACCACAGGGAACACGTTCTTCTCAGAGGGTAGCTCAGCTGGCAGAAAAGCCTGTCAGCATAGCATGTTAGTTTCTGAACATATTTTAATAATGTGGTTGTGTCAAAGGATGATCATTTGTTCATCGGCCGCAGCCGAGGCCTCATTCCTTAATTCATCTGCTGCCAGAGACAGTTGTCACACCACATCCTTGGTTTGGCATCAGGGCTGAATGTGTTAAGGAATGCTGATGACAATGGTCTTGACAACCTTCCTCAGAAAACTGGGTAGCTCTACAAAGGTGAGCTTCAGGTCAGGCAAAAGATTATTTTGCATTTTTGCAGTTTTAATCAGATGTTTCAGTTTCTTCCCCCTGGGATCAAATACCTAATTCACCGTCAAGTATAATTAGACCCAAATTGATTGACAGCTCCAGTTTACAATGTTCCGTAGCGACCTTCCTTAAGGCAAAAGCCACTTTGGCTTTTCACTAACATGTTTTATTAGTTTTCCTTAAACTCATTTAAGTGTTATTTTATTAAGTATACCGCAGGCAACCTGTGTAGGCCGTGAAGGTTGGTTGATTCTGAGAAACACAGGGATGTCAAAAAGAAGGGCTGAGTTATTTCTGAGCAAGCTTAGCAGAGTGTTCGTGGAAAAAAAAGTAGCGAGCTTTTGAGTAAAACTGAAGGGGAGCAAAGCAGAGGAATGGAAAAAGTCCATGTATTTTACTTATATATTTCTATTATTCGTAAGGCCCTCGTTTTCAGAATAAAATGTTAAAACCCATGTTAATCACCGTTTTGTAGTCCCTCATACAGTCTTAAGTAATGTGTATGACTCAGGGTCATAGGATAAAAGAAGTACACATTTTAGGCATTTGTGTTTCTTTTCTGCTTGCACTAATGGTTATCATTTATACAATATAAAGTGCCACAAAAATTCAATGCACTCCATTGCACCTTAATTCCTACATGTGCTACTATGTGCCAAACAATGAAAATACAATCCAAACCACAAATACTGGCTGGATTGTTTTGTTTTTTATTAATTTTTTTTTTACCTCTTTTCACTGTTTGAGCTTCAGCAATAGCAGCTGTACAAGCACTGTTACCACAAAGGAGTATTTCAGATCATCCTCACAGTTATAGGGCCTGCACCGTCGTCCTTGTCCACACAGCCCGAGGACTAGCAGCACTCGCTCGTGGGTTCTCTGCAAGATTGAACGAGAGAGCGAAAGAGAGAGAGAGAGGGAGATAGAGAGATGGAGGGAGGGAGAGAGAGAGAAAGACAGTTAGTGAAAGATGAAAGGGAACAGAGATCCCGAAACTGATTTGCTTGCCCTGCAGGTTGAGGCAAGTTGCAGGATTAGCATGTTCACACAGGCAATGACCAGGTGGTGGGGCTAACTGGCATGCACACATACATACACTCGCTCTTTTTTTTCTGTGCCTAACACTCAGCCGTTTCCCTACCCATCTGACTGACTAAATCATCACTCATGTACTTTTTCTACCCGGTAGTTTGGGGCTTGCATCATGTGACACCTGACCAGGACCATGAAGCGAATATACTTACTGTTAGGTAACCATGGAATGTCAATTTTGGTTTGTGATGCTCAAAAATGTCCCTTTGAGCTGTTCCGGTCAATTTTCATGTTCGAATGCGATCTAACCTGAAGTCTGTCACCCTCCTCATGGATCTCTGTGTGTCGAGCCTCTGTGTCTAAGTCTATAAATCAAGTCTTAAGGAGGTAAAGCAAAAAAATTGTAGTTTCATTCGGGATTGCGCTTCATAAAGTATAAAAATGAGTGTCGCCTTGACTTGATTCAGTATATTAATCAGACACTGAGCTCATTTTGACAGTGAATGTTAAAAAAAACATTTCCAATGAAACTTCCTTTTTACAAAAAACCACAGGTGCATGTAAGGATTCTTAGACATCCTGGTCAAGAACTGTTGATTCAGGCTTCACAGTCTTTTCTTTGAGACATTTTTTTTTTCAGGGCCATTTGATATGAATGATAAATTAGTTTCATTCATTTCTTCTGCTGCACCAAAGCTGTAATTTGTCTTCTTAGGTTTAATCTGATAATGTAAAACACTGTGCTATACAAATAACCTGGGCTTGGCCTCCTGCAGACATTTACAATGAGAGTAAATGTTTGAAGCTTACTTCACTAAGGATTTTAACCACTTGAGGGCAGTGGGGGGAATAATAACATTGAAATTCTTATCATATGGAGTTGCCTAAAACAACTGTGAGAAAAACATTATCTTGAGTGTTTTGTGACCTTTTTCTCTCCCCCAGAAAACAACCACCATTCACTCATCCACAAATTCTCCAAAAAAAACAATTATGTCATCTTGAATCTGTTCTTAGGAAGAAGTCAGTTTTCAGTTGCAATACCTTTTTAAGTGATTTCAAGAGAGAAACTAACAGAGATCCTCCCCATCCTGACAGGATTGATAGATTCACGTTCATTAAGACATGCAACAAACCCGCAAAGACTGATGACAAAAATGGAAAAGTCCTGTAGTATTTACATTGCAGGATACAACCTGCAAATGTTCTATGTCAAGATTACTTGATAAATCTTAAATTTCATCAACAAACTTTTGTTCCATATTACTTGAGCAATATTCTTCTACATGCAAACAACATTAAAATACCCCAGAATGATGTATCACTTCAGCAAAGGTGCGTTGTTGAGCAAACAAGACCGGGGTGACCTACAGTGCAAGAAAGGCTAAGATCTGAATCTGCAGGACCAGGAACTGGAAGGCTGGAAAACTAACACTGGTGGAAATATTAGATAATCTGGCAAAGAACAATAGTATTTGGCCAGGGTTTGGGGGAGAGGCGATTGGGAAATGAAGGAAAGGTGTTCAGGGAGTGTGAAACTATAGACAGTGAAAGAGTGGTGGGAGGGGAATTCTCTGATATAATGGACGGACTTCTGGGAACACAGATTAAATAGAAACCCGGTGTTCAACAAAGTCATGGAAAAGGCTCAGCGAGATGCAGAAACTAAAAAATGGATGAAAAAAAGGAGATAAAAGGATTTGGATGTGCTTTCGGATCGCAATTGCTGGCTCCCCTGTTGTCCTACAAAGGCATGGAAAGAAAAAATAAAAATGTAGCTCGATTGTATTTATGTAAGCAAATCTGATTATCAAGAGCGTCCTGTGCCAAGAATGCGGCGCAAGTGCATTTTAAAAAATAACGTTGGGGGAAACCCCTTTGAGTGGAGCGTTTCTGCCACAGATGTATATCTTTATATCTGTTCACCGACAAAATTGAGCGGGCCCACCCTTCGTGTCCGATCCAAATTCTCATCAAAAACTCGCCATTTGCATCTGACTTTTTAGATGTTTATCAGATACATCGCTCTGCCGCTCCACTTTGAAAGTAATAACCGGGGAGGTTATATTCACAAAAGAGGCCAAAAGAACAAAAATCCGATATAGTCACAATTGTATGCTTATACTGTATCAACAGCGCAGTAAAAGTTTGCTAAAGCTCCAATGTGATGGATCTTGGAGACCGGTTTGCGTTTTGTAATTCAGATAGAAACCCAGCAAAAGGTAGGGAATGGCTGCTGAAGCCCCAATGGTTTTGATAAGGTGACACACAACATTTTAATTTTGCAGGTCTGGAAGGACCTTGGTGGTTGATTAACAGAAACTCAGCCTCAGGTCTGCGAGTAAGTTAGCGGGGCTGTGCTGCAAAACCATCAAAAAGGGGAAGTGATGGAATTTCAGACTTGTGTAGGGGGCACAAAGCTAACTGTCTCTCTCCCTCTCATTTGATTTTGCACAAAGAACACACACACACACACACACACACACACACACACACACACACACACACACACACACACACACACACACACACACACACACACACACACTCACACACACACACACACACACACACACACACACACACACACACACACGAATGATGCTAGTAACGCAAAAGCTGATGCTCCAAATGAAGGAAGACCTTCACGATGACAAAGATCAGGATATGATTTACATATGTGTCAGTTGAGCGTATCAGAAAAATAATCCCACTCCGCCAGCGGATGATGATGGAGGGGATGATAACATTGTTGTGTCAGGTCCAAATGTGTTTTCCGCTGCTTCAGATTCACGATTGAAGAACACAGAGAAGGTGACCTGAGGCAGGAAGAAAGATAATCAGTCCAATCCAGCCTGAAGAGAGAAAATTATCAGGAATATATAAAGAGGTTAAGAGGTGAATACATGCTTTTTCATGTTTTCGTAAGAGGAGTGTCCATCTTTCGTCTGTCCATGAAAGTCGTTGCTGAAAAAAAAAGGAGAAAATTGGAAAAGGAAAGGAAAAGTAATGTGAGTAATGTGAAAAACTTTCAGGAAGAACTGGTGGAGGAATGGGGTTGGCGACTCTGGTGAGTCCGTTCTTATCACAGACAGTATTGATCCAAAGAGGTCAAATTACTAAATATTAAGTTCTCGATATTTTTCCTCAAAAAAAAAAAAAAAAAATTTTTTTCCTCAAACTGAGCAGCGAGAAGGGACTTCGCTTATACTTGACTTATCCTGTGAAGGATAAAATGCTGTTGCATACTATTCTGCCTCGATCCATTCACGGCCTTTGTGCAGTGTTTGGTAAATAGTCCCTGCTTATCGAATGCTTATCACCTTGCAGTTTCAAAGCACTTTCAACCATTCACACAATCACTCAAACACACACACCTTGCATGGTAGAGCTATCACGTTAGGCGGTAATTGGGAGCAACAGGGGGTTCAGTGTCTTGCATGTGACAGGAGGAGCCAGGAATCAGGTAGTCAACCTTCAGACTAGAGGGACGCCGGATCAACCAAGTAGCCGATAAATTGGGTGGAAACTCAGTACTGGAGGTGATGTTGTTGCCATTTATAGCTGTGATATCTGTCGTGCTGCTGCCTCGGCACCACAGCATTACTTTGCTGAATTATTGAGGACGTCGTGTCCAACTGGTGCCACTAATAAACACAGAGCCTCCAAACATTTATTATAATTACAAGAGTGCCGTAGTCCCCAAGGCCAGCGGTGTGTGGAAAGTGTCGACTAAAATCACCGTGCCCAAGCAAATAGTTGGTGATGAACGGTGACGCAACCCCCATGTCCTTCTGAAAATCCCTTTGCATCGACTATCTATGAACATAAAGTCATACTTTGCATTCGCTCTCCATACATTCAAATCTATCAGCAGACAGAATTCAAGTCGCACAGAGAGGATTGAAGAATATGTCGGACGAGCACGACGATGCATATGTGAAAATGTAAGTTTTGCTCTTTTCTTCTGTGTATTACTTAACATACGGATCACTTCGACCCCTTTAGGCATCACACAGAGGGGCCTAAAACTTTCCTCTATGCAAAGTAAGAGTTAGGAAATGCTTGAGGAGAGAAAGTTTAAATGTGATTTACGATGTGGGATGATCAGAGCGCTCCAGGTATTACTTTTCTCTTGCTGATTCTTTGTGAACCGACTGGTTAAATAAATTAAATAAGTCACTATTACTTCTGACAAATGTTTGTGAATATGTTGTGAACGACCTTGTTTTATTTTTGTGCAGAAACATGCAGACGCGTCAAGAGCCGATGATCATAGTTTCTCGCTTGTGGTTTTCATGCGTTGCTGGTCAGTGGACCTTGAAGTACATGCAGGTGCTTCCCTGCTATACTCAGCATGTGCACAGCAACACCAAACAGTTTCATATGAAGCACTGAGCAAGAACAGAATACAACCTTCAGATTTCTGCAGCTGTTCTTTATGCTAATTCATTGCAGTGACTGAAAACAATGTTTTTTGTTTTCACTAATGGGTAATTACGTACTACAGTGCTAGGTCTTTTTGCAAGCACTGTCAAATTAAAAGAAAATGAAAAAGTGTGACAATTTTGATTGTCTTTTAATGGACAGATGTGATTCATTTGCTTTAACTGAGAGGACTGGAGGCCATGTTTGTAGATTTTGCTGACTATCGTGTGTATGGCTCAAAGGTTTACAGGAAACATAACGTGACTTAGATCTCATGAATCCTGGAAAATGAAGGCCAAATAGCCTGACATGTGTTATTTCAACAAACACAAGAACACAGCGAACAAACACAAAAGTAACGGCAGTCTCACTTGAGACATCGGTGCAATTACTGCAAACACACAAAAACGGCGGCAGGAATCAGCTCGTCGGACTTCGAGTGCCGTGTTTGACAGGGCGGTGCGTTCAGGTCGCATTCAGAGGGGGAAAATGTCAGTTTGCTTATCCAATAAAA
Source organism: Fistularia commersonii (assembly GCF_037954325.1). Taxonomy (NCBI): domain Eukaryota; kingdom Metazoa; phylum Chordata; class Actinopteri; order Syngnathiformes; family Fistulariidae; genus Fistularia; species Fistularia commersonii. The sequence goes on from NC_141286.1 coordinate 6,462,170, forward strand.
ACATTATTTGTATTTATAAGGAGGTGGGGGTGGAGGAGGGTCGGTAGACTACGTGCTTCTCAAGACAGGAGTGTCAAATTCACTTTTGAATGACAAAGATGATGATTTAACAAAACAAAGCTTTCCCGGGTGCATATTCAGAGAAAGTCAATGTGCACTAGCGATATATCTTATTTTAATTCAGAATATAGAATCAGTCCCTTTTGACCCAAGGATGAACCCCAGCCATCATATCGATATGTTGACTCTCCAGCGTGCCTTTTTATCCAATAAAAGGGTTCTTTTCTCTTATCAAGATTGTCTGATTATACCAACCTGTACTAATTCTCCGTCCACATGTTTAAACAAGTCATAGTGGGCAAACCCTCTGCTGGAAAATGCCCTCGACAGATATGGCAGTCAGACAGATTTGACTTCAGGGCTTTCCCCTTATTGGCCCCTCTCCGCTGGCATGCGAAAAAAATTGGATTCATTTAAAGATACTGCTGATTAAGTCTCTTAAATAATTCCCAAACAAGTCCAAACATATTCTTTTTTTGGTTTGCTATCCCTTTTTCAGTTATTATGAATGCAGACTACCACTTGATGGTGGATATCCTAGCCAAGCTTAGGTAACACTTAACTTTGAACAACCCTTTCATTACAATGACATTAATAGTTATTAAAGATACACCGCTTTTCTGTCGATAAGAGTAGGAATAAGAACAACTTTATTTATCTCAAAGGAAATTGTTGTGCCAGAGTTTCAAGTAAAACATAACAACAATAAATAATGGTAGGACAATGATAAATAATAGTAGGACATTAATTTTGAAATGAATCCTAATTACTTTCATGCACAAGCTACCCAAACCTCCAAAGATACCCCTTACAGTAACAATCTAATCATAACACACAGGTATAGAACAGGACATCAACTGGAACAGTCCATGTTTGTGCAGATCTGACATAACATCCCGAGTGATATTCCTGGATCGACCTGTCGGAAAAGCATTGCAACACCATCTCCAAGGCAGAGTCATCCTTCCATCCACACCGCTTACAAAGTCCACACATCTCGCATTCCACCAGACTAATTCCTTGGAAACCTCCTCCGCACACGCTTTCAGAATTTGACAGACGCTAAATCATGCGGTATAATTCATTTTACTGACAAACTGAAGACGCGGTGATTAATTACCAACGGTATTCCATGAAAAACTGTTTCCTGATTTTGCAATTATTTCCTCAAGGAAGGCCCATGTTTTTTAATTCCTTTTGATATGGGATTTCAATACACAGAAATGTCTTGCTATTTTATCACTTATCACTTATTAACATACTATTAACTGGGGGTGCTTTTAAAAGTCTTTTAATTCTGATTGAAGGATACTCTTATTTTAAGTGATTATCTTGTGCTATTGAGATTAATGTTACTGTACTTGCATTGAAAATAAAATATCGATTTGTATAAATCATTTATCCATTTCTCAGTCTGATTAATCTGCGATTCATAGGTACGCTGATATAAGTTTCCTCATTCCTCTCGTGCCTCCTCTCATGGTATTTGAGAACAATCAAGTGAAATTGCTGAAGGGGAACGATGCATTTGCAATCTAGGCGGCAATTAGCAAAAACGAAGTGCAACTTTGTGCCCAGGGCCCCGTGCTTTCATTATCAGAGCCTGACTCGTACGTACTTCTTGAATAATGATATAAAACATAGATCAGGGAAAAAAAACAGCTCTGAAATGCCCCACAGGGACATACACAATGAAACCAACCCGTTGTGGTAACTGACGTAAGCCCCAAATCTGGGAGATCAAATTCAAGTGTTATGGGCAACACTCCTTTTAGCCGCAACTTTCCCTGGAAGAATGGCGTGAACAACTTCGCAGCCTTTATCTCACAAACATTAAACTGACTCCCCTCCCCCTGATGACAGGTGATGTATAGGAATTCTTCATTGTTTCAGACTTACATGCCTGTGAATGTGTGTATCTATTTGAAATCCCACTAATGACAGAAATGACAGTGTATCGTTGTACTTGGAGGTCTGCAAGCATTTGTCAATTGTCAAGACAATAATCAATAATGCCTTTGACATCTTTAAAGTGGGAAAGTATGTAATTATCCTGGATAATGGTCTTTTTCAACCTCCTCAGCCAGCAACACCCCTTCCTCCGACCCAGCCCCCGTGTAGGGTCAATTAAATATGTACTCTAACCTTAATTGCCAGGTTTAATAATAATTACAAATACGTAATGTATTTGTAATTAGTGCTATTCACTCATTCATTACCTAGACTGCTCATGATATAGTCAGGGGTGCTGCAGCTTATCCCAGCTGTCATCGGGCGGGAGGTCAATCACAGGGCCACCTATGGAGACATAAAACCATGCACTCTCTTATTCAGGCATCTGGACAATGAAGGGCCTCCCATGAACCTACAGCATGTTGTTGGACTGTGGGGGGAAACCACAGGAAACCCACGAAGACCATTATTGCCATTTTTGTACGGTTACAGTAAAATCCACCAAGCTGCGACTACATACTGACTTTTTTATGCATTTAAATCCACTTCATTTTCTCACCTGCTATTGTATGGTATTACTTAATGACTGTTTTTTGCACTAAAATGTACAGGTAACTCTTCTGCTACTCTCTCTATTCAAATTCAATTATATGTATATGTAATATAAATTCAAATGACATGTAATTATAAGCTGCTAAATCTCTATCAACCTTTCACCTCAGTACCAGTAGATTGAATCTGCATGCACTTTATACTCTATGGTTTAATGTTTGTTTGTTTGTTGTGGACTTGACTGTTGATGTGCACTCTATTATCATTTTGTCAATCTCATGTCACCATGGGAAAGTGAGAAGCGTCTTCTTGATTCCTCTGTATGTCAAGTAAATGTGGAGAAATTGAAAATAAAGCTGACTTTGACTTTGAACATGCAAACCCAACAAAAAAAAAAAAACCCTGGCAGAATCAAAACCAGGGACGTACTTGCTGTGAGGCAGAAGGGGAAAACACTTTGTCAACGAGTTATCATAATTTGATAGCAAACATGGAAAACATGTACACACATATATATTATTTTGTGCAGGAGAGTAGTGTGTGAGCGAGTTGTACGTACATGAAGATTCAGATTGCATCAAATATCATGAGGGTGTCAACCATCTAGATGCATCAATTTTCACTCGCTCTTTCTGCCGAATGCAGGACGAGGACAGGCGTCGCAGCGCAAAGGTATCAATGTCATAGCCATAAACATTTAACTGGAGCAGCAAGATGGACACACTTAATGACCTTGCCTTTTTTTGTAAGAAATCCTCCAGACATTTTGTTACCCTGGAGACAACCTGAAAGTTCTATGTTGTTGATCTCACCCCTCAAACAGCATCTGTTTCCTGTCTTTATTATTGAAGAGTCACGGAAACATCCCATCATTACACATAAAGAGGAGTCTAATTAGTCAAGCCGAACCTAAACCCATATTGACGTTACAAAATACCTGTCCGATTAAAAACATTCTACAGAAGGAAGAACGTTGTCGGGCTGCACGTGTGCACTTTTAATACACCCTGTTTTGCATGGGGGGCTTTGTAGCTGTAGCGTTCATTTGAAGGCTTCAACTGTGAGTTCCAGTGACTTCAACGTGACACTGTCATCATCCCTGAGACCGAGCACATTGTGGTTTGAGAGGCAATGAAATCCCAGGGGGGACTGCTAGCCTCTTATAATAAAGCACGTCACTCAACCCCGCCACTTTGATTTTCTTCATTTTAACTTGACTATATTAGCCACCGAAAAGCAGTATGCACTGGGAAAAATGTAAGTACAACATGACGTGATATTTGTCGTTTTATTTAGATGTAACTTGTGTTTCAGCAGCACATATTTGTTCATGTCTATTGAATAATATGATTGATTACATTTTACTTTCAATAGCTTATAAACCTGTTTAGTGATGATGGTGTTCTGACAAAATTAAGCATCTTCGCCTTTTGATGATAATCTTTAAAAGTGGATGGACATTATAACACAATATAATAAGACACTAACCTGCACTACATTTGTGCACGTAGGCTCGCAGTACATCGACTGTATGGCTGTAGTTCAAATGAAATATTCTGTCATGCTGAACTCCGTGGAAACTAAATATTCAATTGTAGTCACCATTAACCTCTCTAAAACCAATACTTGTAGTTGACAAGAAAATATCTTAGATTAGGCTATTTTTTTGAACAGGGTTTGGATTATAAATAACAAGAAAACATACAAAATGTAATGACTTAGATTGAATTCCCCAGTTTTTCAACAAAAGAATTAAAAATGCAAAGACTGGCGCAATATATACCAGATGTTGCCAGAATCTTTCGGAAAGAGGAAGGTACTTCTTTGGAAGTCGACGCTTTATTAATATTGGATTATAATCTAGATATGCAAAATAGAAGCAGGACGCCAGCGCCGAAAAATACTGCACAGCTGTGGCGCTTCCTCTTTTGCGTCGGGCAGGTCCCAGTGCACGAGACGCCTCTGTCTCTGTCTCTCCACATCTGTGTGTGTTTTGGTGGGAAACAAAGAGTTGAAAGGGGGGGTTTAATCTTCTCCTAAATGACTCCTTTAAATGCAGCGATCAGCGCTTTTAACATATCGAGCATTTCATTATGGACTTGTCAGGAGGATTTGCACTTTATATCCACAACATCAGAAATATCTAACAATAGACATCGATGGATGTCAATTTTTACTCAAATATTTTACCCCTGGGTCCTGGCAAAAGCTCAACTATATATATTTTGAAAAATTTTGCATGTCTACTGGAACATTATTTAGCAATGGTTACAAAATCTAAAAGTATAGACCAGATGGAGGCATCATAGAGTTGCTTGACAGTTTGTTTTATATGTAACTTATAAATTTTTTCGGCAGGGGTAAATCAATATGTTGTAAATGATGTTATCGCAGTCAGTGAATGAAATGGTCGCATCATTGTCCGTTATCCTTGCCGTTCATAAGCCTTAGAGGGTAAACTCTACCTGCCGACTGCCCAGGGCACCATACACGATCCATTCTGATCACTTATAAACCATCGTAATAAAAAGCGACTTCTGACAGGGGCTTCCCATAACAAAAGAAAGATTTATGACACATGACAGCAAGACGGTTATGGTCGGTTGAGGTTTACAAACAAATACTACAGCCGGCTTGAAAAAAAGATTGCCGCTCGGGTTTTAGAGCGGCAGGGAAATTGTTCGCGCAGACGGGCAATTTCGCTGCTGCAAGCAGTTATTAAACCTGTGTTTCATGTCAAAATCCACATCATCAGGTTTACACTCCTTGTTTGTGTTGAACTATAGTTGAAACAGGATGCTGTCAGACACTAAATAACAAAAGAGGAGAAAAACTGAGCCAAGGAAAACTTGTCTCAGTTTAGCTCAACTAAGAGAGGGGAGAAAACCAAGACACACCCCAGGAGGGGGATGAGTAGAAATGCCATGTTTAACCTTACCGCTCATCCACAGCATGCGTCTAACTGATTTATCGATTTCCTTTTGTTTTCAAATTTGATAGTATGTTTAGCTCAAGTCAATGCATTTTGGTGCATCTGTTAGCAACAAGAGGTTCCTGGTTCGATGCCAACAGGGGGCCTTTCTGTGTGGAGTTTGCATGTTCTCCCCATGTCTATGTGGATTTACTGTGAATTCTAAATTTACCATAAATTGCCCAGATGTCATTTGATTAAAGGGGTGAATGGCTGTATGTCTCTATATGTGGCCCCGTGATCAACTGGTGCCTTTCACCCAATGACAGCAAGGATACCCCCCCCCCCGTCGTGGGAGCAGAATAAGCGGTATAGATAATAAATGAATAAATAACTAGTTCCCTCTTTTTTTATTATTATTGTCCTCTATGATGTGTGCTGCTGTTTTTTCAAACTCTTCCACCTGAACCAATGTCAATATCACCTCAATATGGAAATATAACTACTAGCCTTGAGCAACAACTTCCTTAAAGCCACTGGTCAACTGAACTAATTTCGGGAAAATAATACTTTCTGTGAAGGTGATTTTTTTAAATCTGGGACTCTTACATTTGTCTTGCTGTTGAAAGTTTGATAGGAAGTGATACGAAATGGAGTTGACTTCACCCAGCTTAAGATATAGTATGCTTCTGAGTACAATTGATATTGAACATTAAATGGGAGGATTATGTCAAAATCTTGACATTTCTGCTGTTCTGATTTAGACTTTTGTTTGCTTGCTTCACATCCCCCAAACACACCAGATCTTCTCCGCACATTTTTTGTGACGGGAATTTGGTCTTAACCTCGATTTAAATAAGGACAACCTATGTCTGCCCAACAGAAAGCTCAAGCGAGATTCCTCTTGGATTCATCTTAACGTCTTATCAATAAATCATCTGAAATACAGAAAAACAGAAAATAATATTTGATTTTGCGAGAAAGGATATATAATCTTAGAACTCTTAGAATTTGTATAAATACTTCGTTTTTTCATGTAGGCAAAAGGATGTTGCTCCATCCGCCAGTTCAGTCCCTCTCTGTTAACCCTTACTTTGTTACATGGCACGTCAGTCGTGTGATTTACATCAACGTGTTAGCTTATCTGTCGTAGAGATTCATTCACTGATATCTATCTGAAGAAGATACACGCTGCCTTGCAGCAAACAGCAAACAAAGTCAAAGGTTCACACCCTCCCCCTGTCGCTAAAAGTGACAAAATCCACAGTGAGAGGTTAAAGGTCACAGGACGAGACTGAATGCTACGTGGAAATACAAGCAGGAAAAAATACATTTTGGACAGCTGCTAAGGGTTTTCATTTATGCGGAGGAGTAAGAGTCGCAATGGCCAGGTTGGACACCATTTTAGGATGTCTACTTTACAGGCAAAAAAAGTTATTCATTTATTCATTTATAAAGCCAATTTTTTAGGCTTCTGTTGTGACGGTCTGATAGTCTTCCTAAACTGACTTGCTGAAACCAAACCAAATTCAGGAATATTCTATATTCAGGACATGATCACTTAAAAAGTGATCTTCCAACTAAAATAACGGATCATTCGCCACTCTCTCAAACTCTAGTTAACGAAACAAACAGCTCTTTCTCATATTATGTTTAAATGTATATCATTTTCTCAGCAACACTTTCTCAGCGACTTTATTTTAAAAATGAGGGGAGGGAAATAGTATTAGTGCCACTGTCGCACAGGACAAAATAGACAGGTTTATGTTTTCCTAAGGGTGGCCTATCAGCAGAGGTCGAGGTTTTCAACCTATGACCTTCGATGACTGTATAAAACTGTAAGCTATAAGCTTACACTGTAAGCTATAAGCTATGAGAGCCGGTTTCTCAGTGACCGTTTTGTACAGTCATCTTTTGTGGAAAAACTGGGGAATTCAATCTAAGTCATTATATATACATGTAGCGTATCTTGCAGTGACCCGGCCTGTCTGTCAAATTTTAAAAGTCAATGCGGCCCCTGAGCCAAAAAGTTTGCCCACCCCTGGCTTACACCCACACAGGTGTCTCATATTAACGCAACTTATCTCCAGGAAACGGCTACAGGCTAAGCAAGGGAGATGTTTCGTGCAAGTGTTTTGGTTCCCCTGAATATACGCTGTCTGTGAACATTTTAAACCGGCTGGATTTGGGGCTTGCCTGGGTGTCCAGGCAGCCCATCTGACAGGCAAGGCGGTTTACCCGTCGGCATAGACGGAGGTGCGAGACGGGGCAAGGACGGAACTTACTTATGTGTCTACAATCTTGAAGGGGAATCTTGGTACAGATGCCTTGAATTGGGAGTGAAAAGATATCTGGAGGCTAGGTGCTTGTGATGCAAATGAATGGAAGTGGGGGGTGGGGGGTCTTAATAATCCTTGTACGGAAAAAAAAAAATCATCTTGAAACTTTTATTGTCCCGAAACCAGAGAAATGTCTTCAGTTAAGTTAGATAATAACACCATTCTAACTTTGCATGATAAAATACAATAATCCAAGACACTGCTTGATGCAAGCCCTTTCTTTCCTTCTTCTGTGTAAATAATATTTTGTAATTTCAAAATAATTAAGTCAGTCAAGCAAGATGGGTACACCAAGTTTGACGGAGATTGGATTACATATAACCCTGTATTCCCCGTGCATGTTTTTAAATAGAAAGTGATCGATAGGTATAACTTGGTAACCTTGTCTGTAGTGATCACAGTGACTGACTGATTTATGAAGGTTATCTAAGCACCACTTGCACGGACCCAGGATTGCCCTCTTGGCATTATTTACTGTATTCCCCTGCAAGATAAATGCCACTTAATAAATGAGGGATTTGCTGACTTTTTTAGCCCGGAGCTACGCTGACTGACGTACTGGACTGCAGTGTCACACGAGCTTTACTGTTACTCTGTGCTTATTCAAAGCAGTCGCTTGCTGTCAGACCACATTTCCAGTCATGCTTATACTTGCGGAAAATCACAGGCTGTCTACATTTTATGCACTGGGAGACCATTTAGCCTAAGGCCCGCCGTCATCCTGGCTCCTTGTCTTCACCCGTGTCCCAGAGATGGATTGTTCAGAAAAAAACTAAACAATCCTGTCGGTATCCATTACCGGACGTTGTTTTATACAAGATTGATGGGTCACGTATCAACAGCGACCGCAGCGTGTGTCACAATAAGGATTAAATTGCTCAATGAAAATACAATTACCTTAAACAAACTATTGTCTATCAGGAGCAAGCTAACGGTGACTTTTCTCAAGAACCTGTTCCATAGAAGACACCAAAACTGTGATATCAAATTTATATGGAATAAACTGTGATTGCTAATGAACAATCAACCGCTTTTGTAAATTTTTTCAGTTGTTGGATGTACCACCATTTCAAAATTATATAGATGTATTAGCATTGTTGAATTCAGTTACCCACAGTGCTAACCATGAGGAGGAAAAAACTCAAATTGTGGAATATAACCTTTTTTTAAAAATACACTGTATGTATTTATTTTCCATGCTGTATCCACAATTTTCAAACAAAAATCTAATTTTAATTTCAAATGTTCACAATACCTGAATATATTGGGTTGTGTAAAGTCCATATTTTAAATAACCCTAAAAATATTGACTTCCTGTGATACAGCGATCCAGTTGATGAATCAGAAATAATAGACTTTTAAGCAATTAAATAGCATAAATTAGGATTGATTGTGAATTTCTGTGTGAAGAATGAAATTTTGAAATGAAAACCTATTTCATAATAATTGAGGCAATGTACATTAAAAAAAGTCTTCACCTCCAGTGTGAATACAAAAATATCAACTTCAGCTCACCAAGCTTAGTACTTTCTGAGCTGTGCTGCCAGGTCCACATTTCAAATGTAATCCCTAGAGAAAATATACACAGAAGGTTACTGTTGTTGTAGAGATAAAAAAAAGGAACTAAAATAATTAAAGGCAAATTATGAATGAATGAATGGATCTTCAAGCATCATCAAACACATGGTGCTTGCACTGTAATTCTAACCAATAACAGAATCCTGAGTGTTGTATTATGAACAATGCATGGTTGCGTACCTGCTACCTCTTTTTGTCTCCCTTGTCTCCAGCGCCACAGTCAGCCATGGCCAGGTCGAGACCGTACCAAGGGGTCCGAGTCAGGGACCCCGTCAAAGAGCTGCTAAGGAGGAAGAGAAGTCAGGAGCAGAACTGCACCATAGCGACATCAAATGCAGCGGTGACTACAGGGATATTTATTTTCACGACACGTTTCAATCACACCAAAGGCGAATCTGCAGCAGTTGCACAACGGAGTGATTTTTGAAATAGTCATTGTAGTGCTGAATCTGCAGACTGACTTCATCACACTAATAGTACATTTAAATAACATAAACAGCAGCATGCATTTACATATTGAGGACATTTCCAACCTATGTTCATGATAAGAACAACATATATTTACTCGTAAACTATAGAATCACAATAATTCAGGGTTTTTATGGAGCAAATGTATTCATCAATAACAAATCCTACATAACAAAGGTGGATACAGTTTAGAATTATAGTGACTATGAGCTAATAACCGAATATATATATATATATATATACTCTTTATATTATATATTATGTCATATTGCACTATTCCAGGCAGTGTTTGTGGAAAATGGGTAAGTAACATCATGCTGGTACTTGGAAACAAAAAATATGGATGAAACAATCAAACGTGCCTGAGAAGCAGTGACTTGGAGAAGTATTTAAAAAAGCATGAGTAAATAAAAAGTTGCCTTCTCTAGGTTGAGTTAAGACAAGTATTTAGATCAACCCGATGTGTTAAGCTTTTGGGAATGCTGTTTCAAACAAGTTCCATGATTAGTGCGTCAGAATTCTTTGGTGGTCTCCAGAATAACGCAAAGATAATCAGCATGCATTTCGAGAAATACATCTGCAAATTCTTTACAATCGACTGATGTTTTTTTCATCAGTCCTGACAAGTGACAATTGTCAGTCAGCAGCAACCGTGTAAAAAAAAAAAAAAAAAAAAAAAAAAACGAAGTGAATGACGACTCTTCTTTTTTGATCTTGTTCCAACTGAAGTATTATAAAAAAAAATTGTAGAGAGCATTTACAAGAACTGAGAAAAAGTGCTGCCGGCGTTTGTATGCAGTCTGGACTGGGGAGCCATCCTAGATAGCAAGATGGGAGGGGGGATTTTGTCCTTATATAATCCAGGTGTTTTTCCATGACAGTTACAGCCATTCTCTGCAGGGCTCGAAGACTGGGCAAACAGCCCAATACAAAATAACTTGCAGGCCTGCCAGTGAGCCCGCTTGCTTTTTTTTTTTTTTACCTCAATAACACACCCCCCCTCCCCAAACAAACAAACCTGCTGCTTTTTTTGACAATGAGCATAGATGTACGGCACATATTTAGTGTTTGTGCCTGTCTTAAATGAAAAAGGCAAACCTACCCAATCCAAATTTGGAGCCTCATATCTATGTTGAGGTGATTTATGGAAATTATTTCTGCAACATACCGCCGGTTCTCTCTTTGGAAAACTCAACTCAAGAAATGAGCCAAATCCCTTTTACTTTGGATTTCAATGAGCTCGACAAGACAAACTCAAAAAAAGGCTTTGAAACTAACCTTCCAAAGATGTTTGTTTTTTTTCCCCCAAGTAAAATGAAGTTTCTGAGAAACTAGTGTTATTGATCAGTGTCCATCTCGATCAGCGATCAACTCCGATCATGACGCAGCACTGGAATAAATAATCAACCAGCACAAAAGCACAACAGGTACACTTGGCTTCGCGCTCCCAGTTTAAAGAATTACAAGCACGGCCGTTGCAGAAACCCAATAATTTGACATCGTGCACTGAAATATGTCATAGGCTCCCTGAATTGTAATTAAGAACACTATTACAGCGTGCCAACACACAAGCAAGTACTGATCGGTCCCGCTAACCCATACGCATTCACACACCTTAATCACAGTGTGTACACAAGCGTGTCTCTCACACCTGGTCTCAAGAAGCACAAGTGTCAGTGTGGTGTATTTATATATCAACACACCATAAACACTGGTGTGGTGTTAGTGCCATTAACTGATATTCCAAGGTATTTTATGGCTTCCAATTGTTCTTATTTTTCAGGATGTAGTCACACAAAACAACCAGTCATCATATCCACAAGGTACCGTTATCAAAAAGAGATACATACTGTATATTATTCATGTCTTCCTGTGTTTTCACACACCCACTTCACCATCACCCCAGCTGTCTTTGGCTCGGACGCCGCAGCTCCCACAGACCGTCCGGTTGACTCAGTGAGCGAAGGCGAGGTGCCGTGCTCAGACTGGAAGGCTCCTCTGTCCACAACCGGCTCCGGCCTGCAGCCTGCCACAATGCCCTGGACATCTAGCGACTACAACCAGCAAGACCCCTCAGCTCAGACCCTGGCCTACCCTGCAGCCCCGGGCCTGGGCACCGACGTGTACATGCAAACTCTGTGCCCCAGCTATACCATGCTGACCTACACACACACGCCACTCCTCACGAACTTTGGGGTGAGTTCAAGACGTACATCGAGTTGATATGTAAATTAAAGAGTTGAGCGGAATCCTGCAGGGATCCAAACGGCAACATCGAGGTCTGAAGAGCTGTGTCGAAAGCTGTCATTGACCTTGCCTTTATAGTCACTTCATAAATGTCTTTGATATGTATTTTATAATTGACATAGATGCTTATTGTCACATTAACTTTGGTCAATAATCCTGCCAACAAGGTCAAATCAGGCATTTACAAATCAATTCTAGTGTATTATTTTTTCTCTGGAGAATAAATACATGTAAGCACCCTGAGTAAAATCAGATGGATGCAGAAATACAGGCTAAATTTCAGATCACATGTTTGTAAATCAATCTCATTACATTTAATGTGATGGAAATATAAAAATACCTGATTAGGTTCTCCACAATTATCCAAAATAAAACTTTACACGACAACACTTGTTGTTCCGATAGTATTAAAAGTTCCCGGCCGGCCCCGAAAACACTTGACTTCTGACATCATATTGCGCTATTTTGCACTGTTGTCATTTTTGCACGGTTAAAGTAAAATAAATGATGCAGCTACTGTATTATATACTATACACTGCAATTTTTTAACTTTTAATCCACATCATTTTTTCACCTGCCATTGCATGGTATTACTTCATGACTGTTTTTTTGCTCTATACTGTACAGTGCATTTGGAGACATTGACAACAAAGCTGATTTTGACTTTTGTTCCAGACCATCCCAGTGGCACAAGCCCCCTGCTCCCTTCCTCAGATGGAGCTACCAGACTCAGGACTAACCTACTTCCCATGGGCTCAGCCCCTCACCACCATATCTACCATGCCCAATTCGGGGGTCCAGTTTACCACCTCGGGCTCTTCCACCCTGTCGGGGTCGCCTCTGGTACAAATGCCTTTGTCCATGTCTTTGACCACTATGATTCCACAGCTAGACAGCACAGGCGCCGGTCCACAGACCCTTATCCCGGACCACTCCCATTACCCTGAACACCAAATGAACCCTGATGTCCAGGACCTGGACGACGATGAAGTGGAACGCGAATCACCAAGTCTACTAGATAAACTTCTGGAGGAACGGAAGGAAGATTGTGGAGCAGATGGCAAGGACTCTTACGGCTCAATTTTCATTCCAAATGTCTAAAAAGTTTGCCCACTTTTGTTTGTCAAATGGAAATTTTCTGTTTCCTGGGAGCCAAGATTTGAACTTGTTCAACAGATAAAGTTATAACTTATTGCATTATGCTGCAACTGTACAGATGATGTCGAAGATCAGTGTTAAATCAACTGGGCAAGGAGTGAGTGTAGGTAGTTGCCTGAGAGCGTGATGCCATTGTGGCCCTTGAAGGGCTCAGGATGTTGATGTGACAATTAAAACTATGTTAGCTTGAATAAACAGAAAGGGAGCCAGAGATATAACCCAAATAGTTCATCACTGATCAGTTTGTGGCACGTAACTCATGTTTTTCACCAATTCAAATCCAAAATCAAATACTGATAGATGGTCAACAACCATCAGCAAAAAAGGGAATGGGATAATTCCTGTAGCTCAATTCTGCACACAGGACATCAACCTGGTGCCAGCTCAAAGCACGACCAGAATAATGTTTTTTTAAGAAATACTAGATGCTAACAAGGGAAATTATGGGACATATTTTAAAGATTTTTATTTTAGGATTGTTAATACCATGTGTATGTTTTTGTTTATTTCAAAGGTTTTTTTTCAATGTATGTATATATTATTATTTTGTTTAACATTGTATGTCCAGATCATGCAATGCAACATGAAGAATTTACTTTGCAAGAAAACATATACTATAATAAAGAGATTTTTTTGTTTTTGTGGTGAAGGATTTGTTCATTTTGTCCAAGCCAGACAAGTTAGAGCAAATGCCCAACTAAAATGCTTGATATGCCATTTTAGCTTCACAGGAAGGGGGGTGGAGGTAGAATAAACGGTAACACAAGAATAACAAAACAAGTTTTTTCTTCATTGGCAAGTAAAGAGTTAAAATGTCATCCATGACATCCTGCCCGGTGCAGCTTTACACATCCGGAATCATATCCACATTTTTTTTTCTTTCAAATCAAGATGAGAAGTCAACCCATTTGACTTCTTAATGACTGGAGTGCACCTAGGCTGAGAACTTTGCCCCACTGATCCCACTTGCCAGTGAAAACCTTGGAGTGTCAGAGGTTTTCCCTCTGGGGTAAAACTGACATTGTAAGAGGCGCTGCAACCCGGCTCTTCTCAAAACACCTGGAGACACCTGAGATCGTATCACGTGATAGAAAGTGTGCTGTTGCATCTAATGTGACTGAAACACGTGAAGAGAGGTTACACGAGCGCTCCAGAGTTGGCATGGCACGGGACTAAATCCAGAAATTTGGAAATAGAAAATTGGGTAAAAGAAAGGAAGTGAAATGACAGCAGAGTTCTGGAGAATAAATCTTAATTACTGTGTTACTTGTAATTATACATGTGAACAAAACAAGAAGTTTAATAGCCCTAACACCAAATTTTTAAATAATCACTTAAGTTGAATTCCTTAAAGCAAAAGTTTCAAAGGATTTTTTTTCTTTGTTAATTGAAGCAAAAAAACAATTCCAAACTATGCATTGTTTTTTCTTATTTCACAGAAGTAAGGAACCCAGTGGATTTAACATGTTATCATGGCCACACCAGCCCACTTGGAGATGCAGTTATCAAAATGTGCACATCCCCAATGGAATGTAAGACGACTACTCAAGTTACACTTAGAGCAGCACAATGTGCTGAGCCAAGCACTAATGAAACAATGATTTTAGTTATGGCAAGGCAATAATCTAAATACAAAAAGACCAGAGCGTAGTCCATCCATATACGCAGCAATATTATTTCTCGGAATACATCATATCAGAGATGCGAGCCATTCAAGCTGATTGTTTTTTTTAATGTAAAATCCATATCTTCTGATATGCAAATAACTTATGCATCTAACCGTAACCGTAACCCAGTTAAGAACAGACTGGAGTCTCCTAAATATGGATTTATAATAGAGTTTATAATTAGCTTTGTACATTTCCATATCATTATGTAAACCTTCGCAGATGTATCGCCCCTCATTATCCATCTGCATCTTTTAAAAGCTGCCAAATGATTAATCTGATGACTCAGTCAGTTGGCATGTGCTTGCTGTGCCAGCTTATTGCAACATCCCAGACTGCCTGTGGTTCAAAGATGGGGCAGTTGGTCCTGGAGCAGCTTATGTTCACATTTCCCCAGGGTACTTCTGCAGCTACAGTGTTGAAAAGTTGTGACATGTTTGACTATCTATCGATCCTTGCGTCTCGTTGCCTTTGCAGCAGGATCTCCGGTGTTTTATTTCCCGCTCTTCTTTCAGTGCTTCAGCCCCACGGTTTACTTAAACTTAAAGGCAGAGTTTGTATTGAGATGTTTGATATGATACACCCTGATTTTTCTTTATGCCTTGAATCCTAGGTAGGGCCTTTAAAGCACATGTCCATAGAGCAAGAGGCCTTGTTGGAACATGCATGCCTGTACAGGGAGGAGAGGGACGCGTGGAGACCTCCCAGGGGCTTTGCATATAAATACCTCACCCCCAGCTATTAAGGGTGGTTGGATTGCTGCAACATTTACAACACTGATGAGTGTTAAATAACACCCATAACTATAAATGGAATAAAAGATCATTGGAATTGGGAGAAAATTCATTTGAAAGAGGAGTAAAGAGTAGGAATATCTGGTCTACTTTGGGTTCATTTGGGGTTTTATTGAACCTTCAGAAGGCAACTTGCTCCAAGGAGATTTTCTTTTCCTTTCAGCAACTCCCTCAGGGGTCGCCGCAGCAAATCACCTGCCTCCATCTAACTCTCCTCTCCTCATTTCTCACACCAACTGACCTCAAGTGCTCCTTTTCATCCATAAATTTAGTCTTCCTCTGGGCCTCGCACCTGGCAGCTCACACCTCAGCATTCTTCTACGCATGTATTCACCAACCCAACATATATATGGTTAATATACTTAAATTCAATCTTATCACTTTGTGCCTAAAATCTAATCTTAACTGTTCATTCTCTGCAGATCTCAAGGCTAATGAGAAGTTCTGCACTGCTACAGGAACTAGGATTGGGGGGGGGGGATTCATCAGGGCCAAATCGTGCTTAAGTTCTTACAAGATACTAAAGATTCAAGATTCAAAGCATTTATTGTCACATGCACAATATAGAAACGGGTTTCCCTGTACAGTGAAATTCCTACAAGGGAAATTGGGATGGCAAGAGTTGATATGTTGGGGTGTTCAGTAGGGTCGTTTTGGGGCAAAAATTATAACATGAAAATCCCTGCCCACTTATTCCAGTCATCTACATGGTCTGAATAGATCAGATGGGAAAGAAGAGTGTGTCCTATACAGGTATAATTGCTGTTGATGTTGTTCAGTTTTCCTCACTACATCAAGACCTCCAAGATATCCCGCGTCAGTGCCGCTAAGTTAGTGGCCATTGTTGTGCGCTTACACTGAACCGTTAAAGCCTTCTTCTGGTCTAGACATGAGTTCCTGACCCAAATGAACGGGTTCAAGTACTGGAGGGTTTGGTTTTTTTTCCAAAGGTTAAGGGTGAGACGCCATATGCGTGAAACACGAGAATCAAAAGAGCCCTTGGACTGATGAGGGGCTGTGTAAATCTGTGGCAGTGACGTGAGGAAGGAGCTGAGTCACGAGGTGAAGTTCTGAATTTTCGCAGGGAATTTACCATCCTCATTCCACATGAATTCTGAAACTCTAGGTGGTGACTAAAGATGAAAGCTGCAGAAACTAATTGCTGGAACTGGTCTCCACAGCGGCTTAAAGACTGGATGAGGAGCACAGATAAAAGCTTGGGGGTCTTAACGTAGCCGCTGCTACTTTGCATAAAGAGGAGTGAGCAAGGTGGTCCAGAAATCAGGTGAGAATCTAATTTTGGATAGATTTTACTAGCATTCTGTGACAGGTAAAGTCTGTGGGTCTCGCTTAGGTGCATCATTGGTGAGACTTAACTTTGTCACCTGTTACTGTAACTAGGCCCAAAAATACACCGCAGGTCCCTTCTATTAATTTATGAAAAGGAATAGATTGACGATATGTGTCCATTGCATTATTTTGCCTGAAATAACGACAGAAGCTACCATTAAATGAATTCAACATGGAATTGTTTCACATATTTTATAGTTAAGACACTAAATATGCTGGTCTATTTAGGAGAGGTTCCGGAGCTTCTGATGGTATCTTGTGATGTTCTACTGAAGGAGTTGAACATTTTTTTTTGTTTTTGTTTTTTATTGCAAATTGCACTGTAAAGGGCTATAGGTTTTATTCTAAAGACAGCACATAGAAACAGACCTGGATGATGTAACCTAGAACATTAGAAATTCCACTTGAGTGATGGTCAGGTTGAAATAATTTTATATTGGACCCAGGGGTCATACATATGGGATCTGTGTGTGTAATAAAGATAAACTTTCTGGCAATGACACAGTATGAAAACAATGACTCATTTTGACTTCATTTCCGCACTTGAGTGGCACTTCGACTCTGTAAATTGCTTAAACAGTGTCCTGGTAAAATCTCCCTTTGGTGCTTTATGTCCTTCTGACATCAATTTAGTTTCTTGCTGAGACTAAAAGAAGCAGAGGGTGATGATTTGAAATATGATTTAAAACACTATGTAAAAATAGATCAATAAAAAGACCTATAGTTTTCTGGGAGTTCCAGATGCGCAAAGACTGAAAGCTTATATCGGCTCAAGGGACCAAAGGTAAACCTGTCTTCCATAACCTGAGATATCCGGGCAGGTTATGAGAATATGATGATCAGAATGATATAGCGATAGCATTGTTATTGTGAATTTTTGGCCACCATAACTTTGCAATGAAAATCTGATATTGTAAAAGCCTTGATCCAAATTTTTTCAATACTTCTTTCCAAAGTGTGTTTCCTAAGCCCAAGGGGTGTCACAATTCTGCACATCTTCTACAGAAAACATACTGCTGGCACATTTGGATTTATCTTGGTTTACATCTGCTCGGGCCAACTGCTTAGGCAGGAGGACAAGCAGGGACATCGACAGCAGCAGTGCGGGAATCCTCACGGTCGTGCCGAGGCCTGTTCTTTATCCCCACCTCTCTAAATGAGGTTACACCTTAACAAGCCAAAATCAAGAACCCTTGTACGCTTGTGTGTGTGTGTGTGTGTGTGTGTGTGTGTGTGTGTGTGTGTGTGTTCATCGAAAAAGTTTACTTTCTGCACCTGCTGAATATGTACATATATAAATCCACATTTATCCTAAAAATGTGGCAATGCAGGGGTAGAGTGTAAAGAATATTCAAATAAAATGTCTAATGAGTCCATGTAGCTTTTCTGCATGGACTCATCAAAGTTTGTCACCTTTGAGGAAATAGTATACCGTGACCAGCAATAGGAATTTGTCTTGTGTCCAGTAAGTCATAATAAGAAGAAAACTACAAATCTGAACATTTACTTTCACAAGAATATTTTAAATTCTGGAAAAACTACATGGACATGTTTTTGCTATTCCTGTATTAGCATGATGCAGATTAAGATTGGCAACCTTTAGCCCAACCCGAACTTGTTAACTGACTTTGCTGAATATTTGTCACGTGCCCTCTCAGCTGAGTTGATTATGACTTTAAATCTGTGCCAAGGGTATCAGAATTTAACATTTTCCCAAGTCTCTGGTTATAGAATTCTGAAAAAGCAGGATTTCAATAGAATATCACAGATTTCATTTTTTTTTTTTTTTGTATTGTATAATCAGATAATCTGATGTTACATGGCCATGACAAATATCATTTACATTTTGTTTTGAATCCTCTGACTCAATTTGGGGGTTCAAAGCTGTTAGTCAACTGACAGTTAAACAGTTGAGAGTGTGCTTTTCCTGGGATTTTCCCTGGATATTGACTCCTGCCCTGGCAGGTAGCACTGATAATGCCAGTTGAGTAAATAGACTGTAAACATTAAATCCATCCCTTGCTGTGGGGAGAGCAAATCAGGCATATTTATATGAAAACTTTTAGTGACTAACCCATTTGACAAATAAAACACTGATCTAAGGGGTGTTCACCCTCCACTTAACTTCTGTTTGATGTGTAAATAGGAGTTTCCTGTCACTTTTTCAATGCGGCCGCACGCTCCGTGACCTGCCAGCAGCATGTTTCTGTTATCACAACTGGGCGTGTGTAGGTGTTATAGGAATAAAAATACTAAATGAATAAATGCAGGCAGCCTTTGATTTGGTTTGTGCAGAAAACGCCCGCTGTGAACACAAGAGTGTAAGGGACCGACTAATCAGAGATTGACAAAGGCTGATGTTATTTGCACTAGTCATTTCTCTGAGCCGACCCACATTACCTCCCCAGGTACCCGATACACTGAAAAGCAAAATTTTAATGTTACAACAGCAGCAAAGCGGAATTTGTTGTCACCCCTCCCTGTTTCTTTGGTGGAATTATACCCGCCAGCAACTATTTGCTGGGTTGTTCTTTGCAACTTTCTTACAAGTTCCAAATTAGACATTTGAGTTGGATTAGATTAGATATGCTCAGATTCCAATGTCCGAAGACCCTCCACAAAATTGTCTCAAAGCAGGGGCTTACATGTATACATAGAACAGTCACTGCAGTGCTTGATGAGCATTATGCAAAACAACAGTACAAATAACAAAAATGTTTAGGTTTAACGATACAGATGGTTTTTTGTCGAGCACACAGAATGAGAATGTGCAATTCCTACCAAAAAAATAAAAATCTAGCAACACAGACCAAAAAGAAGCTGAGAACATGTGATATGAATATGAACGTCTTAGCACTCTGTACCTACAACCTTGAGGGAATTCTTTCTATTCCTTTTTAGAATCTGAGATTGTCTAACACCCCTCCTTTCTTTAGGATGATTTTGAGGGGTTGCCGATAATTGGCTTTATGAATAAAACACCAAGACATTGCAAAACAGTAGGAAGCGTGGTTCTCTTTTTGCACACTGGGGGAACATACTGCTACTTTACTTCCTGTCAATCAAGGTTTCTTCCAACTGCAGACATACAGGAGAAATTTCTAGTGTAAAATATGATTAAAAACAATGTCTGTTCAAGCTAAACTCAACTGTTTGTGGTTCCTGACGCAGATTTTATGTTATTCTTTTTCATGGTTGTAAGTTGCAAGTAACAAATCCATTTGAGGTAGAGAATCTTTAAAATAGTTTTCAAGTCTTTTGTAGACAAACATTTACCTGGGCTTCAGCTGGCTTGGATGGTGGTGTGGGGATGACATTGTTCCAAAAGGTCATTAAGCAAAGTAACACATGATGTAAATGCAGACAAACGTAAAATGACCTTAATCTTATTTATAGTTACTTGTTAAATAGTTACGTAACTTTAAGCCATCTTTTTTTTGACCATTCAATCATATCCTTGGACGTATCATTGAAACACCACGAGGTGTTGGTTGGTGTTTGTGGTGTTATTCCCAGAACTCCCTCACCATGGCTTTACAGCTAATGGTTTTCTCCAGAGCTGAACATTCTAAAAATCTCTGCAGCTATTGTTTACGAAAATGTTTAACTACTCACCCAGACTAGATGCGCACTGCCTGGTGTTGCAGCTGTCTCTCAAGCAATCTCATTAGAAATTAATCTCTGCAGCTGCAAACAAATATTCATTCAAATTTCATTTTTTATTGTCATTTGGAGCTAAATGTGTAAGTTCTCCTGCTTTAGCTTGAGATTCAATTTTTTAAAGGAGTTTCTGAATATTAGTTTAATATTAATAATTCTGAATATTACATATACATATATAAAATGGATATTGTGACCACGAGTTAATAAAAAAATGTTACAAAAAAATGATATCATTACGGAAGAATGTTCACTTTCTCCGTGTGATGTCCTAGAGCAGTCCGTTATTTGCCAGTCAAGAAAAGGCCCTCTTTCTGTGGAAGTAGAGCCTCCTTTGCAGTGGTTGGAAAAAAAAACTGTCAAAAAGAAGTCTTCTGTCTGCGTCAGTATTAGCAAATAAACGCTGATTCAAGCACTGTGTCCAGGCCTGAGCGCCGAGGACGGGCTGGTTCTGCCAAAACCTCACAAGGGGATTTCCACAAGAGACGATTTTTGGAAGGGCTTACCAACAGTTTGTGTCAATGTCACGCTGCATTTAAACGATTACACACACACACACACACACACACACACACACACACACACACACACACAATTGTCTTGGATTTGTGGGGACCAACACACACATTTAATTCCTTAGCCTCCGGCCCTAACCATCACAACTGAATATCTAACTTTAAAAATACCCGTTTCAAACCTGAACCCT
Source organism: Fistularia commersonii (assembly GCF_037954325.1). Classification (NCBI taxonomy): domain Eukaryota; kingdom Metazoa; phylum Chordata; class Actinopteri; order Syngnathiformes; family Fistulariidae; genus Fistularia; species Fistularia commersonii. Next base: position 6,483,613 of record NC_141286.1, read on the forward strand.
GAAACCCAGTCTTAACCCTGTATCACAAATGCATGCACAGACATTCACCCTCCTGTTTACAAAGTTATTTTTTAAGCAAAGTGCAACAGAATTCAATTGATTCTGGAAAAATGTTTAGGATGGTCTTCCTTTTTACCAAAAAAATTCCCTCTTCACCAAACTTGTAAGACCACTGCGGCATAGCAATGAAGTAAAAACAGAAACATTAAGAGGAAATTTTAAACACCAAACTTAAGAATTACCTGCTGCTGAAGACACAGGACCCGGGGTTAGGAAGGCGTTCATTCTGACGCTCTACTGCCATCTATTGGATAAAAATCATCATCAAAAATCCTAAATGGTAATTGACGAGACATGAGAGGGTGACGGTACCTGCAGCAACCACTAGATGCCTCTAGAGTACATAAGTGTGCTCGTCCCTCACATAGTCGTATATCACTTTGAATGAAGCGCGAAAATAGGAGATAAGAAGAGACATCATCTACAGGCCGCAAGTCAGCTTCTGATCTCATCATTCCCCCACTGAAAAGGGAAGATTATCTATGGCAGTTGATCAGGAGAAAGGAGGATAATAGACTAATTGCTAAAAACCATGATCTCTACCACATTTTTTGTTTAACTGATCCATATGAATGTGTAAACAACTGCAAAAAAACCTGATCACTTGAAAAACAGTTTTGGCAATCGTAAGCTTGTTTCTTTGACAAACCCCCAAAATCCTGATAACAAGCATGTATGAATATTTACATGTATGAATGCTTGACTGACCATGGGATTTTTGAGTTGCCACATTGATTGAAAATCAGTGATTTCCAAAATCTTTAACTGGATCAAAGCTAACCGCACATAATTGGAAATAAATAAAGAAAACAGGCAGCTGAATATTCCAGCTTAATCTGATTTGTAAATTATGTTCTTAATCAGTGTTGCATCACCTGGATGTCCATGAAGGTGATTACTGGAAACCTGACATCTGAGCCAACCCAGGGTATTTTGATCATCTTGTTTTAGATAAGGATCAGGTTCCACTGAAATAAAGAAAAAAAAACTTGTCCTGAAGTATTCAACCACTGCATCATACTTTGAAAACATAATCTCTTGCCAGTGTTATCAGATGTGCTCATCAACACACCCTTTTTTGTTAAGTACTTGCAGCACTTGTAACTATCTACTGTACCCATTATATAACTGTGGTTTCCTTCTCTGAGATTAAACTCATTGATTAAAAGATGCCGGTGACAAATAAAAAAAAACAAAAGGCCAAAATAACATGATGGGGAACAAGAACAATTAGGAAGGGCACCCTGCAAAAAAAGTATTGAGGACTGAGCACTGGCAGAAAGCAATTACTGCGTTGAAAATTAAACTTGACTTGTTAGTAAGACGTTCAGAGCCCCACATGTAAACGGATTATGATTGCATCATTACTGCAGACGTCATGAACTTCAAATAGCTTGTTTCTTTGAAACTTATTTTATGATGCTTCTATTTCTGCTCTCTCCATATATTTGTTTTTCAACTTTTTCAAGACGGATTGTATTTATGTGTCCGAAAATCACATATGACAATTTGTATTGAGGGACTGTACAATGTGAATAGGGGACCCTCTGTCCTCAGGCTCCAGACTAAGATCGGGGAATATCCTTTGAACTGGTTAAACATGGAAGAAACCTCAGAGAGAGCCTCAGAGGGGGAATCTCACAGGAAGAACAGAAGTGCATAGAAGAAAAAGACTACAGAGCCTTTCAGATGACTCGTGCAAAAAAAAAAAAAAAAAAAAAAAAAAAATGGTTGTCAAACCATTTTACAAAAGCACACGTACAGATCGCACATGCTTCGCACGAACAATATTTTCAATTGTTTGAACTAAAGTGTGATCGGACTGTGCTTTCTCCGTGGTGCAGTGTTGTTCACTTGAAAAGCATCACATAGTCGGCCTGCTGGCTGTTGGGAGTTTGCTTAAAAATTTAAAAAGTCAGCAGAAGAATTTCCTCAGGCGTTTTGTTTCAAAAGGGAGGGTGGTGATATTTCAAGAGTATCGTCTTATCTACATTTGACTCAAGGACAGAAATGTATTTCAATGTGAGATTTAAGTTTAATGAATTTAGAAATATATGTATCTATACATTCAAATCCTGTGAAACTTAAAAGTTGCTTGTGGCTCTGCAGGATAACCGGTAAATGAGGCTGGTCTTCAGATCAGATTGGACTCTTAATTGCATGTTGTGCTAACCACTAACAAAGGAAAACTAACTGAGGAACAGATAAATTAATTATCATGGATATGTGCTGTGAATCTTACCATATTGCAGAATGAATCGAGGCCTTGTTGAATCAGCTATATATTCGTGGTTCCTCCTGTCATACTGGTTCTCATGTCAGTCTAGTAATATGTCAGCAGACGGACTCAGGGCTGCTCCAAACTTGTGCGAAGGCAGATTTGCTGATGCACTTGCTGCAAGCACAAGAAAATGTTATATTATTTATTTGTTTTCATTGTTTTTTCTTCCCTGCCAATATTCCCTCGCTTGACTTTTTTATTTTAGATTCAGGATCATAAATCAGAATCTTTATTCACTGAGTAGTTTTCACGTACAAGGATTTTGCTGTGGTGCAGCGGTGCCTCATAGACGACTAACAATAATAATAATAATAATAATAATAAGAGTTTAAGTTGGAAAAAATGTAACTAAAAATCTAAGAAACAGGTGGCGCAAAGGAGCGGGTTGTGGAAAGAGCAGCGGGGCAGAGTCAGTGTCAGTGGGGGTCCCGGGCCTTACTGATGAGGCTGCAAACAAAAAGAAGCTGTTTTTGTGGCAAGAGGATTTGTTCCTGATGGACCGCAGCCTCCTGCCAGAGGGGAGTGTTTCAAACAGTTCGCATCATTGGTGAGAGGGGTATTTCCTCAAAGTATCAAACTCCTCATTGTATTAGTGTATAGAAGGGGCTGCCAAGTATAAAAAGGCAGCACTTATACAGTGTTGATGACATTTTGCATTATTTCAGAAGCAGCTAATCTGAAACTTCAGGCCTGCAGGGAATGCAAGTAATATGGCAACATCAGAAAAGTAAGAGGGGATTAAACAGAAGGTTATAAGGTTATTTTTTGTTTGTTTGATTCTTTTCTAAAGTCAAGGACACGGTTTATAGGCTGGCAGACAGGTGCATAATAAAATTACACAATCGGACTGAAAGCCAATTATAATCAAATCACAGATTGAGAAAAATAAACTTTTCAGGGACAGAGTAAATAGGAAGCATTTCATGTGTTACCGTTTGTTGTTTTTTTTACACTGAAAAAATTAAGTAATAAACCTGTATATGCTCACCTGTTTTGTGTGCATCTTTTTGGACCCAATAATTTAATGTGAATGATTACTGTTTTTCAGCGATCAGACTTATTGTCACAGCAACAGCTATTCCTTGTTTCTTTTATTTTTTTTTGCTATTCCTTGTTTCATAACACTGCATTTTGAACTGTAATACTTTGATATGAATTGTTGGTAGGTGACTATGAAAAGATCACCAGCTGATCAATGTGAATGACTGCAGTCTGACAAAATCTGTGAGACTTCAATTTGGTTTAGATTTGAAAAATCTGAGGGGCAAATTAAGGCATTTTGCAGATGAATACAAGAGAGTTGGAATTAGCATAGCGCTTTATCATTACGACTTTTTCCCAGGGTGTTTTGGCCGAAGAAATATATATCGAATTTTTACTTAATTCTAATAATTATAAACAAGAAAAAAACATTTCACTCAGTTTTACAGATTGAAAATACCAATATCATTGAGCAACCCATTGATACTGTAGCATTGATAATCAGGTCAAAAACAACATCAATACAACACACAGTGAGACCATCCAGTAACTGAGAAACAAGGAAAGATGTAGATGACTCAATACAATACAGAGTCACTGTTTTTTTTTCAGTCACTTGAGGACTTTTCATGCATGCTCATTCTATACTCTTAAATAAAGCGTCAATTCTTAACCCAATGTATGCGTTTACCCTTGACGTGTGAAAGTGTCAGTAAGCCAGAGAGATCGTCCTGGTTTTTGCAGAGAAAACAGAAACTGTATTTCATAAAATGAGGTAACATTGATGAAAATATTTATCATTCATTAAATGATCAACAAGGCACCAGGCATCAATACAAAAGCATTCTTGGCTGTATTACAGTATAAATCATAAAACCAAAAGCTGATATACTTACAGAGTTCATACTGTTGTGAATTTTGTTCTTCTTTGTAGCTCTGCATCATATTTGGACAATCAAAAAGGCATATCAAGACTTGCATTTCAATATGTAGAAAAATTTTGGCTGTGCATCTTTTTTTCAAGTTCTTGTATGATTCTAATTACTAATGCTATATGCCCAGGGAATAGGATGAAATAGACAATCCTGCCCAAACCAGAAAAATTAACATTTTTCACTGTGTTTTCACTGCACTTGTACTTCAGCTGAATGTCAATACAACTCTAATCGCACAGGAAAAAAAAACATGCAAAGATTGGTTGGTTCCCTCCATGATTCCTGAGGAGATAAACACGTTCACCAATATCATCCATGTGAATAGCTTAAAGTGGAGAGTAACAAATAAGTCCAGCTGTTCCAATGCCCTGCTGAGATTTCAGACAAAAACAATTAAAATGAATGAATTAATTAATGAACAGCAAAGAATGTTGGATTTTGAGAGGCCTCGGCATCTTAGGCCAGATTAATGACTGGGGGACTTTTTGTGTGGGGTCTGGAAGTTCTTTTCCTGCCTCCAGAAGGTCTTGAGGTTCACCAGCATCCTCCGACAGACCTAAAACGTACAATTACGCTTACAGACTTGTCTAGAATTGAAAATGATGTTGTGTAAATTGTGTAAAAAAAAGGGGGGTTAATAACTGCATTCTGTCTGGCGTGATGATTAACTGTTGAATAGTCAAATGTTTAAAGGGGGTGGTGAAGTACAGGTGTGCATTCAGACAAAAAAAACAACATAAAGTGAAATACTGAAAAACCACTCTTGTCGAAATCATCCTGTCCTTGCAAGGACAGGACTTGATGTCCTTCACTTGAAGATGTTTCACCCCTCCTCCAAGAGGCTTCTTCAGTCCTGAGAACTGAACTGAAGAAATTCAGGTTCAGAGGATTTTGAAGATTTTCACGAGAATTCACCATGACCTGGATGATCGAGAACCTCCACAGACTGAAACCATTTTACGCCACACTGTCAATCACAAAAAACACACATTAGCACTGTAGCACATGTCAGTGAAGGACCTTGAGTAAAAATGAATATTTTTTTCACACCTGTCCATCAATAATATCTACCATAACTCATAATTTCGTCTTGAATGACAACATCTATGGCTGTACGGCCTTGCAATCCTACAGACAGTCTCATTAGATTAGGGCTGTAAATGTCACAGGTCAATGATGGAATGAGGAGATTCTACAGATAAGATCTAAACGTACGAGTATCCAGCATGTAACAGGAAAGGCTTTACCAACGGAACCCACTCAATCACCAAAAGCAAAAAAATCTAATCTACTTATAACATCTCCAACTGCGGCTACTGTGTGTACTCATAAAACCAGTGAAGGAAAAGCGCCCCATTTCAGATGAGCTGATAAGGGGAGGAAAAAATAAAAACAAAAACAAATGGTTTTATTCATCGCAAGACCACGGGTGTTAATGATACGATCATATGGCTCTGCGGTGTGGTTTACGTATGGTGCAAATAAAAAGAGCTTTTTAACGTATTGAAGATCATAAGGCATGATGACGCTCATCCACTATATGAAAACAACCGCAGAACTGCATTACTAATGAACTTGCCCCAGTGTCAATGTAGCCTGAAGTATGGTTACCATGACAGTCAGTTGAGAAATATGAATTGAAACGTTTAATATATGCGGCGAGCCGAGAGCACACCCGCTTCTGGTGCTTCCTCCAAGCGGGAGGCGTAGTTACCGAAGCAAGTATCACATTACCACGTAAAACTCACAGTTTCGTTCAGTCCAACCTGAACCTAAAGGTGTGGAGAGTCCTAGCGGCAGCTAGCATCCAACATAGCAGTTTTAGAGAGGCTCCGCCGCGGCGGCTCGGTCGGTATTTAGCGTCCGCTTAAAAGTCACCTTTCCCCCGCCAACGTTTATTTTGTCGTTACATTTGTATTTACAGTTGCTCAAGATGAAACGACGGTCCAGAAGAAAGGAGCCGAGAGACAGAGGTTATGGGACAGCGGCCGGTGAGGTCAAACTCTCCGTTCGTACTGGAGACGCCGAGGACCAATTTACCGAACCAGACTCACCTGTTGCGGGCCGGAGCGGAGGAGAGAAAGGTAAAACTATTTCCGGACAGCTTGCCGCATCTCACATATTTTTAATTTCATTATTTATTATGCACTATTTGAAATTTATTGTCCTTTATTATTTTTTCATTGTTATTTTAAACCACTGGACTCCAAACAATTTACACGCTAAATTGCGGTTTGTGACAAGTAGATCAATCTTGCTAAGCAAAACAATCCGAGCTAAACAAATTGCCAGAAATTCATAAACTAATTGAGTGTAAAGACAATATGTGTGTTTTGAACCTTTTATTGAATTAATACGTCAAACAAAAACAGATTAACTTGTAAACAAATCCCGAGAGCTGTTACTGGAAAGAGAGCAACTTCTAAGCCCTGCCCAGGATGCTAGTAGTAGTATCAGTAGTAGTAGTAATAACATCGATAGCATATTTGTTTATTCGGAGATTATGGTATTAATATTGATCTGATTTTTCCAGTGACTTATCAGTAGCAATAATGTGTAGAATTTCAATCCAGTCACTGTTTAAGGACAGTATTACAGGTCTTGCACAATTTCAGTTTTTATTCATCCATCTTGATGCATGAAGCATTCTTGAAACCACCCCATTGTTTCTTTCTTATTATTAATATCATGTAATGTACAGAATATGATTCAAGCATTTGGAAACAAAGTTTTGAGGGTAGTTGAAAATATACATGTACTAACATTACAGGTACGTTTTGTGTCATCTTGTAAGTATTTCGAAGAATTAAAAAAAATTGCTGGATATTTCTAGAGTTCCTTAAGGTAAACTAATGAAGACCACTGAACACAACGATACAATGATTGATACAGCATAAAGTTCTCATCTTCACAATCCAAATGATCACTTGATCATCCCTTGTGATAAATGATTTTATTTCAGGTATTCCAGTCGGAAGCTCATATATATATGTATAAATGCATGTGTGTAAATAAATATATATATAAATATATACATGTCCATTTTTGTTTTCCAGTTTCAAAGTGTTCCAGTGACAATGACAAGGTCTATCTTGGAGTTCGTGTCAAGATGCCAGTAAAAGATCTCCTGAGGAACATCCGCCTGGCAAAAGGCTGGGATCCAAACGAGCTTCAGGTATCATTTGTGCAATCCTGCGATCTTAATTAAAATGATTCAGCCCCAGAATGCATTTTTATAATATTATCATATTTGTATTGTAAAGCTCAAAAAGCAAGAAAGCTGGATGTTAGATCCCATAATTTCAGTCACCAGACCAGATTTTAATCAATCTTATTCCATACAATTTGCAGCTCTAAACAAAAAGTTTTTCGAAACTTTGAATTCATAAGTCATATACAGTATATTGTATATCATTTAATGGTAAACATTTAACAATATTATATGGGGGGAACAAATATGTGACATGGGGAAATTTACTGTATAATGCACCATAATGTTAAAGAAGTCTAGATTTCTCTCTACAATCACAATTTGCCAGCATCATAAAGAATTGGGAATTATATACCACCACTGCTTTTTCTTTGCACTTTCTGTTATGGCAGATCTGAGGTAAAAATCCAATTTAAAAAATAGCTTCTGTATTTTCATTTAGATTTTTCATGCATTTTGAGCTACAGGGAAGTTTTGATAGCGTAATTGTTTTTGAAATATAAAGGGCAATAATTTAAAATATTTTCTCTCGAATTTATCTTTTCATTCATATACTAATTAATCAGTTATCGCTGATAATGTTTAAATTTTTTTCATTTTCAAACAATTTAATTTTCCAAAGATCATCAAAACAATTACTTCAAAACCATCCAGATGAAAAAATGGATCCATTGATGGAAGAATGTTGAGTCTGTCTGCTATGTTGCAGTGTTGTTTTAATTTGATTCCTAAGTGCATATAAAATTTGGGAAAAGCTTTTTTATTATTCTACAAAATTAATCTTTATTATTTTTGAATTGTAAATCCTATTTTTGCCTTTTGCTTGATAAATAAATCTCTTCTCATTTACTTGTTTTTTTTTCTTAGTACTGTTTGGTGTGTATCATTATTATAATCTTTATTGTTCATGCTATCATTTTTAGTGCATTGTTTATCATTTATTTTGCTGATGTTCCCAGTTACATCTCTTTATCATATTTGTGAAGCACAGGCTAATGGCTATTGTTATAAACAGCACTATATTAAATGATTTTTTAGTCACAGTTTTGCTAGAACGTTGTCCCAAACTCTGTCTTCCAGAAAGTGTGACCGCATGAAAGACTGTAGTACATCAAGTCCTGATATGAGAACTACAGCCAAATTCAGTATGGTTAAAATGCTGCAGATCAACTTTGAATTGGTGACTTTCAGAATCCAACCACACCTTGGTTCCCATCAAGCAAAGTTCTCAATTGGGTTTAAGAGAGGATAAAACTTTGGGCTAGTATGGAAACTTTTCTAGTGTCTGATCACACAGTATGTTGGGATAACTGTCTGCCTGGAAGCCTCTGGGGCAAACCTCCCAATAAGCAAACACACTGAGCTTGGCCTATATTGTCTCCACTTTTCATGCTGATCTTTGTTTTATACAAAAAAAGGTAACTAAGACTAAACTCTTCTCTTTTCTTTAAAAATACAGAACATGAACAGAAGCACAGTCAAAGGTTAGTAAAACCCATCCACACTTTAATAATTATAGCTGCTCTCTTTGTATGGTTATTGCATTCCCCATTTAAATTGTCAAAGAGATGTGCTTTTTTTAGTAGATCTGCCAATGAACAAAAGCACTGCAGGACATCAGCGTGTAAAAAGCCAACCTTCCTCCTACGCAGTAATCTCACTCTTCAACTTGACATTTTCGTTCTCAGGAGAGAAGAAACGAGTCAAAACATGCAAGGTCACAGCCATGGTGAGTGTTGGAAAATATCTACCGCACAGGTCCCTCAAGCAATGCTATAACTCACCTGTCAGTTGCATCTATTGTGATAGATAACTTCAAATACCTCGTCTGTCCTTGACTTACAGAAAAAACACCCCACAAAAAGCTTGGAGGAGCTGGCAATTATTGTGGAGGTGCTGGAGGAGGATCTCAAGACCAGTAAAGCCCACCACCCATCCCCACTCATGACATTGCCTTCAGCCTGCCCCTTTAGATCCGAGTGGTCTCCGGAGACGAATGGTAATTCACAGTGACTTATTTAGGTAGTTATTCTCACTGCATGTTCACACCGGGAAGTACTTAGACCCTTTACAGACACCCTGCTGGTTAAAGCAGAATCTGAAAAGTAGCTGCAATTTTTAATCTAAAAAATAGTAAACACAGTTGTGTTTTTACAAAGACACTGACCGCCTTATTTTAGTTGTCTTTTATGGCGAAAAAAGTTGAATTTCCAAAGATATATTCAAAAATTTCCCTTTCTTCCCATCTTGTGTCAAAATCTGCTCTTGTTATAATACCTTAGATATTTTTTATCCTTCAGCAAATAACTTTTAAAAAATGCTGGCAATGCTGGGCTAGTGGGTAACCACTGAGGACTAGTTTTTAACCCAGGTGATAATCCACTATGATGGGCCTTTCTTCCTTACGTTTAGCTACTTTGAACTCTCCGCATATTTCCAAAGATTGGATGAAACAGGGGTGGCACAGTGGTGCAATGGTTCCGCCTCAGCAGTTCCTTGTTTGAACCTGCAATCAAAACCCCAGTTCAGAAGAAAATCGTCATTCATCATTTTTTTCCAGTCTTAACATGCGGTATTATCACTCCAAGTTACAGGGTACAACAGTGATGAGTCAGACGAAATGATCCCCAGCCCCCAGTCCGTCATGAGTTGGTCATCGGGCACAGCTGAGTACCACCAACCTCAGTCCCCTCCTGGCTTCATGCACTCAGGCTATCAGCCGTCCTGCGTTGACCTGCATCAAGGGGGAATCATGGGAGTGGACAGAGAGAAAGGGGACAAGAGTTTTGGTCCACCGAACCACAGTTGCAATCTGAGCAACATGGATTTCTTCCGATCGCAGCTGCTGAGAGAGGAGAGCCAGCTGAGAGACATCTCTGACGCGGCACTTCTGGCCATTGATGAGCGCTGTAGGACGTGAGTTAGCTAAACATGACCCTCATCTAGGGAAAACTTCACAGTGCACCCCCCTATTTATTTTACATTTATTTTTCAAAGAATACTTTTACAAGGTATCAATTTTATCCATTTTGATCTAATTTCATTGACTAATCGGTTTCTGCAATAAAAAAATGAATAATACTTACATAAATACTTTAAATATTCCATACAAATTGATACCGCTGTTGGACAATAGAAAACAAAATAAAATTTGCTAATTTTTTCTTCAATTACTAAAAGGATTATGGACATGCTTGACTTTTGACCATTTATGGTCCATCCGTCTTTCTCTAGCACAACGGTTTTAGATTCATTTGTCATCCATTCAAGTCGAGTATATATATATGTATGTTTTTTTTTTGTTTTTTTTTTTAATTTAACATGCTCATAACTGTTTCTCTGTCTCCAGAATCCTCCATAGAGTGGTGTGTGAAGGAAGACGGGCACTTGCCTTTGCCATCGCAAAAAGGATGTCTTTTCTAAACAGCCTGGACCTCAAAGATTCTGATGGAATGGTAAATTACTTTGGTAGTTTTTTGTGTTGCAATCAGCTACTTCATTTATTTATTTATGCTCATAACCAAAGCACTGTTGCTAAAACAAACACCAGAAGCAATGTAGTGTGTTCAACTAATTCTCATAATTGGTTTTGCAAAAGTGGCCTCGTTTTTTTTTTTTTTTTGCTTTTTTTTAGTTTGTTTCCTTTTATACTTATAATGTCACAAGATGCAGCGTGTTGTTTAGCAAGGCACAATCTAAAACTCACCCTTAAAAATTGTTCTCATTCTTAACAGCTTCAGTTGGGAAATACTGGTAGCATAGTCGCCAAAAGATGTACCTGTCTCATGTTTGCACAATACTGCATTTGTGTTTTGCTCGCAGACTCCACTTCTCCTCGCCGCAAACCACAATCAACACCTGATGGTGGATGATCTGATCCGTTTGGGCGCCAGTGTCAACGAGAAGAACAAATCAGGGAAGTCCTGCCTTCACCTCAGTGCTGAGAAAGGCTACATCAGAGTACTGGAGGTTAGAGATTTTGCTTTTTTCTTTAAGTTCCACAGTGAGGTTTCCAGACAAAATCTCAAATTTTAAGACAGTTGTTGGAATATTAGCAAAATAGCCAGAATTTCCTGTATTCCAAATCAAAGGTCAAATTCACTCATGTTAAGTAGCAGACATTATCTGGCACATTTTGAGCTGGATATTTGTTTTATTAACCTTCACTATTCGTCCCGCACATTTAAATTATATGATGTGAGTGAAATTCTCGCTGTCCTTATTTCCCAGAGGTTTCCATCTCACCCATAGGGAATTTACTTATTGGTATATTTAACACTAATATAAGTATGTCCAATTATATGTGTTGGATGCAGGACAAGATTTTTAAGTGTCTGCATCATTCCACAAGAATATGTTTTAAGTTTCCAGCTCACGCACAGCTGTCAACTTCAGTTGATGGTTGACGGATCACATAGCGCAGCATTCTTGACTTTCTTTGCTGAAATTCATCCAGTTAATTGCTGGTACACTTCACCTTCATGTTGTGCTTGTTTGCATGTGCGCATGTGTGCAGGTGCAAGGGAGTTTCTGTTCTGTGTTTCTGTGCATGAGTACACTCCCTTTAATGTGAAATATGTTGTGACTGCTTGGCACACACAAACTGCCGGTTTGGTGAGACACGCCCACTGACATTAGTGTGTCAGTATTCATTGATGAGAAAAAAATCTCGAGAAAAGTTTCATTGGTCAAGTTGTGGTTTCTTTGTCTTTTTTTCTCAGCAACTTGGTGCATGACTCGTGTCGTTTGTGCAAAAAAAAGGACAGAGTGCCAAACTTGTGATCATGGTGTGGGTGTTGCTATTCATGGCCATGGTATTTGATGCTTGTGGGTGTGGGACTGACACTGAGCAAAACCAGAAATTCCTGCAGGAATTTTTCAGTTTATCGTCTGAATTGCAATGTGTCACAGGTAAAAGAAAAAAGATTAAAAATAGTAATTCCCACAACCCTTTTAGCAATGTTGGTTTTACACAATGAATTTTGTAATAATGTGTGCAAATACTTTGTCACACCAAAAGAAAAATTGTGAGTGTACGTTTTCAATAGGTTTTCAAATTTCTCTAGCTATGGAGGCTACATTTTATCATGCAGTGTCCCAAAGCAACTGCCTTTTTTTTTCTTTTTTATTTTGAAGAAGTTTAAATGTTGGTTTACTGCTCTACTGCTACTACTACTTGATTGCTATTTTTATTTCCTTTAGAATTTCCCGTTGTTCTAAATTATCAGCCAACTTGTTTGCTATTGTTTAATACTTCACAATGGTTTAGATTTGGTATTCCATTAATGCGTCTGGCCATGTTTTTTTTTTAAATTTTTATTTATTTATTTTTTTTGTAATAATGCTATTTTCATTTTGTTAATTTGTTAATTTAAATTAATTATTATGCTATAGAAAATTTGTTGTTAAAATCAGCTGCCTAGCTAATAGTTCTCATCTGCAGCATCTTCATTAATGGCGATATTATACTAGTGGAAGAGTTTCACTCTAGTGCTTCATGTCCACTGCAGAGATCAAATAAGTTTGTATTGTCTTTTATAGATTTTAAATTGTAGTCATGGCTACGACAGCAGACTTTATGTCCGAACGTCATCTTGTTGCAGTGTAATTAATTAAACCACTTTGTGTGTCTTGTAGGTTCTGAAACAAACCATGATGGACGGTGTGTATGTTGATGTTGAGGCTACTGATAACTCTGGTGAGTATGAGGGTGTCCAATACTTAAAGATTAATGTAATTTTTATTTTCTATGTCTGTCGCAGAAAGTCGCAGACTATACATCTGAACAGTACTAGGGAAAAGCAGCACCATAATGATCAGTTTCATCTGTATAAAATATTTATATTACAATATCTAACTAGGAATTAGGAAAAATGCAGAAATGAAAAATGTGATACATTTAACTGAAACTGACAATTCACTCAAAAATCTGTGAGATGAGGGATTTGAATATTTGCTTTTTTCAATTGATATTCAACAAAAAAGTTTCTTCAAATAAAATGAAAATGAATCCGCCAGGGAATATGGCAATTTATAGTTCAAAATCAGCCATGGAAATGACCATGTTACCTTGAATACAACCAAATGAAAATGTAATGTTAATATATTGTATTGTGGGCGGGGGGGGGGAATTAAGCAACATTGTTAAGAGAAATGCCATTTCAGTCCAGAGTCTCAATGCGGGCTTAAGAATACCACAACAATAAGCAGGAAAAATACATTTCCGTTGTGTCAATTGTCACCGTGAAAACATGTTTAAGAATAATATGTTTTATGCAAGTAATAGTTGAAAGGATTTTCTCATGCGTGTGTGTTGATAGGAATGAGTGTCCTGCAGTGTGCCTCAGTGGCTCTCAAGGCCACGTTAAATAAACTGGAGGTCAGCGTTTCCCCCAATCACACCAGACTCCACAAGCTCCGCAAGGAGCAGATTATGGAGACCCTGGAGTGTTTGCTGCAGATGGCCAGCTACTCTCATACAATGGTATGTATCCCCTTCGGAGTTTTATCAGGCAAAGACAGCGGGTAATTCTGAGGGACGTGCATCAGGCCTGTTGAGTTTGAATTGGCACTACAACCTAGCAGGACACCGTCCCTGTTGTTTGGGCACTCATTTTCAATTTTTGGGGTTTTGTTTGGCTGCCTATTCGCAACCTAAGGGAAAACTGACTTTTGAATAGGGTCGGCAGGATTTCTAGAAAGTATGATGAGCCTTAAAACTTGGCAGATTTTGTTCAGTTGCCAGTCCTCTGTGCTTGACATACCCAGAACTGATGACACCCTGTGGGAGGCATTGCCTGTAGGCTTTCCAGTGCATTTTGCTTTCCCAACATATAAGGATAGACCGTCTGATATAGCAAGTGGATTTACTTTGCTACAAATTCTGATACATATCTATCTGTTGTAGATAAAAATAAGTATCGGATGAAATAAGCACAGATATCATTGAATAGTATTTATCATACATTGTGGTAATAGTGGCAGTAGGGGTGAGTTCAGACATGCCTAGCGGCGGCTCGCACATGCTCCCAGGTCATATACCGCTGTAGCCAGAGACCACTTAACTATTTAAAGTGACGGTTGTACCTTATAGCAAGTTTGTGATTTACTTGTTTGGCAGAGCACCACTTCTTAAACAACCTAAACAAATAATGAGTCAGTGATCATTTGAGAGACCCCACCCTCCACCCCCCACCCCCAAAAAAAAAACACAAATGTGCTTTTTTCACAAACCCATCTACAAAGGCACATTTTGATGATATTTTCAATGAAAAGGAGTGCCTGTTTTTTTTTTTATTATTATTATAATATATCAAAGATTAACATACTGTAGTTGTTGTACCCAGGAGTGATAACCAACAAGATCTCTCTTGAGACACTTAACTGATCTTGACATTTTAAATGCCAGAGGTAATAGCCAAGTCTTAGATCAAACAAAAAGAGTTTACCTCAATGGCACGGCAAACCAACCAAACAGGAAACAAGAGGATCCAGCACAAGAAAACACATGCATAGCGTGACCAAGAAAAGAGTGGATCATCGGCAAACAAGTCCACTGACATGTTGTCACATCAAAGACTCTGAGTGTGAAGCTTCAAAACTCAATCTTCAAGAAAAACATGTGCCGCAGTGGCGTTAGGTCACAGGTGTTGGCTGCCAAAATATGTCCCATAGACATGTAGCTGCGTACGTGAACGAGAGAAAACATTTTTACAGCGCCAATCCATGGAGATCGAGATTTAGCAGTCTGAAAATTCACTCGGAATATACAGGCAGCCCACTAAAAACTGTGGGCTATGACTGAAATTAATAGATCTTAATAGATCAGCAATCATTAACAACCAATCACATGACATTAAACTGCAACTTCTGCTTCCTTGTGCTCGGATTCACACTCGAACATACCTTTCATCCAAGCATAAGTCTAAATTAAGGGTCATGATTTGTTTGATCCTTTTGCATGTGATTTTCCGTCAACATTTTTTTGGGGTGCAATAAGGGGCTGCATGCCTGCGTGCTGTCGTCATCACCTAGCGGCATTTCACTACTGTGACGTTGGTTTTGCAGAGACACACCTTCCCTCATCATGTTGTCCATGTTGTGAGTACTAAAAGAATAAGGTGCTTAAGGAGTAAGGAGTTTCAGGAGGCAAGAATATAGCCCATTAAAAAGAACACCGGTTGAACCAACATTCTTCAAAATTTAGTGTTTGTCTTGTACAGTTTGGAAACATGTTTCCCTGTACAATGAAAATTGTGCTTTGCTGTCTGCAGTGCATGTGGATATGTATTGACAATAAATAGGTAGTGTAAACATTTTACAAATGTGAACGGTGTTGGTAAGCCATTGAGTGTAGCTTGGTTTGCAACTCACAAAGTGCGGGTACAAGGATGAGTGCAGTTGAACATCACTGTAGATGTGGCAACACAAACTAAATATAAATATTGTGTGTCAGAGATGTTGAATAACCTGTCTTACAACCGCTGAAAAAAAGACTTTGGGGAAGCATTAGGTTGACCCATGTGTCCAAATCCTGGTCCCCTGGGAAGGTTTTGTACGTGTGATTTAGTTTGACTTAAGAATCACAGAGCATCAGCACATCGAGTCTGATCTTAACAAAAGCATCGACCAAGCAATAGTCCAAACTGTTGGAGAATAAGTGCATAAGACAAAATGAACTCCATTCAGTAACTGTTTTTTATGCTAACTTGAGATAGCTAACTCTTTTGTTTCCTACTCCTTCGTTTCAGGGGAGCTGGCACATGTACCTGTGAACCCATCTGCCCGCCAGGGCATTTCGACACCCAACAGTAATGTTCTGAGTTGTTGTGGCTGGAATTTTCATGGGCGAGGGCCCTGATTAACAGGGTCCTTTTCTGTCTAAGCCCGAATTTCGGCCTGTTAAGTTAAGCATCTGATATTCTGCGTTCGCATTTATAAATGTCTGCCTTCCAACCAGGTATTCATCATCATGATCGCAGAAAGTTTAGGTGCTCTTTTAGCTGGTTTCTGTGAAACTTCAAGGTTTGTTACATTAGAGTAACAAGTGGCCATTAGTAAGTGACCCAGTTGTAAAAATCTATGGAATGTCACTTTGGCTATTTATATTCTGTTTTGGGATTTTGGGGATGTGTTTTAGTGTGGGGGGGCCAAGGGTGACACATGATCACAAATTTGAACGGAACCATAACATATGGCATAACTCACTGCAGTCAGTGGATAATCTGCATGAAATCCTGACAAGGAATATGTATCTTGATCTAAAGAAAAGAAAACTACACTAATACCTGAAAAACACTACTACTTCTTTAGTATTTTTCAGGCCAGGGGCCGGCAACCTTGACCACTCAAAGAGCCATTTGGACCCGTTTCCCCACAATAAAGAAAACACGGGGAGCGACACAACCCTTTTGAAATTTAAAACAAATTAACACGGCGTGTGACATTATTTTTTTTGGCCTTCATGCTATGCAAAATATGTGTTTCATTTTATTAAATCAATGATCAACTGCAGAAAAAATAAAATTGCACTTCTGCATAGAACAAAACATGTTGAACGGCAAAAAAAGTTGTTTTAATTTAATGCTCGTTAATTATTTTCAAAAGCTACAAGGAGCCGCATCAAAGGGGTCAAAAAGACGCATGCGGCCCCGGAGAGGCGGGTTGCCGACCCCCTGTTACAGGCAAACCAAATGACTAAATGTTTGGCAAACTCGTACTTTTGTATGTTACTAATAAATAATGGCTTATGACGTGATTTTCTATCTTTATTTCAATGATTATACATTTATGATATTGTAAGAATGGTAGGAATAAACAAAATATTCATTAATATACATTCTTAAAGTACATCTTGGGCATTTAGGGAAATAATTTACATATTTTCTTGTCATAGTCAGACTGTGATGAACATGTCAGTCGTATTTCACGATACACAGGCTTGCCAAGAGATCCATGTATTATGGTGGCGGGTTGCAAGCAACGTGTGAATGTAGATAACTATGGATGATACACTGTCTTTCCTGCTCTCAGTTTTTTCTTCCGTCAAAATTTGCCCACATCAGTCTCTTATTTACTCACAGAAAATAAGATTTTTATTGCGTGTATAAGGTTGGGGTTATACTAACA
The DNA here is from genome assembly GCF_037954325.1 of Fistularia commersonii. Classification (NCBI taxonomy): domain Eukaryota; kingdom Metazoa; phylum Chordata; class Actinopteri; order Syngnathiformes; family Fistulariidae; genus Fistularia; species Fistularia commersonii. The sequence continues at coordinate 6,501,209 of NC_141286.1, forward strand.
TGTTCAAAATGTCAGATTATTTCTTTTTAATGAGAAAGACCATGTATAATCAGTTGGTTTAAAAACCTTACTCTCATGCTGATGTGATTATTGTAATTAAGTGTGATTTGTACAACAAAAGTAGTTGGGCAAGAAAAAATAATCAGAAGTATGTGACATTTCTAGTTCATAGGGCTGTTGTCAAGTTGTCAACATGTTTAATTATGCCTGTGAGACATATCCAATATTACTGTTACCTTAAGAATATTCATGATATTGTAAATATTATATTTCTTTTGAACATCTGTGGTGTAATTCTATCCTTAGAGTGTTTTCTACCAGTAATTATTTCATTAAAAAAAAAACTATAATAGATGATGGTGGAATGTTCATAAGAGAATGCAGGGTGTCCCCTTCTAGAAAAATAATAAAAATGCATTCTTAAATAGATCTCAAACCCTTTGATATTTTTAAGTACTATGTGGTTTTGATATAAAAGTATGGCTAACTAAACCTTGTATATCAATTGTATTCAGACAAGTGGTTATCATAGATTATGACTAGATTAAAATAGACTTTTATCTGTTAGATCCTAAGTGTTTATTTGTATTTTATCACATGTAAAATCAGGCATGTAATAAATCTTCTAGAAACTGAAAATCAGGCATCGTGTTTTTAATTCCTATGATAATATCCAAGTGACTCACAAAGCTTCTGTATCTTGAAAAGGTAAACACAGTTGGCCTTTTTAAGCCTCTCATGCGGGTCATTGTTGCTTTTGGCTCATTCTTTCATTGGTTCATTTATTAAACCCACTTCGCCACTAAACTTCATCCTGTTTATTGAATCCAAAGATATTTGCGTTGCATGTCAAGATATCTCATGATATCTCATGATATCTCATTTCAAGGCTCATGGGTGATCCTGAATACAGGATAGGAAGCGATGGATGGATGGATGGATGGATGGATGGATGGATGGATGGATTTTTAGTTTCAAAGATGCAGTAAATGTCCATGATGGCTGAAACAAAGTTTGCTAAAAAAGATAAATAAAACGTCTCTCCATGCTTATTTGACAATACGAAACATGCCGAGCCTGTTTCAGGAGCAGTTGAAAAGGGAAGAAAAAAAAACAACTTCATGTTGATTGAATATGATAATTTGCTATTATATAATCACATTTCTCACTGTGAGGAGCGTGTTGATTGAACCGTGTTAGGAGGAAACTAAATACATTGCACATTGACACTGTGGATCCTGATCATGGAGTTTGTCGCTTGCATGTGCAAAGATGAACAATGAAAAGTCAGACAGCACAGTGGCAACATTACACATTTGGTAACATGTCCTTGAGCTGTTCTGTTGTTAATCATTAAGTATTATCTTATCGTGGCCGTGTTGCCTGCAAACTGTAGCCAGCAAATTTTACATCACAAGATGTGCTCATGTTTGTAGATTTGAGGACACATTTGCAGCTTTTGTTACTTTTTTATGCAATGGCTCTTTTCCAGCGGTACATGCTTAGATGCTGTTAATGTGACTATGCACTCCTGTGCCAAGAATGCCAATGTTTTGCCCTGACAACAGATCAACGGATAATATATGTTGTTCAATCTCTTTTCTTTGGAAACAGAAAGGTTGGCAAGCACAGTTTAGCGGCATCATTGAAATTGTAAAGCTATGTCAACAAACCCTAAAAGTGTATCCCACAAACTGTCAAGCGCTCTCATGTGTTTCATAATCCTAATGAGAATTGTCGGGACTTGCTGGTGGATGACTAACAGCAGCTGTTAATGATGAGCTATTGCCATCATAACAAACATCCACGGCCAAGCCCTTGGAATTCTTCCAGCATCACCTACAACTTTTTAACACAGACAACTTACCTTGAAAGACCATTTTTGGATCATTAATATTACTTTGTTGTTTATTTGATAAGAGATCATGGAAAGCATTTAAAAGTCCTTTTAAGTCACGCTGCAAACTTTCCGACACTTTACTTATGATACTTTGTGGGTGATTTGAACTTGCTGAATTTTAACCAGCATATGGGGCTTTTTGTTGATTTATTCAGCTTTGATTCATTCTGTCCTCTGCTGTGTTTGCATGAAAAGAAAGACATTCAGGTACGTTTGGAGGCAATCACAATTTGTTCTGACAAGACAAGAGAAATAATGAAGTCATCGGGTAAATAACTGTAACCTCAGACAATCTTGCATGGGTTAGGAAAACAGAAGAAGTTTGTTTTATATGGGGAGGGGAAAAAAGTAGTTTATATATATTTAAACCTGAAAATTCTACAATCATCTGTGAGGATTTGCATTCAGACGCAACCAAGGAGGAAAGTAATTATATCAGCAAAATCTAATGGCAATCGCAACCATCATGACTTGCTTATTAGCAGTATACAAATGTGTTTTATCAATTAATATTAACAGACAAATGCAAACAAAATGAGTAGTCTGACTAATCTATGTTCAAAGAAAGCATTGAAGAGTTGATTCAGTTGATCCAGTGACTCATATAATGGCTTTTTAGGAAGTTCTGATGATATTTAGACAAACGGTTATGTACCGTTTGTCTTCTTTCTCTGGTACTCGCAGACACAGACTGACCAGATACTAGAATTGTATTTTTTATTGTGCAAATGAGAAAAGCATTTGTAAAAAAAAAAAAAAAAAAGAATGAGTAAATAAACTGCAGTGGCATCAGGACACTTTGAATTTGTTTTTAGTGATCAGGATTTCTCCCACAGAACATCAGATGGCCAGACGTCACAAGTCATCCAACCAGTTTTACATTCCTGGTGTATGCTACTGCGGATATACCATAATTACACAGCCAGTCTGAATACTAGTAGTACAGTATTCAATACATACCTTGAACTGGAGCAAAACTGTAACATGCGTCATGAATACCATCTGAAGGAACAATTGCTGTTGAGGATTTCAAAGCGTTATGAAAATATGTAAAGGAAGCGATGGAGGGGAACATATGTGCACAGGGTCAAAACAACTCTTAGATGTGAGTTTAAGGGTGCCCTTCTATATTGCAGTATTTATGGCCATTTTTTGATTCCTCTGATATTTGACAGGCTTCAGATACAACCGTTGATAACTCTAAACTCACATTCCCTTCATTTATGACATAAATATGAAAACACTTTCATCAGATGTGATTTTGTGACACATCATGTACTTATTCTAAAAGTAATTGTTTCCCTATTGTGTTCATAGCAGATAAGGCTGGTGTGCAGTATTTTAAATCCTCATACACAAAGTGCAAGAAATGTCTGCACATATGCATGGAATTATGTTTTTTTTTAAAGATAAATAAACAAGTAAATAATATTTAATGGATTCTGAAGGTGGCTGGTTTGATTCCGACCAGGGGGTCTTTCTGTTTGTTTTGTATATTCTCTCCATGTCTGCGGGGGTTTCCTCTGGGTTTTCAGGTTTCACCCTACAGTCCAAAACCATGCAGTCAAGTTCACTGGAGTCCCCAAATAGCCCAAATGTATGAATGAGAGAATGAATGATTGTATGTCTCTACTGTTGGCCTTGTGATTGACTGATGTCCAGTCCAGAGCAAACCCTGCCTCTCGCCAAATGACAGCTGGGATACGCTCCGGCCCCCCCATGATCCCAAGTGTGGAACATGCTGTAGAAATGATGATTAAATGAATTAATTCATACATAAGAAAGGTTGTAGTTTTTCACGCTACCCTGTTTCCACAATTTTTTTCTTTCTTACTTTTTCTAAAAAAACTAAGAAGCACGGTGACACAGTGGTTCGCGCGTCAGCCTTGCAGCAATAAGGACCTTAGTTCGATTCCGACAAGCAGGCCTTTTGGAGGTAGAGTTTGCATGTTCTCCCTGTGTCTGTGTGGGTTTTCTCTGGTTTCCTCCCACAGTTCAAAAGGTAAATTGGAAAAAATTGGGGAAAATGCCCCAAATGAGTGAGTGTCTCTATATGTGGCCCCGCGATAGACTGGCAGCCAGTCCACCCCACCTCTTATCCAATGACAGCTGGGATAGGATAAACTGCAGATGATGCAGAAATTCATTCTTTAACGAAACACACCAACAGTGAAGCTGACTGCTCACTGCTCAACTGAGGTGGAAGAAACTCCCATTGGATGTCTAGCCACAGGTTGCGTGTCACTCAGGGCTGGTGATGTAATTGTAGCACTTGAGTGCTATCACTATATATTTCTTTTCTACATATATTTATATCTTTTGTTGGGTTATTTGGTTGCATATGGTTCTAAAGCTACCAAAATAATGTGAATTCAGTGTGAAAAGGGCTCATGGCCTCTTGCAGGAAACACACACAAATGGAACACTACCGCCCCCTGATGGTCGTAGCAGAAACCAGCAAACAATATTGTAGTCTTTATTAAAAACAAATATTATAAATCTGTGAATTTAAATTGGGTCATATTTGCAATATTTTGTACTAGAGGTGACTTGAATTTGGGTTGTGCTCTTAGTAGAAAAACTTTTTCAATGATCTTCATTGACTAATCACTCAAGTACCCTGATATTTGGAGGAGTTATAATCCTGGAGATTATGAGGCCAAACTGTTGCTAAAATACAATGCATTGATTTGATATTGACAATAGTCACACTACAAACATTACTTGGTTATTATTATCTTTAAAAGGTGGGAATGTGATTTTCATTTTAACCAAAGGCAATGGAAAACAAATTGATTAACAAATTATTGACTGATAAAGTGGTATTGTAAAAACAGATGAAGAGTATCAGAAATATTTTTTTACAACATGAAAAACATGCAAACTGACCCAGTCTTATGTGGTTTGGGCCAGTAGCAAGATCCAGAATTTTTTTTACTCTTGCCCTTTCTCAGTCCCAGCACATTATTGAGAAATAAGACAGCTAAATCAGCACCTAATATGCATCTCGAAAACATGTCAAGTCAAGATATAACGTTTGAGTGGCATGTTTTCCTTGTCAGGTGTGCAGTGTTTTCTAAGGCATTTCTACTTTGGCTAACTTTCAATCAGATTCAGCCTATTGGCCAAGTATGATCACGCATACAAGAGATTTGTCTGGTTTCGTGTGTGAAACAGCTGAGATGAGGCTCCGCACCTCCAAATCCGAGACCATGGCGCTCAACCAGAAACAGGTGGAATGCCCACTCCGGGTCGGGGAAGACGTCCTGCCTTAAGTGGAGGAGTTCAAATATTTTGGGGTGTTTTTCACGAGTGAGGGGAGGATGGACAGGCGGATCGGTGTAGCATCTTCAACGATGCGGACTCCGTATCGGTCTGTCGTGGTGAAGAGGGAGCTTCGCATTTGGCTCAGCTCTCACTTTACCAGTCAATCTATATTCCCACCTTCACCTATGGTCACTGGCTATGGGTAGTGACCGAAAGAAAGAGATCGCGGATACAAGCGACTGAAATGAGTGTCCTCTGCAGGGTGGCTGGACACTCCCTTACAGATAAGGTGAGAAGTTGGATCATCCAGGAGGAGCTTGGAGTAGAGCCGCTGCTCCTCCGCATATCGAGGAGTCAGATGAGATGGCTCGGGCATCTCCAGAATGCCTCCTGGACTCCTTCCGGGGAAGGTATTGGGAAGGCCTGGGGGTCCCCCCAGAGGAGCTGGACCATGTGGCGGAGGAAGGGAGGTCTGGGCTTCACTGCTCCGGCTGCAACCCCATTCCAGATAATTGCACAATTAAACATGCAAACATTTCTCATTCAATCAAACACCATGCCTTTTTCACACGTGTGGAATCCAGTCACTTCATTTAGTGTTATTTAAAAACAGGGTTTTCTTCTTGTGGTCATCCTCAGCGTCCGGCCTCCTCAGGCTTCAACACTTCAGCTCTTTGCTTGTTTTGCAAGACTGCATCACAGACGACCCAACTTTGTCAGCTAAGGAGAATGGGTTGAGGTGGCAGTACTGAGGAAAAATAAAAGACAAACTTACAGTCAATGTCTTGATTATGCTTGCTTATTTCAGCCTATCAAACAAATTTCATTCTCTAAAACCGATTCCTATCTTGGATATTTGACTGCTCTTCAAAATGCCAAATAGAAAATCAAAGTGAAAAATACTCCTAAGAGTTGATGCTGTTCCTAAACATGAAAGATGATAATTAAAACTTACAACTCCTATGCATATCTTATTGTGTGAAGCCTTGTCTATTCAGTCACGTATAAATTCTGCTATACATTTGCCTCTCTTACTGTAATGCTATTGCAGCTGATAAAAATATATCTCACCTTTTTTGAAATAGATACATTTAGAATAATGCACACTACAATATTCTTAGCTTAAGAGTGTCAGCTACTTTCAAATGGCGTAGTGAACAGTGGATGAGAACTTTTATCATGTCAATATTTGAACTGTTTCCAAATATTGAACATAACGCCACAGCATTGACCAAATGATTGTAACTGAAGCAGTAGACCATCACAAACCTGTGCAGCTGACTTGGAAATGGCTACTGGCCTATCCAATATTTGTATTTCAAAGTCAGACGCAAATCTGGAACTGCGAAGAATTGCTGCCATTTCGCCATTCACTTCTGAAGCAACACCTTTCTACATAACAAAAAAAAAAAAATCAAGGACTAAAACATCTTTTCCATGTGATCATTATTTTATCTGTGAAGTACAAAACTGGTTGAACAATCATTACCCATCTTTATTCAACTAATTTTGTACCTTGAAACAATGTGATGAATCCAAGTACAGCTGATCTGGGAAATCTGTCACGGTTCCCCTGTAGGTCACAGTCACCTCAGGCGTGGCAGGACTTTCCGGCAACTTAAAGAGGCGATATGTCCCAGATGCATAGCTGATGTCGCCTGAAATCTGACGAGCTCATTGGCGAATTGGAAAGACATTTTAATCGGACAACATTTTGGTTCTTACCTGCTTTTGCCTTGAGCTCAGGGTTGTGGACCACAATGTTGCTTGCAGACACGAGGAGCGGAGTGCTGAAACCCACACTGTGAGCCATTGAGATGAGGTCCTGCCAAAACAGACAACCGCCCATCCCTTCACCTAAAGCCAATGCAAAGAAAGGGAAATCCATACCAAGTATGTCAGCTCCTACGAAGGTCTACTCCAATCTGTTCCAGTGAAATTCGGTCAGCTCATTTCAGGGGATTTAATATTCAAAATTATATCAATTGTCATATGCAGTGTTGATTCTTTCTTTACAAAAAAAAAGGCATTTAGTCAAATATCTTACCCCAGAGAACAGCATCATGCTTCATGTGATCAGGCACAACTTTGTTGGCAAACATGTCACTAAAGAAAAGTTCACCTCCTTCCTGTATGGAAAAACAAAAGAGTCATTAGAATCACGCTCGGCTTTGGTAAATTCTACATTCCTGTTCACAGAAATACCTTCAGAACCCTGTGGGCCTCCTGCAGCACCGCTCTTTTATCGGGACACAGACAGATTACACAGTTTGATCTGCACAGATCAAAAAAGAACAGAATATATAGGCTCCACAGATGCATTTATGTTTTTGTGATTATTTTGGCTGTGGCTTGTTTCTGAGGGTATTTTGACATTCAAACCTCATATTCTATGACAAAGTCTATAGCATTGTTTACAAAAATAGTTAAATCTATGGCAAGAACTGGCATTTTTTTTTCATACATTTGAAAACCTAATGTGATTCAACTGAACAATTGTGACACGGCGTCAAGAAATTACTGACTAAATGATTACAATTAGAAAAATGATAAATGTTTGATGTTTATTAGTTAGAATCTACATAAAAAATGGCTGCATTGTATCAGCAGTTAAAAGATATTGGTGGAAAAAAGATTATGAGATGTTAAAATAGTCCACACCACAATAAAATTGTTGCCAATTTGTCGAGTTTGATGTCAAACTCTTTGACAAGCAAAAAAGATAGTGCTTTCAGTATTAATAAAATGTTTCAATTTTTGTTTTTTCTCACCTGAAAAAACAGCGACTGACTGTTAACATACTTGCATTTTAAAAAATGAAATATATTATCTATTTCTTTTTCCCAACAGGGTCATTACTAATCTGATTTTGCCAATATTTTCTACTTGTTCCTTTCTGGTACTTGTAAGCAACAAACATCTATTTCGAGAAACATACATAATAACGTCCATGGATTCATTCTGTAAGCCAGCTTCACTGAGATTCTCCATGTAGCCCTGCAGAAAAGTGACATTGGGCTCCTCATAGCCAAATTTCTTCTGATGGAATTCAATGTATTGACGAGATGCTGTGACCTGAAATATACAGATTCTATCAAAATACAGAGCTGGAATAATGTAGCATATTGAGTTTACACGCATTTATGATTACCAACTCCTCTGTCATGTCTATTCCTGTGACATGTCCACTGGCTCCAACTAGTTTACTGAAGGCATAACAGTCTCTTCCAGACCCACTACCAAGGTCCAGGACCCTGCACCCTTCCAGCTTGGCTGGAAAAGGGAGTCCACAGCCAAAAAATCTGGGAAAAAAACAAAAAAAAAAGTTACTGAACAAGTGTAACAGACTGCTGAGGAGATTACAATCCATTCAGTGGCACAATGATTTTCCCTTCTACTGCACTAACTCACATCAGGAATTTATGAAATCGATGCTATTCCTGTTCATAGAGACTGACACGCATTAAATCAAATAATCATAATCATGATTGTGATTAAAAATGTTGAAATAGTGAGAAACTATTTGTCCACTCAAAATTGTATTTGTATGAGCATTACTTAATGGATTTGTAAGTTCTTGCCTTGGTAAAATTTCTCATGAATCTGTTTTTTCTGAGCCTCACTGAGAGTGTTACTTGTTACATATTATATACTTCTCAAATATTTGGTATTTTGGGAGATTTTTTTGTTGGCAATTTCTTGTCAATTTACACACCAAACACACACACACACACACACACAGACAAATCAACAACTGAAAAGATACAACCAAATTCAAACAATAAACCATGATGTGCAACCACATATAATCCCTGCTGATTTTAGATGTAGAATATAATAAAGAAAAATAGAATACAATAAGATAAAATAAATACACCTCTTGGTGACATCAGGATGGACAGAGTTTAGCGCATCGATGACACTCCTCGGCATCGGGCGGCAGGAAACACTGCAGGAGGATGCACTTGTTTGCAGATCATCAGAAGTCTCCAGGCGCTTGCCATAGTATTTCTGCACACATGACACATTCAACACACAAGCCGCCCTCTGCACAAGCGTAATCCCACACGCTTAAAGTCACATGACAATCTTCCACACATGTGTTCATAATTTCAAGGGCCAGGTTTAGAGTAACGTCGTACAATTTAGTTACAGGCTTAAAAAACAGATCAATAAACCCATAAACAAATACTGCAGTGGTTTTAGACACAGTAGAAAGGAGCTGTAATGCAAAAAAGTTACTATTTTGCGTTTAGTTTGTTTAACAGAAAAAAAAACATCGTCGTGTATTCCAATTAAGAAATAAATAACCAAGCTTCAATGGGGTTTTATTACAACTAGGGTAATGATTTAATAGATGCATTTTTTCTACCTGTACACTTTGTCGCACGTCGTCGCAAGTCCCCAAATTCAACGCCATCGCCAAAGGCAAAGACAGCGACCCACCGCCGGAAGCACCGAGAGTACTCTGCACCGCTTTTCACAATAAAAGTTCCTTTTAAGCAACCGCAAAATGTTTAATTGTGCAAGATGCTGGACGACCAGCAAAAAAGTCAAAGCAAATGTTTATGGATACATAACTGCATTAGGTAAATTGACAAATTGACAAAAACAAATAAGCACTTTCACACTATCAGTACAGAGTAAGACTAAATTAATTATGAAAGTTTGAATAATGTACTTGCAGGATTTGTGATGTTACTAACATTTGATGACAATATAAAGTCTACACTGATAAATAGAAACTCTATAAGATGAAGCCTCAAAATGTATTTAATTGAAATTATTTCGGAAAAAAAATATTAATATCATAAACCTTTATGGTATAACTTACCGATCAATTGCACTAAACTGTACAAAAAATACATATCCCTATATTCAAATTACACATATTTATACACTTCATGCCGTCAAATGTCTGTCATCTTTTCATCACACCAGCAGTTTGTATCTGCATTCTTTTACACTTCATACCTTATAGTTTAATGTTAACTGTTTAATCTGATAGTGCACTTTACTGTTTAATTTGTACTCTATTATCATTATTTCGTGAATTTCATGTCACCGTGGTATTGTGAAAAAACGTCTTCTCGATTGCACCGCATGTTCGGTAAATACGGAGAAATTGACAACAAAGCTGACTTCGACTAAACAAGTTTAAGTGTCAGGCGATTGAATGTACTTTTTTCAGTACAGAAAATTGCAACTTAATGGTGTCATTTCAATTGCATAAGACGAATTACGTGTTATGTATGTATGTATGTGTAATGTTTGGTACATGTACAACACTATGGAGGGCAATGTAACACCGGAAACGTCATTATCCGGGTATTTTCAAGAGTGCGCCAGTGCAACGTATGCGTAGCTGTTTTTACGTATACTGCCTTTGTTCAGTCGCAGTAAGCCGCCGACCAGGCGTAAATCATGTCCTGAATTTAACCGATCCCCGACTCAACGTGTGGACAGGCCGCCTTCGTTCATCGTGCGTGATACTGTTTTAGGAAGACAAATCAATACTGTGGTGAACGTAAGAAAGCCTTAACGTTCCTATTAAGAGATGCTTTGGTAACCGCCGGTTTGCGGGAAAGGGTTGTTGTCGACGTTAACAAGTCTCTGTTGGAGTGAGGGCGGCAAGGTATGGTGTATTTTGAGCATTTTTTGTTTTGTTAGCTTAACCAAGCTAGCTTTCCTTCGCTCGTTGCTTTGCTAATTGTTTAGCTCTTACCTAGCTTCCTTCATCCACCGTGCTAAGGCCAAATAATACATCCTTTGCAGAGGCAAATTGTTGTTTTTTTTATACTAGTGCTATTTGCGAAATAAACTCGGATTTCGGGTATCACTAAACCATCATAATGTTTACTTTAATTTTATTTACGTTCCGTGTGTTCCATTTTGGAAGCCATGTTGAGAAGCTAATGTTAGCCTGATAGCTGAATAAAGCTTACGGGCGATAAACGTTACTAAAGTTTGAATCAATACTCCTTACGTATTAAAACAATACTCAGTCGACGGTCGTTGTGATTCTTCTAAAGCACCATAAATGCATTTGCTCTTATAGAATTGGCTTTGAATGTTAGTTACAATGGTTAAAATTGAAACTTGCGCGCTGTAATGAAGGTTTACAACGTATATTTTACTTCAATATTATTGTGAGTTTAGGTCAGCAGTGTTCTAAAGAAATTATCATAAAGTGTCATCAGTATTAGCTCAAATTTGTAATTGTGCTCTTTATTTGTCTGTTTGACGTGGTTGTAGCGGTGAGGTACCATGGCAGCTGCCTTCCCCTTCAGAGGAGTCCCTGCAGGGATCCCACCACCAGGTGTGCCACCCCCCCCTCCTGCACAGGTCCCGGACTACATGACAGAGGAAAAGCTGCAAGAAAAAGGTATTTCAGTTTGCCTGGAAATAATTCTGTCATTGTAGGGATTTCAGGGATTGTTCAACTAACTAAATATCTTCTGATTAACAGCAAGGAAATGGCAGCAGTTGCAGGCAAAGCGCTATTCGGAAAAGAGAAAGTTTGGGTTTGTGGATGCGCAGAAGGAAGATATGCCCCCTGAGCATGTCCGCAAGATCATCAGGGATCATGGAGACATGACCAATAGAAAGTTTCGTCATGACAAGAGAGTCTACTTGGGGTAATCAAAAACCAGATTACATATGCAAGTTTGACATTGTGTACTGCTACACCTCTTTTGGGGAAAGATGTACAATTTTTACAAAGCAGGTTGAACATAGGATGAAGTAAAGGTTAGCTTTCAAGATGAAACATAAGACAGACAATCTCAAAAATATAATTCTATCAGTATGTGTGCTACAGCGCCATGTTAACAATTCAGCTGTCAGAACATTTCAATGACATGACAAGGAAGCTAGCAAAAAAATGTTCAATTTCTGTGTGATTCCTCACTGGAAAGCAGAATAATCATAATGAATATTAAATCAAAACATCTGAACTCACTACAGTCTCACATCCAAAGTAGAAGCACACAACTTGAAGCTTCTTGACATCTCTCTCACAACTGCTCATGCTTTTCCCGTGTCCTTATTTCCGTCAACCAGAGCCCTCAAGTATATGCCCCATGCAGTGCTGAAGCTTCTGGAGAACATGCCCATGCCCTGGGAGCAGATCAGAGATGTGCCAGTCCTTTACCACATTACTGGAGCAATTTCCTTTGTCAATGAAATTCCTTGGGTCATAGAGCCAGTCTACATTGCTCAGTGGGGGTAAGTAAGCATTGTTTTCATTGGCATTGTCAATATTCAAGTTAGTGAACATGAAACAAAGATGTTTTTTTTTTTTTTTTTTCCATCGTACATCATGATTTTTTTTATTTATTTTTCCCTCCACTCAGCACCATGTGGATCATGATGCGTCGTGAGAAGCGTGACCGCCGGCACTTCAAAAGAATGCGCTTTCCACCATTTGATGATGAGGAGCCGCCATTGGACTATGCGGACAACATCCTAGATGTGGAGCCACTGGAAGCTATACAAATGGAGCTGGACCCTGAGGAAGATGGCTCAGTTGTGGAGTGGTTCTATGAGCACCAGCCCCTCAAAGACACTGCCAAGTAAATTTTAATCACTCATAAGATATTTAACAAATACTGTTCTGTATGTTTTAAAAATAGACAACTTATTTAATTCCTCGTAGATTTGTGAATGGCACCACCTACCGTCGCTGGCAATTTACACTGCCTATGATGTCAACACTCTACCGGCTGGCCAACCAACTGCTGACAGATCTGGTGGATTTGAACTACTTTTACCTGTTTGATCTCAAAGCCTTTTTCACCTCCAAGGCTTTAAACATGGCCATACCCGGAGGACCAAAGTTTGAGCCCCTTGTCCGGGATGTTAATCTCCAGTAAGGCTGTCTTGACTTTTATTACATGGCACACCCCTAGTTTGGGGCCACAGAGCCTAACCACAACTTGCATGCACAGTAATATTTATATAAGGCCTTACTTGGCATATTGTAGTTTGGAAATATATACATTACTATGATTTTAGACGTACCTGGGTCAGTATGCTGATTTCTCATTAATTCTGCCATAGGGATGAAGACTGGAATGAGTTCAACGACATCAACAAGATCATCATCAGGCAGCCTATCAGAACGGAGTATAAAATTGCCTTTCCCTACTTGTACAACAACTTGCCCCACCATGTGCACCTCACCTGGTAAGCAGTGACTAAGCGGGAGATAAATATTATTCAGTCATTGGTTTCGAACTCTTAGATAAAATCAATGAATTTAGGTAAACAATAAATGTATATTTGTCATCTCCGTTTTTTTGACACATTTTTTCCCAGATCGGTCCAGAATTTTACTAAATATGCATCGTTATGTGTTATGTCATAAGAACTGAACCTGTACTGATGAGCTTCATTGTCTAGGTACCACACACCAAATGTGGTTTTCATCAAGACAGAGGATCCAGATCTCCCAGCATTCTACTTTGACCCACTGATCAATCCCATCTCACACAGACATTCCGTGAAGGTTTGTTTGGTTTTGTCTGTCTTCCTACAGTCACTATTTAAAACTGACAACATCCCACATATTTTTATTAAGTCCTCCTACAAAGGCGCGCTTGCATTGGATAGCTTGTCTGTGCGTAAGAACTGGAGGAATATTAAAATGAATGTTGGTTTTTTATGTCTGACTGCATTTGCAGTTGGTCTATCATCATTCAGATATAACTTAACAATTCAATGTATTAGTTTAAGAATAGGTAATGCTTCATTTTCTGAGCATGTTCATTCTAATTCTGTTACTGCTGTTTCATGTGTTCACTCAGAGCCAGGAACCTCTGCCTGATGATGATGAAGAGTTTGAGCTCCCTGAGTATGTGGAGCCCTTCCTTAAGGAGACACCCCTCTATACAGACAACACTGCCAATGGCATTGCTTTGCTGTGGGCCCCAAGGCCCTTTAACCTCCGCTCAGGTCGCACAAGGCGGGCCATTGACATTCCGCTAATCAAGAACTGGTGAGCTGGTCACATATTTGTTTGGAGAGTTTTATAATTTGGCTAATTTCTGTGGGCATTATCAAGTTCTGGAATGATGTCAGAGGTTTTGAGGACATTCCTGGTCATACGTTGAAAAATTATTTCTCAGGTATCGCGAGCATTGTCCTGCAGGGCAGCCAGTGAAAGTTCGTGTATCATACCAGAAACTGCTGAAGTACTATGTGCTTAATGCACTCAAACACAGGCCACCCAAAGCCCAGAAAAAGAGGTGAGCAATTATGGAGAGACGACTAATTTTTCTGTAAATTCATATATATATATTTATTCTAAAAAAATATTGTGTCTTGCTAAACAGAAAAACTTGTTTTTCTCTAAACATTTATTCTCTCTTCCAGATATCTGTTCCGCTCCTTTAAGGCCACCAAGTTCTTTCAGTCCACCAAGCTGGACTGGGTGGAGGTGGGCCTGCAGGTTTGCCGACAGGGTTACAATATGCTGAATTTGCTCATCCATCGAAAGAATCTCAACTATCTTCATCTTGACTACAACTTCAACTTAAAGCCTGTCAAGACATTAACCACAAAGGTACACCTTTATGGCATACAGCCCCACTCCACTCATTGAAGAAATTTAATGTGTAGTCTTCAGCATGAAAAACTTTTAATTCAGGCATCATTTGTTGAGCTGAGACCATAATTACTGTCTATGAATATAAATATTGACCTATCACTTTGTTTTGGTTCTTTGTTTCTGACACACAGGAGCGCAAAAAGTCACGTTTCGGCAATGCCTTCCACTTGTGCAGAGAGGTGCTGCGTCTCAGCAAGTTGGTGGTAGACAGCCATGTGCAGTACAGACTTGGAAATGTGGATGCCTTTCAGGTTAGTTAGTTAGATTTTATCAATCTTCCATAGCATTCAATATCTAAAACCAAGTGTCTGCAATGTATGGTGGCAGTGTCATAAATGTTGTTGCTGCAAATGATAAATTATTTTGCATATGGTTAAAATATTGTCCTTGAATTGCAGTTGGCTGATGGGCTGCAGTACATCTTCGCTCATGTGGGGCAGCTCACAGGCATGTACCGTTACAAGTACAAGCTGATGAGGCAAATCAGGATGTGCAAAGATCTGAAGCATCTCATCTACTACCGCTTCAACACTGTAAGTGTCTTTTTTTTGTATTTTCTTTTTATAGTTATCTACTCGTGTGGGATAATTAGACTGTCATAAGTGTTCTTATTGTCATTGTTTATCTATAAGAAGCCTGTATAAAAATAATACAATTGTGTCAAATGATATTTCCAACTCACAAACTGCCTGTTTCATTGTCTTCTTGGGTTTTGCATGTTTGACCAGGGTCCTGTGGGCAAGGGTCCAGGGTGCGGCTTCTGGGCACCTGGTTGGAGGGTATGGCTGTTCTTCATGAGGGGCATCACTCCCCTGTTGGAGAGATGGCTGGGTAATCTGCTGGCCAGGCAGTTTGAAGGTAAACCTCCGGTATTCTTCTATTACATTAGTAATTAATGTACTTTGTGTAAAACCCAAATAATGTATTTGCACTCAAGGATTTAAAGTCTGCCTTTTTTGATTGTCTCAATAGGACGTCACTCAAAGGGTGTGGCTAAGACTGTGACCAAACAGCGTGTAGAATCTCATTTTGACCTGGAGTTGCGTGCTGCAGTGATGCACGACATCTTGGACATGATGCCTGAAGGTATCAAACAGAACAAAGCCAGGACGATTCTGCAGCACCTCAGTGAGTCTTGGAGATGTTGGAAAGCCAACATTCCCTGGAAGGTTAGTTCAAGTCAATTTTTGAACTGTCAAGTGGTTGCTCATGTCATGAGAAGAGTGTGGAGGAAGTTATGCCAAGTTCTTGCCTTATACTCTGAGCTACTTCGGCCATTTTTCTTAAATTAGAACCATAGTCTAGAAACTGTTCTGTAAATCAACCAGTCCAAATTAATAGAAAATATTAAATGGTGTTTGCAATGTTTTTTTAAAAAACTACAGGTTCCCGGCTTACCAACTCCCATTGAAAACATGATCCTGCGCTACGTGAAGGCGAAAGCAGATTGGTGGACCAACACAGCCCATTATAACCGTGAGCGAATCCGCCGTGGAGCCACTGTGGATAAGACGGTGTGCAAAAAGAACTTGGGGAGGCTGACTCGTCTATACCTGAAGGCTGAGCAAGAGAGGCAGCACAACTACCTGAAGGTAATGTACACTGGAAATGTGGGAAAGGCCCATCCCAGTGAATCCTCAGGGATAATAGGTGGACATGTAGTGTTTGCATCTGTATTCTCAAATGACAGCTGTTGTTGTGTTTTTTTTTTTTGTTTTTTTTTTTCATAAATTTCTTTCACGAAGGTGCACTTGCTTTTTTGAATAGAGAAATATCAAAAAAAAAATTTTGTTTTGTTTTTTTCCTATCAGCGGCTTCAGTTGTAGTGTGTCCTTCAGATCTTTGTAATTAAGGGTGCTGTCTTTCCATACAGGCTTTGGTTTGCCCATATTAATGATTTATTCTAAATGTATCGATTTTTCATATTGTAAAGCATCCTAGTAGCTTCATATTTATATATCTGAACATTTGTAACCCAGTTTATGAATGTGCTCATTTGGTTACAGGATGGCCCCTACATCACAGCGGAAGAGGCAGTGGCTATTTACACCACTACAGTTCACTGGCTTGAGAGTCGGCGTTTCTCGCCCATTCCTTTCCCTCCCTTGTCCTACAAACATGACACCAAACTACTCATCCTTGCCCTGGAGAGGCTCAAGGAGGCTTACAGGTAAAAAAAAACTGTGAAACATCTTATTGAAACGACCATCAAGGATAAAATCACATCAAAGAAAATGTGTGTGCAAAATTTTTGTTTCTAAGTATTATTTTGTTGTGTTCTAGTGTTAAATCTCGTCTGAACCAGTCCCAGAGGGAAGAGCTTGGTCTTATCGAGCAGGCCTATGATAACCCCCATGAGGCTCTGTCTAGGATCAAACGTCATCTGCTAACCCAGAGAGCCTTCAAAGAGGTCAGCACTAAGATATGAGCCAGACAATTCTGTCCTTAAGCTGTCTTTTGAATATCACTGTACTATTGTCGTAAAGACTTTATATAGAATCACCAAAACTGGTCATGAATACCAGTCTCAAACACTTCTTCCCTCCATTTTCAGGTTGGTATTGAGTTCATGGACTTGTACAGCCACCTGGTGCCAGTGTACGACGTGGAACCTCTGGAGAAGATCACTGACGCTTACCTTGACCAGTACTTGTGGTACGAGGCAGACAAGAGACGCCTTTTCCCACCTTGGATCAAACCAGCTGACACTGAACCGCCGCCTCTGCTGGTGTACAAGTGGTGCCAAGGTCAGGGTTTCTCATAATGGCCAAAATGTTAATAACTGTTTTGCTTTTCCAACAGGTGTGACATTTGTTGAGATCATCATATCACATTTGTTGTTTCTAAATGCAATTGTCCTAATTTGTAATCTGTCTACTTTTTTTACAGGCATTAATAACTTGCAGGATGTGTGGGAAACGGCAGAGGGAGAATGCAATGTGATGCTGGAGTCGCGCTATGAGAAGATGTACGAGAAGATCGATCTCACTCTGCTCAACAGGCTTCTGCGTCTTATTGTTGACCATAACATTGCTGACTACATGACCGCCAAGAACAACGTGGTCATCAACTACAAGGTAGATATTTAATTCTTTGCATACCAAGGGACTCTCATACTAGGCATTTCAATTGTTAATACATTTGTATGTGTTATCTTATATTTTGATTATTGTGTAAAGTTACGTCTCATTTTTGTTTTTCTAGGACATGAACCATACAAACTCATATGGCATCATCAGGGGGCTCCAGTTTGCCTCGTTCATTGTCCAGTACTATGGCCTGGTGATGGACCTGCTTGTGCTGGGCCTTCACCGAGCAAGTGAGATGGCTGGTCCGCCACAGATGCCCAATGACTTCCTCAGTTTCCAAGACACAGCCACAGAGAGCGCTCATCCGATTCGGCTGTACTGTCGCTACATTGACCGCATTCACATCTTCTTCAGGTTGGACTGAGCCTTCAAAAATCAGTAGTCCTTCTGTTTAATGCCTTTTTTTATGTGGTGGTTCCTTGAAGCAAAACTGGACTGTAAAATGGGATTCAACATATTTGTTTTATCTTTAAATACACCCACTAGGTTCTCTGCTGATGAAGCCAGGGACCTCATTCAGAGATATCTGACAGAGCATCCAGACCCCAACAATGAGAATATCGTGGGTTATAATAACAAGAAGTGCTGGCCTCGCGATGCTCGCATGAGACTGATGAAGCACGATGTCAACCTGTAAGCCTTCTCTAGACCTTCTTCTTTCCGTCACTTATTTTTCTAATTTTATAGGTTTAACTTTCAAACTAATGTTCCCAAAACTATTTTTTTCTAGTGGGCGTGCAGTCTTCTGGGACATCAAGAACCGTCTGCCGAGGTCCGTGACCACAGTCCAGTGGGAGAACAGCTTTGTGTCAGTTTATAGCAAAGACAACCCCAACCTGCTCTTTAACATGTGCGGCTTTGAGTGCCGCATCCTGCCCAAGTGTCGCACCAGCTATGAGGAGTTCACTCATAAAGATGGTGTCTGGAATCTGCAGAACGAGGTGATCAATCAATGCACAGTGTGACAAGAAGCAATGCTAGTAATCTTTTACAACATACAGGTGTCAAAGCTCGCAAAAGTGCATTTCTGTCAGTTTATACAGTTAATTTTTTTTTTAATTGTATTTGTCACCTGTAGGTAACCAAAGAGAGGACAGCGCAATGTTTCTTGCGTGTCGACGATGAATCAATGCAGCGTTTCCACAACAGAGTGCGTCAGATTCTGATGGCCTCTGGTTCAACAACATTCACTAAGGTTGGTAGACGACATATGTGTAAATGTTGAGTTAAGAAGTACAGTTTGATTCATAATAATCTCGTTCTTGATTTGAAATATTTCCTTTTGCTAATTCCAGATTGTGAATAAATGGAACACTGCTCTGATTGGCCTTATGACATACTTCCGTGAAGCAGTCGTCAATACACAGGAGCTGCTGGATCTGCTGGTCAAGTGTGAGAACAAGATCCAAACACGTATCAAGATTGGTCTCAATTCCAAAATGCCCAGTCGCTTTCCACCTGTAGTCTTCTACACCCCCAAAGAGCTTGGCGGTCTCGGCATGCTGTCGATGGGCCATGTTCTGATTCCACAGTCAGACCTCAGGTAAGTTGTCACACAGATTTGACTCCATATTGTCAGTACATTATCTTTCAAACTGGTCTAAAATGTATATCCCTCTTCACCAGGTGGTCCAAACAGACAGATGTGGGCATTACCCACTTCAGGTCTGGAATGAGTCATGAAGAAGACCAGCTGATTCCTAACCTGTATCGTTACATTCAGCCGTGGGAGAGTGAGTTCATAGACTCCCAGAGGGTCTGGGCTGAGTATGCCCTTAAGAGACAAGAGGCCATTGCACAGAACAGGTGGGGCCTTAAAATATATATATATACCATTGTTGGTGTTTGTTTTAGACAAAACAACACTGATCATGCATGAGATCTGCTGCCCTAACCTTGAGTAGCCTTTTCTTCGAAAACAAGACAAGACCAAAAGCAATGTATTCTGTTGTCAGGCGACTGACTCTGGAGGACTTGGAGGACTCATGGGACAGAGGAATTCCACGTATCAACACACTTTTCCAGAAGGACAGACATACTCTTGCTTATGATAAAGGCTGGAGGGTCAGGACAGATTTTAAACAGTACCAGGTATGATGGAGAAATGTGTTGCACAATGTTCACCCACAAAGATCTCTTCTCAAGTAGAGAACCCCAACACCTGACACAAGTTTTGACTATACTAGCATTTGCATGTGAAATAATACTGATATGAAACATGACATGAAACCATATATTGTTATGCCTTTAATTAAATTGATTTAATTGTGAAATGCAGGTACTGAAGCAGAATCCATTCTGGTGGACTCACCAGAGGCATGATGGCAAACTGTGGAACTTGAACAATTACCGCACAGACATGATCCAGGCTCTTGGTGGTGTTGAAGGAATCTTGGAACACACACTCTTCAAAGGCACCTACTTCCCCACCTGGGAAGGTCTCTTCTGGTGAGATTATTTGACAGATTTCTAAAAATTTGTTACTTTTCAAGAAAACACGACAAAAGGATTTGTAATTCAATTGCTATTATTTAGTTTCATTGTAAAGGGGTGGAAGTCCCTGATCTAATTTCTACTTTTTCACTGGGGATTTTTTTTTTAAACTTGTGCCATTAGGGAAAAGGCAAGTGGCTTTGAGGAGTCCATGAAGTGGAAAAAGCTGACCAACGCCCAGAGGTCTGGTCTCAATCAAATCCCCAATCGTCGCTTCACACTTTGGTGGTCACCCACCATCAACAGAGCCAATGTGAGACCTTTTAGACTGGAAAAATAAAATTCTGTTTTAGATTTTTTTTGGCCTTTCAGAAAGGCATCAAGCAAATGTAACCATTCTCTTCGTGTCTCCAGGTATATGTTGGTTTCCAAGTGCAGCTGGACTTGACAGGAATCTTCATGCATGGCAAGATCCCCACGTTGAAGATCTCCCTCATTCAGATCTTTAGAGCTCACTTGTGGCAGAAGATCCACGAGAGCATTGTCATGGATCTTTGTCAGGTACCCCTCACCTACTTTTCTCTGGCATGGACTGCTTCCCAACTGCACAACAGGACATGAAACACAAGAGTTCTGTTTAAATAAATATTATGTTTTGTTTGTCAGGTATTTGACCAGGAGCTGGATGCTCTCGAGATCGAGACTGTGCAAAAAGAGACCATCCACCCCAGGAAGTCGTATAAGATGAACTCTTCCTGTGCAGACATCCTCCTCTTTGCGTCATACAAGTGGAATGTCTCTCGACCATCCCTCCTTGCTGACTCAAAGTATGACTTTTAACTGCCATAAAAGTAGTTACTGAATATATTCAAAACTTTATGAAAGCAGTTTTTAGGAATGGGCTAAAAATCTCATCGTGCACCTTCTCCCCCAGGGATGTAATGGACAGTACCACCACACAGAAGTACTGGATTGACATTCAGTTGCGCTGGGGTGACTATGACTCCCATGACATTGAGCGCTACGCCAGGGCAAAGTTCTTAGACTACACCACCGACAACATGAGTATCTACCCATCCCCCACAGGGGTGCTCATTGCCATTGACCTGGCTTACAACCTCCACAGGTATAAATTGCCAAAAGAATGTGAATTAGTTAAGTCAAAATGTATAGGTTTTCTAGCAGGTTGAAATGCTTATACGGTAAATTTTGTAATCTTGTTGTATGTTTTGCGTTAACCTATCAGATTTTGACATGTGCCTCCTAACTTGTTTTCCATTAACATGACAAGCCCTCACACGAACATGAGAATGTACAGTAACTCATCTCCTCCCACAGTGCATATGGGAACTGGTTCCCTGGAAGCAAGCCTCTAATCCAGCAGGCCATGGCAAAGATCATGAAGGCCAACCCTGCTCTCTATGTGCTGAGGGAGCGAATCCGCAAAGGCCTGCAGTTGTACTCTTCAGAGCCTACTGAGCCATACCTGTCGTCTCAGAACTATGGTGAACTCTTCTCCAACCAGATCATCTGGTTTGTGGATGACACAAATGTGTACAGAGTCACCATCCACAAGGTGAGGAATTTCCACTTATTTGGTTCAGATGGCTCTTAAGTAAATGTTGGTAACCACAATTGCTTGAATTTAGTCATGTTTTGTTTTTTTCACCTGTTTCATTAGACCTTTGAGGGTAACTTAACCACGAAGCCCATCAATGGAGCCATTTTCATCTTCAACCCCAGGACTGGTCAGCTCTTCCTGAAGATCATTCACACATCTGTTTGGGCTGGACAGAAACGTCTGGGACAAGTATGACTGCTCAGTTCTAAACATTTCCATTGTAGATTTGATTATTGTGTAGTTGGATTGCTATTTTTACCAATTTCCAATTCAGTTTTGAACGTGTCTTTACACGGGTCTTCCTTTTTTTTTTTACCTTTGTAGCTGGCAAAATGGAAGACTGCTGAAGAAGTAGCTGCCTTGATCCGTTCTCTCCCAGTGGAAGAGCAGCCAAAACAGATCATTGTAACAAGAAAGGGTATGCTGGACCCACTGGAGGTGAGACTCTTAAGATGAAGAATTACTGCAGTCAGAATGAGCGCTTAACTGTTTTTCAAAGCAATCCATATTGCATTGCATACATATTTGAGTGTTCACAAACACTAATATAATCTTTTTCTCTCTTTAGGTGCACTTGCTTGACTTCCCCAACATTGTGATTAAGGGTTCTGAGTTGCAGCTGCCCTTCCAAGCCTGTTTGAAGGTGGAGAAGTTCGGAGATCTAATCCTGAAGGCAACAGAGCCTCAGATGGTGCTCTTCAACCTCTATGACGACTGGCTGAAGACTATCTCGTCTTACACAGTGAGTGTCATCACAATAATATCTACAATATTGATTTCTTTGTACTGAATCTATTGATTTGTTAAAAGTTGAAGTCTAGTGGTAGATTTAAAAAAAAAAAAAAAAAAAAAACAATGACAAAAAACATCTTTAATGTGTTAAGTAATTGTCTGGCCAACCTGACGTCATTAACTTCAACCCTACTTATTCCCCCATGTAATTAGTGCGTTTGGTCTGCTCTCTTAATAGGCCTTCTCTCGACTCATCCTGATTCTGAGAGCTCTTCATGTCAACAATGACCGAGCCAAGGTAATCCTGAAACCTGATAAGACAACCATCACTGAGCCCCATCACATCTGGCCAACTCTCACTGATGAAGAGTGGATCAAGGTTGAAGTGCAGCTGAAAGATCTCATTCTGGCTGACTATGGCAAAAAGAACAAGTAAGTATTATATCATGACTAAATTTCAGGAGTGAGGTGATACAAGTGTGGTTCAATCAAGAAATTCCCATTGGGGATAAGAAAAGTATTTCTATCTTTGCTGCACTGAGCATGTTTGTCCTCTTTCTCTAGTGTGAACGTGGCATCACTGACCCAGTCAGAAATTCGTGACATCATCCTGGGAATGGAGATCTCAGCACCCTCGCAGCAGAGGCAGCAGATTGCAGAGATCGAGAAGCAGACTAAAGAGCAATCACAGCTCACCGCCACACAGACTCGCACTGTTAACAAACATGGAGATGAGATAATAACCTCTACTACCTCCAACTATGAAACACAGACATTCTCCTCCAAGACAGAATGGAGGGTCAGGTATGCAGAATCATACAAGTACCATTGGGGAATTTTCATGTTTTTTTGTTTCATAACGTTAAAGCAGTCAGAGGATGAAAGTGGTTTATTAGATTATTACTATAACAACACAAGGTCCTCCTGCGTTAGTTCTAATTTCCTCCGAGAAAGTTTTGATAGGGTTGTGTTTCTACTCTCAGGGCCATATCTGCTGCCAACCTCCATCTCCGGACAAACCACATCTATGTGTCATCTGATGACATCAAGGAGACTGGCTATACTTACATTCTGCCCAAAAATGTCCTGAAAAAGTTCATCTGCATTTCAGACCTAAGAGCACAGGTGGGTTTGAGACTCCTGTACTGTACTACACTGGACAGTGTGTAAAGATGATCAGCCAAATTAATACAGTAATGCGTACTCTTGACATCTGTGAAGGATGGAAATTTGTCATGCTTGTGCAAAGTAAATGGGTCTGTAGACATGAAGCATTGTTATTGTTGGTCCAGATTGCAGGCTACTTGTACGGCACCAGCCCACCTGACAACCCCCAGGTGAAGGAGATCCGTTGTATTGTCATGGTTCCACAATGGGGGACACACCAGACAGTCCACCTGCCCAACCAGCTTCCAGGGCATGAATACCTTAAAGTAAGAGACTGTTAATGGGCTTCTTGATGACTGGGTACTTTGGTCTTCCTACATCATAGCAAACCTAATGGAATAAATGATTTTTCTCATTCCTATTAGGAAATGGAGCCTCTTGGCTGGATCCACACACAGCCTAATGAGTCTCCTCAGCTGTCCCCCCAGGATGTCACAACCCATGCCAAAATCATGGCTGATAATCCTTCTTGGGATGGAGAGAAGACCATCATCATCACTTGCAGGTAGATGTCCCAATAAAATGAGTCAGCGTAGTTGAATACAGAACAGCTGGTCACACCAGATAAAGTTCCAGGTTGACATTGGTCCCAAGCCGGTTAAATTTCTGTGATTTAAAATATTTCACATCTATACATGACTGTGATTCGCAGTGTCTACAGAAAGAATGAAGTATTGCTGAATCTGAAATTGCCTGAGTCATGTGATATGTAAATGGGTTAAAAAAAAAATTACATGACCAATATGACATCACAGATTTGCCTTTGGTTTCCTGCATGAATATCTATTACTGATTCTAATCTAGTTAATCTCAAAGATCTGTAAATGAGGTCATGCTTAGCTAAAATTATGTATCACCATCTGTGCTTTAGCTTCATTCTGGAGAATATAGATGCCACAACAGCTTTTTCGCTAAGGAGATCCTCGTAGTTGTATTTTATAATTGTGCTTTATTTCACTTTGTCACCCCCTCTCCAGCTTCACCCCAGGGTCATGCACTCTCACGGCCTACAAACTGACGCCAAGCGGCTACGAGTGGGGTCGACAAAACACAGACAAGGGCAACAACCCCAAAGGCTACCTGCCATCCCACTATGAAAGAGTCCAGATGCTGCTCTCTGACCGGTTCTTGGGCTTCTTCATGGTCCCAGGCCAAGTGTCCTGGAACTACAACTTCATGGGTCAGTAACCTTGTTTTTACCTTTAGGTTCGGAGAACATATAGGCTGTTCAAGATGTTTACATTGCTCATGCGCTCGGTTAGATTGTCAAAATAAGTCTTCCTTTACCATTTACATAAGTGCTTTTTTTTTTGTCATAGGTGTGCGCCATGACCCCAACATGAAGTATGACCTGCAGCTGGCAAACCCCAAGGAGTTCTACCATGAAGTCCATCGGCCCTCACACTTCCTAAACTTTGCCTCCCTTCAGGAGGGTGAGATCTATAATGCTGACCGTGAGGACATGTTTGGCTGAGTGAGACTTGACATGTTTAACAGATGTCTGCTAGAATCATGTGGAGCCAGTCTAGTAATATTTCTTCTGATGACATGTAACAGTTTGGACATTTTTACAGAGAGGCGATAAGACCTTATTTTAAGGAGTTTCCATCTCCTTTTTTTTTTTTTTTTTTTTTTAAACAAAATGTTTTGTGTTTCACACTGTCTACCCTTGCTAGAATCTCCAGTTTCTTTATGTGCATGCTGTCTTTAATTCTCTTACATCAGATGTGCATATGTGTGTAGTACTCAATACTTTGTTGTAATATTTGGTTATTTTAATGCAAAGGGTGAAACTTTCCCTTCCCCCTTGGCTCTTTTGAGAAATAAAACTGAAAGTCGTATTTCCATGCCAGCAAAGCCCTTGCTATTCTGAAGTGTCTGCCGCGTTGCATTGTAGCCTGGGTTTAAATAAAGATCAGTTTTTGTAAATATTTGTATTGTGGTGTTTGTAAGAAATGGACCCAGAAGAAACAACAATGCTTGTGGAGGTTTTAAGAGGAACGTCAAGCTCTCCTATATCTCAAGGCCAGAGGTCAACACCATCTAAGGGGAAGCACATGGTTAGGTTTCAGGAACATGTTCAAGCTCACTTGCTGAAACTCGAAATAACCATCACAGTGTGTCATGACAACCACTTCGGGCTAATTGTGTTAGTAATGGCGTGTTCTGGCTATAATTACTGTTGCTCGCAGGGGGAAACAAGTTTTCACGCTCTGCTGCTTTCACCAGTGTATTCGACCTGGCAGGCGCGCCAGTACCGCATTGGTCATTGAAGTAGGAGGATCCCGCAGCGGCGAGCCAGCCTGTCAGTGCGGTGCGTTGCCTGCAGAGCACTCGCTGTTCTACAGCAACAACGGGCCAGCGACGCAACGATTTGCTTTCGAGATGTTATGAGAGGAGCAAGTCAAGTTCGGACTCGTCCGCCAACAGAATTAGTCCAGCCCTCCAATTTTTGATTGTTCTTTCCACAGTCATGTTAAGCGCCGTCTGGCGCTGACGACCCCGCTATCGCTTTCGATATCGTCGGGTAAAAGGAGCATGTGAAGCGACCTGCAGCGTAAAACATGGAGGAACCAACGTCGAACCCGGACGTCAGAACCACTGACGGCTGCTTCGAACGAACGTCCGCGTCCCTGACCGTGGACGACGTGTACGCCGTAGCCAAAGTGATCGGCGCCGAAGTGGAGAAGCTCATCGACGGCTACGGCAAGGAGAGCGTCGTGGGTCTGGTGCCGAGAATAGTGAAGGTGCTGGAGCTTCTGGAGAGCTTCGCGTCGA
Source organism: Fistularia commersonii (assembly GCF_037954325.1). Lineage (NCBI taxonomy): Eukaryota > Metazoa > Chordata > Actinopteri > Syngnathiformes > Fistulariidae > Fistularia > Fistularia commersonii. The sequence goes on from NC_141286.1 coordinate 6,527,806, forward strand.
GGAACCATGTTCTCAAACTGAGAGAAGAGGAGCTGCTGAAGACCTTCGAGACCCTCCAGCTGCAGCAGCAGAAGAAACGCGCAGGGAAAGAAGGCGATGAGGGCAGCCACACGCGTGAAATACGGGTGTGTGTGACACCAGAGCTTCAACACAACTTTTGTTTTGTTTATCAACGTGTTGCCATTATTGAACTTCACGACTGAGCATACGCACTCCTAATACGACCGACCGTTCGGAACGGATATCTAACCTCGTCAAGAGTCGTTCAAACGCGGTGGCTGTCAAGCAGAACTTATCCGAAATTCCAGCCACGCTTGCCCCGTGTCGTCAGGGCAATAACATTTAATCTTTTATATGCCAAAAAACGCTTTAAACTTGTCGACACAGTGGATATTTATACCAACTCAAATTAACTCTTAAATTTAAACGTTTGTGGTTTTACGTATATTGTTAGCCACGCAATAAACAGCTAGCTAAAAATTCATGCTAAGCTTTGTTCCGAGACAAACGTTAGCGCGCTTAATATAAGGTATTATATTAAAGTCCCTTTTTAAATGTAACACTACTCAAATACCGCCTTTAAAAATATGTTTACACAAATTCTATCTCCAAAACAGTTATCTGAAGGAAGAACTCTAGAGCAGACCTGTGAATCGTTTGTCCAAATGAGTAAGAAGAACACACTTATGGTGCTTATTTTATAAATTAATTAATCGTGGACAGGAACAGTAGTAATTTAATTTGCAACAACTGCGTGTTTTTTCTCTTTATTTAGTACAACTTAGCGAAAGAAATACTTAATTAAGTTCCCCGTTAACTACTACTATTGAGAGTGAAGTGAGTACATTCTCTGCCTTCAAGGCTAATTATTGTGTCTTGTCATGTGAGTGTATTACTATTGTCCTAAATTAATCCAATACACGACATAAACACTTAATTTCTAATCTTCATATCACATTTTCCTTATGTGAAGTGGGAAGTCTTCTTTTAAATCACTGATAATGTTGCATGTTAAATTTTATGGATAACCATGTTATAAAGTGTGAAATTCACAGTTTGAAATAGTATCCATGACATTTATTCACATGGACAGTACAAAGTTGCTTTTGACAAGAGCGGGGACTCGAGTAAGAGGAGTTGACCTCTGTAGTAAGGCCCTGTTATTGTAGTAGACATGTTATTAACACTATGAAGTATTTTGGTTTCAAGATTGCACAACACCCATCATGCAAAAGGGTTTTTTAAGCATCAAACCAAAGATCTGATTAAGTTTCAAATGTGCGAGTCATTTGCTCAAAAACATCAAGAAAAAGAGCGGCGCAATCTGTACCTCTCAATCCTTTAAGTTCATTTTGCATGTCTGTGCATGTGTCATGCTTTTTGCTTTAATCTATAGTCTATGAGAGCTGAGTTTCCCTCTGTCTGTTTTCTCTCCCTTACCTACAGATCTGGTTTGACAGCTTTGCTCTTCATATGTCTCCTAGGAGCTGCAGCAGAAGGAGCAGCAGTGGAGGATGAAATGTGAAGTGTTGCAGGCCCAGGTCCAGCAGCTCCACGACGATCGGGAGCAGCTGCATAGCCAGCTCAAAGGCAATCATGCACAAGAAGGTATGGCCAAGCATGTCTGTTGAAAGAGTATATCATATTACAGTATTGTTCTGGAATTGCAAAATCATCATATGAAACAGGTTCAAAATTTGTTGTGGAACTACATATTGTTTACAAACCTCAAGTGGAGAGGTTACAACACAATCCCTTCCCAAAGGCTGAGGGATTTTCCTGTTGAGTGGACCATCCCAACGAAGGACTCCTGAGCCTGATTGCAGTAATGACATCTTTTGAGTTTTATGAAATTAAAACTGATCATAAAAACTGCTGAAATAGTGGATTTCAGATACAAACACTCAGACACAAAAAGTCAGTTAACAGATAAATATGTGAGCTTAAGTGACTAGAGAGGCCATCACTGCATCTGTCCCTGATAAAAATTCTTCACTGGTCAGACAGCAGGTTCATGTCACGTATAGTGTGACACCAACAGCGGCATACAGGCTGACATATCTGACGTGTAACTTTGTAAATGAAGTTCAAAATATGCCATAAAGTAAGAACTACAAAACAACAATCTGAATCAGACAACCTCTCCCATTTGAACATTGCCCATTGTAAAGACTCTGTTAAGTGAGAGGCTAGTTATGTCAAGGCATATCACCTCATTTGTATCTACAGGTTTGTGTGTATTTTTATTGTTATTTAATAGTTTTTTTTTTATATATCATTTCATTTCAAGTTCTTCAGCTCATCTGGTCCACCCAGATGCTCTCAGGCAGTCCTGTGAGCAGGATTTGTGAGAAAACAAAAACTTTGAGGTCAATCTTAGTTCAAACTTAACAATGTGATATGAAAACTAGATATCTTTCAGAGCTCAAAACTGAGGATAGACTTTATGCAATGTGTGTGTGTGTGTGTGTGTGTGTGTGTGTGTGTGTATGTTTTACTTTAGGAAGATATTGGTGTTTGAATCATACAGATATGGAAAACACCTTTTTCTGGTATGATTTTTGTGGTTGTGTTGTGCTTGTTATTTATGTGTTGGGGGATGTTATACCATGTGGTTTAAAGAGGTCCAATAGGTCATGCAGTGTTTTGACTTGAATCATGTGGATAGTTAAAGTAGCATATCTAGTTGCCAAGAGATGACTGAGATAAAGCTTTCAGAAGTCAGCAAGATGAAGAATTAAATGAAAAAAAAAAATTTAATATGGATGCCATCTGTTCCATACACCACACAGTGTGTAAATAAGCAAGTAGGGCACATGATGCACATGTGCCATCAACCACATCAATACAGAGATGATATCTGACCACCACTTCCTCTCATAGCAAGGCAGAAGGGTGATGTTGAAATATCTGTTTTTCTTGATGGAAGTTAGTAGAGCCTTTCTACTCTAATAGCTTTGTGATTTTTACAGCAAGAAGTCACTTGATTTTTTTGACACAAGGTCACGTGTTTCATTCAGCAAGAGGTCATGTGATGCATTTGACATGATCCCAATGTATCAGGCTCATAGTCCTATGATTCCTCTGGCCTGTATGAGTGTTTTTTAATTAACACCCTAATTGAATTTAAACTGAAATTTAACAATCAATTTAACAAATTTAACAAGCAAGTACCAATTATGAAAATGCACTTTATGCTGGAGTTTACCTTGGTTTGTAGTAGTTGTGCTCTCAACAGTAAATCTAATAACGAGTAAAAAAAACATAAACAGCACTGTATGCATGTCTATGGACTCATATTGTCTTCATATATTTAACTTTGGTTGACTGTGTAATGGCAGGTATTATAAAGGGTTATTTTATACCCTAAATCTCACTTGCTATATCGATGCCACATAAACTTGGAATTGGTTTGGTTTTATTAGTATGAGATTCCCTCCAGCCTGACTACAATACAGGTAATGTTAAGTTATTTGTGGATGTTTACAAGGGGGGGGGGGGTGGATTCACTGTGCAAATAAAAATGTTCTATTCCAGTTATGGATTATTTATTTTAGATATGAGCTTCACATTTTACACCTCAATGTCTTCAGTTTACTCTGGAACTATTCTCTGCTGAAAAAAAATCTAAAGGCCGTGTGAAATATAAGCCTTTTGCTGACTGTTGCTTTATTTTTATTTTTTTAATGCTGTGTGCAGATTTCTGTTTTCCCCTCGCATGTGGCCTGAGTTGAGGACATTCACTGTCCAACCCAAACTATCTAAGATAATTGTGAGTGACCTGTGATTTTCAGTGACAACTGAATATTTTTTTGCGCCACTTTTTCGAGTGCACTATTCTTTCTAAGAGAAATGTTGCGCTGTTGACTAAACATGTACTTGACAGCATATTTTATCTTTGACATTAATACTTTTAATAAAATAGTGTATTTAATATTTCATTGTTGAAATTGTTGCGATTATGCACTTCTTAAAATCCATTTTGTTTCGAGAAAGTGCAACATTAAAATTCACCTTCATGTATTTCATAATATACTAACTGTTATAAAACAGTTCAGATAGACAAGCTTTTTACAGTAGGACACCCTCAAACAATGGTATAATCTCTGCATGTCATATTTTATCTATGTTACAGTTAAGTTGTGTCTGACTTTTTAACAGCGCTGTTGATAATTCCAGAAATTTGTGTTCTTCTTTTTTTCTTTCTTTTCTTTATTTCTTTCTTTCTTTCTTTTATTTTTCGGGGTGTGATACCAGATGGAAATTGGGCTTAGGTCTTAGAAGCACATGCTTCTTTTACCCCAGTGTTTCACCTTTACAAAAACGTTATTGTTAAAAATACTTTTTCCAGTGATCAGTCCTCCAAGAAAATCCAATAGTGTGTGTGTGTGGTGTGTGTGTGTGTGTGTGTGTGTGTGTGTGTGTGTGTGTGTGTGTGTGTGTGTGTGTGTGTGTGTGCGTGCGTGCGTGCGTGCGTGCGTGCGTGCGTGCGTGTGTGTGTGCGTGCTTGCGTGTGTGTGTGTGTACAGACCGTGTCCAGCGACAGGAGCGAGAGGTGATGCTGAAGCTGAAGGAGGTGGTTGACAAGCAAAGAGATGAGCTGAGGGCCAAAGTGCAAGAGATAAGCACCGTTTCCAAAGAGGTGGAGGCGGTAAGGACACATAAAACCACACATGTACTGTACACAGTGCATGATGCACAAATACATTAAGTCACTTCCCACAAGACATACATACATGTGTATCCACAGTTTGGTCCCACCAAGGGATTCACCTTTCTTTGTCATGTTGATTTTCCTGTCAGTTAATATTTTCATTTTTTTTACTATACATACTTTAATGAGTAGTCGTATAGTGCTGTAATAGCTCAAAGTGAGCTCTGTAGAGGACAGGAAGTGTTTTCACTATCAGGGAATAGCAGCAGCTTATTATGGTCACTTAGTGACCAACAAGTCTGGCTTATTTGTGTGTGTGTGTGTGTGTGTGTGTGTGTTAGTGTGTTAGGGCATTTGTACCACATGATTTGAATAGCAGGCATAACTGGGTGTGGGCTTGTTAATGCTTTATTTTTTGACCTGATTCAGCAGACCTTTCTAATGGCAAAGAGTAAAACAACAACAACAACAAAAACGCATAATCACCGAGATTAATGCTAAGATGGACACCTAAAAACATTTGTGGCTAAAATAAATGTCATGTTTGCCCTGACTTTGATTGAAATCATTTACACTGTGCCTTTTCCATTAGAATACTGGTCAGAAACTTGGTAATTGAAGGAATTCCCCTATTTTCATCCACAGCCATTAGTAATTACACATAGTAAATTTTGTTTTGGCCTGACTCATGGCTTTTTAAAGTCACTTTCTAATGTGCGTGTGTGTGTGTGTGTGTGTGTGTGTGTGTGTGTGTGTGTGTGTGTGTGTGTGTAGCTCCAGGAGCAGCTGGAACGCTTCATGAAAATGAATGCGGAGCTGCGACACAAGCAGAACGTGCTGCAGGCCCAGTTGAAGAGCACAGTGGAGAGAAAGGCCGACATGGAGGCCGACCTGAAGGAGAAACACAAAGAGATAGAAAACCTTCGGACACAGCTGGACAGAACTAACAGCAATAGCCCCGTACGACTGTTTCTTATTGATTAATCCTCCTCTTGTATGTGTATTTGATAGAACCTACACCATCATTTGTTTTGGGTTGTTTTTAACTTTGAGAGTGAATTTAACTGGACTATCAAAAGTCAATGGTCACTAAATTTACCCTTACTTGAATGTAAACTGGTTAAGGGACTTCTCAGGTTTACTTGCAGACATGTTTCCTTGTATGCAAATGCAGTTGCACCATTGATAGTTACATGATATTTCAAGTACATCCACAGTTTGAATTGACTGGGCGTCCATCTGTTCTATCACTAGTCTTGTCCAAGTGAAATTCCTGGTGAAACTGAGAATACCTCAACTGATCAGAGGGATACTGATCAGCCATGTTTTACGAAGAAGGAGGTACGTGACATCATTTTTGAGAGGAATGAGCTCAAAACCAACCTGTTCCTGGTGCAGGAAGAACTCAGCTACTATCAAAGGTGGGTATGATATGTCTTCGTACATTTTTAATCTTAGTTGTTCTTCTGAGGATGCACATTTTTTAGATAAATTGAAAAAGGAATGAATAACCCAATATTATTCATAGTTTCTGATGTGAAGGTTAGAAATGAAGCTAGGAAATAAGGAATGTATACACAATACATTGTGTTTTGCACTAAACTGATAGTTGAGGCTGTTTTAAAGTCTAGGGAAATGTTTGCAAAAAACCTGCATATGTAATCAGAATATTAAAAATAAAGTAAGATGATCATCAACATTAATCCATGAAGCCTTTCTTCTCAAAGTTTTTGGACCCTATTGGAAACATGTTAAAATTTCCCCCCGTTTTGTGTTTATTAACCTTTGGTAGATTTCCCAAATAAACTGATGCACATATTGGACATTATAGCCATCAGAACAGAGCTATCTTGTTGTAATTAATTGATGCTATGTGCCTGTACAGCATATCCCAATTTTATGTTACTATCGTACCATCTATTTTTACAGTATATTCATGAACTCCCTGTCACAACTTTCCTGCAAATGCAGCCATATATTGTAGCCTACTTATATGTCTAGATTCCATAGTGATGAGATGCCACAGAGCCATTACAAAAGCCCCGCATGCTCATATTACATTGTTTGAAACCTGTACAGGGGCAAGCAAAGCACAGTCTGTTTTGAGGTTCTTCATGCTTCAGAGGGTGGGAGCTCATACTCTGCATGAAAAGTATGAGAAGGGTCAGAACAGCCTGAGAACATACTGCCTCTATATTTATTCATCTTGACTTGACCGCAAAGGCCTTAAGGCATAAATTTGCCTCAAGTTACGGATTCCCTTAGTCTTATATTAAAATAAAGAAAAATACCTAATTCTTGTGAGATATTTTTCAGGAACATTTTATATGTCACATGATTGTGTTATAGTGAACATACAGTTAGGCCCAGAAATATTTGGACAGTGACACAATCTTCATGATTTGGGCTCTGCATGCCACAACATTGGAATTAAAAAGAAACAACAACAGAATTGAAGTGCAGACTTTCAGGTTTAATTCTAGGGGTTGACCAAAAGTACATGATTAAACATGTAGGAAATGTAGCTATTTTTATACAAACACTCCTCATTTCAGGGTCTGAAAAGTAAAATGTTACTTTTCAATATTTTGTTGAGAATACTTTGTAGGCAATGACTGCCTGAAGTCTGGAACCCATGGAGATCACCAAACGCTGGGTTTATTCCTTTGTGATGCTTTGCCAGGCCTTTACTGCACCTATCTTCAGTTGCTTGTTTTCGGGTCTCTCAGCCTTGATTTTGTCTTGAGCAAGTGAAATGCATGCTCGATTGGGTTGAGATCTGGTGATTGATTCGGCCATTGCAGAATATTCCACGTCTTTGCTTTAAAAAACTCCTGGGTTGCTTTTGCATTGTGTTTTGGATCATTGTCCATCTGTTCCGTGAAGCGCCGTCCAATGACCTTTGCTGCATTCGGCTGAATCTGAGCCTATACATATCCGACTGCTTCTGTCTTTTGTCACATCATCAGTAAACACAAGTGACCCAGTGCCATTGGAAGCCATGCATGCCCGTGCCATCACACCGCCTCCACCATGTTTTACAGAGGATGTGGTATGCTTTGGATCATGAGCTCTTTCGATTATTCTCCAGACTTTCTTCTTCCCATCATTCTGGTACAGGTTGATATCATTCTCATCTGTCCAATGAATGCTGTTCCAGAACTTGGCTGGCCTCTCCAGGTGTTTTTGGCAAAGTCGATTCAGGACTTTCTATTTTTGAGGCTCATTCATGGTTTGCACTTTGTGATGAATCGTTTTTATTCACTCTCATGAAGTCTTCTCTTTATGGTAGACTTAGATAGTGATATACGTACTTCCTGAAGAGTGTTCTTCACTTGAGTGGATTTTGTGAAGGGTTTCTTCTTCACCATGGAAAGGATTCTGTGATCATCCACGGACATCCAGGCTTTTTTGAGTTCCCAAGCCTACCAGCGCACTCTTATTTCTCAGAATGTACCAAACTGTTGATTTGGCCACTCCTAACATTTCTGCTATCTCTCTGATGGATTTCTTCTTTTTCAGCCCCAGGATGGTCTGTTTCATCTCCATTGAGAGCTCCTTTGAGTGCATGTTGTGTGTTCACAGCAACAGCGTCCAAATGCAAACAATATACCTGGAATCAACTCCCGACCTTTTAACTGTTTAATTGATGTCAGGTTACTGAGGAAAGAGCCCATGCAACCTTGTTATTTTTTTGCAGCCTTCTGAGTCAATTGTCTAATTACTTTTGGTCCCTTGAAAAAGAGGCAGCTACATATTAAAAAGCTGTAATTCCTAAACCCTTGCTCCAATTTGGATGTGAATGCTTTCAAATTACCGCTGAGTCCGCACTTCAAGCCCATATTGATTATATAATTGTATCCTGAATATGTTATGTTATGGCCCAACTGTAACTGGAGCAGTCTGTGTGCACAAAATGAGGCTGATGTTGTGGCACTGGCAATATATCCAGCAGGAGATGTTCAGATTAATAGCTTGCATTGTTTCATCAGGGAGATCCTGAATGAGGAGCGTTGTCCTGGCTTCCTCTTAGAAGCTGTGCGATCTGCCATCACTGAAAGGAGAAAGCTGATCAAGGCCAAGATGCTTGGAATTCCTGTAAACGACTGCAGCAGGTCCCTCTCGCACATTCATTACGTCCAAAAATAAAATAATGTTAAATGGGAAGCTGCCCAAATACAAACAGTTTTTTCACATTTGAACGGCTGCTGTTTTCTCTTCAGTGATGAGGAAGACAAGGGTACTCTAACACAAGTTGATGGCTCTGTAGATGACGCAGATAAACCATCCGAATCCCGCATTCGCAGTCTGTGAGTACAACTTTCACCTTCATGACAATAATGTTCAGACTTCATTATGCCTGATCAGCATGCAGCAATGAAGATGTCCTCTATTTGCTATGAATAAACAGGAAATAATGAGAAAGAATGTCAATGTTCATTTGATGCCAGTTTTTGTAGCCAGACAGATCAAACAAACTTTCTCTTTACAGAATAAAGGGAGTAACAGGGCACTGGGGAAGAGGGGAGGGCTGTGATTGTTGTGCTGAGAAAATAAATGTTCTGAAAAGATCCAAACAAATAATTTCATTAGCCAGCAGCTTCTTTGATTCTTTAAACCTCTTTCTTTTGTTATTATTTGGATGTGGAAAGTATAACAATCCAAAATACAAAAAAATTATTTTATGTCTCAGCTAAGAGTAATTTATGATTCATGATAGTGACTCAATCCTTACAAGACAAAGACACAGCAATACACTAGCAACATTATAGTGTCCTGACAATCTCCTCAAGTGAAGTGCCTTTTCCTTCTGACAATTACTGTGCGACATTGCAGTGTTTACGGTGGTAAATGATAAACAATTTGGCCGGGGATTGATAGCCTAATCAAAAGATCCTGCCTTGATATTTTTGAGTTTTTATTAAGTAACTCTTAAGTACTGTTATTTCCGGACTATTGAGCCACACCGGCTAGCTGATCGTTATCTTTGTCTTCCTCCGGCGCACTAAAACCATTAAAGTCGTCTTCTTCAGCGTCGGAATTGAGCAGCCTCCGAATTTCTTTGGTCCGATGTGACGAGGGTAAATGTTTATGTGGCATGAAGCTTGATACCCCAAAGAATCCATAAATTAGCCGCTTCATTGTTTAAGCCGCAGTGTTCAAAGCGCGTGGGAAAAAAGTAGCAGCTTATAGTCTGGAATTTACAGAACTCAAACTACCCCAGAAATTGAGTGGAATTCTAAATAATTTATCACGAAAACTATGGTCAGAAACTGTTAAACTGCTTTCGTTCAAACCCTAAATATCCAGAAAGACAAAAGCTCAAACAGACCTACATCACCAAAGTCATTTGAAAATCAAGGCCTTGCATAATCTCTAGTCACTCTGCTGACATGGCCCCAGGTTGATCCTGGGTTATATATAGCAGTAATCCCTCACAGCAGAACTCATCTCAAGCCTGTCGTCTCAACTCTGTCTGCTGCAGCTTTGGCTTCCTGACCCGGTCGGGAAGCGGTCGAAGCCCCACCCCCATGAGCAGCTCGACATCCACCTGGGAGATCATCGGAGATGCAGAGGCCGATGGTGGTACGGCGTTGCAACGGTCCTCCTGAATTTGGACTGGATATGAGAAATCTTGCTTTGAGATGCAGCAGATACGTCTGCTCATCCGAGACCAAACTTGTCCCCATTTAATCACAGCCACTGGAAACAGAACATCAGTTCTGACTCAGAAAAAAAAACACCTAACTTTTCCTGTGTGACTCTGCACATCTTCACATTAATGGGGGCTTTAAGTAGGTTTGGGGAAACAGAAAGTGTGCTTATTGTTTGTATATTTCTTTCTTAGTTCCTCTCATTTCCCCCTTTGCTGAACTTGCATTCTTAGTCCCTGCTTTTTTTTATAGGAAATTTGAATATAAACTCCTGCAGTAAACTACATTGCAGTATTATGATGAATACCTCATGTAAAAAAAGATTAATAATTCATCAATAATTTCATACCAGCTATATAGCTTTTATAATGTTTTTTAGACACCAAAGAATTTGCTTAAACATAAATATTTTTGAAATAAATTTCTAAACATTTCACCAAGCAGAAACAGGTTCAACCATGCTTTTGTTCCACAAGAGGGCTCTGTATCTCTATGTAACCAACAATAAGCCTCAACCCATAAACCTCTGTCAGGGACTTTGAAGCCATGTGGTTGCTTTTATTTTATGATTGAAGCAATCTCATGCCTGAGGAAACGCAAACCATCAGTCCAAATATTACAAATATTTTATGTCAAATTAAGCCCCAAGCAGCTTAACCCCCTACTTTTCTGTCTAATATTCACTATATGGCCAAAAGTATTTGCTCATCTGCCTTGACTCGCATATTAACTTAGGTGGCATTCCATTCCCAATCCATAGGGTTCAATATGACATTGGTACACCCTTTGGAGCTATAACCGCTCATGTTGGAAAAGGAAGGGGCTAGCTCTAAACTTAATTGATATGGTCTGCGCACTGTTCTTGAGCTAATCTGAGCTCACTGTTCTTGAGCTAATCTGAAGACCAGATGAAGTTTGGAGGTCTGTAGCAATTGACTCTGCACAAAGATGGTGACCTCTTCGCACTATGGTCCTCAGCATCCACTGACCGTCAGTTTACGTGACCTACCACTTCGTGGCTGAGTTCCTGTCCAAACACTTCCATCTTCTTATTGTACAGGTGCAAGTTGACTGTGGAATATTTAGGAGCAGGGAAATTTCAACACTGGATTTGTTGCACAGGTTTCATTCTATCACAGTTCCACACAGAAATTCACTCAGCCCCTGAGAGCAACCCATTCTATCACAAACGCTTGTAAAAAGCAGTCTGCATGCCTCGGTGCTTCATTTTATACACCTGTGGCCATGGAAGTGATTGGAAACACCTGATTCTGCTAATTTGGTGGGTGAGCGTATACTTTTTTGGCCTTATAGAGTATATTGCTACAGTCATCTGTCCTGTCCCTGAGAGACACCACATTGTTTTGCTGCTGTGTGATTGATGGTAATGCTACATACCTCTGGTTTTGTGTGCATGTGTGTGTGTATATATGTGTCTGTATGCATTTAGGGACATTTTTTTTAGCAGTTGTTTTAATTTATAAGAAAACGATTTTCTGTATTTTGAAATGCAAAATGGTGTTTCTTCATCCCCACCTCAGTGAACTGACAAATTGACACATTTAAAAAAGTTGATTAATAATGGCATTACTAATACATATTTTATAATATTTTAACTTAACCAGTGCCAGTAACTATCTAGTAAACATGTCAATATAATAATTGACAGCTTTTTTCCTGTACCTTTACCTCTGCACTTGACTATACTTGTATATCCAGTGTAATTGATTGCCAAAAACTGATTAGTGTAATACATGATGAATTATTTTCATATTTTACCATAAGATTTTTATAGCAGCAATGTATTTGTACTGAATATCTGATGCTCTGTCAGCTCTGATACATTCTAAGCCATGCATTCTAAAAAATTAATTTCCGAGCCCAGCCTTGAAGACAAAATAGAGAAAATCCTTCTCACTGTAAGAGCCCTCAATCTAAATTGTGCTTTCAAACAACACTTTGCTAGCATTCTTGAAAACATAATTCTCACTGAAAAGAGTAAAGGATGCTATTTATTGCGGATGACAATTGTGATAAATACATGATGGTAATGAAACATTTTTTTGAAATACTGAGAATCATTTGAAACCATTATTTAAGATGATCTACTTGTGTGTTTCTGTCTGGTCTGGAGTTAAATGTAGTTTTATGCTGCTGATATTGCATCTGTTGACCTGATCCTCTTTTGGCAATCTCTGGACTAATTTTCTTGACTAATAAAGAGGATGTTTCCATCCTTGCTTGGACGATGATCAACTAAGGATTCTGGGAAATTGGGGTGAGGAATGTGTTCATATGTGAATATAGAACATGTGCAACGCCCCTCCTGTGTGTATGGTGGGCTTTGTGTGTTAGTGTTAAACCATCTTTAAAAAGCCCTGTGTCTGGCTGAATAGAAGGAAGTGGCTCTGACTTCCCCAGGAAATGATCAAAAGGAAACCCTGTGCCTTTGACCTCTCTTGCTTTACTGGAGCCACAAGTACAGTGATATGAAGAAGTTGGTTAGGCTGGAGAGAAAGAGACAGTGGCTCTCACTTTTCCCCTTGGGCCAAAAGCAGTAAGTTTGAAGGAAATAAGAAAAACGGTTGCCTGAAAGGTGTTCGGAGAAGATGAAGCTTCTCCTCGGAGGTCTCTGTGTGTTTCTACGCTGTTTGCTGACCTCTTCACAGCCCCTGGACCCAGATGGGAGAAACGTCTGTCACAATGTCAGGTAAATTGTTCTTCACTTCCCTTTGCGTTAAACCATGGGAATTTACGTTTTGTCATTCACCTTTAAACTTAAACGAAATGACACAGAATAAAATACTAATAAAGCTACTAAAAAAATATAGAAATACAATCAACCTGTCAGTCAAAAAATTAAACTCCAACAGTTAATATCAGCCAAAAATTAACAATATATATTATATATGAAAAAGTGAAATAGATTGAGAAGGTCCTAATGGGGAATCACTTCTTTAATAGAAGTGTATCTGATGCATAACATCACTAAGTAAATATCTCGGCATTCTTGCAGAGCAAGCAAGGGGTTGTCTTAAATTTGCAATATTGAAAATAAAAAAAAAGAAAAATATTGATCCACCTGGCACATCTTTGGTGAGAGCAGGAACTATCCTGTTGCCAAACCAAAGTCAGAACTGTAAGAGCTAAAGTAGTGAACTGACAGACCAATGCTTCTGTCTGAGCAGTATCCAAGATAATTTCTTGTGTTTGCAGTTAAATTTCCTGCTTAGATTAAGTTTGCTTGCTAAGTTTCCATTTCATCAAGCTGAATGGTTTTTACCTCCAGAGATCCCTCCACCTTGGTGTGTTGCACTGGTTGGCGTCAAGATGGGAAAGAGTGCACTATAGGTGAATTTATTCAAATAAACAGCAACTTTTTTCCTTGAATTGTATGTTTTTCTTGGCTCCTAATTTACTCCTCACATGCATACACGTCTGTGTGTGTGTGTCTGTCTCTCTAGCTGTGTGTGAGGGTAACCAAGCCTGTACAAAGGAGGAATTATGTGTGTATCCTGGAGTGTGTCGCTGCCCACCAGGCTACTTCGGAGCTCACTGTAAAACACGTGAGTCATCATAAACGACACGCCTGTGAACAAAACACACAAGTTAACCCAGGTTTGTCTTTTATCAGAGAAAATCTGGAATAAGTTAAAGTAAATATGCATTTAAGTGATATAGAATCATCTCCTATCAAGTTGCCAGTTGAGCTATTCAAGTCCTTATATTTCCCTGCAGTTTTTTGAATATCCATTACTGCTTTGTTTATCTCTTTGTATAGATTTTTCCAGTAACCAAACAATCACATTATTTGGAAATAACAATCTCCATATCTTGCAGTTTTTCCTCATAGCAATACTGATTTTGTCTTCATGAAGAAAATATGAGAGATTTTCCTCAAGTGTAATAGTTTTTGGAGTTGCACCAGTGTCAAACGTATCAAAATACTATCAAAATGCCCAGTTTAACATATTTATGTTATTTAATTTTGATAATACCTTGAATGTACTCTGTAACTGCGTAATTATCACAGCCGTGGTATCAATTATTAGCAACAACAGTAACTGGGAAGACTAAAGTCCAAAGAGTATTCTTTTCTCAGGTGTAGATCTTAAAGAAAGTCTAGCCTGGTGATCCGCCTGTCCCATGAGCCATGTGGAAAATCTGTGATTATGTTAATTTTAATATTCTATAAAGCAATGCTGTAAAATGTATGAATGTAAGGAAAACAGAATTTACTCACCTGGGTCCTTTAAAAGTTTTAAATTAGTGACTCACGGCAAAGTTTATGGTCAAAATTTTTGAGCACACTGGTGTTGTGGTTATTAAATGTCAGAATTAATGTTTGGTTCGGAGAACTCTTCCCACTCTTTGTCATTTTAAATCATGTCTTGGCTCTTTGAATTCCTTAAAAAATGGGCTATTCACAATTGTTTCATTTTGTCATGTCATCTGTTCTTCTGCAATGATTCCAGGCTGTCCTCCTGAGTTCTGGGGCGCAGATTGTCGTCAGGTGTGCCTCTGTCACCCACACGGGCAGTGTCACCTGGTCACGGGCGAGTGTGTCTGCAACAACAACCGCTGGGGACCACAGTGCCAGCACGCCTGCAAGTGCACGCGGCACGGCCATTGTCATCCTGTCTACGGGAATTGCACCTGCGACGAGGGTTGGTGGTCATCAACATGTTCCAAGACTTGCCAGTGTGACCCAGCAGGCTCCGTGAGCCCCGGCTGCGACCAGCTGACGGGCCGTTGCCTATGCCACCGAGGGCACTGGGGCCTCAAATGTCCCGTCAGTTGCAATTGCTATCAGTCGTCGTGCAACCAGCGGACCGGTGTGTGTGAGTGTGAGTTGGGATGGTGGGGGCCCAACTGTGACTGGCGCTGTAACTGTGACCTCACACATGGTAGCTGTGACCCTGCCAATGGACAGTGCCTGTGCAACCCGGGATACCAGGGTGTCTTTTGCAATCAACCATGTGAACCTGGAAAGTACGGAAGCTGGTGCAAAATGAGGTGAGTGAAGGACAACATCCAGGACTGTTTCTTTGTATAATTCTTTCTGACACTCTCTCGATGTGTCCTGTTCCCTAGTTGTGGTAAATGTGAAGGGGGCCATCCCTGTTCTCCCACGGATGGTACCTGTGTCGCCTGCGAGGCCGGCTGGAACGGAACAAATTGTGACCTGGAGTGCCCGTATGGATCTTATGGCGTCGGCTGCAGGGAGAGGTGTCCAAAATGCAGAAACAACGAGTCCTGTGATCCAAAAACTGGAGAATGCCGGCAGTGTGACGCCGGATGGACTGGACCAAGGTGTTTGGTGCATTCATGAAGATGTCTGACACCTACACATCATAATTTTTTATCATACAAGATATAATCAGTAGGCAAGCCGTATAGGGGTCAAGATGCTGAAATATCAGCATCGATCTCAAAATAAATCTTTCGTATCTATAAGCAGACATATCTTCAAAAGCATAACATATTCACCCATTTACCCAAAGTACCAGTGAATATTAGATTAACTTTAATTGGGATTATGAAATGACTCATTGTTTACGGCAGCATTGCATGTGATTGTAACATGTGATGGAAGGATTGCTTTCAATAACTCTGCAATCTGACTTTTGTGCTGGATGAAATTGGATGGAAACACGTGAACATAATGCAGTTGGCAGTTCTTGTTCAAATACCTTCAGGGCCAATCCAGTGGTCCTTAAAGTATTTTGTAGCATTGGAAAGGTGGAAACAATGATGAAAATCCACATGTTATATTTTGCTGTGTGTCCTAGCCCATCAGTTGTTGTTGGTTCATTAATTAACAAATTATTTCTAAACCAACCTTTTATACAATGTGTAAATTAAGGTGCAAGTGTGAGTTCCAGTGTCAACCATGTCCTGAATTTTAACAAGAACATAGATGTGTCTGGGTTGTCATTTCCTCCTGCCAGGTGTGAAAAACGCTGCTCAGACAGGACGTACGGAGTTGCATGCCGCTTCCTTTGCAGCCCTTGTTTCCATGGTTAT
Organism: Fistularia commersonii; assembly: GCF_037954325.1. Classification (NCBI taxonomy): domain Eukaryota; kingdom Metazoa; phylum Chordata; class Actinopteri; order Syngnathiformes; family Fistulariidae; genus Fistularia; species Fistularia commersonii. Next base: position 6,544,141 of record NC_141286.1, read on the forward strand.
TGTCATCATGTGACAGGAAGATGTGTCTGTGAGACAGGGTTTGAAGGAGAAAGGTGAGCTGGCTGGTCAAGCAGACTAAACTTTGGGAAACTCGTATGCATTTTCCTCTTGCTGGAATAAAAACTTTAACAGCGGAATGCCCAGTGGTGGTCCTGTTGATTCTGTATTGTGTAAAGAAAATATTTCAAAATAAATACACAAGTTGTTGTTTTGAACTATTATTCACACACTCATGTGAAACCAGCACTTTCTAATTTTTGAGTCTGGCTGGTGTCTTGAGCTGCATTTTAAACATCTTTCAAGTGTGCAGCAGTTTTTTTTTGTTTTTGTTTTGTTTTGTTTTTTTCAATTTTTTTAAGTTCAGCCAAATCAACATCCACATATATGATTTTGTGGATTGAATTTGGCCTTTTTCAACATGTGGTCCTAAATCAGGGGCAGGTCTCTCTTTGTGCAATGCAAGCCTCAACCAGCCACATTGGATTGTAGTTTGTCATAGAAAGCCCTTTGACTACAAATTTGGAGGATAACTACGACAGTTACATATGGACTCTGACTGAGGGCTTAACTACAAACACTTGTTGACTATAATTGGCTTTTCTCACTTGTTGACACAGTTCTCCTTTTTTGACAGTTGTAATAGTAGCTGCTCCGCACTTCAGTTTGGCCCCAACTGTTCCCTTGCCTGCAACTGTGGTGACGGGATCAACTGCAATCCAGTCACTGGTGTCTGTCCTAACAGTACGTCCATTCATCTGTTCCTCCATCCGTCCATGTATCTCATCATCAGTCTGTCATTGAGCCATTTCTTCAGACTTGGATTTATTCATCCAGTCATTCGTCTGCCTATATGACCATCCATTGATCAGTTCTTCCATTTGTCATCCATTCAAAACTAAAACACATCATCTATCAATTCATCTGTGTATCCATTCATGCATCCGTCCATCCATCCATCCATCCATCCATCCATCCATCCATCCATCCATTCATCCCTTTGTCCATTGTCCAGCCATATGTCAGTCAGTTGTCCATTTGTCTAAATATCACATTCATGCAACCATCCATTCGTCATCTGTCTTTTTATATATTATTCCATGTTGTTTTCTAACTCCATGCATCTATCCACCTTTCAATCCCATCATCTGATTGTCCATCCATTTATAATTTTTATATGTACTTGATGGATATATGTCACATGTGTGTGTGCCTTTATGGTGGGGATCAGGTGGTCGAGGTGCTCTACTAGCAGGAATCCTGGTCCCTCTGCTGCTACTGCTCTTGGCTGTTCTGTGTTGCTGTCTGTGCTGCGGGGGAGCCGTCGTGGATACCAAAGACAGGTCTGGACCTCCTCAAGCAGCCTGACTTACTTGTCATATTGTACTGTTTACAAAAAACATGAAGACTAATGATTTGAACAATGTTTCATGGTACAAAGATCAACATCACACTATTTCATATGGTATTTAAAGGCTCCAATGTTTATCACATTAACATAAGCAAGTACACAATGAATATTGACTAAAAAATACACAAACACACACACTCTGCAAGGGCAGATAAAGCATGTATATTTTGTTGATGTTGTATAGTTAAGTAATTATTGAGCATTACCATTTTGTTTTCCTTGGCACTCATAACAAGCATCAGCAAAAAAACATCCCATCACACTCGCTAACTCTTTCTTGGCTAAATCTGTTTATTTGTCTTCCTGTTTGGCTTGCAAACCTTGTAAACCTTGCAAACGTGACCTGCAAAACATGTTTGCAGGTCAGGATGCACTGTAGTCACAGCCTTTTTTCTTCCAAAACAGGAAAGTAATGTCATACTCTTATTTAATGATGGAAAACAAAAGTATAAAAACAAATTTATTGTCAAGCTATGAGAAATAACCGAGGTGGTGAGGATATATGTGGTGGGATTTTAAGTGAGGTTAAAAACTTGGAGCCAGCACAAATATGTACACTCCCTTTCCTCAGTATGGCGGTTGCGGATGGAGGTGTGACAGTTCGGATGAAGTATCATGTCTACAGTGTCCTGGCCAACATCGGCGCCGCACTCCCCTGCATTTCTGATTGGTCCTCTGGTCTCCCTCGTGTTACGGGTCAGTTTTACCGTCAGCTCAGTGGTATCCTGCAATTTGTGGATTGTGAGCAATATTTACATGTCTAGTTGTTGATGGCTGGGTTGCTATTTGATCTACAAAAAGCAAATTCCATGGCTTTTCTCTTTTAGTGTTCAAAGTACCAAAGATCTTTTGAAAATCTTGATATTGTCTCTTCCTCAACATTCAAGATAATCATCAGTTCTTGTCACGAGCGGTTTCATTTTTAACTCTTTAGAAGATGGTTCTGTCATAAGAGAAAAATGATTTGAAACTTACCACAAGTTATTTTTTTCAATTATTTCTTGTGTTAAACTTCCTGTTTTAAAACCAACTTACTTTATAGATATTCCAAAAAACCCTTGACATTTTTTTCTTGATAGAAGCCATTTTAGAAGCAAAATTTGCTTGTTGACATTTCTGAAAGACAGTCTGAAGAAATATCCTTATCCCTCTGTCATGCAAATTATTGTAAAGATTTGGATTAGAAACCTAACCTGATTTATTGAACTAGAAATTGAACAAATACTTGGCAGTTTCTTTACTGCGTTAGATTCATTTTAAGAGACGCCTTTACACATAAATCATAGATTTGACTGATTTATTTTGTGTAATCTGCGCTGTCATGTCAAACAGTTTCTCATCACGACCCAGAGCTGACTTTTAATCACAGCTTCATTGAGCCTCCTTCCTCCGGCTGGGTGATTGAGGGCTCATCCTTCGATAGCGACGAGGAGGAGGAGGAGGAGGAGGGGGAGGTGCTCTATTGTGTTCCACCAAGAGAAGGTGGGATCGGCAAAATGACATTTCGCTCCTCGCCTCGGTCTTTCGCCCCCTTCTTTAAACTGACTTAAGATTTCTCTCTCTCCTGCTCTTTGACAGATGTCCCCACGGTGGTGGGAAATGATTTCCAGGAAATGAGCTCCAAGTGTAATATGCTCTTGGACCCTTCAGGATTCAGCAACGAGGATATAGCCTCCCCCTTCAACATCCCCCGCACCTCCAGCATCGCCAAGTCCAAGCGTCCGTCTGTATCTTTTGCTGAAGGCACTCGCTTCAGCCCGAAGGAGAGGCGCGGCTCGGGTCAGGACCTCAGTGCCAACTCGCACAATCGCAAGCCAAAGCCTGCCTGGGGGGTTTTGATGCTGTCTTCCCTCCAGAGTCAGGGAGGTGCAACCAAACCTGGGGAGGACGTAGGAGTTGAAGATGAGGAGAAGGAGGATGGAGTTGATGTGCAGATGACACAACTCCAAGAAATGGATCAGGAAGTAGACAAGGACATAGATGGAAATTCAAACCCACAATCCCGTAACTGCATGCAGAACCCTGGAGCATCAGGGCGAAGGCGGACTATGTCAAACCCAACTTCTCAGAAAGGAACCCATGTGACCGCATCGCCGTCTGATGCCCCAGCTGGGGTCTCTAATAAAGTCACCACTGTGTATGTGACAGTGGGCAGGGCGGGAAAGCCTGTATCCAAGGTAGAGTCGAGCTCCGAAAGCCCCGTTCAAGCAATGCTGCGCCGCCTTGGAAGCCTCCAGAGAAAAAAAGAACAGGAGCCCAGCAAGACCAAACCTGAAGGGATTGCAAAACCCCCCAGGCGGAAGCTCGGGGCTCGGGCCAATGTGTGGGAGCAGGGAGGGATGTCAGGAGGGGAGGTAAGCATTTGTAAACCCATCCGGAGAAAACACACATCTCCTAACACCCCAGACGCAGAGGGATCAAATGTAGCATCAGACGGCGGCGCTGCTAAAAGGCCTCTGTCATCTATCTTGAAAAGCGTGCCGGAGGTGGCATTAGCCGACTCCGCATCGGGATCGAGGGCTGTGGGAAACAGCGAGCCCGGTGTGCAACAACCTGAGAGCAGCTACCTGACCGTCGGACCGCCGGGGGACGCGTCGAGTCTCACTACTGTCATTGCCAATGAAGGCGCAGCGACCAGCGCAAACGACGAACCCTGCTATGAAAATGTCATGATAACATACTCGTAAATAGATAACACATTCGGCCTGACCGGCCGCATCATCAGCAGGTCTGATTTAAACACAGCAATGTTTTTATTCATTTTCAACATCAAACACACAAACAGAAAAAACATAGCATACTGTAACAGTAAAAGAAATTACGTGATAATATGTAGCTTATAAAACAAAATATTTTTTTATGCTAGAAATATAGCAATTTATATATTTTAGTTTAAAATAAAAAGGTATTAAGGAAAGCACAGGATAACAGGTTTGATATTTGTTATTGCATACGTTTGTTAGCAAATATCTCTTAGCCTAATTAGAAAAAAGAAAAAGAGTTAAAGTTCTGTATCAACTCAACAATACTAAATTCTTAGTGTGCTTCAACCTTTGACTGCTGCATAGTGTTCTCAATAATGGGGCAGTCACATTATCACGTCAGGAAAACTGTTTTTCAGACTGAATGTTCTTAGTACGATGTTTACAAATGTCAATGGGATGGTCTAATGTAACAGATTGATCACAAGACATGAAACAAAAGACTGACAGAAATTTGCCTGTTCCTATGTAGGGTTTGCAACTTGTGCTGGTTTTAAAAATCGCAGGTCAGTCAAAGGTCTGCATGTCGAACTTTGGCTGGATGTGCTGGACTACTTAACTGAGCATTGATCTCCAATATTTGCGAATGTTGACAAGCGGTTAATCATGTATTACACTGAGCCAGTGCCACACACTTTGAACAGCACAAAAACAGCTCTTCTATAGCCATTTATTTTCTAAAGGTTATGGGGTATTTAAATACCCCAAATATTTGAGGCTACTTCTTCTCTGCCCCAGTTGTGTTTGTGCAGCCAAGCCAATATTTAGCGATGGACCTGGGATACGGAGGCATGGCAGGGTCGACTCTCTTGGTGCTGAGGTCCACTCTGTAGTACTTATCTGGAATACATAAAACGGTTCGGTTATTCTCCGCATGCTGCACAGTTTGATAGGAATAAGGACAAATGTGTTAAAACTGTTTTTTGTTTTTTGATTGATCAATGCAGTTGTCGACATTTATTTTGGCTGATGTTAAAAGTTTACAGATAATGGTTTATATTTGAACAATTTGTAATATTTTTATTCTTTGCAGGCTGAACAAATCCTTATCGTGACCTTGATATTTGGTTGAAATGTAGGTTGTAGGACGTCAATCTCAGGATGGTCAATGACCACCACTTGATTTAGATACTGACAACAGCTGACATTGATGTTATTTTGGAGTTGTATGATGACCCCTCACAGAAATCCAATGTCTCCCAAACATTCAAGTAGTAACATCCAAACAATGTGACATTTTATCGTCGTTTGGCATACATTTTTTATTTAATATTTGAATGTAACTTAAACCTGTTTTCCACTTAAACTCCGCTGTCTGTCAAACACCCGCCTGGCCCTACATTTTTCTCAGTCATTCATATTTAATGTAAGACAACATTTGAATACTGAATCATTAAAGTCAGAACTAGGTTTTTATATGATCCATTGTAACTAATTGATGATTTTGCATCAATACTAAAAATTACTTACGCAATTTTGTTCCTTCTGATACATGTTGGTCGTAGTACTGACGTACTTAGTATATAGACAATTTATTCATAGCACGGTACCCAATCTCTTGAAGAGCCCATCAATTGGATTATTGTTTTTTTATAATTACCTCCTATAGTTATCTCTGGAAACCTGACTTCACCCGTTCCCTTGGAACTTAATCAAAAACATTGGTCTTTAACCATCTTTAGTGAGGCCAAATTCAATTACAATTTTACTCAATTGGAATGACAGGAAAGAGTCATGGCATGAGAATGAAGGGGGTAGCAGTGAGTCGACTCATCTGACTGTCAAATGGATTAACTTTCACCATGTGAGGCAAGTTACGGCAGTCTTAAACCAGACTGTGTCCGAGAGACTACCAGTAATTGACCCAACTAGCATGTATATATTTCCGTTGTTTTGTTGTCTTAGTAGCTGTATTTATTTTTTCACTATTTTTCACTATTTTAACACTGAAACAAATACACATATTTTTTTCTTAAAATTGGATTCATATATAATGGGAAGAAGGAAGAGTACAAAATAAAACAAATTATGTAACACAAATGGCAATTATCCAATGTAAAAACCACAATAATTATTTGGATTGGCTGTCACAAAGACACCAGATACTTATAACAAATTATTAATTGTTTTAAGATTTAACATCAATTTTGGATTGTTGCTAAGATGACCTAAAGAAACTTCTTTTCATTTCCAACTTTCAATTTATAGATGACGCAGTTACTTTATCGCATGACTAATAGCCAAATTGATCAGGGATTGAAATTTTTGTCAGATGCATCTCCATTTTTACTCTGCTATTTCTTGTTTTCCTGTATTCATGGTTGCAACCAGAACCAAAATACATAATGAAAGAATATTTTGAGAAGAGTTTTTGTGTCAGTGTTGCTCACCTCCTTTAAAGAAGTAGACGGTCTGCACAGGCAGACTCCTCTGGTAAAAGTCCCAGAATGCCCTGTCATCCCTGGAGTCATAGTTGCCTCTGTTGTTGTTCCGGCGGTATCCGTCTCTCCTTCTGTCTTGATCCAAGTCTTGATCCCACTGTCTCATCCAGTCCCGTCCAAATCTCTCCTCCAACTCCATCCTTCTCTCTGCGAGTCTCATACCCATCTCCATCCCCCTCTCAGCCATGTCCTGGCCCATGTTCATCCCCCATTCTGCCATGGAGCCCCATTGCGGAGAGCGGTTTTGCCTCCTGCGACCCCACTGTTGTCCATACTGTTGTCCATACTGCTGATACCGGTTCCACTGCTGATCCTGCTGTTGATCCCATTGCTGGTCGGGCTGGAAAACTCTGCGGCCTAGCATCGTTCTCAGCGGATTGATGTAGATTCTTCCAGCCATGGCTGCGTCCACAGGTGACTTAAGGCCCTTCCAGTCTTTATTGATGAAGTGATGGTTGCCATGATGTTGAGGCACTAAAGGTGGTTCAAAACAAACAAAGATGAAGAAAAGAAATCACGTTGCCTTCATTCAGAGGAAACTCCAGATACCCATCATGGCAAAACTCACAGTCAGAGAAGAGTTTGCTAAAGTAGCGCTCATAGTTGTTGTAGTATCCGTCAGCGTAGCGTCTGAACAGTATGGATGGGGACCTCATTGACATGGTGATGCACTCCTCATGGGATGGTTGGTGTAGAAACTCATATACATAATATTCATCTCCTGGTGAAATAAAAAAAAAATGTGCAAAGTAGTGATGGAGAGCCATAATATTTGTTAATTTGCATCGGCCATAATTGACTAGATGTACTTAAAATATCTGAATATTTTTCTCTACCTTTGAAAAAAAACACCTTCTCCTTCCCGTGATGACTGTGGGCAGGGAGAGCAAAGGCTGCATCCAGGTGATCAGGGATCTTTTCAAAGCCGACGCTGATATCTCGCGGATAGTCATCATCCAACACGCCGTCGTCAAACCTCCAGTACTTGTTTCCCTTTTAAGATTCACAAAAATATTGTATTTTTTTAAAGATTTTCAGATTCACAAAAATATCCTATTTTTTTAAAGATGCAGATAACATTTAGCATTTTTATCTGCAAAATAAGTTTGTATCTGCAAAACTGTGTTTTTTTATGAATACGTCCTAGTCACAAAAGCTCATTGTGAAGAACTTCCAAAGCAATACAACAATCAACGTGTAATAAACCCAGACATTCTTTGTATTTTTGTTATTGGCCAGAGGTGCTATTTTCTTTTGAACACCTCTCATTTGCACTGACAGAGATGTCATTTCTTTTTTTAGTTGTGCTTCGCCTACCTTGAACATGTAAGTTTTCCCTTGACAGTTGACCCGAGTGAACGCGGCGTCAATAGGCCCGCTGATGCCCCACACATCTTTTATGAGCTTTGGGTAACCAGGAAGAACGCGCTTCTGATCCAGTTCGAAGAAGTACTCCCCTGCAGAAAACATGGAGAAGGACCCAAGATTGCAAATCTTGTAAGGTAGATGAAAACAATTTCTCAAAAGTGTTATCCAAATGTTTGATAAAAAAAAATCAACACAATGTCTAAACTCAATCTGCCACTTCTCCAAAGCTGTTGCTCAGGGCCCTTACGGAGAAAATAAAGTGTAGCACACTAGCAGCCATTGTTGCTTTTCTGAACAGCTAATACCTTGCAAACCTACACAAATGACCATTAATTGCAATGAGGTTAGAAATAATATAAATTACATTAGTGTTACATTAAGTGTTGCTCACCTCTAAAGGCATAGATGGAACCATTCTTCAGCTGCATGAAGGAGTCAAATGGCCTGCCGCTGCAGATCTCAGCATCTGGGTCAGGAGGTGCAGTGGTGGCAGCAGTGGTGGGAGCTTGGGTCGTCGTAGGGGCGTTAGTCGTGCTAAGGGCCTGCACTGAAGGCTGCACCACACGGGGGCTGACTGTTGTGTGAGCGGAAGATTCTGTTTGAACGGCGGGGTGCAGAATCTGCTGAGGTTTAGTCATGTCCAGCTTGGTGTCTTGCTGAGATCTGCCTCCAAAGTCGGAGGGGGGCTGCCGGATGGGGCCTTGCGGACGTGGGGTGTTGGTAGCAGACAAATCATCTCCAGGTCTTCTTGGAGAGGGCGTGGTTGAGTCGAGGTCATCGTCATCCTCTGCAAAGTCAAAGGTGTCTCCACGTGCTTGAGGTAAAAAAGGAAATGATCACGATATTATCCAGTATGCAGCATTGCACGTCAGACAAGCAGCTGGTGACCAACCTCAATATGCGATTGGTTTTTAAGATAAGATAAGATAAGATAAGATAAGATAAGATAAGAACAACTTTATTTATCCCGAAGGAAATTGTTGTGCCAGAGTTTCAAGCAAAAACATCAAAATAATAGATAATAGTAGGAAGGAGGGAGAATAAGAAATACAATAAATATAAATTGTCAAGGTTAAGGCTATCAAGTGTTTTAAGGTCTTAAGTAAAAAGATTTGAAGATTCCGTGCAGCTGAGGGAAGAATGATTTATTCTTGATTGATTTATGATTTTTATGATTTTATCATAAAAATTAACATCAATACATCATGTACCACTATCTTTTTCAACAACTTAAAAAAACTGTTCTTCTTCTGACTGTGAACTGTGAAATTTTAATCATGTTTGACGGCTTTATAATGTCATTGCTTCTAAGTTGAATGCCTCCAATTTACATTCGGCGCCCAGAAGCAGAGAGGTATCATACTTGTCATTCCACAGGTGGCCTCGTAGTCAGAGCAGCAACTCTTGTAATACTTGCACATGGAGTCGCACTGACAGGACTTCTTAGAATTGAAGCCATTCTCGCAGCGATCCATGCAAGACTCTTGAGACAAAATGACAGTAGAATAATTACATCTAACATACAAGTCAGTATATATTAGTAGGAGTATACATTGATCAGAAGCTGTCATCATTTTAGGTGCAAAAAAAAAAAAAGAATTACATTTTCCTCTACTAATCATTTTTCAGCGTTTATGTTCATAATGAGTTTGTACTCACCATCTACAGCCGAAGCCTGTGCGATGAGAGCGAGGAGCAGGGCGACCCACAGCCTCATGTTTCCCCTGAAGTGTGACAGGGCAGAATGAGAAAGAAACGATCCACCTCATGCTCCCAATCATTGGAAGCACGTGTTGCTTGGCCCACTCCCCTGTTGCGTTAGCCATATTTGGAAAAGTCTTTCAACTCAGAGCAGATGAGCACAGACACAGAGAGGAATGATGATAAAAAACATTCACTCAGAATGTTTATCTGTTCACCTCTGGGTTTTTGAACCGCAATTTCATCATTTCTGGGCCAGAGCAAAGGGGAGTGTCCACTCCCCATAGTTCTAGCTCAGGTCAAACTATGGCCTTTTTAATGACTTGCTTCTGAAATAATTCCCTGAATTTTGCTGACACACTGTCACTATTGAAGCAGGACAGCAAGCGAGACCACAAAATCATATTCAGCCTTTTAACATGTTTACTGAGATCATCATGAATGTCCTCTTTGCTTTTTTGCTGTTTTGCTATTAATTATCTTTAGGGGAAAAAAAAAATTACACAATACTAAACATTTTAGGGTGTGTATGGTATGATTCAGTTGAAATGACTCAGCCCACAAAAATGTTTGAAAACAACTGCAGATTTTCTTTACCAGTCTTGTTTATTTAATTTTATTTGTGTGTACAAAAACTCATGTGGCTGTTTGTACTTCTTGCTTTGAACAACAAATTCTATAGAGGGAGTTATTCTTTTATCACAATTATTGGGTTTCTTTCCGAAACATGTAAAGTCTTAGCCTTGAAGTGTATGAGAGTTTTGAGATAACGCTTTACAAATAAAGCTGAAATAGCCAGAAGAAAGAATCCACAATGGCCACGTTAGAGTGGCCTTTCACTTTCACGTGCCGATTCTTACTTACAAAAGTTTATGACAAAGTATTAAAAAAAATATTGAAATTTTCAGTAAACTGACATATAAAACATTTCATGCCATTCAACAATGCCATTCCGACATCTTTAAAAATAAGATGAGATTGTCGTATCTCCGCTGGAATGGAAAATCCCATGTCAGGTTACATAACTGATTCATGTAGTGTTTTCCAGACTGTTCCCTGACATCGCGACCATTCAAGATATGATTTTTCAAGAAAAACGTGGAGCAGAGGGATAACTGAAGACTCTAAATCTTGGCAGCTATGAGTAACATGAGTGAATGGTTGTGATCCTGTGACTGACAAACACCAGGTCCAATTTAATCCAAATTAATTTTGCCCCGTGCTACCCTGGATTGGCTCTGATACCCCCAACACCCTGTGTGCAGGACAAATAAGATGGATAATAGATAAATGAATGACTAAATGTACTACTTCTCCTTTGAAACCTTTTGGAAAAATATAGCTTGATAGCTAAATCCCTCTTTTTGCAACAATACAATAGTGGAATGAAATACAACTTGTAAACACGGGAAGGCCAATATTGTGTGTTCTTTGGACTTTAGAGGAGCCTTAAGATTAAGGTGAGCCGCAAGCAAAACAGTTCAAAATGAGCTAACATTACAACTAACCTCTCAACATCCCTTTATGCGTTTTACCCTGGATTTGACTCGAGGTATGGGTCCAGTGGGATGAAGGAGAGTTTTGACCATGATAGAGGAAGAGGGTCGGTTGCTTCTGCGCGTGACACATCTGAGCTCTCTATCTTAATTTTCCCTGGATTTTGTTTCACATTGAACACAAACCCTCCCTGCACATATGTAAACAGAGGGGGATAAGTAGTCTAAGAGCGGAGTGGCTTCAATAGTACTAATGACTATATACACAAACAATTTAATTAAATTCCATTGGTTTCAAATTGTAAATTAACCAAAGTTACCTGTGTCGAAAGATAGATAAACTGTACGCTGTATGTCTGCTGGCCACATCATAATAACAAGGGGAATATTTAAAAAAGCGATGTGATCAACATTTTAGGTTTAAAAAAGAAAAGCATCATTGAGAACAGATAATTCCAATGTAACTATTTATAAACCCTACAGGTCCCTCATCTTTATCAAGTTATTCTATTATTCCAGCCATTTGCAATGATTTGCATTGTCCTTCATTGTAATTAGAAGTTTTAGAAAACGTCAGTCATCTAGTAGCAGATTCATTTTCCCAGTGCCTGTTCTGGATGATGGAAAAATCCATCTGAGAGTGTATTCCTCTGTCCCATTCAGATTAGATCAGCTGCCTCTCACACACGGATTACTGGATCAACCTGAAATCTCTGAATCCTGATCCAGAGGTCAGGATTCTGTGGGATCTCTGTGTTCTTGCCTCTTCTCCTGACATTGCAGGGTTCTAAAGAGGCACAATAGAAGAACAAATTTTAATGCGCTGTTTCATTTTGGCTCTTTAATAATATCCTGCTTTTCTAAGTACAGAGCAAAATTGATAAAACAACTAAACCCCCAACTCACCCGATTATCCCAGCAGGGATGAGGAGAATGAAAGCTGCAAAAAGGAAAGGGAAGCCCTTCATGAAGTGCAATGTGGCTGGATAGAGGGAGTTGAAAATGCCGCTTCCCACCAAAAAACACAAACTTTCCACACAGGCAACTGAGGAAAACAGTGCTCCTAGGAGAAAACACACATTAACAACTGGGTAAATACTTTGTAGGTCTTCAGGCCGCAACTCATTGTATCCTGAAGATGTGTATCTATTGTTTTCCAGAGATGTTGACTGAAAATAGAATGCTTCTTGGGAAGCCCCTCAAGTCATCTCATCTTGTAATACCATACACTTCCTCAATAGGTAAAATAAAAATGAAGCCATTAAAAAAACACCCCTAAGCCGAGTTTGGGAAAAGTAAACAGCAAAGATTAGTGTCTTATCTTGTACAGCACAAACACACACAGCCCATATTCGCAAATACAAAGGGGCAACTTATGACAACACAAACTTTACCAACAAATATCCTAGTTTATTTTGTACATGATTGTATCATGACCGTTTTGTGTGTCTCTCTGTTGGTTGGTTGCATTTTAACAAGTTCTTGCCCCACTCCCAGCTGGACGGTGATAACACACATGCTCTTTCAGGGATTGGAACATTACCTTGTTCTGACTGGTCTACTAACTTAGACAGTTTGGACCTAATCACAGGTGTTGGAGCCACAAAGAGGAAACACAATCCATAACCTGGGGATAAGAGAGACACGTTACAGCTTCAAAAAGACATTGCAATGGCACGCTGAGGCATATATCCTTCATATCTATTGGCCATCCCATGTGACACACAGGGACCTTTTTTTACACAAAATAGTTACAACCATTTCAGGATAGCATTAATTATTAATCCGTGTTGTTAAAAAAGACAGTTCCTTGTGACAGGAAAACCCCCTTCTAAGCAGCTGGTTAAGAATGGAAACACACAAATTGCTATTGGCACGAGTACCCGATTGTGTGAAATGTTTTCATCTTTTGCCAAAACAAGAGTGTGGAATAACAACATCACTGTGAGTCTGATAGTCTGTATACTCATTTAACGTTAACAAGAGACAATCACAAGAAATCATTTAACCTAGTTAAAATGTCACTCTCATTTTTAGAGGACCAGATTCTTCAACACTCTTGATGAAACAATATTTCATAGCTGGTAATCAGATTTGTATCCATCCCATTTGCCTTCATCATAAAGTTGCGTTATATCTGTATAAAATTGTATTTTTTTGAGAATATATATAGATATCTGTTTTTTTTTAAATTTAATTTTAAATTTGAGTTTATTTTCTAAATAACTAAATAACTCACTTTTTTAAATTGGCAAATTCACTTTATGTCTTTCAAACTAATTGGAATTCACATGGGAAAAAAAAAACATGAGCTGCTCACCGGTGAACATGAGCTGGGTGGTATCAGCAACAGAGAAAACCACCAGGCCAGCGATGTTGGAGGCCAATCCGGCGATGGCCACCCAGGAGTCCGCCAGGCAGCGCTGCATCAGCCTCAGCCCCAGCAAGCTGCTCAGGTAGGCCAGGTGATAAGCGGCCGATCCGTAGCCGATGAGGGCCGGACCCCAGCACAGGGGAGAGCTCAGCTCGAATAACACGAACAGTTCCCGGCTCCCGGAATGAACCGCCACCACCAGAAAGAAGCACAGCATGTAGAGCCACAACTTGCTGCGGTGGAGTCTTCCGGCGCCTTCGCCGACGCCGCCTCCAGTTGAGAAGAGGTGCCAAACAGCCTTGTGGTGGCGAATGGTGAGGAACTTGGCACTCGGGTCAGGCAGGATGGACTCGCGGACAAAGAGGTAAGTGTAGAGAGCTGAAGCCAAGGTGGTGGCCAAGACCAGCCAGAAGGGGTTGATGTACCTACACAGTCAAAAATAGGTGTAATATCTATTTTATTTGTTGAGAGTACTTTTACCAAAATAATCCGGTCGTCTGTTTTCAGATAAAATTAACAATTAGCAATTCAATTCATATTTGAGTCCTGTATCTAAAAGTATTATCTTTCAAAAAAAAACAAATGAATGTATGTTTCATTAAAATCGGTCAAATAGCCGGTTTTTAGAAACGCGCAAGTCGGTTCGCGTCGTTTTTGATTTTGAGTTACTTGGACTGATCGATAGCTTTTGAATAGACCGTGGTTGTGAGATGTCGATGACCATTTACCCTTGCGCTCGCCGCCACTGCCCGCCGACGATGCTCGCCAGCATCCCTGACAGACCCAGGCAAGCCTCCAGGACAGCCACCCTGAAGGTGCGGGACCTCCTGTCGCTGGTATCAGCCACGTAGGCGAAGCAGACGGCGAGGATGGCGTTGAAGTCACCCGAGAGTCCACTGAGCAGTCTGCCCAGAAGGAAGTAGGCCACGGGCAGCTTCAGGTACATCACCACGAGGTAAACCGCTGCCTGCAGGGCCAGGCCCAGGCTGGGGATGATTAGGACTGGCCTGCGACCTGCCATGTCGCTCCACGACCCCAGGAGAGGCACCATGAGCAAGCCCACGGAAAAGCCTGCCAGATTCAGGTAAAGGTTCCAGTGTGCTGTCAAGGTTTCCACCTCCTGTGGAAGAAATAAAATCCAATCATTTGACATTCTAAATGAATGAAGACACTTTTTGCACTTGGGACCATTTGATTTTATGACTCTTCAATCCAATGTTTAGTTTGCATATTTATTTTTTACATATACATATATATTTTCCCTTATTTTTGTCACTTTTATTATTTTTGGTTTCTTTGAGATATGTTCTCGGGTATATGTTTCTGTCTTTACATTTTAAAGGAGCCTTACTCAACACTAAAGGCTCCTTGAACCTGTATTATTATTATATTGTATGTATATATGTAAATAATCTGATGTATCGTGGATTTTTGTCCATATTCCTGTATCTTATTAAGGAACATTAAATTTGTACCTGATACCGCGAATATGCGAATATGAATAGTCGTTATGGAGATCTCGTGACGACATCTACATAAATGCGTAATTAGCACACCTGTTATTACCGTCATTAGTAACACCTGTTTACCCAATACTTACGTCAAATATGATCAAAATATGTATATATATATATATGTATATATATACATATATATATTTCAGGAGACCAAATGACATTAACGTCTAAGTTTTCAGCTCACTTAAGTCATTTAAATTGATATAATAATGATAAATGCTAATGGTAATTCTTTAGAACCGGGGTCTTTTCCGGCGGGTTCCACCACCTTCTGGAGAGGGTCGGCCGGGAGGGAGCTGTTGCTGCACTCCGGTCTTTTTGAGCCGTTGTAACCCAGGTCCTCGCTGATGCGGTCCCACAAGTACTGCGTAGACAGTGGCGCCTGAAGGGCCACCGAGAACAGAGACAGAAACATCACCGGCTCCACGGACACCGGCAGCGGACAAGCAAACGGCGGCCGTGCGGTGCATTCCGTCGGTTCACGTACGACTTCCCCAGGGCACGGTAGGTCGTCCCCGTCGCTGTTTGCCAGCGAAGAGTCGAGCACTTCTCCGGGGAGGATCGAAGCTGTGTCCGGCTCGTCCATGTCGATCTCAGTTTTAAACCGTAAAACATTAGCTATGACTTACTCTGTTACTCTGTGGACCAAAACAAAACAGTTCCTTGGCAGTGACACTACCTGCTAAACGCGTTAGCTAAATGCTAACTTAATTCTGCTAAAGGTCGCTTTGTTTACTGTTGACGCTGCTTGACAGAGCCAATAAAGAGGCCTCAAGACAAAGTTTCCAACAACACAACTGACTATAGGAAGTTTTTTTTTTTTGTAAAAAAGCGTGATCTCAACAGCCCCTGCTGGAGGTGAACAAAGCTAGACTTCCTTTTTCCAGCACGGACAGCGAGAGTTCACACAATATCCACTTCTCTGGACAGCACTTAATAGATGTGATATATCTTAGCATAAGGGATGCAACTAAAAAGGAAAATAAAGTTAAGAAAACATTGAATAAAGGAGGCAAATGAAAGAGACCAGTTTCATGAGGAAATTGGAAATGTACCTTTAACTTTGTCACACATCTTACATATGTATGTGATTTATTTTAATTAGTATCCTCTATGAGAGGCAACCATGAAACTATTAGCTTTAGTTACAACTGAATTGACCTTGCATTTGGTACCACTTCATTAAGTGTAAAGGGGCAAAGTGCAGTGACTCTCTTTCTGAGTACAAATTTGAATGTTTGATTGAATGTTCATGTAAATAAATGGTTTACAGGAAAGCAGTTGCATTTTAAAGGATCTATAAACTCTTGGGTCCCTTTTACTGACCACTGCTTGACCACTTGTGTGTCTTTTAAGCTGCTGAAATTAATAAAGGACAAAGAAGCAATGTAATGACAGTTATAGTTGTAAGTAATAACTCTTCCTTTGTGGCAAACTAGCAACATAAACACACAGGGTTCTGAAAATAAATTTGTGGGATTTGATAAATCTTTTCTTTTGTACAGTACAGATCATAATAAAATGAGGCGTATGTATATGTATATGTGTATGTGTGTGTGGAACCAAACATTCCTGGTTTGATTCCCAGCTCATCCTGGCGTGTTGAAATGTCGTTGAGCAAGACACCGAACCCCTAACTGGTTGACAGCGGCCTGCTGCTCATGGTTCTACCATGATGGGTTAATTGCAGAGAATTAATTTCCCCACGAGGGATCTATAAAGGATAAATCGTTGTTATTAAAATTCTGGCATACTTAATTATTTTGTATCCGGACCACAATGACTAGAAGCAATAATCAGATTGGTATCTGCTTGTGTATGCACCAGCAAAAGAGAAGCTAAACCATAAGTCTTGGATAAAGACTCGAAAGTAAGCGTAATATTTTACAGACCTTGGATTTTTTTCCTCCCATTGTGATGCCAAGTATCTTACTGTACGATTTTATATCTCACCATTTAAAATACTCCGTTACAGTAGGCGGCGCTGTGCTCCTTAAATCCCACTGTTGCGACCAGCTATTTACACCAAAAGAAGACGGGAGCGCACTTGGAAACAGACCTGTCTGACACCCTCGGGAAGTTGGGATTTATAAGAATTACAGTGAAAATGCGGAGGAGTTTGAGAACCGTTTCTGCACTTAAAGCACTGGGGTAGTTAATCTTTCGGTATTTAATCGTTTGATGTGGAGCCGTCTGATGTACAAAAACCAATGTCAGAAGCTAGCGTTCAGTCTTGCACGGGTGTGATATATTGTATACATATGTATTGTATGAGCTTGTTTTTTTTCCATTTCGATTTTAAGTTTTGTCTTTTGAACTACCAGGGGGACATACCAGTTCACATGTTCTTACCTGTGTCCTGCTCAGGTACCCAGGTGGTTCATGTCTCTCTCGGTGTAAATGCGATGAACTTCCCTGTCCGCTCCTCACCTGGCTGGCAGGCCAGCTGAGACTTTCCTGTCCGGAGCTTCAGGGTGAGTAGGATCATCGTTTTAGTATGAAAATAATAACAATTATAGCTCGATTTAAATTATGCAAATAAATTCCATGAACTTTTAATTAATACAACATAGTCTTTATTTTGTGAAAGCGGCTGGATTTTTTTTTAAATTAAAACAGACTACCAGGATTGACTCTCATCATAACCGTCTTAACTTATAATATTGCCATGAAACATGTATTTTTGTGTGTGGCTTCTTAATTTCTTTTTTTTCATTTAAAGCTGAATCAATTGGTGAGTCAGCAGAAACACCCAAATGTTTCACAATTACATTGCACTGTAATTCAGTTATATCATTCAATTTGAATTTTCGATTTTTCTTTTTTTTTTCCGAAATCATTGCGGTTTATACACATCTTTTGCAAAACAAGTACCGGTAGTTCAAGTATCATTATTTCGACCTTAAGCATAGTACCGATAACTTTCTGTACTGGCCAATTTGATAGTCACAACAACCTGCTACCATGTTTTGTAGTCTAATTGTGATTAGTGATTATGCATATCAATTTGATTAAACTTCAAAGATATATTTCCGCATTATGTTTCTCTTTTTGCCTGACTAGAGGTCCGAATATCCAAGGAGTCTTTTGTCACAGAAAAGAGATAAGCCTGTAAATTCCTTATTTTAGATGGATACCACAAGCTTGACTAATTGTTTAAATCAAAGAAAGTATAATTTGTTCCCTTGAAAAACAAGTCTTTGTCCACTTTCAAATGCATATTTTTAATAAGAAAAGTTTTCTGAATTCAGACTCTGGAGGAAACCGTGACATCTTGCTGGTAAGAGAGTTGAGAGAGTTGCTGTCAGACTTGCAGTCTCCTCTTAATCTGCTGACCTCTGAGCTGCTGGAGAACTCCATTCTCAACAAAGTCACTGGTGAGAAGTAATAGTATATTGTCATTAAATTTTGTGTAATGATGATCACAGATGACTGCATTGTCCTTGCATTCAGACAATTTCTGTGAATTTTTCTAAAAAGTGAAAAATGTCTTGAAAAAAAATGTTTTTGAACCCTTTAGAGTTCCTTGTATCAGAATTACAAGCTGCTCGAATAATCAGTCACAAGGAATTGCAGCCAAAAGATGAATCAAAAGAAGAGGAGTCTGAAAAAGAGCAGCGAGTTGAGGAGCATGGCTCTGAGATTAACCCTGAATTTGAAGACAATGACATCAGCAGCAATAGCCAAAGGACAATGGAGGTGGAAGCAGAATTGGTATTACTCTTTCACTCCGTCAACATGGATCCCACCTCCCAATTTACAGATGTGTTGCATGAGGTAAGGCTGCTTGAATAACGTAAACCTTTGCTAAATTAATTTCACTGATCTGGATACACATTATGCTTATATTTTTAATTTTAATTCAGGTGGAGGCCAGGATTGCCCGTTTACCAGGTGAGGATGTGGCAAATCCTCTTCTTCAGACTAGCCTAAGCTCAGAGCAGTGGGTATGTTAAAAATGTAACAATTGATATTGCTTCTTTAAAGGATTTAAGCTTCTTCGGCTCTAATCATTGTTTTCCTCAGATGCAACTTTTAAAGATAAATGAGGTCTTGGCAAAAGACTACAGCTGTCGGCGGCAAATGATGATCAAACGTTTTCAGGTTACACTTGAATCATTTGCTTGGGGAGAAAAACATAAGGTAGGAATTTCCAACACACATCTTTTATTGTACCTTTTTCCCTCCTTAGTTGTGTTGGTGTGACCTTAAGTTGTGTTTAGTCAACAAATGCTAAGAAATTCACTGAATTATCTCCGAATAAGCAGCCAATGACCACTGCTCTTTGTTTAGGAAAATATAAACATTTCAATCTTTTAATGTTTTGAACTCTGTTTCTCCACACATTATCTGTGCATCTGTGTTTTCATACCATTGGCATTAATACTATTTAAACTATTATCCTGCCCTTAGTCATGAGCCTTTTACATTAATAAGACGTCACATGAGCCTTTTATTTGTTAGTATTAGTTGTGGTGTTACTTCTTATGTGGGCAGGGTTTACATGGAGGTGTCAAATTAGTCCACAGTTATATCGTCCCGTCCTTGCATTAAACATTTTACATTGATAAATTGTTTATTTTGGAAAAAAAATGACCTTTTAACTGAAACAGGATAATATGGGGAAACTGATCATCCATTTATGATATAACAAGACTATACATGTGAGCTTTTATTATGTACGCAGCACAGAGCTTACCCTTTCTTCAAAGTTAATCTCTTGGCGAAGCAGTTTATGTTGGCGTGAAATGAAATTCTTTGCTTCCAGGAGCGGAGTGAAGCACTAGCCTCAGTGCCCCCTCTTGCCTCCATTGCTGGTCACTCCAGAGTTTCTCCCTTTCTTCTGCTTGCTGCAAGAGAGGATCTGTCCTGCATTGAGCCAATCAAGGCTGGGCAAACCACAGACATCTACAAGGTAAAACCATTTCAGTATTATGAGCCTTACTTGTGATTTTACATGCAGACTTTTGGGCAGAGGCAGATGCTTCTCAAATTCTTCTTCGCTCTCTAGATATTGATGGGCAATGTACCAGACAGAGGAGGACGGCCAGGTGAAATTGAGCCACCTATGCCAAGTTGGTCAGAACGTAGATCAGGGAACAGATCAGGGCGAGGAGATGGACGACAGCGATCACGAAAATTTTCAGATAGGAAGAAAAAAGGGGAAAAGTTTTAGCATTTCTCTCTCCTTAGCTTCACAGTTTGAAAGCAGAAATACAAGGGCATATGCATTTCTTAATTATAGTTAAAATGCCGAACCTAGTTTTAATATAAGAACCATAATTTCCTGGATTCTGACCAGAGAATTTTTGATGTTTTTGTTGATGTGAATGAAATGGATGTTTGATTTTGTAAGATAGCCACGATAACTTATCGCTAAAATTATTTTCACTTACAAATAAAATTGTTAAACCTAGTACTTGGTATTTCTGTCATCAATAAAGAATAACTTAGGTTTTATGAATAATTAAACAGCATTCTTTTGATTGTCCCTGATGTCTGAAATGTAAACGAATTTGAATAAACCTGACGAAATCCTTGTTAATTGAGAAGACCAGAAAAAACTGGATTGACGAAACGCCTGCTGCTACCGGAAGTTCGCCGGGCCAAAACTGATGTAACACAGAAAGTTCCGGATTAAGCAAAGGTCGAAGCAGCGGATAGCAAGAGTGTCTGACATCGGTTTTTTGAAGCTTATCGTCTCTTAACTACGTAATATATATACACACACAAAATGCCAAGGGGAAGCAGGAGCCGAACCTCCAGGATGCCTCCTCCTGCCAGGTAACATATAGTTTTAAAGAAATGTACTCACGATGTGTGGCTCATATGTAGGCTAATATACGTGCTAGCAACTGTGTTAGCATGCTCTATGATGACCATAAGCTACCGATGATAATGAGCTAGGGCATTGTAATGTTAACAAAAAAATGATATTATTGCCTTATTTAATATCCACTTATAATTAACCTCGCCCGTTTCTCAAATCATAGTGTTTCAACGTATTGTATTTGACGGTTTATCAAGGTTACATCCCAGCTTGAAGACTTCAGTGCGGAATTGCTATCTAATTACCAGCATATCAGTGTAGACTACTGGGAATACCCGGCTCGGACATGTATTATGAAATAAACAGATATATTCACGAATTCAAAAAGCCTTGATAGATTAATGGCAGACCGCCTTGACTTGTGACTGCTCTGATTCCTGAACTCAGATTGGATGATTCCGTATTTGCTTCCTAGCTACGTGAAGTATCATTTTTTTTACGTATAATGGCTAAGAAACTGACTCCAAAGAAAAGTAAACATCTTTCGTAAGACCATGGAAACTCCCTCAATGACGGCCTAATCTGACCCCGCATGCGTACTGCATGCCGCTGTTTTTAGATAATATTTGATCGGTTAACCAAACTCAGGTAGAAATCTCAACAGGGAAAGTTTGCCTTGAGTGACATTTTATCTAGCAGGCCCTATCAAAAATACCTCTTGTGAGGTGTTACGTTTGTGTCTTTGGATTGGATTTTTGATGCTTTGATCCAACAAGTCACTGCTCTACATGTAATGTTTTTGGAAGAACATGCGATTGTCAGTTGTTGAATGTATCAAATAAACTACAATGGCTTTTTTTTTTCCCCACAGCCGGGCACCCCCATCTCCACCTCCTATGGCCCGGGCTGCACCCCCACCTTCTTACGCACCTGCACCAATGCAGGCCCCACCTTCTGCTGTGGGAGCACCGGCTGCTGCTCCCAGGCAGCCAGGTATGTTTGCCCAGATGGCTACTACAGCTGCTGGAGTAGCAGTGGGCTCTGCAGTAGGACACACCATTGGCCATGCGATGACTGGAGGCTTCAGCGGGGGACACTCAGAGCCAGCAAGACCTGATGTCACATACCAGGTAAATACAGCCATGTGCGTTGGTGTCAGATGGGATTAGCATCAGGGCAGATTACCCTCTCTAATTGTAGGAAGATCCTTTATAGACACTAAAAGGTGTTTGGGTTTTGTCAGGAGGAGACAGCAATTGTTGTGAAAAAAGACCCTTAATTGAAAAATATCTAGTTAAACCTTATTAGAATATTAAACCCACTGCGCACTTATCCTGCTCCATTCCTAGTTTCCTCAATTATAAATGCTGCGATTACATCCATTTTTGACTTTCTAATCTCTGAAATAATGCAACTTTTCTTTGACTATTCCACCATCAGAAAATCAAACAGCTTCTTTCTAAACATACAAACCTTCATTAAAAAAAGAATTCTTTAGATTTTTGTTTTATAGAATATGTCTGTAGTGATGGCCAGTGTCTTATATTTTCAAATATAAAAGCTCTGTGTTTGCATTTACATTGTGGAATTCTTCATACTACTGACGGTGTCTTAATTGTTACACTGACCCAAACCTATTTAACCCTAGTTTCTTGAAAGGCAGCAACTCTGAAGTCATCACAACACACAGTAGTACTAGCTGTTTTTGCTAAATTTTGTTTATGCACAGCAGAAAGAATGTACAAATGATGCTGACGTCTCCTTTGCATTTGACAGGAGCCGTACCAGGCCCAGCCTATGTATCAGCAGCAGCCACAGTCCATGTACCAGCAGGAAGCCCCTCAGCAGCAGACTTGCTCCTATGAGCTCAAACAGTTCATTGAATGTGCTCAGTCCCAGAATGACCTCAAGCTCTGTGAGGGTTTCAGTGAGGTGTTGAAGCAGTGCAAGTTTGCAAATGGTGAGTTGCTCGTGTCGTTGCAGCCATAGAAACTTGGCATTTTGCGTGAGATGGCACCAATCAAAAAGCATCCTCAAAAAAAAAAAAAAAAAGTACAGACAAATTTGACAATTCTGTATTCATTGTAAAGGGGTTTTAAAACTGTTTTTGTTAACCCTACATTTTAAATGTGAATGAACATGGTAAAATGACTTCATTTAAACAAGCGCGTCAATAAATTTGAAGTAGCCGACCCCGTTGGGTTCATGTAACACACATAATGTCAGGGGTGGGTCAAATACTAACAGCCAAACCCAGGGAGCTGCATTCAAGGTGTTAATGTCTTCTTTTACCCTTTGCACTGGGTTGGTCCGGGGCTAGCATGGTTCCTCAGTGTCTGCGCTCTGACACTTAAACTTCCTGGAGTTGGAACTGAACATTCTTGATCAAGAGGCCAAATGTCACAGATATTTAGGCTGATCCACCGGCCACAACAAAAAGTATCACCGTGCAGTCAATATTTGCTGTCTTTAGGGTTCCATGCCATCTCCTTAGGTTAAATCTAAAAGAGATCTCTTCAAGTAACCTCTGTAATTCGCAGGTCTTTCATGAGCCAGCGGGAGGAAGAAAATACAAATCTGCGGCCCATGACACAGAGAGGAGCAGCAAACTCTTTTACAGCCAATCGCCATCAGACAACATTCATTTCACAACCAGAATCCAGCAGGGCTTTTAATCGCAATCATATAAATAATGTGTATATTTTGGTGTTGATCTGGTTTTGACTTTTCCTGGTAGAAGTAGTTCTTGTGCATATAAAGGAAACCTCGAAATAACAAGCAGTTCGCTTATCAGTGGAGGAATAAAAACTAATAAATCACTTTGGCGACAGGGGTGATTCTTTGTTTGATTTATGTTGTGCTTTTTTGTGGAAATCCAATGGAACCGCCAGGGAACCTTTTTTTTTTTTTTTTGCGCCATCAGAGACGACGTCTGCAGCCGCCTCCTCTTCTGCTGCTGCTTTAGGAGCAGATATTTATTTTTGGCATCTGACATTAGAGCTCGACATTGGTCGTGGCAGCGGCCCCTCACCACTGCACCAGCAGCAGCCGCACACTTCTGACTTTTTCGATCGTCCTTTTCCACCCTTTGCGTGGATACTCGGGACTATTGTAATGGATCACCTCCGTGAGTGGGACTGACCGAGACAAGACACGGTGAGTGGGCTTTCTCTTCCCCTCCCACCTCAGATATTTCGAAATTGCAGCCGAAGGGCGATCTATTTATATTCATTAAATTCCTTTTGAAATCGTAAAAGCGTCGCAGCAGAATTTTTAGACCGCTGTTTGTCACTTAAATTATCAATGGCACTTTGATAGGGAAGCAGATTCTAATCCCTCAATTTTTAATCCGATCCTTTGCGTAATTTAATTCCACATTTAATGGACTATCTAATGGTAAAATATTGAACTGTAAACCTACTTTGGTTTTCCCCAGACGCGTCTGAATGGAGCGACCGATTGCAGTGTGAATAACAAACCTGTAAATCCACGGGACGCCGCCATTTACGCGCACACGCAGGGCCGGTGTGCGTAATTTGGGGGGTCAAACGTTTTCCAAAAGCCCCCCCCTCCAAAAAAAAAAAAAAAAAAAATTGAAATGAAATCCTGTTTACAACACACGCTATTCTGCAATAACTTCCTTTACACCAGTTGCTGATTTATGGATTCAGAAGTAATTGAAGTGTTTGTTAAAATTGGAAAAATAAGGCAGATTGCACCAAAACCCCACTTACATAATGTAAGGTGAATGAATAATGAGTTTGACATTCAAATATAGAGTGAATCACTGAAACACAGGAAAGCGCACACATGTCCAAAGTGGCTCATTATTTTCACCGACACCGGTGTTCTGTCAGCGAAGGTCGCGAAGTCTAATCCGGGCCGTTCTTGGCCCGCACAAATGGGCCTCTTTTGGCGCGCTGCTTGCTTCTACTGTGTCAGTGTCACCTTTGAGAGCTACCTTTCTCCCGCGGACCAGCGCTGGAGTTAATTTGTTGGACCGCTGCAGCTTGGGAGAGGATCGAAGTGCCGGTGTTGCAGAATTTGATGTTTTCCTCAAGTATTCGCTTGTACTCCTTGTAAATCGATAAGTGGGACATATCTAGTGTTGAGAGAGAGGCAGATGCAGCCTCCTGACAAAAAAGGGTCTTGTGCAACAGGCTTTTTCCAATCCTTCTCACCGAGCATGCATTCTTGCAGAAAATGACATTGCAAACACACACAGCGGTAAACTGTGACCACTGCTCTTTGGCAAACCAGACGGCAAACCAGCCCCCTTTTTATGCCTCTCTACATCTTCCTCCCTCATTGTCGTGCTTTATTCCAATCTCACTTTGTATTTACCTCTGATTGGAGGTAAATAACATCTCACTTTTTATTTACCTCTGATTGGAGGTAAATAACATCTCACTTTTTATTTACCTTTGATGTTTATGTTTCAACGAGATTTCAGTTTAATTTATGGACAGGGGATCAGAACCAATCAAATTAGTATAATATCTAAATCCACACCATATTTCAGTTTAATGGAGATTTACCATGCATAGATACCTAATGCAGCGGTTAACGTCATGTACTTTTAAAAACCTGTATAACAAAATATTGCATCAAATATTGGTGAAAATTTGAGAGATTTGATAGAAAACTCCATGAATGGGATGTGATAACACGATTTATTGCTATCTCTCATGACATGGATGGAAAAGGTCTAGAGAAGTCAAAGTTTGGGCAAGATCGGTCGATTAAAGACGATCAATTCCAGCTTGCAAACATACAGTACGTTTTAAGTTGCCCTTCCTGAAAACTAAACTACTTGTTAAGGCAAACAGGCCAGTAACTTTGGATTGAATGTCAGAAAATATCATAGTTTGGGCTAAAATATGTCAAAGGGATGCTGTAATTGCATTTGCTTTTTTTGCAAAGCAACAATATTATTCATAGATGAAATGTCTAAATCCATATTTTGGTCTGGGCTGAGATAATGGGACATTAATTGGAATTACATTCGAATACCCATTGTGTTATTTATCAACATCTCTGTTTTTCTCTGCAGTGAGTTGCGATTTGTTAGCAGAACCATCATCAGTCCATCATGACCAAAGAGGAGGAGATCCCCGACTGGGTGGGAGCCCAGGAGTTTTATGACAAGTATGAGCCCAAGGAGATTCTTGGACGGTATGTTTATAAGGCACTGGAACTGGAAAACAATGAATGGACGAACTTATTTTAACCTCCGTGACATCAGACAACTCCCCGTTTTTTAGTAATTCATCTTCCCTCTGTAACCAAAAGGGAGACTTCATTAAAAGACACTTGTAACGTATTTATATATAAAAATGTAAATTAAAAACGACCTGAAATGTAATAATATGATTGGCTCAGTGTTAAACTCAAATTATCATTTTCAAACCTGACATGCCAATAGAGACATCTTTATGTGAAAAGTTCTGCTCGCAAGAATCTGCATGTGCATCTTTTTATGTTCAAAGAATAAGATAAATAATATATCGAAAATGGGTCGATGCAATTTTTAGATTGAAGACTTCAGTTCGAGTAGCCGACAGTGTTGCTTGTGCAGAAGCGAATTAAGGCCAGGGCTCATTGTCATTCCTCGCCATCTGTCAAACTGTTACATAAGCGGGAGAGTGTTGGTAAAAAACAAAGGTGTACTGTTCGGAGCTGGCCTACACACACAGATTACATCACTCCACTCCGTCTCTTTTTGTGTATGGAGGTCACGGGGTCATTGGATGGCCGGCGCATTCCTCTCCTAGGTTCCCTCATACAGTCCTGTTGGGTTTTTGCACAGGGGCCTGGATATTCAGCTGAGACAGCCCTGTAAATTGAAAAGTTACCCCCCAAATCAGCTAAAAATTGAGTCAGGTCATTTTTGAATTCGCAAAAACACAACTATAAACTAGGAGGAAAGGTTTTCCTGGCGGATAATATCGGCTTTCTCAAAAAGAAAGCTGGCGTAAACTTTGAGCATGTGATAAAACCGTCAAAAAAAATCAGTCAAAATTCAAAATCACTTTAAACGCTCAAACTGTAAGCCAAGCTGCACATCTTATGGCTAACTGATCAGATGTATCCATATTATTTTGAGTTTGACAAAATAGAACACATAAAAACTTTTTTTTTCATTGTGTGATGGAAACAAACGTCTAATTCATTATCACTGAAAATGAATCTTCAGCTGCACAAACACAGACCTCCGGAGAGAAGGATTATCTCTTTGATAAGACAGCTGCGGGGCCTTTGCTTCCTCAGGGGAGTGAGCAGTGTGGTGCGTCGCTGCGTTGACAAAAGGACGTCTCAGGACTATGCGGTGAAGATCATCGACATCACCCCCTCGGACAAGATGACGCCGCAGGAGATCGAGGAGATCAGAGAGGCGACGGTGAAGGAGATCGACATCCTCAAGAAAGTCTACGGACAGGATAATATCAGTGAGCGCATATTTAACTAATTCAACAGTTCTCTTGTGTCGCCAAAGTGAAGAACAGTACAGATTTTTTAATGAGTGCCATTTCTTAATAGTACCGAATAACCAAAAGTAGCCTCAAGAGAACCGTCTTGCGAAACTGGGACTTAATTTCTGGAAAAAATAAAGATAAATTCACAATATAACAGTAAACTGATAGAGAGCATTGGTTTGGGCTTTCTTTAAACTTAATTTAGAAAGGTCTCAAAGCGCTTTGCTTTTCATCCCAAGGGGTTCGGACAGGCCTGTTACGGCAAGTGTTCGGCGTCCACTGATCCACATCGATAACAACCGAACTTGTGTCTTTTTATTTGTCTTGATAAAATACTTAAAGTTCTGTCTTGTGTCACCGCAGTACAGCTTAAAGACTGCTTCGAGTCCAAAGCCTTCTTCTTTCTGGTTTTCGACCTGTAAGTGGAACCTCCTTGACGCTCACTTCTTTATAGTCTGTTTACCCTACCTGAGGCGGGCCTCTTCCCACGACTTTTAGATGTTTCTTAAAATTTTTTTTTTTTCTTCTCCCGCCTCTAGGATGAGGAGGGGGGAACTCTTCGACTACCTCACAGAGAAAGTCACCCTGAGTGAGAAGGAAACAAGGTCAGAAAACCCCTCCATAAAAGCTGTACATCTTGATTTCTTTGCAATAAGGCACGAGTGTCCATCGCGTGTTTGTTCCAGGAAGATCATGCGTGCTCTGCTGGAGGTGGTCAACTTTCTCCACATGCAGAACATCGTCCACCGGGATCTGAAGCCTGAGAACATCCTGTTGGACGACGAAACGAACATCAAACTTACGGATTTCGGCTTCGCCGTGCAAATCCAGTCCGGGCAGAAGCTGAAAGGTCAGAGAAAAATATACTGTAAACAGGAATTTTTTTCTTCTTGAACTGTTCTCTATGTCAAACTTCTGCCAGCAAAGCGATAAAGCAAATTGAGTCCAATGTTTGGCCTGGAAGACTCATCCTCCGCTAACATTTACTACCTAGTGGACCGTTAGAGCAGCTGCTCCTGGTCAGACCAGAACCTGATTCCAGTTTCACATCGTGGGGTTACAAAAGTCAGGCTGCAACATGACACCCCGATCTATTTACTGTACTTCCAATTCCTGGGAGACACTCTGACCTTTTCAAACGGACACTCTGTCTTCTCAGACTCATCTTAGGATCATGAGCAGTTCAGTGTCTGGTGCGAGCGTGCGCCACCAGGGGAGAACGGCAAACAAAGCAGGCACGAGTGTGGGCACGGTTGTATCAGTCACGACTGTTTTTAGTTTAGATTGATAGTTTCTTAAAAGTTTCGTTGGTCAAGATAGTCATGACCAACGACGGCCGGGAAAGGCTCCGGCGACCCTATTCAACCCTGAGTGCAGGATAAGCAGTAAAGATAATAAATGAATGACCATATGATCCAAAAAAAAAAAAAACTGCGAGGGTCCACCGGCAGACTATGAAGAATTTTCTCAACTTAAAGAAAAACAGTAAGTTATATATTTAGGCCAGTGTTTCTTTACTTTGTTGGAGGTTCTGATCCCCACCAGTTTCATATACGCATTCACCCAACCCTTTTTTATTGGAAAAATAAAATGATTTTTTTCAAATTCAAGACATAGGTAAATGATTTACTGGTGCATAAAATGAACCGTGCATCAGCATCACGGTGTTCAAAGAAAAAAGCCAACAAAACATGATTTTCACACAAAAACAAAAACATAATAATGAATAAGGAAGTGTTCCCTTAGTTTTGCGGTTAATAGGCTAGAATTGCTCAACTTGGCATTGCAAATCATGCAGTTAGGACGCTGACTTCCATCACGTTCAATTATACATGTGAGAATCCATATTGTACATATTCGTCCGAACACTTTCTTTTTTTGTTTGCCATAATTAGTATGAAGGGATTAAAATGTTAGAAAAGAAATTGACTCGGCGTACCATCACGTCAGTCGAAATTGACTTCTGAGTGCGCCGAAATCCCTGCAGCACAGATAGGCCAAGCTATGTAGCGTGACCACCTGCAGCCAGTGATAGCCAAGCGGGACGTGTCATCATGAATTAATCGTGTGTGTGTCTTGACCTCCACTGGACCACTGAGACTGACTCACCAAAACCCTGGGGTTCGATCGAACCCAGGTTGAGAATCACTGATTTAGGCGAAGGAATTAGTTGCTTTCATGATGTTTGGGATCACCGGTATCAAGACAAGATCGACAGGAAGTTATTGTGTTCTGGACATTCAATGTGAAAGTCGCTGAAAATGGGTTGAAAGGAGAATTATGTGCAGACTTTCTCCTTTGCGGGACATAACTTCGAGAAGCAACAACATTTATAGTAAAATGCATCAAACTCATTGCAACTAACGTGAACAAATAGATGTTTTTATTTGCTTTTGTTTTAAATGAATGCTTGTAGGATGGAGAGCATCTCAGCATTCGGTTGGAGTAAAGCAACTAAAAACGAGAACCAATCTGCCTTCTTTTCCACTGTATTGATGATTTTATATACCGGTGTTTCTGAATTCACTTTTCTAGTCAGTGACAGGTGATAGTAGTCATTATTATCTGCAAACTATAATTATTGATGACAATTTGTATGAACTGATATGTAATCTGGCTCATTCATCTTAATGTAAACTGAATAACATTTAATATAATTAGGGCATTTTCACACGAGTCCATCCTTTTTGATGAGTTAACCTGCTCAAGTTGTATAAATAAATAGTGTATTGTTATTGTGATGCAGTTACTATGGTAGGATACAAAGGCCACAAAAAAGGGCTCTACATTAATCTATGCTTTTATTCATAATAAATATCTGTTGCCGCGATTGCCTTCTTTATCACAGAGGTGTGCGGGACTCCGGGTTATCTTGCTCCTGAAATCATCGAGTGCTCCATGGACCCCGATCACGCCGGATACAACACGGCTGTGGACATGTGAGTATTTAGGTGACGAGGATGATTTTCTATTTGAATATTGCATTTTAAGAATCAAATAAGTTGTGAAAAGCTTGTTTCCCAAATACATATTTGGTAAAATCCTGATCTTAAATTCGACGAATGTAAAGATTCCACACTTCAAATTCAGTTCAGTCCAGGTGAGGGATGAATGTGGGCGTGGGAATATGATACCCTTTGTTTTTCCATAAGATGAAAAGACATCTAATCGGCTTTTTTTCTTCTGGGCGTAAATTTGCAGATGGAGTTCAGGCGTGATCATGTACACGCTTCTAGCTGGCTCTCCGCCCTTCTGGCACAGGAAGCAGATGCTGATGCTAAGGATGATCTTGTCTGGGAAGTATGACTTTTCTTCTCCAGAATGGGATGACCGCTCAGACACGGTCAAAGATCTGGTACGTTCTCCAACTTGAATTACTCTTCATCAGCGCTCCCAATGGATAGATGAATTTTTTTTTTAATAGCGCGTTTTTTCAGATCTCTCGGATGCTGGTGGTGGACCCTAAGCAGCGCTACACAGCTGCAGATGTCCTAAACCATCCATTCTTCTCGGAGTATGTGGTGCATGAAGTCAGACAATTCACTCCGTACAGAAGGTTCAAGGTGAGACATTCAGGGGAAGTTGTTTTTATGATTCTCTTTCTGTGAAAGAAAAAGAAAAAAGGCAAATCTCAGAAAACATAAAGGAATTAAAGAGTGATTTCCAAACGGCTGCTGCGGTTTTCATAGAAGAAACAAAATTAACCAAATCACGAAAAAGAGACTCCCTTTTTTTTTCTCAATCTAATGTTTTTGATGACTCCACCACAATTTGAACACACATACACACATATGAATATGTATTTATGTTTGTGTGTGTATACATGTATCTTCCTCACACAATTCTAATTTGATTAATTTTAAAGTGCATCCAACAAGTGCTTATTTATGCCAAACATTTTTTTAGCCGGGAACAAAAAATTTTGACAAAAACTGATTTTAAAGCATGCAGAGGCTTGTTCATTTAAAATAAGATGTTAAATATTACCGGCCAAATTCCTATAACTTCTCAGGTTGTGTTTCTATTTTCATCGTAAAAAATATTTATTATTTTGAAATATTCAACACAAAATAACGAGCACATACAGGTCTGATGCTTTATCGGACCATAGCAGCCTTGCAGAGAAATATTATCTGTGTGTATCTATGTTCAACATCAGCTATTGAGTCATGTTAGTCTTTACAATTTGACATAAACGCGAATTCAATATCTTTCAATAAGTCAGGTAAATATTGTTATATCCACATATGAAATGTAATTTTATCAGTCGAGCTGTATTTTTATATCAAAGACGATGTGTCTAAAAAAAAA
The DNA here is from genome assembly GCF_037954325.1 of Fistularia commersonii. Taxonomy (NCBI): domain Eukaryota; kingdom Metazoa; phylum Chordata; class Actinopteri; order Syngnathiformes; family Fistulariidae; genus Fistularia; species Fistularia commersonii. Next base: position 6,575,765 of record NC_141286.1, read on the forward strand.
ATTGATCCCAAACTGTTGGGTTCTTTTAGAATTGTGTACCATCAAGTTTGTGAGATATTAAAATCCCCCCTCCTTCCCCCCAGGTCATCTGCATGACCGTACTCGCCACAATGCGGATCTACTGCAACTACCGCCGTGCCAAGCCCATCACCAAGGAGGTGATGAAGAGTGACCCGTATGCCTTCAAGCCAATCCGTAAGCTCATCGATGGTTGTGCCTTCAAGATTTACGGCCACTGGGTGAAGAAGGGCCAAACCCAGAACAGAGCGGCGTTGTTCGAGAACACTCCCAAAACCATCCTGCTGTCCATCGCTGCAGAGGCGGACGAACCCATGCAGCACATCTGGTAAATGACCTGCAGCTCTCAGGAGCTTCAAATCAGTTAGACTTGTTTTTCCCCAACCCACTACATTATGGCGCTCACCTACTTTATCCAACTAAGGGGTACACAATGGATCTGTCACCTGTCATGTGGGATGGTCTTAGGAATGTATGCAGTCTGTTCTGATGTCAGCACTGTTTTTATTATATTGGCCGTCTTGTTGTACCAACAGTCCCTCACCTGGGCCACCCGGTGACAACACCCTAAACGTGCGAATCAGGTTTTCCAGCTTTGGTCACTTTTAAAAAAGAATGCCTTCCTTGACTGTTGCATGATTTCTGCCGCACAGCCTGAATATACATTTTTGTAGGAATTTTTTTTTTCATTCAAGTAGCATCCACATTTTAGGTTGTTTTGCTGCACCTGGAACATTGGGTATCTGTAAGTATGCTGGTTTTCCATTAGCAACACTTAGAATGAATAGTTATCCAGATTTTATTCAAGAAAATAAAAATTGCTTGCATTTATTTTTCTCTTTCATGGCATGTTCAGAACAGTCACCAAGTGGTTACTCTGCAGCACTGAGATCCATATTGTAAAAATTGCATGAAATGCTACGTTTTTTTTTACGTAATCACAGCAAATGACAGCTTGAATCAAGTATCTCATTTCTCAGCGCACAAAAAAACTCATCTTGACAATGATTGTAGCTGTATACTTGAAAATTACAAGGATTTTTGTCATCATCTTTAGGAATACAAGACCTTCATGCCCAATGTGATAGCTGTGTATTTTTGGTTTAGTTGTACATCAATAAATGTGCTACGGGAAATCTCCATTTCAGTTAAAGACAAAACTTTGTGACAGCTATTTTAAGTCATATTTTAGAATAGCAAATACTTTGGTTTGTATCTCCCAAAAGTACATTAAAAGGTGAATGTAAAAGAAAAAACTCAGACACAATAGACCAATTGTGCATGCAATAAAATGTTTATTAAAAAAAAAGTGAGGTGCATTCTTCATGCTGTGTTTTAAGGTCATCCTTTGAAGAAGGATAAAAAAAAAGAAAAATGTTTCAGTGTGCTGATAGTTTTGATGATGTCCCAGTCTCATGCTCCCAAATCCAATTGAGGGTTTTAGTCACTCAGCTTCCCCCTGGTCCTCCTTGAGATTGGTCTCTGGTCCATCTGAAGCATGCAAGAACATTGAGAGAGCTCATTGGGATGCTTTCGGCTTCAAGGTGTGGAACTCTACACATTTAATCACTATCAATGTGTGCAAGTTGAACTTACCATCCTCATTCAACTCCGGGCTTACAGTTTCCCCGTAGAATGAAAAATGCCATCATTTCCTACAGCAAGAAAAAGTGGCCATGAGGTGATTTTCTACTATCCCCACACTACAGCACTCACACAACAAAGCTCTTTCCATGAAACTGCATCTTATTGCCATCTAAAGAGAAAACTGCTGTGCCAAATGAATAATCAAATGGAAGGCTGGTTACTTTTAACAGACAGTCATTTGTGATTCTTATATAGCTATTTATGAAAGTATGCTCCGCTTTTTGAGATTACACTGCATAACTTTTCAACAACCATATTTTGCAATACAAAATTCAGTGCGAACCTCAGTCAAGGCTGTATTCACTCTGACACAAGAAGGAGCCACAAAAGGAGCGTTTTCTTATCATTGAGTCAGTAGGTGAAAATAATTTAGCATGGTGTCTGACTGTATTTACTATTTTAGAAGTAAAACAGAATTCGGCCATGCATAAAGAAACGGGCCATAGTAGTGATCATAGTACTTACATTCTTTCCCTATTTCCACTGAGCTCTCCGATAAATCTCATACCCAGTGTAGGAATCCGACCTAAAAGATTCAAAAAGTATTCACAGGAATTAAACATTTAACACATCACATTGGAAATGCAACTTTGTGTGCACTTTAAAAAGAAACCTTTCAATTGAGATGTCTGCGTCTTCTCTCCATCTCATCTTCACGAACTGAAAGTCCTCCAATTCTGATCATTTTACAAAAAGAAACAATCCTCTTCGTGTCTTGAACTGCGATCACAAACGAACAAATCTGATGAACGCATTTTTATGAGGGCGTTTTCCCTTGATCTCATTTTGTTTGACTAACACCATCACGTTGGGACTAACAAACTAGCAAATGTGCTCGATCAAAAATGTTTTAGCTAAATATAAATGAATTTATGATAGATGTGTCATCATTTAGCCGAGCTTCGTGGTTTGATGAGTTTCACAGCTGAGCAATAAACGCTTCCATCGTGCATTTCAATCGACATGTGTCGGACACCATGCTTTTTCCTGCTAAAGCTAATGCATCAAGGAAAGGTAATCGGCTATTACACAGAAAATCGCTGAGGTGCAAACTCACATTGTTCCCGTTCCTTTTTCCAGACCTATGTGAGATCTTTAAACTCGGCATTTTCCGATCGGGAAGTTTGCGACAACTTTTCACCATAGTTTGTGGGAGCTAAGCTTAAGCTCTCCTTGCTAAGCGAGCACTCAAAAGACCGACTACGAATGGAGGGTAAATTGAGTCCCGTTAGGGGCGTGTTCTGATTGGCCGCTCAACAGCATCGCTTATCATTAACCAATCAGACCGTAGCTTGTTCTTCCATGGCGTGCGTCTCTGTGCCAGCCCACAATGGTGTGGCATTTGTAATACCGCCCTCTTCTGGAGTGGATTGTAAAAATAGCTAGTTCGAATCATTTTTTTGGCCTTTTTCCATCACTGAAGGCAGTTAACGGTTGATTATAATTTCAAATAACACTGCTAATTAAGTCGGAGAATATGTAGCATGTCTTGGATATGACTCATAAAAATATGATCCGACAACAATGCTTATACATATATATTTATATGCATTATACATATCTATTTTTTCATTTTTTTCGCAAGTCAAACATGTCAATGTTGCTTTTGTTTCTCACATTCTGAGCCCAGTTAAAAGAAGCATTCAAGGACCGAATCGATTTCAAACGGCGTTCGATGACTGATTAGTGATTAGCGAAGCAACGGCAGCGAGGACACTTGATTGGAGAAACCAGAGTGGATCCATCTTCACGGTGCGCAGCGGTACGCGGTTGGCGGAGGTATCCGTCTCAGAGCGGTTCCGGTGGGCGGCGATTCGCCGCACGCTTCATTCTGATTGGCTGCTCATCCGGCGGCCCTCCTCCTATTCTCGTTCCACTCTATCGGTTCCCTCGACTCCGTCAATGCCAAATTCACTGCCAGTGCCTTTCCGAAAGCCGGTACAACCGGTAAGTAACGTAAGACAAACAACGAATATTCCGAAAACTCTTTTTCCTTGGTTATATTTCGAGAAACCGTTTCGGTATTTCTTAAACAGCCGCCAAATAAGACCAACGGTCGAGACGGAGGATGGACAGGTAACAGCTTTTTCTTACGGTCACGAGTCGTGTCTCCGGCCACATCCGCCTGCCGGCCCCGCGGAGGGGGCAGGGAGCCGAGCTTCGGCTCGTCTTTTCACTCCGACCGTCCGTGGACGTTCATCTTGCGGCTTCTGTCAGCCCGAGTGGAGTGCCGGGGGGTGACGCAACACAGCGAGGGGATGTCCACCCGTGTCTCACATGTGTTTTCTTTTTGGGTTGAAGATTTATGTAACTTTTTTTTTTTTTTTTTTTCAAATTTATATAACATAGGCACCGTCGTTGCAGAAACATAGGGGAGGGGGGGGCGGGGTTTCTACTTTTCATGAAAGGAAAAAATGTGTTTGCAGTTTTAGTGCATGCAAGACATTCCCTGCATGCCGGGCTTAGTTGTACAATGAGTTTGAGCATCAGAGATCACGTTTAGTTTTTTTTAGCCCTGATGCAGATGACCTTCCTGTCACGTGACTTGATGGGGCTGCAAATGTACTGTATGTCCAACCGCTCTTAACCCTGCAACCCAACAAGACACTTTTGCTTTCAACCTGTATCTCCTCTTTCTGCAGCACCATGACGACCCTGTCCCAGACAAAGGAGCTCTTTCGGAGGGCAGAAGCCATCTGCTTTGACGTGGACAGCACTGTCATCAAAGAGGAGGGCATCGATGAGCTCGCCAAGTTCTGTGGCGTAGGGGACGCGGTCACCGAAATGTAGGTGTTCATGCGCCAGGTGTGTAAAGGACAAAAGAAAATGCAGACTAATCGAATATTCATTTTGGTGTGTACTCATGACAGGACCCGAAAAGCCATGGGTGGATCAGTGACCTTTAAGACCGCCCTGACCGAACGTCTCTCCATCATCCGGTGTTCCAGAGAACAAGTGAACAAACTGATCACGGACCACCCGCCTCAGCTCACCCCAGGCATCAGGTAGGTGAAACCAGCTCCCTCATGCCCAGATCTGTTACATTTACCAACAAATTCACTATTATTGGGGGTAGTCAAATGTTTGAAAGGCTGAGTGATGTATTATTGACTGGAAATATGTCTTGAATATTTTCCTCGCCATTTTATCCTCTAAAAAGAGATTCACAAGCTTATTGTCTGACAGGGATCGATATCTTCTCGCACCTCCTATGTTGAAATTGATTTACTAACGCAGTGCAATAAGAAAGAATCTGTGATTCAGATTGAAATTGGCCAGAAATAAAAATGAAATTATATCAGCTGTAAGTTTTCCATTAATGCATTTATGTTGTGGATCTGTAATGTGATTTTCTGACATAGGAAATATGGTCCCAGCATCGTAATGTGTTTTTGTTTTGTTTTTCTTCTCCGTGCAACCCGACCTCGTGTAACTTGTAGTTCTGCACAAGTAGAACCCCCATACATGGCACATGGACCAGAGAATTCACTATGGTGAACGGAAAGAAAGGTCAGGCATTGTGTGAAGTCCAGCGGCAGAATGAAACTGTATGTGGGTTATTTGTTTGTGTTTTAAAAGAAGGTTATGCAAAAAAAAAAAAAGACCAAAACAACAGTATTCCTCTTGCTTGTAGGGCTTTTAACAGTGGAAACTTGGACAAAACAACTGCCAAGTATGCGATCAAACAATGCATCTCATTTTGTCTTGGGGTGCAAAATGACATCTCGACACTACACTCATTGTGACCTGGTTATTCCAAATTGTCCGTCCGCAGTGCAGCTCGGTCACAAAAAGCTTTCCCTTTTTATAAAAGGGAGGCGAAGTGTATTCATTCACAGCGTTTGATTCATTTCAATAACGATCAGATGGTGAGAGGAGTTTTCTGTTTTTTTTTTTTTTTTTTTTTTTACAGCCTTTTACACTGAAACCATTCGAGACCATGACTGATTTTTTTTTTGTTTTAATCTGCTGTGTTTGTTAGGGAGGGCTTGGTCTGATCACACCTCCCAATACGTTTTTTTTGTTGTTAGTCTTTTATTATTCGCATGAGGTGCTTTATTCCCCCCCAGAGCTCCTTTGGGGAGTCTGTTGTGGAGGAAGGGATGGGAGGGGGCACTTCCTCTCTAATTTGACCTAAAATGACCCCTTTCCCAACTTTTTTGATCATTTTTTGTGGAAAACACACAACAGTGGGTGGCGTTTCTAAAATAAATCAAAATTGCTCCTCCTCCGAAATGACTAGGAGCACAACCAATTAGCTTTCGATTCCCTTGTTAAATACTGAAGATCTGCTCACACTAACACCACAATTACTTTTCAAAGGGAAAACAAATGAAATGAAAGGTGTCTGCCAAATGTAAATTGGGAACCATATAGAACAGATATCCATTTGCCGAAAGAATGTCCCTACTGAGTTATTGTGCATCAATCGGAACAAGTACTACTGCATTTGTCCTTTACCTATTAGATGTAATTTGTAGCCTGGGGTTGTTCATATTCGAATTTGGTAATAAAAATGTGAAACCCTGAGGAAAAGTCATGGGGTTTCAGGAAGCGTAATTCTCTGGCCCTCAGCACAAGGAACTGAGGTAGAACCTGTTAACTGCAAGCACGGTTTCTACTGACTCGGCGAAAAAGCTGCTCTGGTTTCACAGCAGGTACCTTTTCAGACGGCTGTCCCTCAAATCACATTCAAATGGGTCCTTCTTCGTAGCAATTTTCCTCTGCAAAGTTCTGTAAACTACACGCTCCAAAAAGATTCATACGCTCATGTCAGGCACTATGAGACTGTTGTTACCATGGAGGCGAAGGTGGCTGCCCCAAATTTGCTGTCACTGGCCTTTCGGTTTGCACTCAGGGAGCTTGTGGACCATCTTCACCAGCGCAATATAAAGGTATTCCTCATTTCCGGCGGCTTCCGCTGCATCGTGGAACACGTGGCCACTCAGCTTAACATCCCCCTACATCACGTCTTTGCCAACCGGCTCAAGTTCTACTTCAATGGTGAGTATCTGACTTGTTGCCATGTCCTTCCGTTTTCGCGGAACAATCCATATGTATTAGCACATTTGCGGCCAGTGACCGTCCAAAGGAACTGTACACATTCTCGTTGTGTCTCATATGTTACTAATATAACCATAGGGACAGAGACTGTGAGAATGAGAAACTGCTTTTGTCAGTGGAGTCAAGTGGAAATGGCTGTTTTGTTTTAACACATGGTGGCATGGCCCTGCGTTGGGCACGGCCAAAAACTGGCCAACTTGTATAAGGAGGGCAAAACTCACGGGAGCGCAACACTCAACCACCGGTTTAGACACATTCTAGCAAAGATCAAATCACATTGGGGTGATACATGCCCAGCTTCTAATCAACCAAATTCAAATTCCACCTCCTGTGAACCAAGCCAGTTTCTCTTGATTCTGCCAAACCAGTCCTGTAAATAGTGACGCCCACCCTCACGCTAGTTTGAAGTTATCACAATGTGTGTTTGACGATTTTATGGTGTGCCGGTACCACAGGTACTGCTACTGTGATGTAGGTGTCCAGCTAGAGGACATTTACCTTCATTTTTTGACTTTGTCTTTTGACACAGCAAACAGGCAAATTGCCAAAAGGCCGAATATGTCTTAAAAAGCGCCCTGTCAGGCTGAACTGTGCTTCGGGTGTTTGCATTAACACAATGTTTCCCCTCCCAAATACTGCACAGGAGAGTACGCCGGCTTCGACGAAAGTCAGCCCACAGCCGAGAGCGGTGGTAAAGGGAAAGTCATCAGCATGCTGAAGGAGATCTACGGCTTCAAGACCGTGGTGATGATTGGAGACGGAGCCACAGACCTCGAGGCTTGCCCTCCAGCGGTAAGCTCTTCCTTGGCCCAAACTGACTCGCCTTGCATGCAGCATAGTTGCAGTTTTGTTTTTTGTTGTTTGCGTGGAAACACTGCATTAAGTTAATCTCTGTCCACATACAGAGTGCTTTCATCGGCTTCGGCGGCAACGTCGTCAGACCGCAGGTCAAGGAAATGTGCTCATGGTACGTCACAAGCTTTGGAGAGCTGCTGAAGGAGCTGGAGAAGATCTAAAGGTGTTAGAATACTGTTACTAATTTTATACTTGCACCCAGGGGCGTGCCTCTGATTTTATCCAGTGTGCATTTTCCAATGTTTGTCAATAGATTTTTATAATTACAGGAAATGTTTACAATAGTGAGACCAATTTCACCATCATAATTTTGATACTAGGTGATACTAAAAAAAACTATCTACATGGTGGTTAGATTTTAGTGTTTTTGCACTTTTGCATTCACATATATTAGTCAGGCTTAAAGTTCTGCATGTAATGGAATGTGCAATTCGCAATAGAAATGGTTGTCGAAATCTTGTTGTGGCAACTGGACTTAGTTTTTCTTTTTGCAGACATCTCACCTCTCACTTCAGAGGCTTCTCGAATTCTGGAAACAGAAACGATTTTAACATTGTACGGGTAGTAAGAACTGTGAACACACGCGGCACAGAGTCCTGTATTCATCGGCATTAAAACACAACATGCAATCAAAATATTGCTGGAACTACTTTAATCTGTTGAGGAGTTCTTGTCCTTTAATCAGCCCACCAAAAGACAAGATAAAACATGCTCTTTTTCATTTTTACAATAGATTCAGAAATTACAATAAGCAGCAGCGGTGCTGCCCTCCTCACACTCATCTCGCTGCCACGTCACACTGGTTTTTTTCTGTGACGTTGTACATCATATATCCCACTAAAACATGATTTAAAAACCTTTTCTTTTTTAAAACCAGGCATGCTTTCTTCACACGTAGAAGCCAAAGGTGCAACACAGCAAAAACATCAACGTTATGACAACAGGAAAACAGAACAATGTCCACAAAAGTAACCAACCCACAAGTAACTTACACGAGTAGTCTGCAAAAAAATAATTTATAATAGATTTTAATCTAATATAAAAATTCTAAGGTTGATATTTTCCTAACATGATAAACCTCTTCATGAGTTATGTGTCTTCTTGAGAGAGTTCCTTGGATCACTCAGCGTTGGATGCGGCTAATTGTAATGTGCAGTTTATCAGCACGCCTTAAAAGCACACGTTCCAAAATTCACACTGGTCAAAGATACAGTGAGCCACAGAATCATCAAATAAGTCCAAACACACTCAATACAGCTGCTCTTTTTCAAGTAACTTTGGTTGACTGAACTTAAGAGAGAAGCTCTCTGGAGTTTTTAAGTGGCATGTTGGAAGTTTAATGACTGTCATGACTGAAAATTGGCCAAATTCACATCCTCCTTCAAATCTGGGGGAAAAAAAGTCATTAAAGCTGAAAGTACTTGGTACTTTTTCATCGAGTTCTCCTAATGACTTTCTCAGATGATAGCAAAAATAACAATTATTGATAATAATAATGCAAACACCAGAAAAGAGAATGGATGTGTGGCAGCACTGACAGGAAGTCGGAATCGTCGTAGTGATGCTCTGGCAGGATGTAACATTCGAAAGGGTGCGAGCGGCTCATCTTCTCACTGCAGAGGGGACGCCTTTGTCGGGATCATGATCCGGGAATCCATATGCTGAATAAGAGGAACTGCAGAGAGTTGCAAACACAACAAGTTGCAGGAATGATTTTCTTTGGCTGGACTGTTCAAAGTTTTTTTCTAGTATTGATTTGCATTGCAGTGAAGTCAGAGAGGTGAACGGAGCAGAGTAGGACTTGCTGTTGCAAGACAGAGGGTGTGAGAGAACACACTGAGGGAAGTGAACAGTTTTGATTCACTCCCTGCTTAATGTGTGTTTTTCACCTGTGTAATACACCGCCTCATGCCAGCCTTCCTCCTGCCAGGCGCCGTTCCTCGTGTCCTCTCTCGACTGAAGGTCTTTGTAGGCTGCAAACAGCAAAAATCGTGCTCAGTGCTGCCAATCTGGCATGTGATGCCACGTTTTCATTGTTGAAGCAGGAATGGTCAATTGCGTTTGAATTTCACTTTTCATGCCAGATGAAAATGAATTTGAGATAGTCATTGGCCATGGATGTTAAGGACAGCGCTGGGATGGCTCATGAGGGGAATTGAAATGAGGGTTTTCATTTTCCTCCCTGCTACTGACATATCACTTTTACTGGAACTAGGCAAAAAAACTTGATCATTAAAAACAAAGGTCAGCAGGGGTCACAAATAAAATAAAGCGTCACACATGTTTTTAAAAATGTTACGCTGTGATAAGATGAACAATATTTAATAGGACCCTGACCCAATTTTAACTGATAACATGGTGCATCAATTGGTGCAGCTTCCAATGAAGGAAGCACATTATGAAAAATACATTACTTGACAAAATTCAAAACACAAGAGTAAACTTATGATGACCGAGAGCGGCCGGGGGGAGGAATAAAGCAGTCTGATCAATTTCATGTGACTTCTGCATGAGGCAGATATCAGACTTTACCCCAGAGGTGGTGGACCATGTAGAGACTGCCAATCTGGGAGAAAAAGCCTCCGACGGCTTCCCTGTTGTGCTGGCGGTATCCGATGGCCCGAGCCCTGCAGACAGCGCCAGTGTCAGTCACAGCCAGAAAAATTACGAGAACAACAACCCGGGAGCAAATTTTGATTTTGTCGGAGACGACAACTTCCAAGATTAGCTGTGTAACACACTACATTTGTCGAACGACCCGGAAACAAGAGAACTGATTGGGTGGATTGTTTTGTATTAAAACACTGTAATTAAATCTAATTCCATGATACATAACCGTTCATTCTGGAGGCTTGCTGCTGTGAGCTGCTACACAGTGTGGTATCACCTGCGTAATTACAGATGTTTGCTCAGTCGTGAATGTGAAATGGGAAACAAACAAAAGGTATCCCTGTTTGAGCATGACTTTTTAATCGAACTGGGGTGTTTGGATTTTATGTGGTAAGAAAAGAGGGAAACCATGAGGCCCTCAGAGGTGGAAATCCATCTCATGTCATTAAAGCTTTTCCAAATCAGTTTAGTCACTCCGTTGTTGCCGGACTTCGACCCGGGGAAGTCTTTTGAAGTCAGACAAATGGAAATCTCTGGCATTCATGCCTTGTGAAAACAATTCCCTCAAAGCCTATTTGGATTGTATTAAAAAAAGAAGCTTGAATTGAGTGTACCAGTCCACTTTTTTAAAGTGCCAGAGTTAATGTTGACCTTCTCATTTGTCTTCAATTAGTTGATTTCAGTGGCAGTATCACGTTATTATAATGTAAAGACATGGATAGTTGGTTTCTTTACAGACGGCTTTCGCTTGTGCTTTTTATAATATCTGTAATATTACTGTATCTGATTGTAACAATATCGTTTCTAGGTTTTAAGCTGGGAACCTTCTTATTTAGATATTTCTGTTCATGGTACACTCATAATCATTTTATAACTCTTACTAAGAAGAAGAAGAAGACTGTCACTTTACTTTATTTCCCAGATCCACATTTATCTGCCGATGACTTATTTTGTATGAAAAGAGCTTTAATTTAAAAAAAAAAAAAAAAAAAATCTGAAGCTAGGCGCATAGATTATTACAATGATTATTCTTCCCATAGCTTTCCTATAAATTATGTTTTTTTTTTTCTTATAATCTGTCCTGTTAAAATATCATTAATATTTGAATATAATACACAGGGAGGAATCCCACCTCCCTGTCGCTGGGGAACTGGGCAGAGAAGCGCACACATACTTTTAGAAACTGCGAGTGACTGATGTGGAGAAAGCGTCTCTCATTGTGAAAAAACAAGCAGGGAGACATGAAACGCCCCGCTGTGGAAAGCGCGGGGTACGGAAAGTTCAGTTCACCTCGTTCCAATCAATTACAGTCAAACTGATAAATGCCGCCTCTGTCTGCCCGAGTGCTGAACACTGCCCGAGTCGTTTCAAGACACCGTGTGGCCATGAAATGTGCAGCTGAATATAAAAAAAATCTTGGCCCAAGTGCACGACAGCGTCGAGAATAGTCCCCCTCTGTGGAATCGCTGTTATTAATGATGGTGTGTCACGTAGTGCGACTGTTCTGTGATCACACTTGAGGGAGTCAAATGAATTTGCGCTGCCTTACCAGTAATTACCCCACTCGATCATGGTTCCTGGCTGTGTAGGAAAGAAAACAAAGAGTTATCTATTACAACAAAATATTGTACTTTTTAAGAGCTGGCCAAACTTCAAAAATGGGTATGACCCTTCCTTCTTGTTTCTGGAGGAACAGTTTGTGATGTAAGTGTTTCATCATTGTGAGGAAAAGTCATGATAAAATCTGCACCCAATTGCTTTTTTTAAATTTTTTTTTCTTTTTATCATAAGCTTGGATGTTTAAGCTTAAGAGTGATAACTGCAGGGAAACCCCGAACAAGAGAAACTTGAGTGATCAGATTAGAAAACACAATATAATCTGCAGGATCAGGAATTTGGAGTATTATGAACCAGGGCTTAGAGCTCTTTGACGGTTTAGCCACACCAAACAAGCTCGGGCAGACAATTGCATCCACGAGTCTATACAAGCATGCAACATGTATGAGAAGTCTGTATTCTGAATGACAGAATGAATGGCGGGGTAGTTTTCCGGGCTGCATGTGACCGAAACATCGTTATCGTAATGGGGGGAAGTGGAAGAGTGACGTTCTCCTTCTCTGACCTCCCTTACTGAGCTTGGCTACTCGGCAGTGGTACCGGACACGTCCACTATGTGATGCTGTGGTCATCTGCAGCGGGCCTACGTTTTACTTTTTGCGCCCTCCTGACAATTTTCCAACTCCTCTGGACAAATTATTCAGCCACAAGGCATTTTTACGTAATGACATATTTTTGGAAATGGGACAAGCAGACCAGTGACTCAGTCACGATGGACAGATAAAATAATGATACATTGGAACGAGGGAGATTTAAAGTGGCGTCCAAAAGAGGCACTTTTCAACATGCTAAAAGCTTTCTAAATTGTTACTATAAATGAAATTATGAAAAATAAATTGCTGAATTCCTTTTTAATCACAGCGATCAATGTATATTGATGACTATCTGGTCATTCTCACTTAAGACTGTATGTTTTGTTTGTGATGTCACAAGACAAGAACGTTTTCATTTTGGAAAGTCAAGCAGGAATTTTTAAAAAATTAATCAACAACTGAACTTGACAAAAAAAATAAAAGGCTTGTTTGACAAGCAACAGTTTTCAACAGTATTTCAGTGTTAATTCTGTTTTGGGCAGATTATCAAATTTTAGGAAACACACCTTTAAATGTGGGAAAAGAGTGTTAGCGGTGTCTAAGACTCCAACCTACCACCTCCCTATCTGATTGACCCCAAGCATTTAAAGTATTACTGGTACTAAAAGAGTAAACCCACTCACCCTGAGCTGATAGGATCTGAGCTCGTAGACATTGGGACCCTCTCTGGGTACCGGCTCGTTCCAAAAACTGAATTCCAGCAGGAGCTGGTTCCTGCGAGACAGCAGCATTTTACCGCGCTCCTTCCTGTACTCGGTGAACTCCTGCCAGTGGACACACTTGTTGAAACATTTACGGTTCACATAGTGACACCGGTGAGCCAAAGGTGGGATTGGACGGGGTCTCACCTTGTTCTGCCGTAATTTGTTCATCACCTCGGTCAGAGCCGGGTAACCTCCCCTGTAACGCCACAGATGAACTGAAGGAAAAAAATAAAGTGGATCAAAAATCCACATTAAGGTTCCAGGGACCGTCTGATGTTATGGTAAAACAACAAGCCCAACAGTCTCTGCATTTGATACATAATCAATCTTCCACATTTACTCAGATGTGGTGCCCATAACCATAATTTTCAGATTCCTGAGTGCAACTGAATACAAGCCACACTGACTATATTTGAAAAGAAAAAAAAAGTACATATATAGGCCGCACTTGTCTATAAGCCGCAGGTGTCCACTTGTAACATGATATATTTACATTTATATTTACATTTTGTAACTTGAAATATGTACCATAAATGTATTTTTTCCGAACAGTGTCTTTCACGCGTCCGATAAAAAAAAAAAATTAAAAAAAATACAGTAGCCCACCAGGAAAAGTCATTGATCGCCATGTTCATCTTTATTCTGCGCACTGAAAACACTAAAGTCGTCGTCTTCAGTGTCGGATTTAAACATCTCAGAATTCCTCTATCACACACTTCCTTGGTCTCTCTTTGGTTGTCCCTTTCAATGCCAGTTGACCAAACCACAAGTGTGTATTCTGCGGCGTCCATGTCAAATTTCATTGGTCCGATCTGACGAGGCTAAATATTTTTCTGGCATGAAGTACATCATAGATTAGCTTCATCATTGTTTAAGCCGCAGTGTTCAAAGCATGTGAAAAGGTAGTTGCTAATAGTCTGGAAATTATGGTACTATTTTTTTTCCCAAGTGTATTTGAAAGGTCATGATGAAGACGCTAGTGGAAGACGTCCATCAATACTTGTGTCAGTTCCAAGTACAATAAAATAAAACATTTGGAGGATTTTTGTGATCTAATGTAACATAATTATTGCTGCTGATGTTATGTGTACTATCACTGTAGTAAACCGCAGGGAACTGATTAATGAGCAAAAACATTCAAAATGTATTACATTTAAAGTTATATTTTTAAAGAATTTCAAAACACTGTTTCACTTTCAGGTAGACTTTCTATGGCTGTGCTGCAGTTGGGGAAAAAAGTGCACGTTGGGTAGCGTTCAGGGACTAGCGGAAACTATGGACTGAAAAAAGGTTCATTGACAAAATTAAAATATCTCCCAACATATCACTCTAATATTCAACCAAAAAGATATTTGAAATTAATAAAGCATTTTAACTTAAACAAAGCCAATCTTCATTTTGAGTGAAAGGGTATTAGAACAAGTAAGATAACATTGACAATACACATATATATGTGTAATATCAATGCAATATACTTATATATTGATTACAACTATCATTCATTGATCGTGTTTTTCATAAGTATGATTTAATCAGTATATTATCACAACCCTGATTTATAGCCAATATCAAGCCTAATAATTCAGGATCCATTAATAGTACATTGGACTACAAATGACTGTGTTTTGATTTTAGCAGTCCTACCGGCCTGGTCTTGTTCTCCATACCAGGTATTCCAGGTGCCCACCAGCTCACAGGGGTAGTACTTATCGGCATGGATGGAGGGCAGAACTTCCTCACTGAGAAGAACGAGATACAACATCGACATGCAGTTAATCTGCAGATAACAGAGTTAAAATATGCTGCTCGGTAGCAATTAACTTAAACACTACAAATCACAATCACAAGCTCACAAGCTTCCTGCTCACATGCCTCTGGTTTAATGTTACGAACCCCAAATTAGCAACATGTAGATGGTCTGCTGACATCTTTGGCATTGGCGAGGTTGCTTTATGAATGACTGAAGCCACGCCTGTCAGTCACTCCCTTACAAGAATAGACTGCTCTAATTATTTTTTACTGACCCAACAACAGTCACTTGTTCTGTTCAGTAACACGGCCACATTTGCTGCATCACTAGTCAGTAATATCCTGCAGTTATTTGGATGACACATTATGATAAATAACCCTTACCATAGTTTGTTGTATGCGTCCAGGCACTCAGGCTTGACATTATGGACTGGAAAAAAGGTCACATCTAATGAATCTCACGCTAAATGATTTGAAAAATTAAAAATATACCATGTGTGACTTACACTGAATTTTGTACAGGTTGCTCTCCTCATTTTTGGTCAGAAGGTTGGAATGTGCGTCTTTCCTAGGATCGACTTTCCTAACAAAGAGTGACTTGAACCAGCTGTCTTCTCTATTTCTGCTGCATGATGCCGAAAAGCCCCTGGAAAAAAAAAAATAGACATGTCCATGTTAGTGAATACGGGATAGAGGTTTCTCTAACAAGATAATATTCCTGATCAGTTTGTTCTTACGTCTTCGCAAAGATACAGCACAACATGTCCTTCAATTGGGTGATTCATTTACAAGATAAAGATGCTGCAGAATATATGAGCATATCATCAAACCAAAAACATCTACATGCCAGTCTGAAGCATGATGATGGAGTAACACTGAAAATAATGCAGTTAGAATATAGATACTGGAATGTCATGTTATTGCATCTGTGGTTTATAACACATGGGCAAATAACAACATTCTGGAATAAAGTGCTAAATTGACCTTGAACATAGGATAGGATCCCTGTCATGTTTTCAATAAAGTGCAACGTTTCACTTTCACCAGCGAAAACACAGAGGTAATATTTAATACGAATGAATAAACATTTATTTAAGGGGCAGGTACCTTGTCGGTTAGTTAATGATGTAGGCTACTCATGCTAGCATTGGCAAGGGCTAGCTTGCTCGGGCTCATCACAACCAATGAGTCCTCCGGATGGAAATGTAAGGGGGGGAAAAAAGCCTGTACAACATTAAAAATTACACAGGTGAAAGCTGAACATGCACACTTATTCAAAGCCGACCTGCTCAAGACGACCAGCTGTCCGGCAGGGTGGGCTCCGCTCCCGACGCGACCCAAGCCGCCGCTCACTCTCTGAAGGACTCCAGTCGCCATCTTCAACTGGGGCACACTGAGCGGACGCTGTTCCCCGGTCTGGCCACTAGGCGGCGCTGTAGCATCACAGCGCTCACATTGGAGCTGGATTCCACTCACTGGATGCAGATTCTACTTATTGGGTGTAGTTACTTCGGAGTACTTTTAATAAACGAACAAATGTAGTTTGATGTCCATTTAAATAATTTTTTCTTAAATATTCTGACGATGAATTCTTTCAACCAACTTCAGGGGATTGCCACAGTATCCAATTTACTGGTTCTTAACCTTGTTTGAGGTACTGAAAACCCCACCAATTTCATACACGCCTTCACCGAAACCTTCTTTATTGGAAAAATAAAATATGATGATGTTTTCAAATTCAAGGCATAGGTATTTGTTTTACTGGTGCACACAATGAATCATGCATCAACACCACCGTGTGCAAAGAACAAAACCAGCAAAACATGATTTTCACACAAAAACAAAAACATAACAATGAATTCTTAGTGCAAATCAATGTGACTTCTGCTGTTGCCTTTGAGAGACCAGTTCAGAAATGCGCTGCTTCACCTATGTAGCGTGATCACCTGCAGCCAGTAATGGCCAAGCGGGGCGTGTCATCACAAATTATAGGAGTCGGGTGTGTGTCTTGACCTTTGCCAAACCCCTGAAACTGACTCACTGGGGTGCGATTGAACCACTGGATAAGAACCACTGACCTAATCCTAATCCTAATTCTAATCCTTACATCCATCCTCATCACACCCAAAGAGAACCTCAGCATCTTCCTCTCTGTGGTGTATTCCAACCAACATAATTCTCAGTTCATCCCAAAGTCACTACACCTGCAATTTATTACGCCTGCATCCTTGTCACCTGTTCGAGTAACACCCCCCCACGCACACACACACACACACAAAATCATTGGTTTAATATATAACAACATACAAAAAAAAATTAAATCACAAGTGTCTGATGAGCTGAAGTGTATTTTGCTTTTTGATACACTGCCGTATGTTGTAATTAGGACAAAAATAATAAAACCACTTGCCAGTCTTGGATTCATACGAATGATACTAGATAACAAACAAAAATATCTAAACCCCATTGCAAATATTAATATTTTTATATACCAGCAAGATAAAATAAACGTTCTGCAAAAATCAGATTGCCCAGGCTTCTTTTAAATGGTGCAAATATCTATAAACAGAGATCTGAATTGTTGTTTGTTTAAAGCACATGCAGGTGTTTTAACGTGCATTGAAAGCTTGCAAAATGCATTTGGTTGTGACGGCTTTAATGAATTTTGTTACCTTCACATTGTATTAATTCAAGTATGTAAACTATTTAAAAATTCAATGGTATCGAAAAATTCTTTATTTGCAACGAAGAACAGAAAAATTATATAAAATTATCCAACATCTTGATGTGCACGTCAGATCATCGCAATATGAGCAAATTGAAATGATCAAGTTAAAATTTTTAAAAAGTATCAGAATATAACCTGGTTGTGTTCATGTGTGTCTATGTGTGTGTGAGAGAGCGAGTGCTTACGTGTGTGTGTTTGTATGTATGTGTATGCGTGTGATAATAAGCACTGTGTTTTTTTCTATGATTTAATAACACTTACACAACTCTTCCAACTATGTCATGTCCCCTATGAAATTGCATATTATTTCAAAGGTGCCCTGCAAATCTTTGGCTGTCTGCTCATGGGACTCACTCAACTGTGTCTGTGTGTACAATTTTCCCCTGGAATCCCTTGAATATAGTTAGAACACGACATTTTGGCGTTCCTCCATCATCAAAAGCCCCGGGCATGAGTCAGTGAAGCCAAACCTTGTTAAACACAACCAAAATTATTGTTAGTTGTCATAGAGATTGCGAAGCCTGTACAGTTTATGAAATATGTCAGCTTGAAGTGGGAGTATGTGAATAAAAACGGTACACAATGTAGAATATTTCCATTTAATGGGATGATGAAGTCATAAAAAGAAATCTTGGATCTGCTAAAATCACAATGACTTTGGACAAAGTGATGTATGTAACAATCCATCAGAGAATGAGATCACTCTCACAGGCTTAAAAGGAAAGGGGAAAATGGATTTAAATAGTAACTAAACAAAATCGATAGCATTAGAAACATTTGCAAGTATTTGTAGTCAAACTTCTATCGGATATTTGATGTAAAAATAGAACATTGAAATTTTAGAATTGACAAGAACAAAATAAAACAGTGATAATAATTTAATTTCATGATTGTGACATTAAGGATTCTGACGGTGCTCGTCGTCAGAGCATGTACGTGATTATGGTCACAAATATTTATGTAATAAATAAAAAAAAAAAAAAAAATTGAAATAAGAAAAGCAAACATCTACTTATGAGAAATATCTCCTTGAAAAAATAACCAAGTTGCCCAGAAGGGGATGCTGTGACTCAATGGATGATCAGTGTTACTTGAAGGCATCTCTGTGCAGTGAATTCTGATGAAACACAAGTATAGACAAATAGTCCGGGGACCATCAAACTTAACATTGACTCTGGTGTTAAACTAAACCGAATATAACACAAGGTAATTCTTTGAATACAGCAGAAGATAACAGAGCTCAGAGTCCAAACCAGCCGCTGGAAATCACCAGTTCCCTTTTATTTTAACACAAGAGAAGCTTCAGTGATCCAGTCTTGGACCTCACACATGCACCGGAAAATATTTCAAACACCGACTTCTTGTGAATTAAAAAGCGCAACGCATATTTTACAGATATCAAAATAATCGCTCGTCCAGTTTGTTGGTAATATCAGTGACAACGGAGATGTTTGCTGTGAAAAAATTCCGACACAAAGGGAATACATGGAGGACTTGTGTTTTTTTTTTTTTTGTTTTTTTTTTATTACAGCTGGGCTCAACTGAAGCACGAGTGCAAGACATTCAGTCTGGGACTTGAATTACACTTGCATTATATCAGCTATTACCTCCTTCAAGTTTTATCAGCATCTGCTGGTCCGTTTGTTTGTCTGTCAGCACACTGTCAGCACACTTATGCTACAAAATTACGACAGAGGCCGATCTACATAAAACTCGGTGGAGGAGTTGAGCAAAGCCTTGATGTTTAAGGCAGATCCAAGAATTGCTCTCTTTTCTTTTCAAACATTTTCTTTTTTTTCATGCAAATATTCATGCCAATCACACATTTACAGGGATGTGTCTAGTCGTGTGTTGTTGTTTTTTTTTTTTAATGATTTCTTGGCGTAGTCCTATGCACTGTCTATTTTTTTTTTGAGATTGTTTAAATGGGTGTTTCTGTGTGGCTGCGACCAACATTTACTTTCAATTTTGATCAACTGATTGATCTATCAGCCTCTGAAATGCCACAAAACGGGTGAAAACATCAATGCTCTACTGCCCACAAATGTCCATAGCCTAAAGATATTAAACTTACTGTCACGAAAGGAAAAAAAACAGTTTGATGAGTGGGTTGCAGATCATTTTGGTATGTTTCATAAAACATGACTTGAAGTTGAAAACCAACAGATTGATCACTCATGGTTTGTGGTGATGATCTCTTTTGGGCAGCTAAATGTCTTATTGAGACCATTTGTTAACGTTTTCTACTCTTGGATTTCATTTGCGAAAGGAATCTTAATCTCAATTTGATTTCCTTGGTAAATAAAACTTGAAGATCCATCTCGGCACACGTATTGAGAAACAGCCTGGCAATCGGAAGAATGTGCTGAAATCTTTTTTTTTCTTTCTTTTTTTTTTCACATCATTCTGTAGATTTGTCTGGCATTTTTTCCAACTGCTCTGCTGCTTTCTAAGGTTTTTGCACGCGGGTACATCCTGTCGTCACCGGCATGGAGGATTTAGTGTGACATCCGTCCGACTGGAGGTCGATGGGTGAGAATGACGGACGCCACGCCATAAAAAACACACATGAATGGTGGCAGCAAGGTGTGAAAATACACGTTGCTCTGAGTGTCGGCACAGTATCACGCATTTTCTTATTCTTGGTTGTTCATTCGCGGTTTTTGTCTGTCTGATTGGTGGTCCAGACATTCTCTCATTGTTATCGGGTGTGTTCTGGCCAACTTTGTTCAAAAAGATCTGTTTGGTGTGTGGCTGTTTTTTTTTTTACAAATCATAAATGAAGTGAGGCAGACCAGGACATCTCAGAATTGGATGTTTTATTTAGTCACGTAAGGCTATTGAAGACATTTGTAAAACACTTGAAGATGAACATCTGAGCTGAGTTCTGGTAACTTGTAAATGGAATTAATCCTTCTTCTTTATTAGCCTTGATAAAAGAGACAGACTAGAAGAAGCATGATAAAACAATATACATACAAGTAGTTAATTATATACCATAAGTAACCATATGACTCGCAGCACCTGTTGTCTCCTGGAGCACCATCGTGGTCCTGACAGGCACTTTCCCCTTCGTCCAAAATATAATTGCTGGTCCTGCAGGGAAGTCACGACCTCATATTCTTCTTCTGTGTCATGAGACCTTCAGGAGGAGCACATGAGAACTTAATATCCAGTCACACGTGGATGATAGAGAGGGTGATGGGGTTGCAGCCATGGAGGAATTCAGCACAGTTGAGATTGATTTATTATTTGACAGAGTGACTATGAAGCTAACAGGGACCATATTCCCAAAGCCCACTTGGCTTTGGGAGAAACACTACTTACCACCAGTGGAATTCAGAAACTATGGTCGGATTTGTTTTAAGTTCAAAGCGATGAATCATTAGGGAGTATTTTCTCAGTGAAACATTTTTGAATAACAAAAGGCAATATGTGGTCATGTCTGGGAATTCAAAGTATGATTGCCTCGACCATTTTTGCTGTTTCAGTTTATCAAGGTGGTTCATTTTTTTGGGCAGAAACAGCTGCTTAAAGTGCACGTGGCATGTGATGTTAAAGAATGTTGCACCTCACGCTTTTTTTTTTTTTTTCATCAATGACGTTTTCACCAGCAGCCACAAACAGAGTGCAAGTGAAATATTTTCTGCCGCTGTTTTTCTAAAATGACAGCGCAGCTCTGCAAAGAGCCTCCACAATGTCACCATCAATCTGAATGTGTGCTAATGAGAGCACTTCGATGTGGAATAGTTTCACAAAGCGTCTGTTTTACACATGGAAATAGTGAGATCAGCCTTTTCCAAAGAGCTCCAGCTTCATCTCTCCCAAAGCACCGTACCTTGTTACTTCCTGGTGAAGTGCAATATTTAGTCAGGGGTTATCAGAATCTTGGGTGAGATTTTGCTTACTTTTGAACCTGTTTACTAAATCACAGCCATGACACATTTTCGCTGCTTGCAGGAATGAAGGAGGTGGTAGTGTTAGGGGGAACATATTAGTAATAAGCAGTAGCAGCTACTGTGTTATTCCGGGCCAGTTCTGTTACTGTCACCTTCATCAGTGAGATCCCTCTGGGCTCATTACAAGTGTTCATGTTTTTCTTCCACTTCCATTCCACCTAATCTTGCTATTAATACCTCACCTAATAAAATGAACACCTTAACACCCTCCTCCACCCAGAAATGATTTCATTATAGAAATTATGATTTCATTAACTAGGCTTTATAAAGCCCAGTTAATAAATGCCGAAATTGTTTCATATTTGGAGCTCAAGTTCAAATAGCTCACTTTAGGATTGCATTGTAAGCACCAATCGTTGTTTACAGTGAAAATGCACTCTTGAACCTCACAATGATTGTTTTTCATTTATTCAGTACCGGCCCCTTTCCACAACACACACACACACACACACACACACACACACACACACACACACACACACAAAATACGACCAGTTTAGAAGAAAACCAAAATAAATGTTGCTCATAATTTATTAATCCATGAAATTTTTAGCCTTCATGGTCCGCCCAAAGGCTTTCACACTGTGAAAATCACCTAGGGTGGATTAAGGTTGAGGTAGATTAAGGTTGTATCCATGAGGCAATCTGGACGATCACGTCAGTCATTGATATATGACTTTTCACAGAGAATTCAGTGTACTATACTGGATGCAAACGTAAAAAGAAAACTCGGTTAGAAAATTAACATCGCTGACACGTTGAATACCCACTAGAATAGAGTGGAGGAATCCAGCCATAAATCCTACTTTCAAGAGGATTATAACATCCAGGGTTTATTGAGAGACAGTGTTGATTTGTTTCATTTTTGAAGCTGTGCACTATAGCTCAACAGCATCACAAATTACAGTCTTTAAAATGGCCATTAAAATAAACCGAACGCATCCAATAAAAATGAAAGAATGGAATCCTTTTTTGAAGGGGGATTTTTTTTGCAGGGGTGTTGTATTGTACTAAATGAACCACTGGGTCAACAGGTTTGATTTTGTGACTTGACTCTTTATGCCTCTTCTTTTCCTTCAGGGGTCGCAACAGTGAATCACCTGCCTCCATCTTACCCTCTCCCCTGCTACCTCTTCTTTCACACCAACCAACTCCATGTCCTCTTTCACCCCATCCATAAATCTCCTCTTCGGTCTTCTTCTAGGCGTCCTGCCCGGCAGTTCCAGCCTCAGCATCCTTTGCCTGCAAACATCATATTCCACAGACTGTCCATTCCCTGATGATCCCTAATGTAGTCCCACCTCCACCTTGAACAACTGCAACATACTTCTCTGCCACTCCTGACTTCCTCAAACTGTACCCTAATTCCTCTCTCGGCACCCTGTCGTATGCTTTTTCCAAATCTACAAAGGTTTATTGTTCCCTCTGACCTTCCCCGTACTTCTCTCTTTCAACATTCTCAAAGCAAATACTGCATCTGTAGGGTTTCTTCTTGGCATGAAACCACTCCGCCGCTCACCTCTGCTCTTAATCTAACTTCTACTTCTTTCCCATAACCTCATTGTATGGCTCCTCAACTTCATTCCTCTATAATTGGCACAATTCTGCACATCTCTCTTGTTTTTAAAAATCAGCACCTGCATACTTTTTCCTCCGTTCCTTAGGCATCCTCTCACTCTTCAAGATCCTGTTGAGAGATGTAGTCAAAAACTCCATCCCTTCACAGGTATATCATCAGGTCCAACTGCCTTTCCACTCCTAATCCTCTTCGATGCCTTTTCCCCCTTTGCTAATCTCTGTTACTTCATGGTCCACAACTTTCTCTCATCTTCCTCATTCATCAACAACACTGGCTTATCCTGTCATGATCCCAACATTTAAAGTACCTACTCTGAGTTGCCACAAAAAGATAATTTTGAAAAGAATACTCTCAGACCTGGACTCCTGGCTTTCCTCCTTTTTCTCTGCCTACATACCTTCCTCCTCTCTTTCTTCGACCCACGCGAGCCCAGTGTCTCACCGTGTAGGTTACCAGCACCGCTGGCATCTGTTTTTAACGCAGGGCGATGAAAAGTCAAAGATACGCATGTTTTAGTCTGGCATTTATTAAAACATAGTATGATCTAATCATTGATTGCATGATGATTGAATAGAAACAATAATTATTCAGATTCTGATTGGTTCCCTTTAAGATTTGCTCAGCGATGCAGTTTTGTGGAGAAGGCTTGACGTGCACGACTCAGTTTATGATTTCTTTACGTATATCTCGATCGTGTGGATAAACCTGGACTTTTGTATACTTTTCAAAATGTATCTGAGGATACGTGAGAATAATTCCGCTAAGTATATAACAAACGTGTCTGACATCTGATACGTATATCATAGGACCGAATCATAAAATGAAAGTATACTCCCCTATTTTTTGGTTTAACAGAGGTACAGTTTATTGATTCTTGTACAGTTTTTGTGAAGGTCCTGTTAGTGTTTTGCTTTCCTGCAGCTCTACAGTCACAATATTCTCAAGTTTCATTTTTGGCCACATATCGTTTTTCTCTAAACCAAGGCCCAGGGAAGAACAGCTGCAAAAACAGCTGACATGAATCCTCTACAAATGCACCAGAAAACCAAGAATGCCATTTATCATTTTTATCATACGAAAAAGGTTGGTCTTCGCTCAGCTCTCACAAAACCTCATAACCATCTCATATCCAGTGTCTTGGGTGGATCTTCAGCAAATCTCCGAGTCAAATCGACATATTAGATTAGAACTCTTTATCTGTCGCTCGTGTGGAAATTCAACGTTTATTTTGCAATAAAAAGCAAGGACGACACTGTGTGCAGTTATAAGCCAAGCACATGCTAATGGCGAGCTGACATTTAAGCAGCCTGTTAATGACAATAAATTTTAATCTTATTGGTCAGAATCCACAGCAACAGCTAAAATCTAATGAATAGTCATTTGTTTCAATGGGTGAGACGATGGACAACATTAATATCAATGTATTTCCAGGGGGGCTGAATTTGAGGGTCACCAGACGCAGACTAGGTAGTTTCCAAAATGATGTCTACTAATCCCAATAAATGTAAAAGGCCAGATATAGTCAGTCTACTTCCAAAGAAAGTAGTGAAATTGTTGTTGGGTAAGGTTTTTTTTTTTTTTTTACATTTTTCTACTTTACCCCTCCAGGGAGTCTGGGGGTCGAATGTTTCTTGCACCTTTATTTCTGAGATTTAGGGCTGAAAGTTTTGGAAACCCCCGGGCTAACTGACTGTCTTTGCCACTCCCTCTCCCTCCTCTTATTGTCTTTGGCTGCATGTGGAGATGCTTGCTATTGAAAGTTCTCCTGGAAATGCTGCTAAGCTTTTGACAAAATGTTTTCAAACATGTTTATTGTGTTAAATCCTTATCTTGTCTGGGCACTGTAGTTGAGTAGATTATTGGACGACTACACACGGTGGCGTTAAAACGTCTATGCTGTGAACATATTAATATCCTGGAATTCATTTGTGTTATTGCTGAGATAATGGACGGCAGTATAGATAAGACAAGGCCAAGAATGACCAGAATATGCCCAAACTGCCATGCCATATTTGATAAGGTGACCATTATTACAAATAAATGTTGAAAGATTGTGGCGCTGCAGTGTGCTCTGCACACAAATCTTGTTTCCCATTGCTGGCAAGGCACCCATAATAAACATGCAAATCTTTTTTTTTTGCATGAATTCAGGATTTGAATCTCCTCCATAAGTGGATTGGCAACATTCAAGCAAAATGATATGGGTTTGCAAGTTACCTCAGTTGTTTCTGTAGCATCGATGCATTCGTGTGTTGTTCTTGCTCACCTCTATCCAGTCTGTTATGATATTTATTTCATTCTTACTGAAGTGGATGCATTTGTTGATGCACTTAATGTTTAAACGTTTCAATTGGAAGTATCCTTTTCACATAGATTTCCTCTGACAAATGTGAGGGATGAAGACAAATGAAACAAAGGCCCCAAAATATACCTTGCTACCCTGAATTGCTATTAAAAGTATTTATTTAGAAAGTGTGAGAACCACACCATCACCAGGTAGATGGTTTGTGACAAAAACAGGCCATTCGAACCAGGAAAGGACAGAGGTTTTGCAGCCAACCAATCTACGCATGCATTGTGAGATCAGTGAATATGAAACTTAATTTTCAAATACCAATGGACAGCATACAAAGAGATATTAAATGAAAAATACGTGGAATAACAAACTGTCAATACTGATTTGATACAAAATAATAAAATTACATTCTCAAATAGATCGATTGGGGCAAAAAAATATTTTAACTCCAACCTGTGCACGGGATTTTATTTCGCGTTTCTGAACCAAGGAAGATACGATATCGAAAGCTTTTTTTATAGAAATGTGTAATTTGTGAGCCAGAAATATCTCAATTGCTAATGAGGCAAAAATTAAATTGAGATGTCTAAGTCCTGTCTGCCAAAGCCACAAGTACTTATTTCCCTCAATCTTTTGTTTGAAAGCAGCCGTTGTCCAACTCAGGGGCTGTTTAGCTAATCATTTGCTCACTGTCAACGTTTTCCTGCCCTGCTGTCATGGTTGTTGGCAACCCACCTCCTTCACACCACCACCTCAGGGGGAGAGACTCTGTCTTTGCCTGTCAGCTCCGCTGGATGTCTCACAGCGGCTTACTCTCCACCACTGCAACTATATATTCCCCGGGGGGATTCCTTAGCCGTAATCCATGAGATTGTCTGCAATTATGCTCATATATATTCTGACGGCATCTCAGAGCCAAGTGTTCTTTGCAATAAATCAAATGCGCTTCAACTTCTTTATCTCTGTCTATTCACTCTTAATCTCCCCGTGACTGAAAAGAGCTTCGGTCTATTTTTGATCACACTGGTGCCGCTGTCATTTATGGCATGTGACAGATACTGAACCACACATTATGTCATTTAAACGATGTCAAACCATTTGTCCACTTGCAAAAAAATATGTAACTTGACATTTTTATTGACTTTCTCCGTACATTTAGCTCCGATCTTGCCAGAAATATGGGTACGCATCAAAAATGTTCAAATATCACAGTTACTGTTGTTTAAACTGAATTCCTGATATCCTGAATGTACTCACTGTGCTACAAACGCTTAAAGTGTATTTTTTCCCAAATTATGTTTTTACAGGAAACAGAATTAAACAGACATTGTGAGAGTTAAGTGCGTAACAACTCAGGCAACTATGGAAAACAATATTTCCTATGTAAAATGCAATGCGCTTTTGCAAAAATAAGTAAAAAAAAATGTATAAAAGGGAGTGCAAAGTGAGATCACATGCGTCATATACTAGATATCTTTCTCTGTAAACGCTCCAAGTCACGTGGCTTAATTTTCGAAGGAAATGGTGGAATCACATAAATCATTCTGTGTATTATCTGATTTATTATCGATACATTCAGCAAAGGGTGGATTTGCGGTAAAACCTTCAAATAAAAGATAAAGTCCCCATGTGGTAAACTTGAGCATGCTGTCTTTGGTCCATGTGACAATTTTTATCTGAGGTTATTGCTCCATCGACCTTTAAGAGGGGGTCTTGGGAAATCCGTGTACTTTATACGGTGTTTCATGACACCGAACAGTTTATCTTTTGAGTGTCAGCCGTGGCGACATTGCATTCCTTATCTTTACAGTGATACTCAGAGCCGAGGTCAGATGCATGAATTAAAAAAATATATAAAAATTGAGCGGGCACTGTTCGATGCCAAAAATAAGATTTTGTAAGGGTGGGAATGGACTTCTTGAGCAAGGTCTTCTTTCACCTACGAGATGTTTGTCTGGAAGCAATTTCAACTTTACATCATGTCTACAGGCAAACAGAGAGGTATCGGCAGATTACGGCAGTGTTTTTCCTCATACATCACATAACCAGCACCAAGGTCGCTCCACTGATTTTCATGTTTCAGTGGAATGGCAGAAAGAAAGAAAAAAAAAATCATGGGCTGGGCCGTCGTCCCACCGCTCAACAGTCGACATGTGTTCTGAGATTTGATGGATGAATGGTAGGCCTAAATATTTTCTCTCCTTCTCTATCCTGATTAAATATTTGCTGGTATTTCAGACCACATGTTTTCTCACGATTTCCTTGGGAAAGGGAGATAGTTTTGCCATAATTGAATCAATCATCATATCATTCGTTCTGCTCTAATTTAAACGACCAAAGCAATAGGTTTCTGTTTTGGTGCGGGCCTTATAAAATATATGCGTTTGTCTATCTTCACATTATATACCGTTCTTGCGAGAAAACTGCAAAGTTACTTCTATTCCCCACCACTGACCATCCTGGATAAGTAATTAGAAGACTGTCCTGCAAAGCGGAACATATATCAGCAACTCCTCACAGAAAAATGCGCCATTAATCGCCAACGATATCTTCTGCCATATCTGTTGAGTCGTTCAATCATTTTCCATATCTTTTCCCGCCTCCCCATCAGACACAAGGGGCTACAGCCCATTATATTTTATTACAGCAATGAGCTAATATTCCCATGTGGATGAGTCAAGTACCTATCTGCTGCATGGAAAAGATGGGTAATACATATTGACAGGTCCTCATGCGATACTGATACTGATCTTGTTTCAATTTAAATTCACTTTGCAAGAAACGTTTCAGTGTGATGGTCAAATTTATTCTGATGATTATTTAGCTCTCCTCCACAGGGACTAAACTTGGCCCAAATAAATAGATGAATACATTTGATAGAGGCTGTCACATTAGCTGCAGTCTAATACAAAAACTAATATAACACTTTAATCTATTCCAGAGTTAAGCATCGCTGTTTTGGGAGATCGATATAAACCATAATTCGAAAGACAAAACTCTGGCAGGGGTCTTACCCTGGGAATGAGTCCCAGATTCCTCAGACATTTCTGACTGGGGTGAAAAATCCTCTTTTCTCCTGAAAAATTAAGAAAATTCTATACACAACCTGTGTCTCTCTAATTGAAACTTAATAAAAACAGAGCTGGAATCATTGTATCTTTAACAGTGTTATTTCTATTGATTTATCAAGGCCATGAAAATGTGCATATGTTTAACAAAAGTAGTGGACCATTAATCACCTTTCAGTATATCTTCAGAGTCTGGTGAGCTCAAAAGAAATTCTTGATTCTCATTCTTGGTCGGATGTCTGACGTCTGTCTTCTAAACAGCGGTCCGGTTGGCTCAAAGAGCCGATCAAACAGATGCTTGGCTTTTCGATGTTGAATTGATCTAAGCAAAACTTTTGATGTTTTAAAGCAAATATTTATTTAATACGACCCAACGCTTGAGGCTGGGCACAACAGACATGCTGGCTAATGTTTGTCACCGGCCGATGTTAACGGTAGAATATAAACTGATTCTTTAGTGAAAGATTTTTTCAAGTTAGCTGTATAAACTTAAAAAGGTCAACTGTAAAATCACCGTCTTTTTAAATCCTATTCCTTCCCCCGCTACTCCAGTATCTCCAATTGCATTTTTTTTTTTTTTTCAAATGTCATCGTGTGATAATGTATTCTTGGCTGGCTGGGAGAATGTGGGCTAGCTGCAGGTGACGCATCTGTTCACATACAGTCGTTCTGTTTGCACCATGTAGCGCAAGAGTTCTTTATTACCAAAAGAAAGAGCGTTTCATTTTTCACTACATTCTGCATTTTATGGATGGATGTCCTGTCCAGCCCCCCAAGTGCTGGGCTTATCTCCAACATATCAGGTTTTTTCCTTGTGACATATTGTCATCACTAGCTTTTTGATGTTTCCCAAAATTGACTCCACATTAATCATACAGTCTTGGATATCACTGAGCCCAATCCCGTCCTGAAATGCCACTTACTTCCCAGTCTGGTTTTCACAATAGATATTTATCGCTGTAATTCTGTCTCCGTTGTCCATATTAAACATCAACAAGAGTTCTACTATGATTTGCTGTCAGGGAGGTTTCTAGCTTCTCTGATGCTCTTGCATGTGCTGTTATTGTTTGCAAAGCTATCTGTCATGCCAAAGAGGAAGTCGGATTCTACTAGATTAGCACTATGGCTTTACAAAATACACAGTGACAGGAACCTCTCTTTCTGTTTACATTGCAAAAGTGAATGTTTGTGCACCCCACATCCCACATGTCAAATCATGTGCAACATTAGTCTTCTTTCCAAGGGAATTTTCTGTGATTAACCTTAGTGTTTATCATGTATTTGTCTCTTGATAATGAAACTGCAAAATCCATGAAAAAGCTCTGAAAGAGCCTGACCCATCAACTATTGTGATGTTTAGTGACAAATCCATGAGAAATTGTTGGTGACTTTCTTCTCCCGTCTTCTTTTTCAGGGGACTCAGGGGTGAAGCTACGATCAATACGGTGCTTACCGCTAGTTCTACTATCTGTCGCAACTTGAAAACTGTACCCTATCAGTTTGTGGGTACGAAAAACGCTCAAAATGTGAGTCTGTGTACTGATAAGATGTTAAATACTCTTCTGGTTGTATTTTCGTAAGAAATACACGGTCAAAGCCGAGTACTTTATAAATCTGTTGAGTGTACCAATTAAGCTAGCAAACGCCCCCTGCAGCGCTAACCCTGAACTTAAGTATCATTTTTTGATTCACACTTTAAGGGAGACGTGTTAAAAATAAATTAATAAATACAAATATTTATTTGTTTGGTTTGAGTTTACATTCTGAATCATTTAAGTCAGTTCGGTTGATATTTATGAGTTGAAAGTTTGACATCAGACGCTAGCATGTCAAATTTTAAATCACTTTAAGAATAATTTGATGCCATTAGTATCATAGTGAAAAGTATAGTATAGTGATAAAAGAACACAGCAAAAACATATGTATTATGTTAACTGTTAAATAATGGTATTTTAGTACCTACCATCAATGTCAAAACCAACTTTAGCGCTCTCTGGAAATAGAAAAAAACTGTAGTCTGTAGTCATTGTAAAGCATAAAAATCTGTTTCATAAATGTATATGTGTGTGTGTTTGTATATATAAAAATTATATACATTTATATCTCTCTCTCTCTCTCTCTATATATATATATATATATATATATTTATAATTTTGCCTCTTGTAATGCAAACTCACATTTAATTGTAGCTAAAAGTTGAGGATTTAAAATTTTCAGGAATTGCTTTAAGTTGATACTTTCATTTCATATATATATATATATTTTTTTTTTTTGCAGAACTTTATTTTGTCAGATTAAGCTCTTATTTTTACAGTAATGCTTAATGCCTTTTTCGTTGCTTGCTCTTCCAGATTATATTTTGTCTGTTGCACACAGTTGGCCCCAAAACGGCCTCATCTGATGTGTCTGTGAGCACGATCATAAGTGACGGCACAACAAACAAGTCAAAGGTCCTTCCTTAATGGTTCTGCCTTCGTGAAATGTAAGCAGTGACACTGTCTACATAAAATATTCATGTTCAAATATTCAAGCATTCAGTCTTTATTGTCATATGCACAGCAAGGAAACATGTTTTCCTGTTCAATGAAATTCTTTGTTTGCAGTTAATACCAGGTAGCGCAACACAATTATTGTGTCACAATTAGCTGTGGAAATTAAACATGTGTGAATTGAAAAGTACAAATTGTGATGTGTGCAAAAAGCAGAACAGTCAAGTACAGGCGATCCCAGGAATATTCTGAGGAAGTTCATGGCTGTTTGACGTGTTCGACAGCTATTGTGCAATTTTAGCAACGAGTGTGCAAAATGTTAAGTGCAAATTGAAATGTAAACAGGCAAATGCAGCTAATTGTGCTGAGGTAATCCATGATTGTAAACTCCTGCCAGCTGTTGAAGAGTCTGATGGCAGTGGGCTAGAGAGAATTCCTCAGTCTTGAGGTCATACATTTCATGCTTCTGTACCTCTGGCCTGAGAGTAGTATGTTTGCGAGGGATGACAATGTTGAAGGTAAAGGCCTTGTCGACAAAGAGCATCCTGATATAGGAGTTTTCGTTTTCCAGGTGAGAGAGAAAATAATAGAGGATGGTGGCTATGTTGGTGGGTTACTCAGCAGCTGCAGGTGTTCCAGGGTGTCCAGTATTCTGCCGTGAATGTGGGCCAGAACCGCTATCTAAAAACACTTCATGATTACTAGGACAAGTGCGACTGGCCTGCAATCATTAAGACAGGTAGGTGGGCAACTCTTGGGAAAGGGGAGCCATGGTTGTGATTGAAGTAGGGGGGAAGGGTGCTCAGGCCGAGGGAAAGGTCAAAGATGGAGGTGAGAACATCAGGCCGGGTGGCTGGCAATGTTCTGAGGGCCTGCCCAGGGATGTTGTCTGGTCCTGCTGCCTTGTAGATGTTGCTCATCCTCGGTGCTGTGTGTACCTGGTCTGATGAGATTGTTGGGAGGGGGTGGTAGTCCACTTGCGTGGATGCCTCCTATCTGTGCTGTTGCTGGAGGTCTCAAAGCTGGTTTAGAAGGTGAGATTGGCAGTGCAAAAAAACACCAGTGTCAAAATCCATTAAGCAAGTGCTCGGCACAAGTTGTAGCGAAAAACTAGCAAACGATGCCAGATTGTGCATTTTCATCTGCTGCAATTCAGAGTTGAACTGTTCTCACTTCCCTCTAGCAAATCAGTGTGGTATTTTCTTCCCCATCTGGTGGACCTTAACGTCCTGCTGGCTCCATTGTGCAGGTAAGAATTGTTACTTAACACTGTCTGAGAAATTATCCTGATGGATTGTAAAATCCAGTAAAACACAAAGTGATAGCTTCTTACTGCAAAACAACATGCCCTCATATGGTAGTGTTGCTTTTGTAGCTCAATCTTCAAGAGCTTATTAAACCAGGTAATTGAAAAGGATGTGATGTTTTTTTTTTCAACTCTGCATACATTGACTTTATTTATTTATTTCTAATGTGGGCTAAAGCACTATTAAACACCATGGGGCACTATTTCAATTAATATTGAGATATCTGTGAAAATAAGATAAGGCAATTTAAGGTAACCATACACTTGCGGGGAAGCAGACAATAAGTATGTCATGCAAAATGATTTTTATGGTGGGAGATGAAAATGCTGTTCAATACTATTTATTGTGACTCGTATCAGACAGAGGCATGAGTGAACACCATACCATGCCTTCCCATAAGCAGTCAGCTTTCAGCACAGTGACCCAGAGAAATGGGAGTGAGAGTCAGATGGTTGTAAAACTTACAGCACCTTTTACCATCATGTTGCAGTGATATATGTGCAACTTGACATTGGCAATCATTTTATTAAAGCAGCCAAACTGAGAACATCCAACTGGGAGTCTGCTACTGGATACCATAAAAGAGAAAACATCATTATGTTTCTGTGACGTGTCATGAGCTGCATTACAGAAAAGGCTCTGTGCTGGCTGGACTCACAGTCAGCAGCATATAAATCAAACATTAGTCATCATTTGCAATCTTTGGCCATGTTCAGGGTGACAAAGCTGTGAAAGATTTTTTGGAATATCGATGTAACATCGGCAATATCTTAAAATTCCAATCTATTTTTCTCTGAATGATTCTGCTCTGGTGTATTTAGTCACATAAGACTGGTACTTGATGACAGCAATTCAAAACATGTGACAAGTACCTTGACTCTGTTATGGGGATAATGGCAGCCAATGTATTTTAGCCCATCAGGATTCTTTTACATAGTATTGATCCCCCGTATACTAAATGCAAGTGTGATACCAAAACGTTGTTTTCATCATTGTCTGTTACTGTGTAGCAGTTAAACAGTGTCACTTTTAACTTCTACCTTAAAAAGCATAATTAACTGGGCTTCCCAAAAAACAGATCTTAAAACAATCATCTCGTACCAAACTTGTGAGGGGGGCCTTGGTGGCTGTCCACTTAGTAGGCCTCAACTTGCCATTCAAAACCAAGTTGTAGTAGAATCAGATGAGCCCCAATGACAAACTATAAGTTCCAACAGAAAAGAAAAAAAGAAGTGTGAGGCCAGCGAAGGAAGTGAAACCAGTCATCATGATGTTGCTCTTTTCTTTGCTGTGGATGATGCCAAAGAGGATCGAGAGACAGTTTTCATGCAAACTTGAACACTCCCTGTCTCGAGATGGGTGAAATGTTATGTATTGCTTGACCTGCCATTTTGATATTTTCCAGTTGGCGAGCCAGACACGTGTGCTGTTGTTCACTTTTCGTGAGCATTTACAGGACACAAAGCTTGAGACCAAAAGGAATTATTTGAAAGTGAGAAATTGGTGGATGGATTAGTCGCTCATTACTCTTTGCGTATAAATAGGTTAATTGAGTAAATGAGTCTGTGTGAATACAGTTAATGAGCAACGTGAATGTTATTTAAAGGTCATAATATCGTACTACTGGTGCAGAAAACCTTATTCTAAGTATTGTCAGCACTTCAGAAGACACCCAGTTGCCATGTCAGTCAGCCAAGCGTCTGTAGTATTAGGTCAGAGGCAGGAGGCTTTTTAAAAGCCAGATTGCTCATGTGAGATTCATTATCTAGCTACAGCGTTTCCATGAATGAATTTAAGATGTATAAGAACAGTTTGCTTGGCCCGAGACCCTTCACACAAATGCCAACTCTCCTAAGTTGTTGGTGGTTTCTCAGTCGATAAACAGCTGATGCTACAAGTGTTTAGTGTGTTGTGGGAGCTGCAACAACTACTCTAGTGTTCTTGAGCCATGCATCATGTAAATGGTTTTTATTTGATCTTTTTTTTTTTTTTATATAATTTGGTTTCATTTATTTAGCCTTTGAATGTTTACCATCTTTTAAACTAATTTAAAACCAAAGCTGGCATGGATTTGTTGAGATTTGTTTGTGTGTGTAGATTGGTTTGAAAATGCTGTAGTCAGCATATCTAGCTGGTGGGATGCCTTGTAGCTTGACATGTCACTGCCGCAAAGGAATATCCAACACTAATGCCTTTTGTCTTCCAAACTACGTTGTGGAAGACATGTACTTGAGAAGATCATGACGAGTTGGAGTGTCACTGTGTTACCGCTCCGGTCCTTCAACCAGATTTGTGTTTTATCAGTTTCCACAATGCCAATAAGCAGGTTTTGTGTAAATGGAAAAAGATGGAATGCAGTAAATTCTTGCCCCAGGAAATGCCATCATATTGGATTGGTTGGAGTCCATTGTAGATTCTGTTGGATCATTTTTGGTGTCAGTTCTTGTAATTTTGTGTTGAAATAGTTTTTTGCCCTCTGTGCCTTCAGCCAGAGAAGTAGTTTACCTAGTGGTTATTTGAAAGCAAGTGGTGTAGCCCGCTTCCTTTAGAAAGGCTCTCTTTGTCACACCGAACTTGTTGGACTCTTCAGAACTACTCTGCTGCAGTTCATACTGAGATGACCGCCTGTGTGGTTGCCGGACTGACTGTGGCAGATAAGACTTCCCAAAATGGCAAAATCACTTCCAGAAATAGCTGACGCGGGTGCAGAGAGTTGGTCTCCAATAGGGGTGGTTTAAATGCAGATGATGAATTTCATTTTAATCAGTATGATGACAATGAGACTTTCTTCTAATGCACAAGATATAAAGATTTTGTGAAAGGGTCTATTCATTGCAGACAACAGATGTTTTCAGTTGTGGGGGGAAATCCTGTAGGGTTTATTTTTTCTGTTTGCTTGTTTGATAAACTTCTCCTGGTGGTTAGTATTTATTATTCAGATACACGCATCTTCAAACTAGCAGGGTGTTCCAGTAAGATTCTGAGAAGTTCCTCCAAAAGAGATGATTATGTCAATATCATGGAAAGATATTCTGACAGAGTGTAGCAAACATTGCCTCCATATGAGAGTAATTTCCTCCTTGTGTTCAAAGTCAGCAACGTCAGAGAGAAAAAATGCCCTGAAAAGTTGATGAACCGTAAATTACTTTTTGTTTAGAGCAGCTTACATTGATAGATGTATGTCAAATAACTGTCGCTTATTTCAAGGAGACAAGACAAACCTTAACACCACTTAGTTTATATCATTAAAGATTAAGTAATTTGGACCTTTATTCATTTAGAATCTAAATGTTCTCTGTCCATGTTTGAAGAGAATGGATTCCCAACTAATCACGTTCCTTCTCTGAGTTCAGTGCATTACGTTTCTTGCGTCCATCGTAAATTGTTATAAGCTGAGTTTGTTTTCCATTCACATTTACTTCCAGCCTGAAAGAGCAAAAATATACCAAACAATCTTCCATGGTATTGCATTCTCAGAGAGCTGAAACTGTGTTGACACCATGTGTGAAATCCACCACTTTTCTGCAGGGCTGTTAGATAGTGAAGCGGGACTCAAGCCCTTGATGGCTAAAGCTGGGGAAAGTACTATTTGTTTCCGAGACAGAAATGTACTTGGAAGGCTTTGTTGTACTTCAATTAAGCAGCTCTGTTTAGTCTATTACATTTTTTTTCTTAATATTGCTGGAGCATACTGTATTCACCAGCTGCTGTTACATGGTATCAAGATATCACCAAAAGCCTTGCAAATAGCCACTAACTAGACTCCAATAATTTGCATGAGCCAGGGAATAATGAAACATTCTGTTATCACTTGAGCAGTCATCAAAACTGCTAATTGAGCATGTGTGATTTGACTGTGCGGTCATGTTACCAACTTTTTCCACATAAATCATGTGCGTAATGTTGTGGTACAGTTTGTCAACACACAGCATTCTTTAACAATACTGTTGCTGGATGCTATTTGACCGTGTATTCAGCTTCAGACTCTGCCAACCCAGCTTTGATGTCTCCAAGGCAATTTCAACATCTCAAAGGCCAAACACTCGAACCGATGTAATCATTTGGTGCATTTTGTGCCAACATGACCTTGAAATTAAAGAGGATTGATTCGGTCTTCTCAATATGATGCTA
This sequence comes from Fistularia commersonii, assembly GCF_037954325.1. Lineage (NCBI taxonomy): Eukaryota > Metazoa > Chordata > Actinopteri > Syngnathiformes > Fistulariidae > Fistularia > Fistularia commersonii. The sequence goes on from NC_141286.1 coordinate 6,612,179, forward strand.
CCCAGATGTGAATCATTTGATTGTTAGCAGTGCTTGCGAACTCACGAGAAATACCCAGATTGACATCAGTATGTTTGTTTTTTTTATCATAACCCTGATTGTTATGATTTTTGAATGTGTGCAGCCCATATAAGCTGCTTTTTTTTTTTACAGTTGAGTTGTCGTCAAGGAATATTTAAAATAGTCATCAAATGACATGCACTATTCGCTGATTGCTGTTTCATATTTACTAGACGGCAAGGAGCGCATTTTTTTCATAAAAAAAAAATCTGTCTTGGACGTATCATTTCATCCTTTTTTGATTTTGGTTTGTTTATTAAATAATAGACACACAGAGCACATCCACCATATGGAATCATAGTTCTGTTTCATTAAATGGGATACCCCAGTCACAATATGTAAGCAGGAGATATCAGAGTGAAGAGAAATCTGGCAGGTTTTTAGTTCTAATTAAAAACAAACTTTGACCACAACCGTGCGGTGACTGTGGTGGATGCAAATCTATGAAAGATGAAAGATTAAGAAAAGTGCTATTTCAAGCAATGAGGACTTTTTATTGTTAATTTTGGTGCGCCCTAGTGGACAAAGGTGGTACTGGCTCTATCAATATGATATCAAAGAACAGTGCTGGATTGAAATCAAGATGCAATGTTTTAAGAATTCAACTCTCCTGTCAAGATGTAGCTATCAAGATGTGTCATAATATCATGTCTGCATGTTATCTACTGACATAACAGAGTTGCAAGTATTGGGAAGCCACAGTGATTGGAGTTACTTGTGAAAAGTCAATAAATTTAGACCACTCTGTCAGTTTTAGAATCATTGCCAAAATGTTAAGTTACCGCTGTTATCTTAATGAATGTGAGTGGCTCAGAGTTGCAAATACGGTGCAATTGTATGTTTATGAATTGCAAATGTGTGGGCTGGATATTGATATGCTAATAACACAAACGTATTATATATTAAAAAGCAGTTTAAGAATTAACTATAGCTAAACAACAATGCTGTCTCTAAGGATCCTTTCCACCCATCATTCCGTTATTCTAAGTATTTTACATGTGAACTGATTTTTATTTTTGAAAACCTCTCTCCGTCTATCTTCAACCTTTGTTGTAGTCAAAGAACATTAAGAATTGAGTTTTGTCATGAAAGTTGCATCCCTATAATTTGAAAATTGGCCCTGAAACCAAAAAACATTATTTACCATTGAACATCTTGCTCATCTCAACCAGCTAAGTGTTATATTAATTGATAATATTTGCCATTTGTGCGTTTCTTGTCATGTATGAGAAGTTGCTCAGGCCAAAACTGTGTAACTGCATATACATAATAAAGTGGTATCGGCACTTGTAAAGGCTCATGTGTTTATGCCAAAGTTAACAAATGCCTATGTAAAAGGAATAAGAATGCATGTGTTCATATGAGTCTGAGTGAGAATGTGCTGGTGTGTGTAAGTAATTCTGCGCTGACAGCATGTGGAAGTGTTGATGGAGTTTACGACGTATGCATGTGCAAGTATGAATGTACATTTAAAGGTATGCGTAACAGTTCATGATGCAATTCCCTTTTTGACCAAAGTCGGGTTGTAAAGGGCCCTACTTTGGCTGGTTAAGTTTTCAGGAAGTGGAGACTTTAGAGGGATCTTGGAAGATCTGATTTCAATACAGAAAGGAAGGTGAATGTGTGGAGCAGTAGAAAAATGAAAGACATTACATCTCTATCATCTTAGCAATCTTCCAAATATAGTTTGCAAAGGGAAACTGACTTTTTTTTGATAATTTTATGTTAAGCTTTTTTCATGAATAAAGAACAGAGATTTCTACAGATAGCCTTGAAACAAGTTTTCCAATTGTTTTTTTTATGTTTAAGCTTTTATTATCCTTCAAACGTGTCTGCCGCTCATAAGCGAATGGAAGATGATTGTGAGGTTTCAGAAAGCCTTTTATTTTAAGGGTCTTTTGACAGATGTTTCCACATAACCTCGAGTTGATTTCATGCCCCTGAAGAACTGAGCTTATTTGGCATTGTAGCTTCATGGTTTTCTTGGTCATCCATGATATGCCATTTGTGCTGACTGATTCAGTAGAGTTTAAATCCCTTGGTGCCTGTAAAGTGCACGCAATCATCTTTCTTACCACACTTAAATAAAAAAAAGCTATTAAGTTCCCAATATGAATTTATGGGATAGCCTATATTGATGGACAGCAGTGAAAGAGCTATGAGGGAACATGTTCCTTTACATTTAGGAGAAATATTATCCTCTACATTATAAGCTTGGACACACAACATGCTTGCACTTACACCTAAACATATTATCTATGTGAATATGCATACTGCATGTACCTGTGCATATAGGTAATTATAATAAACTAGTGTATACATTCAAATATTCTTAAAAATGTGCATAGATGTGCAAGTGCTTATACCAGTATATTTGTATTGGTTGGGTATTTGTAGCATTGTTAATCAAGAATCTCCATAGATGTCAGTTGGTCTCCATCTCCTCCAAAGAGTGTGCTCTCATAACATGTGATGTGAAATTCACTCATTCTGTTTTTAAACAAAGTAAAATGGGCAGAATCAATCTCAGTTCCACCTTCTTTGTAGTTTTGTAATACACCGGACTGCAATTTGCAAGCAATGTTAGCATAAAGGTGTGTTTATTTTTTTTCTTAACATAGAAATCATAATTATTATTCTCTAAAATAAGTTTTGGAATAACAGTAGTTTTTGGTTTGCCAGGTTTGGACCAGGTAGCTAAAGATTTTAGCTGAATCTTGTACCAACAGACATTTCCATGTGATGATGTGAAGAAGGGAAACTGAGGCCTCAAATTTGGCCACCAGCTTTTTACTGTTATTTCACACCTTGTACAATGTGGTTCAAGAGCTTTGACAGATAATGACTGTGTGAGCCGAGTGCCTCTAGAGTTTGGCATCAGATTGACTGCACCAAAGACAGCACACAATTTCAAATAGGCGTTTGTCAGAATTTCGTGTAAAATCCAGTGTGTACAACAGGGAATAACTAAACTGAATGCTCTTGCAATGTCATTAATTGTATATCTCCTGCAACATTAGCTTTTGCTCCATACACCTGTATTGCTGCTGTAAAATGTGGCAAAGCCAGCAAATAAATCATTTTCAGGTGGTTTTGAGTGCACTTGGAAAGTATTGTTTTTTAAATATAGGTAACATATGTCTATATAAGGTTTTGGCTCTTGTTTTGGAATTTAACATCAAATTTTTGAAGTGATTTTTGAAATGAATTTTCAGAAAGAATGAAGAATTTGATATATTCATATTACCAGTATTTATAATATTCTCTATCTGTACAACTTATACTAGCACATGGTAACACACTCCTGTGACTATTTTCTGTGTGTGCGTGTTTTTTTTTTTCCAAGAGGCATTTATTTACATGGTTTACCTTGACAACTTTTCTAAGTTTGGCAAAGACGACAAGCGTCTCTCCCTTTGACCGGTTTTGGCAGAAAAATAAAACAGCCATTTGGAAAATCTTGCAAGTTGAGGAAAATATGGCAAGTGAGAGGGGGACCGGGAGGCCCAGTATCACGCTGCTAGCTAAGAACAACGGCGAACATAGGTACTAAGTCCACAGTCCATAGCAAAACACCCGAAGGACCAATAAGCTATCGTCTGAAATTAATTTTGAGAGGTTGCTGACAGCTCATATTTCTCCCATTTCAGCATCGCTGAAGCATGTAGACAACTAATCTCAATTCGAGATAACTACAACCCAAATAAATCTGATTTGCCAAAACAAGGATTCCTTCTAAGTCTAATATCTCGTCGTTGTTATGAAAGCATGACAATGAAAACAAAATACATCATCAACATGGATGTTTCATGCTTCACATTAGCAGTGCATTATCATTGACTCTGAAAACAGAAAACTCTTGGATGCTATCATTAAAAAAAAAAAAAAAAAAAAAAAAGTGGCAAAGCACATACATACATTAAAAGGTCCAGAAATTCATTTCGTCAGGTGTCTTAATTGCAATCATTGTTTTTGAAGATAGTATTTTTCATGTACTCTTTGGCTTTGTTTTTGATGACAAGGTTTGTGCAGTTAAAATTGTCTTATTAGGTGATTTATTGTATGACAGTTTTTGCTGAAAGTTAGACATTAAATGGTTTTTTTTTTTTTTAGTTTATTTGTCCCCCTGATGAAAAAGGTTACATTTGTGAAGCCATAGCGTCTGTCATACAATATTACTTGTCTAAATTTTCTTGAAATTTAGTGGAGAAAATTAGCTTATAGGCTGATGTTCTCCTGAACATGATTTTTGACACATTAACCACAAATATGAATGGATAAAGCACACTTTTTCAAAATGATATTAACAAATAAGACAATGGAAAGGAATTCTTTTCATTTTGTTTGTTATATGTAAAATGGAAAAAAAAACATGACTTTTTTTTTCAGCATTGCATGTATTAACAATTAACATTGTTTGTGCATACTGTAATATAACAAATAGCTTTATTTTTTTCAAATTGAATCAAAACTACAGCTTGTGCTGTTGGGGTCCTTTTGTGGAACTTTCAGGCATGTCTGTAAATTATGCTACAATTCTGCAAATGTATTTAACCCAGCAATAAGATGTAAAACATATTACACTGAATACTTGAACCAAATGCATTTTGATGTCATTTTTCTGGCCAGATGTATGGAAAATATCCATGTAAGACCCTTACAACATTTTTTGATTTTCTTTGTTACTTTCTATGTCCTGCCTGTCAAAACCCTGGACATGGCAGTCAATCTACATGTAAGATTTATGAGGTAATGACGCATACCTTGACAGATTAGATTTCCATATTCCCATTGTGTGTGTGTGTGTGTGTTTTGGATTTGGCCTCAGTTGAGATGAAGTGTTGAGCTTTGATTTGATATAACATTGTAATTTGATACGATGCCTTTGAGGTTATATTGGCTAACCCACTTTGTGATTAATGGGCTTTATATGAACTTACATTGTTGCAGACAAAATGTAGAGTGACTTTGTGTTTTTGTTTGTTTTACATGGTCGGTTACGGTCAGATTTATCCAGTCACATAGTTCTGAATTAAGCACCAGATGAAGCCGTATATCATCAAAACTGTGTAGTTTTGTTTTATTCCCACAAAAATTTGATCAGCCTTGTAAAAATCCAATTTGCAGCAAACCAACTTGTTGCTCGGAAAGGGTTCAGTCGTGTCAAAAATAGTGAGATCAGTCAGTAGAGTTTTAAAGGGTTTGCCCCGAATATTCATAGTGCGCTTCCAGTGGCAGCCAACGTTCCCTCACTCTATCACGGGTTCAGTGGCCCATAGAACGGAGCAGTCAAACTGCAGAGGAAGATCGTGGAGGCAGACATTTTTCAGTATTCTTGCACGTTTCTCGTGGTTTCCCCTGGGAACAGTCATCAAAAAACAGGACCGGAAAATAATAAAAGTAAGCAGGCAGAACAGGAATCATCATCATCTTAGTCAATCTTCATTGTTCTCTTATTCTCTTGTCTACTTTGGTGCCCAGAGACTGACGACCAAGTGAGAACTTGACTTGTGAGGATTGATAATACACCAAAACCATGTCAATGCATCCCTTCAGTAAAAATCTGGATACAATGTTTCATCAATGAGGCCAGAACATAGACAATTATCCAAGCAGAACAGTGACAGATTTCTGGCTACTATACATTTTTAAAGAAGTTCTAGAGGTTTGAGTGACAGAATGTTAGAACTATATTGGCTGTAAGACATATAAAGTTGTTATTAACTATGCCAACGATGTGTTGAAATGATGTGTACGCAACACTATTCCAAGAATTGGAAAGGACAAGTTTTTTTTTTTTACTGTCCTGGGATTGGGCAGGAAAGGTTTTGTGAGTTGAAATGGGACGGGACTGGACATCCACTACTGTGTCACACTCTGCTTGACTGGGCTGATTAGAACAGATGAAAAAACAGTTGAAATGAACCCCTGATAACATTGTGGGAAAACATGGAAGAGTCAACACTGCACAGCAAGTGAATGAATATGAGCCTGATAGAGTGGGCCATGTGTTTTGTTTTAAAACTTGTTTACTAAAAGTGTTAACTTATTAAATATATTGCCTCATACACATAGGATTTTGAAGAATATATTTAAGATTTTATCAATACTGGGCGATCATCTTATGAAAACGTAATATACGAAAGAGAAAGTTCATGTTTTGTTACAGCTGTTATGATTTGTAGCTATCAAAGCATTTGCAAACATTGACTATTGAGAAAGGAACGTGTTCAAAAACCCTTGTAACCTTGGAAGCAAATGCTGTGTTAGCTCAGGTTCGTCAACAACCACAAACATTACAAATATCGTGTACTCTTGTAAACATTCACCGGGCCAATAAATCAGCAGGTGGCTCTTTGGAAATAGTCAGCAAACCCAGCTCCTTCAGATCTGGTTATGTGCAGGGCCATAAATTATTTGTTAAAAAAAAAAAAAGAGCCCCAGAGGTTTTGCATCTCCCTCAATCTCAGGCTCTTTACCAGAGGCGTAGGAGACTTAGAGATCTGCAAGGTATCTCAGCCGCTCCTCTGGACAGTGATGTTGTACCTGAGATCCCGTTGGAGCTACTCCAAGTTTTGGGGAGAATAGTCTCATCAACAATGGGAGTGCCAATAAATTATGGTGGTTCTTGTGTGTTTTCATTGCATCATACTCCTTGCTATTTTGAGCTGAATTGACTGAGATCCCTTTGTACAGCCTGAATCTGGGGTCCTGCCTGTTATCATAAAACCCCACCTCTATTGATCTTGTGCCATGTGCCTGTCTTTGAGTTCCCACAATAAGTGCCTTTGTGCTGTTTTTTCAGCCCCTGGTCAGATTCCTTCATAATAACAACTTTTTGAGCCTGTTATTGGTAAATGCTTTGATGGTGCTTGTCGTTCCATGATGGCTCATTTTCTTTCTGCTTGAGGTATTCACTCAGCTATTTATGTTCCTGGGGGACAGGCCATTGTCTTCATGTATACCTGGTTGTTGGTCATTTTGACATGGATAGTGGCTCTCTTGCTGACTAGTTCTCAGCTTTCTCAACTGTCCTGATTTATACAAATAATCGAAGTCATAACAACACAAGACCAGAATCTGGATCAATAAATAAGTATGACTATTCCAATCCCAACAATTCAGTTCCACAAGATTTTGTAGGGATAGAACAATCAAATTGACCTCCCCACCTCAACCTACTCAGACTTTTAAGACACTTCCAATACTTGTACATTGGAAACTGGTGAAAAATACTCAAATTCTGTTACGAATGAAAAAGAAACACTGTATGTAAAGTACTATATGTTCACAAAATTTGGAAAAACAATCAACAGTCTCCTGATGGTGTGGTAATAGCTCAGAACTCCTGGGTCATCAGCTGCTTACCCATCTGCACACAGCCATGAGCAGCAGACGTTTTCTTTACACTTTGTATAAAAGTGTTTTGAATGTGTTCAGTTTATGTGTGTTGCCTGCAACTGCTGCACAGTGTGTTTATTTGATTTCAATTCTGCTGTTTAAAGGTCAGTTATTTTTCAGTTGCTAAATGTGATTCCAAATGCCACCAAATTCAAATAAAAAACAGCTGAGGAGCATACTATTTTTATCCAAGTGTCCAACTGAAAAGCTGTGTTTCATGCCTTTTTCAATACAATGTCACAGCCAGAATGCTGGGGGGAAAAACACACAAGGAAAGGAGGCCACTTTGATTCCCCTCTTATTGCTCCTCCAGCAAGCCTCTTTTCTTTTGGCTTTCCTCTCCCTGAGATGCACACTGAGAAAAGACATCTAAAGTGAGTTTGAATTGTAGTTCACATGCAGGCTGATGTTGTCAAATAGACAGATAAAATGGAGAAATGAAAATCAAAAAATCAACTTCAGTTACTCTTCCGACGGTTGATACAGCATGAACGCAGGGGATTGAGGGCGAGAGGAGAGTCTGGTACCGACCAACTGATCATGTTTCTGACATTGGACTAACACTCTGAGGGTTTTAACAGTTAATAATCTGGATCATGACTGATATTTATAATTTTCTTTAGGGAGGGGATGTTGATAAATGGCAGATCCATGACTCCTCCGTGATAACTTGTCTGACTTCAGCACCTCCAGTCGCAGATTTACATTTTGTTTTTGCTACTTTCACTTTTCCTTCTGTATGAATGACAATATGACACCAAACACAACCTAATAAATGTTACTAAGATTTAACTTCCTTTTAACTTATGTTTTCACTGACAGAGACTAAACTAAGAGTGTAGATTCTTGCTTAGATCACCACCAATACATCTGCCAAGTATGAAGTAGACTCGATGTTTTCGAGAAATCACATGCACGCATAAGATGTCTCCAGGCTATCAGGTTGTTGAAGTTCTCAAGCTAGATGGTGACACTCTCTATCCGGTAGGTGGGCTTCTGTTCAGGTAGGTGGATATATTTCATTGAAAGAAGAGGGACTCCAAAAGACCTTTTTGGTTGAGGTGAATGTTACACTCTTTTTAGAAAAGCCATTTTCGTGCCTCATTTTCAGGGCCGCGCCCATTTTTTTTAAACAGATTTATTTATTTATTTATTTTTAGAGTGATTGAATATATTACTGTACCTTATGTTCCATCAAACATGGAGTTTGAGAGCAATAGTAATTGATAACAGACTTAAAGAATCCCTTTTTTGCTGCTTTGATTGCTCTCTTTACCTGCTTTCCCTTCAGTTTTTAAATCAATATGCAAAATGTAATGCACCACTTTTCATTAACAGCCATTGAAAATGGCCAGAGTTGAAATCAGGGCCATTTATTTATGCCACAAGGTCCAGTTTGATAGGACTACTTTGAAAGATGTCATTTGCAGTCGTCACGCAGGAGTGTTCTGCTGGCCAGACTAAAGCTTTACTAAGTATGCCGATCATAGTGTTCAAGCGGCTTACCTACTGATAAGAGAAGATTCAAAACCTGCTATCCATTAATAATGAATTCTTGATGCTTTCTTGGCTTTCCCCTGAAGGTTCAGGGTCATATCGAACAGGACTTTTGCCAGTTGTCAAAAATCAGATTGAAACAGCTGGCAGCTGGTGGTCTGATGATGAGTATACTGAAGTCTGCAGTAAAAATCCTCCATGTGCCGTCCTGGTTTTCATTTTAGGGGTTAGCGTTGGAACTTAAGCAAGCATGATGCCGCTGAGGTCTTGCAGGTGGTCAAAAAAATGTGGTACAGCAAAAATGTAAAATCAGGGTGTACTGAAACAAATTTGATGCTGTAAGTGATAATAACAATAAGCCTCAGTGGATTGTTGCCCTAGATGTAACTGAACCCTTGAGGCGAGAAATGTGTCTTGGGCTGAAAGTAATTGTTCAGAACTTGTGTCAATATGTTAGCAAGCCAAATGAGAGGACACAACAAAAGAAAGAGCATCTTTGCCAGATTTTCAACAATTACTGTCGATATACACCAATAGATACATAACCTGCAGTTGTTTTACAGGTGAAGGAAGTTTTAGAAGATATTTACTGTTCAAAAACAGGATATTGGAGACAAAATACTGATGGGGCAAAGCATTGAAACAATCAGAAAAACAAAAATCACACGTTTTAGCTGGCCAAACAACAAATCAAATGCCAGATTGAAAAGGCTGACTGTGATGCATACTAGACACCACTCCAGCAACAAAATGTTTCGTAGCCATAGCCATATAGCCGTAGCTATAATAAAACCAGCTGACTAAATGCTACGCATAAAACACTCTGGTCTTTAACATAGTTTACGGCTCAAGTTTACCTGCATGAGCAACTGGGAACAGGAGTTCAGAGAAAGAACAGAAGCTAACAGGTGTCTTATATCAGCTGACCGCGGGCAGGTAAAGGGTCAAGGAGGAGTCAGGCCTCTGGCTGCATTCACTCCTACTGCTCTTGTACATTTGGGGAGTATACTCCATCATGAACATAGTGCTGCTAAGATTCTCTGCTCATTTAATCTATGACTCCCCTGGAGCCGCACCTCATCTCGCTCAAAGAAAAGTCTTTTGCAGAACTTTGATTTCGAAACATGTCTGTCCTCCTGCTTGATATGAGTGGACATGCAGAAAAATCAACTTTAAGAATCCATTTTATGATCATCATGTCTACTTTGTGCCTGTTTTTATCTCTGCTTTACAGGGCATACAAAAAGCCAATATCCACATATTTTAAAAAGAATAAATACATTGGAAAAAGCCGACAGTAGGAGGAGAAGAAGAAGAAGACGTTTTGATCCAAGCTGACAGAATCTGTTGTATTTGAAAAACACCCCCAGCTTAGATGGCAGAACATGTATGTCTCTCAATAACATTAGAAAAAAAGTTTGTTCCTGAGGTAGATTTTCTTCAGACTTTGGACAAGAATAACTTGAGTTGTAAACATTTGTAGAGTGCTTTCTAAATCATGACTTGCAACAAATAAGGCTTTCTAATAACAAGGCTCTAAAAGGCATTTTATAAGGGAACCTCATGCTGACATTCCTGGGCTCTGTGAACTTGACCCTGCTTCTGGGACATACTTTAATGAAATAAGTTCTTTTTTTCTTTCTTTTGCCAAAGTCCATCACAGCTATAGTTACAAAAGACTGGGTAAATTTTACTCTTCCAGCTCTTGAAACACATAATTTCCTCACTGAATGTAAATAATGGTAAAAAATTTTGGAACCAGACCTGATCGACCTCTAGACAGAGAAGATGTATTTAAGTAGTTTTTATTAAGATGACCAGATAAAATAGCATCAGACTCGAGCTAAACAACAAAATACTTTAAGACCAAAGACAGGTATTAAATGTTAAACTCGTGGAAGCTGATTATTAGTCATTTGACCACACTGCAGTACATCACAATAAAACCGATTTTAGTGTCAACCAACAGAATCTGACCCGAAGATTTCACGATGGTGCTCATAAATCATTGCTGATAAATATTTTAGAAGCTGGTGAAAGCTGACAACAGACATCTGTGACTTCTGCGAATGTAACAGCAGTCACTGGGCACATCTTTGCTCACATTTTCCCCTCGTCATTCCCTCCCAGGCCGGCACAACAGCTGCAAAACAAGAGGCACGTCAGGAGAGCTGGACAAACATGCTGGATGTTTTTGTTTCTCAACTGCCTACAGTCTTGACAAAGCTGGCAATGCTTACTTAATTAGCTCTCATACTGAACAATAATGCCAAACCCTTCCTGACATATCACAGACATGACTCAGTGGTCTTGCCCCATTAAGCATACATATCACGCCAAGAACCACATCCAGAATTTAATTGGCCCTTCATATAGTTGCATGAATACAAATTGGTTGCAACAATGTGGCCGAAATGTTCACCTTTAAGCTATTTCTTTCTTTGCTCCCTTTAAGAGTAATGTCTGTGTAAAGAGTAATGCCAATATACATTTGCTGATCTTGGTCTGGGAAAAGGAAAAAAAAAAATTGAAAAATCTGCAACTCTTGCCATCAAAAAAGGAATGGGAGGTATGAAAGGTCAGGTTTCATCTGGTATTCTGATTTTGATAAATACACAGAAATGCTACTGTGTGATGAACATTGAGCTTAAGTTGATTCATTCATGCAATATTTGTATTGTATGTGATGCCTATTTCATGCAGCATTGAAATCTTGTGTTTCAGTCACAATACAGTGTTAAATTTTTCAACTAAAGTCAGGACACACTGGGTTTTTACCTGAGAGAAACATGCATTTCCAAAGAGCTTGCAGTTATACATCGGTTACTTAGATACATGATACAAAAAACATAAATTTCATGCTAAACTCCGAACTTGAAAAAACTCACCTGTTCCCACAACCAACTCCATCTGCAGTTTGGCTGTTGTAAATAGAGGCTGATCGCAAGTTCTTAGCAGATCAGTAGATGCGCCCCTGTCCCGTGTCTTAGATTTTGTGCAAGGATTGTATTTATTACCGCTCACTATTTTCAGTAATTATTCTTCTGGGAATCTAATGTCAATTCAGGGTAAATGCAAAAGAGCTACACATATAGCAACATCATTTTATCAACTTTATCCTATATAGGTCATCCTTTAGCATTTATGAATATCTCTCATTAGTCAAGACTGACTTGAGAAAAGAAAAAACAGAAAACAAAGTGAATCTGAGAAAGCCCGACCTTTCGTACCTCCCAACCCTCATTTTTCTTGGCTGGGGTTGCAGATTTTTGTCATTTTTTCTGTTCACAGACAAAGTTCAGCTAATACCTACTGGCACTGTTCTTTTGACGGACATTAGACTCATTCAGTGGAGAAGGCAGAGAAAGAAAAACCTCAAAAGTAAACACTTCCTAAATAAAATAGTTGCAATTTTCAACAATGGGACCTTTTCCTCCGATATTGTTGCAACCCACCTGCATTCATGTAACGTGCAGTCTGAGAGGGTGTTTTAGAAGCTGGTGAGTTGATTCAAGAAAGCCCTGAATGTGAAAATACTGCCATTACTCACTGACAGACTAATTCCTGATATGACGTTGAGATTGTTATTTAGAAATGCTATCTATCTATCTATCTATCTATCTATCTATCTATCTATCTATCTATCTATCTATCTATCTATCTATCTATCTATCTATCTATCTATCTATCTATCTATCTATCTATCTATCTATCTATCTATCTATCTATCTATCTATCTATCTATCTATCTATCTATCGATCGTCTGGTCAATAAGTATTTGATCCCCCTGTGATTTTGCAGTTAGAAATCATGGAGGCGTCTCAAATTTATCATCGTTCGTGCATTGCCATTGTGAGAGAGAATAAAAAAAAAAATCAGAAATCACATTGTATGATTTTTTTAACTGCTTATTTGTAAATTTCAGGGTCAAATAAGTATTGGATCCCTTGACTCAAACACTTTTGATATTTGGTACAGAAGCCTTTTTTAACAATTACAGAGGTAAAATGGTTCCTGTAGGTCTTCACCAGGGTTGCACACAGTGCAGCAGGGATTTTGGCCCACTTCTCCATACAGATCTTTTCTGGATCTCTCAGGTTTCCGTGCGGTCGCTGAGCAACACAGTTTCATCTCCCTCTAAAGATTTTCTATTGGATTTAGGTCTGGAGACTGACTGGGTCACTCCAGAACCTTGATATGCTTCTTGTGGAGCCACTATGCTTCTTCCTGGCTGTCAGCTTCGGGTCATTGTCATGTTGGAAGACCCAGCCATGACCCATCTTCAATGCTCTGACTGAGGGATGGAGGTTTTTGCCCAATATCTCACAATACAAGGCCCCTAATGTAATGGCATTATGACCAGCTAAAAGTGGATATTGTTGGTACCAAATTTGCACCTTGACTTGTGCTCAGTCTCCATCATCTTCTCTTACTTTCTTTTTTTACAGCAAACCATTTAGACATTGTGACACACCATGCCAATGTAAAAACGACCATTCCCATAATCGCTTTAAGTAATCATACACGTATCGATTATGCATTAACAAAATGTATTTAAAGTGAGATATCCAAAAATGAAAAATTCTGCCTTCTGAAACAAATTCTTTTTCTTGCTTTCTGAAACACTTTGCCAGAATACACCGCTGTCTGATTCACAGTCTTCAATCCTTTTGGAAATAAAATGGTACTATTGCTCAAGTTATGGATAAGTTAGGTGGGCAGCTAACTCAATGAGTTTTTTCTAGAAGTACACCCATTTGCTCTGCAGTATTCTGAAATGCATGTGTTTGGTGTTACACAAAGCACAGCGCATACAGATGTGCTGTCATGGTGACACAAGCACGGAAGTAGAGCTGACAACCCACAACAAGACATTAAAAGCGGGTGTGTCTGCAAAGCTGCTAAAGCCCTGGAGTGCTCAAATTTGTCACCAGCCCTTCTTGTAAGGTGTCTGGACAGTCAGTAAAAGTGTAATAAGTACTCCGGTGGGACTTTGACTAGACAACTCAGCCTGGTTTTGTTTGAAAGCCAAACAATTTCAGAAACTCAGCACGCTAGATGATGCATAGCCCAATCTTCTCATTGAACATGGAGGAAATCATGCACAGCATCCATGGGGAAATTTGAGAACAAGGGTCATAATTAACAACAGGACATAGAGTGAGTTTTAGGCTACATATTTCGCAATGCTAAGCCGTGTAAATCGGAAATATCACAGGAATAGAAATCTGGAGTTAAATTTGTGCCGCCTTTTGAAGATTATACTGGATAATCGAACATAAGTCCTTCCCTGATTCTTTATGAATGTTCATTTCTGAAGAGCAGATTCTTAATTTGGATGTCAGGGAACATCAATCTCGACAAATAAGACAACAGTGGTCTTCTGAGTTTTTAGCATATAATCAGAATTTTGGAATCCAGCTGCTGCACTGCTTCAACAGAACATTTTTTAGACAGTTTTTTAGTCCAAATCAATACTTAACTCCCATGCCAAGCTGTTTACAAACCAAGTTGCGGTAATCAGTCCTCCTCCCTCTTTTGGATCTAGAGACATGGTCTTTCTCTTTAACCGCACAGATAATTTCAGCAATGTGTTGGTTAAACTGCGGTCAACTCAATTTTTTCCTCCCATGTTTTTAGTGTAAATCCTACTCTTAAAAATCACATTGTGACAGCAACTCCCTGCGTTAAGTGATCTTAGGAGACTGATTGCAAATCTGTACAGTGTATTCTGTTGATAAAAGCATACAGTATATGGGTCTGGGTTCTAAAAAGAATTTTCCATGACATATAATAAATATCTGGTCAGAGTACAATATTTCAATCCCAAAATGGCCTTGTCTGGCGTATCGTGTTAAGTTTTAAGCTTTTCTTTTCTGTTTGAGGTTGCTAATGGTTTAACAGGATCAAATGTGCAGACAGAGTGAGGTTTTAGAACGTCTGTAAAAGAATGACTGTTTCCTTCCACCACTGCCCTGCAAACATTGTGACTTTTCTAGAGATTGTTGACTAAACTCCCCTCACTTCTTATACAAAAGCGGATTAGCAGTTACAGTTTGATTTGCATTTGTTTACTGTCAGAATTAGTTCTTTTTTTGTTTGTTTTTTTTTTTCTCAAAACTTTTGGTTTGGTCATGTTCTTTAAAGCAAAATAGGCTTTCGTATTATCCAGGAAGAGATGTATGGGCACCTTGAACCCGAGTTTGTGTCCTTCTACTCCTATTTTTCCTCCCTTTCTCTTTACCTTCCTCCATTTCAGCATTATTAAAACATGAACAGCCTCATTGAAAATAAGTACCTGAAATAAATCATCACAATATGGTCATGACAATATAATTACAGCATACTGTTTATGTGTTTAAAGAACCTATTAATGTATCTATTGGTACTTGAGTTCTTAAATATAAATAGGATAATTGAATTGCAAACCACATTGTGTATAGTTGCTTACGATTTCCCCTGCTCCCACTGCAATCGGTCAAAACTCTTTCATTTGAAAGCCTTTATCACGTCAATCTTTGAATTGTGTTTAAGCTTAATCCATCTGTTGAGCATATCTAGATCTGATCTCAATAAAGCATGAAAAGCAGAAAAAACAAATATATGTGACAACACGTCTTTGTCTTTTTTTCAAGACGTCATTTACCAAAAAAGGAGAGATTTTTTTTTTTTTTTTTACTTCTCCATGACTTATCTATCCCCAATCTATAATGCAAGGTTGATGGCTGTAAATTGCTGTGTTGATATTGGAGTAACACTGCCGCGGCCCAGTTTGCTGTTATTTCTTAGTAACTGCATTTATAGGTAATTGTAGCTAGGATTTAACTGTTCTACTTTGATAATGATTTATTGCAAAAAATTACAATGCAGAACAATACCCTTTATGTGCACCACCACTGGATTTTTGTTAAGGAAACATTGTGCACAGTATGCAAAATGTATTTTGAAATACCTAAATAAGCTGTTTTTTGTCAACGATTCTGTTTGACAGAATTTCTAGGCATAGCCATGGTGTCAGGGGATCAGGTTCAGAACCCTCGGGACTGGGTCTCTTCTTTTTGCAGATTCTGTTGGCTTCATCAGAGCGTGATCTCCAGAGCAGGTCACAGCGAAGCGCTCGGAATGAGGATCAGCACCCCCAGATCAGAAACCATGGTTCTCAGCCAGAAACAGGTGCAGGGCCACTTCCGGGTCAGGGATGAGTTCCTGCCATAGGCGGAGGAGTTCAAGTATCTGGGGAGAGGGGGAAGGATCGGTGCAGCGTCAGCAGTGATGCAGACTCTGTATCTGCCAGCTGTGGCCTAAAGGCAAAACTCTCAATTTACTAATCAATCTACCTTCCCACCCTCACCAACAATCAAGAGCTGTGGTTCACGCTGAGCAAAGTCACGGGGTATTCTCCGCTGGTTGCCCGGGGCTCTCCTTTCGAGATAGGGTGAGGAGTTAGGCCATCCGACAGGGTTTTGGATCAGAGTTGCTTTTCCTGCGCATTTATAGGAGTCCGATGAGTTGTTTTAGCATGTGGTCAGGGCGCCTCCTGGATGCCTCCATGGTGAAGCGTTCAGGGCACGTTTAGCCGAGAGGACGCCCAGAGGAAGACCCAGGACACACTGGAGAGACTATTTGTCTCGGCTGGCCCAGGAATACCTTGGGATTCCCCCGAAAGAACTGGTCCTAGTGGCCAGGAAGCGGGAAGTCTGGACCTCTCTGCTTCAAGTGCTGCCCCTGTGACCTGACCTCAGATAAGCTGAAGAAGATGGATGGATTGATGGATGGTCTTTGTGGTCATAGCAGTGGGTATTAGTGGTGCAATTAAAAATCCAATTGATTGTAAACCTCACGCGACCCAACTCTGGATAAGCGGAGGAACACGGATGGATGGGTGGATGAGTATGACCCTGTAAGACCTCTCAATAGCCTTAACATTGCCAAACTAGCCAATTCATGTGTATTGAGCTATAGTGATAATGAAATGCATTTTGTTGTAACTTTTGGGGACATCAAGGCCCAAAAGTTTTGCAGAACATCAAGAGACAATCAAACTTGGTGGACACATTGCCACCCCTGGTGAGTCTCCGTTCAGTGGATCCAATATAAAGAGACTGTTTAGATTTATGACTCTTGGATTCTTATATTCATCTTTTTGTTCTCATTGCTGCCTTGCAAACCTAGTAGTTTTAATTTTTTACATTGTTTCTTACCAGGAAGGATAAACTTATTGTGCTTTAATGTCGATTTCAATTTTTTTGGAGAGGCCCTAATCTAAGGTGGTTTGGATACTGTTGTTCTTGAAAGTACTGCTCAGGATGTAACAGGGACAGTGTAATACTGCAAAGTGCAACACCAAAAAAAGAATAAAATGTTTGCCATAGCAGTCTATGTACAAGGGTGCTTGTACTTAAAATACGGACCAAACTACAGGTCTTATATCATCTTGTCATTTTGTCAATCTCCTCCAACTGAAGGCAATACTGGAACATTGTGTCTCTTTCTTTTTATTGGTCTTTCTGCGGTTGTTTCTCTGAGCTGCATCAGTTTTTCTTTGGTGACTCTTTCGTCTTTTTTTTCTTGACACTGTTTTCCCTCCACACAATAACAACTTTGTTACAAATACGCTCTTGGGGAGGGTGAAGCTCTGAAATGAACATCAGATTCATACGGTTTGTATTATTCAGTGAATTTATTTTGTAATCCCCCTTTGTGAGCCGAGTCCCTACTTCACATGAAATCAGTCTCCATCCAATCTGCCTTTGTTTTTAAGGCTGCTGTATGTGAAACGCCATCTGAGTGTGGTGATTTGTTACCTCACCTGGTAGAAATGCAGCATTGTAATGCTGTAAATTGAGCAAAAAATTTCACACTTCATTTGAAGCTATGGTTACTTGCTGAACAAGTTAGCATGTCATTAACCCCAGCACTCTATTAATCCTGGTATTAACAGTGACCCATTGTGTTTCTGTGTTGTTTTTTTTGTGCTTGTTTTGTTTTTGTTTGATTTATATTGAAATTTCCTTGTGATAATATCAGTGACTAATATTTTGTGTGTTTGCCTTTAGGTATGTACCACTGATGTTTTTGGTTTGAATGGAGAAGTCAGATGGGGCTGTGCGTTGTGGATTTGTAATATTTCAGCCTATAAAGAGATGCTTCTGAGATGCTTCTATCATGTTGTTATTTACTTTTCCAACGTGTTTGGTCTTGTATTCGCAATAGACATTTGTATTGCTTTACTGTGCATGCGTATGTACACCATTGGTGAACCATTTTAACCATCAGTAGATTAGTACCAAGCATTTACAAAGAATACTTATTTGTCATTATTCAACTTTGTCTTGTTGTTCCAGTAAAATTCTGGCACTTTAATTTACAGTGTCATAAATTAGTAATAAAAGGACATTACCTTAATGGACCCAGCTTTGGTTGCCCACCAGCATTATTGTTGTGGCACCATTTCATTGTTTAGACCAAACACATTTTTGAAAAGTGACGCCTGTTGTGAGAACGTGCTGGCTTATCTGCAGATTGGCCGAGTCTGTCACATACCATTGATTCATTTCAAACACTTAAGAGCACCAGTAAACTAATGCACCCCGTACTTATCGCTTATGGTAAACTCCCTTCTGTTGGCCTCAAGAGTTCCGTTATGGTGGATATAAGGAAATTATAACAATGTCAAGGAAGTGTGTTAGTGTGTATGTCGGAAATGAGTGTCAGTCCACTTAATGTAACCCTGAGAAGTGGGTTTAACTTACTGAAGCCGAATCTCGATCGTTCCAGGCATTTTGTGCACACACACCTTTGATCTGCAGCGGCAGGAAATTTCAGTTTGTCCTTTGATGGTCCCTAAGTTGGCTTTTAAAATGTTGTGAAAAGTCTGTCAAATTCATGGGAATGGAGATAAATTTTGGCCTCACCCAATTGGTTTCCCCATGTCTTGGGTCACAACCACAGCAGCATGCGGTTTGACTCTCACTTACATCTCGTGGTATCCCATGAGCATATGTCTTTCACACTACATGAAAAGACATGATGGAAAGTTGTTTCATTGATTTATTTTTTTTTCCTCCGCTTTCCACAAATGCCTTGCCTCCTATGCTCTCTTACTTTGAGTGTTGTATTAGTCAAAGTCAGCTATTGTCAATTACTCCACATGTACTAGACACACAGTGCAATCGAGAAGGCATGTCTGTTTCCCACAGTGACGTGAAATAAAAAAAAACAATAAACCAACTATAAAGTATAACGCACAATGTATTGGTACTGAGATGAATAGGATGACCGAGCTGAAATGTTTAAAAATATGTAATTTGAATGTAGAGAGTAGCAGCAGAGTTCTGTGCAAAAGTTTGGTGCAAAAAACAGTTAGTAGATATTGTATGTATTGCCAGATGTCTCGGTTCAGTCAGAAAAAGAAAGCCTGAGAAACTCAATGATAAGCCCAAAATGAATATCCATAAATATTTTAACATCAAATCTGTGTTTTGTTTTTTTTTTCCTGTGAAACATCGGCTTATTAGGATAGAAGCAAACATGTGAACTTGAGGGGTTGTGCAGGAATCAGCTGGCGCAAGACGTAGCCATGGAAAGTCACCCATAGTTCATTCTGTATAATGGAAAGTGCCTTTTGAACGTCTAATCCAAATCCAAAATCTGCACATCGCTTGCTTTTAAAGCGGGGCGGGGGGATAGCTTTAAGATGGAAAAATCCTCAACTTGTAATATTTCAAGTCACCTACAGCCAAAAGTCCCATACTAGTATTTTCCTCAGGGAAAAGGGCTATTGTGCTGTTTAAAAGTATTGTCGATATTGTGATATATTTGGCACTGATCTTGTAAAAAAAAAGCAATTTTATTTACCATTATATAAACCGCCAAAAAATGACTGATACTTGGTTGGCTGATGCTCCACAGTCTCAGTCCAGTCCAAACCACAAGTAACACCAAACAAAAGTAGATTATAATGCACATGGAGCTGCCCAAAGATTTGCAAATAGGCTAACAAAGGAACACAGATCCCTGCCTTCCAATCAAATTGTCCGTCAACGTTAGTGTCATAACTTATTGTTATTATATTTTTAGACAATAAAAATTTGATTTTAAACAGATAAATCCATTTATCTCATAAGCCAGACTATTGAAGGAAGAAAATACACATATGATACAAATAGTGCAGTCACAGTTATTAAAAAAAAAACCTGCATTCCCTAATGGATGCATAATAATCGTAACTGAAGTCTGAGCCTGTCTTCACCCTGTTTTTCTTTGATCACCCTAAACTTAGATGGAGAATGGATACATTAAAAAACACAACCAGAAAAAAAAAAGAGCAAAAAACAAATTCGGATATTTTAATTGAGTGCACGCAGTCCTGCTTAAGGTTCAGTCTCGAAACTTGAACGCCAAACATGAGTCACCCTGCAGACTGGTCTGGCCCTTACCAGAACTCATCAGTTTCCCCTGGGTGCCTGGACTTGGATATGATGTTCACTGGAACCCGTTTCATGTATGGAGTAATGTTAACTGCTGAGAAACCACATCTGGAGTGTGGTCTGGATGTGCGCTTCACGCTTTGGAGGAAGGCCAGTCTTCTTTTCTGTGTTTCTTGGTGACACCACAGGTCATTAAAAGAGGGGTGTTTATACTGTACCAAAGCACCTGCCACCTGCCGGTCTGCGGTTTCCCGCACTGGACCAGGATCAGGACGGCGAGGCAGTTACTCAAAGAACACATCGCGCTTGCAGCTTTTAAGGACTCTACATTTTGAATTTTTTTTTTTTTGCATGTTTCACAGAGTGAACAACCTATATAGCCCGAATCTGAGGCGGTACAAATAAAATCCCAGAAATCCTTGGCATACCATGATAACAGCCACCCAACAGGACTGGCCAACTTCTGTGATCATTGCATGATAACGACTGCGGGGCTGATCCTGTGCAGCAGCCCAAAGCAAGATGTAAACACTTTCCAAGTGAACAAGGCTTCATTGTACAAATAACGGTGCATGTGTGGAGTGTTACACACCCATATTCCCTCACGCAAAGAAATACACAAGCAAACAACCTCGGCCAAAATGCGTGTGAATCATCAACATCACATTATAAATACGTCAATTAAGTAGTGGCCCGTTTTAATAAAAACATATCCGATTTCTTGAAACATATTTCCCGAAAAGCTGTAGAATTCATGTGAATAACTACAACAATACATACTGTAAATATTAAAAACAAAAATCAGAGGAATTAATTATCTCTTTTAACAATTTTATTTTTGATAGTTTTACTTTCATATGATAATGTGTATGCTCAAATGGCCATTTGTAAATGCAACAAAGTTAAATGTTGATATTCATTTAGTATCAAATATATATCTTAGTATCTTTTAATGGCCTCTGCTTTGGGAGTTTTAAAATCTTTCTTTGTCAATATAATTTTATGTTTCAACTCAGGGGAAGGAAAGTAGGGGTCTGTGTCTTCCCGATGGAGCTTCACTGAAATTTCCGGTGCAAAGTCAGTCATATTGCCATAACAACCGTGTTTTCCAGCATTTTGGTCTGAATTTATGGGAAAAAAGGGAAAAGTGTTTTCACACAGCAACGGATTTAATTGCACAGTATATTGGTTATTAACCATTAACTAGTACTTTTTACCAATCATACAATGGCCAAAGTCTAGCTGTCTACACTATTGGTGTAATAAAAAATATGTTGTCATCTATTCTTCAATCCCAATGTATTTATAATATTTATATATATGTATAATGTGTGTGTGTGTGTGTGTGTGTGTGTATTATTAAAATGTAAGGTATTCTTTTAAACAAATCCTTAATTACTTAATCCATTCTGTATCCTCAAAGATCCACTATTTTGGCACTATTTCAGTAACATGGAATACAATTTTTTTTCAAGAAGCAAAAGGATATAATTACACAGCTTATTGTTATTAACTATTAAATTGTACTTTTTATCAATCAAAATATGGTCAAGCTTACCACACTATTGCTCTTTTAAAAATGTCATCCTCTATTCCTCAATCATAATACATTAATGCTCAACTAATCTATGTACATATATATATATATATATATATATATATATATACATATATATATATATATATATACATACAATTCAAATGTAGGGTATTCTGTATTTAAACAATGAGACATATGACAACATCCTCATTTACTTAATTTGCTTAATTAAGTCATTTACTTAATTCATGCAGAGTATAATAGTTTAGCCACTATTTTGGCTATTTCAGTTACACCAAACACGCTTAATATTGTGCCACTCAAACATTTAATGTTAAGTAAACTTCACTTAGTACTAATTATGTTGCTCCGACTTCAAGTTAAGTGATCGTGAACGCTTGAAATTTGCTCATGATTCGTCAGTGTTCAACTCTCATTCCGTTAAGGAAGATTTAATGTGCTTGGTATATTTATTTTTCACCAGGGACACCGCAAGCCTGATTTATGAAGATCCCAAATAAAGAGTCCTTGTGTTCACATTGCATGTTTGGTCGGTGATCTGCTAAGAGTAATTGTGTAAATGACAACAGCTGCAAATGAGGAGACCGCAGTATTTAAAAGTTTGTCTCAGTTGCAGCCGTGGAGAGTTTGAGCCGCTAGTGTGACGCGTCGGGCCCGATAAACACCTTTCCATTAAACCGCTGATTTTGGAGACTCCGTTATCAGCACATCCATGACTTCAAGGCTTAATAAATCACAGTGCATTTGCTTAAAAAACCTGTTTGCATTTGCTCCTATCATGATTGAATGAAACACCCCATAATAGATATTCTTCAGCGTAATTTGACCAGACTTCCATGTCTAGACGCTTAGCTCAGCTTCCCCACTTTTGAATTCTCAAAATGGAAAAAGCTAATTATTGAGTTTGGAAGATGTGTTCTGTGACAATACAAAGTCTGGACCTTTATGATAAATAGCTTTTGTCGGACAAAGAATTTTAACATTTAACGTGATATCAGCTTTTAACGTGTTCAATATGAATTTTTATAATTGGGTTAAGGGACATTGGGTTCCGGTTAATTGTAAATTAAAGTGAAAGGATTGAATGGTTATAAAATATCCGATTGCGTGGTAGCATGAGCTTATGGATATAATTTATGGACGAGAGGACGTTATTGTGTTAAGCTGAAAGAAGCGGTTGTCCATACGCAGAAAAATATTCATCAGACGGATAAGCGAGGAAGAGCAGGGAACGGTCCGAGTTCTCCGACTTACCAAATGTTTCTATTTTAAACGGCAGGCAGACACTAGGGAAAGGAGAATCACGTTAGTTACAGAGGAAAGTTCATGTTACTTAGATGTAGTTTGCTTGTAAATAAATGTCAGACAAGCCCCAAAATGCACTTGAACCACACGCGCAGTTATGTCACGCACTTTGGATCATTGATATTGAACCCATTTGTTTCTGATTATGACAAAGTTGTTATATTTATTGTGTGACCTCATGCATTATAATCAAAAGCATTCGGTCAGTTCGGTTTGAGCGACACTTGCCCATCTCTTCAATTTACAGAATTACATTACATAAAATTGAAATCAAGTCCTCGATGCAAAAAAAAAAAAAAAAATTGCCAGCAAATAAAGAAACCTACCCTTAAGTCTATAAGACCTCAGTTTTGGTGTAATTATTGATAGTAAGCTCTGTCTGACTTTCCCTTCATTCTTCACAGAATCTATGTTCAATCTCAGACTTTTTGGCAAAAACAACATTCAATCTAGCCCAAAGGAGGGATACCAGACTAAGCTAAAATAGAATGCAAATAAATGAAGAAAAACATGGTCTCCCATCCAGAATATACTTCTGCTTCCCAAACAGACGGGTCAGTTGGGCCAACTGGTCTTGAATCAAACATGGAAGGAATACTTCCATGCAGACAACACATTAGGTCAGGGTCCTCCTGATGTTTGGATTTGAACTGATGATTTACTGTAATCATAGGAGCTGGGACAGTTCAGATGTTTCCTTCTCCTGGACTATAAAAGATTATTTGTACTTTTTCTGCGTGCATTCGTGTAAGGAACATTGTTTGGCAATTATGCGATTGTCTGGCAATTATGCAAGAGACGGCACGTGTCCATCGACGGCCCGGCAACCGAGCATTTCAAATAAATCTGATCCGCTCAGCGAACTGAGAGACCCGTTGGAATACGGCACTCATTCTATTTAGTCTACTTAATTTGTGATTACATTGTTACACAAGTTGGGCTTTCTCACCTTATTTTGCTTTAAAAAATGACAGCCGTATTTGAGAATGAACTAAATTCAGGGCTTTACGTCACCCATCAGGCAGCAACACCTTAAATCTTTGAGACTTAGTGGAATGAAATGCTCCGTCTCACAGCTTGCAGGATCTTATAACCAACGTGGCGCAATCTGTACAATGGGTGTGTGACAGGTGTGCTAAAAGTGTAAGTAGAAAACAAGTGGATTGATTATTGATTTCCTCCAGTTGAGGACAGTTTTCTCAAATCAGTCTTGTGACGGAAGCTCAAGAAAAACTTTAAAACTATACTTTCCATGATGTCAAAAAAAAAAAGACTGGGATAAAAGTGCAAGAGACTCACCGGAAGCTTGAGTTAATTTATTTTTCTTAATTTCTTTTTCAAATTGGTGTCCTTCTGAGACTGATGTTGCACGCTCTTCTCCAGACACACTTGCTGCATTCATGTATTTGACCTTGTACATCCCCTCAGACAGGATGGGCCAGTGCCTTTTTATATGTATGCATAATAGTAATGGCTGCATGTATTATCAGAACTGCAGCACATGTTGAATATTTTGGAGATTAAGTCAGAGAGGACAGACTGCGGCAGTTTGGAAACATACATAGGAGGGATAGTGAAGATATTGGTAAAAGGCTGATGAGGTTGGAACCGCCAGGCAGATCGAAGAAGAGATTAATGGATGGAGTTAAAGACGACATGATGTTAGATTGGTGTGAAAGATGAGGACGCAAGGGATCGGGTAAAATGGAGGCAATCGATTCGCTGTGGCAACTTCTGAAAGGAGCGACCGAAAGCAGAAAACGCATAATAATTGATTGTGCTCGACGCGCATTCCGACGTCAACGGTGAGAACAAAATAATCCCCTCGGTTCCAGCCGTCGCTACTCGCGCACAAATTCCCTCAACGCAATTACATGGAGGGCAGAAATTGCATTATATTTACACACTTCACCGGATGTGTTCAAGCTCAATAGCGAAAGGTTGAAGTCTTGAGTCACAGTAAGAGGTTAATGAAGATGCAAGACGTAACAAACAAATACTCAGCGACCTCCCGAACCAGCCAGCAGCAGTCTTGCATCACCTCCTCGGCCCTCGGGAGACGATACAGACTCACAGAAGCACAAAGGAGATGCAGCTGTGCATCAGGCCCCGGGGATCCGTCCCGACCGTCGCGCGGAGAAATCTCATTTCGGAGGCCGCGCAGTATCAAGCTCTGTTCGAGCGCGTTCAAATTGTGCCTCCTTACAAAAAAATCAGCCGGAGGAAGTAGGAACACTACCAGCGGACATCTCTACTATGAAGGATACTGTTTGTCTTGGAAAGCACAGGCCATTTGCATTTGAGGAACAGACAGATCTGTCAGGTCTGTATCAGAGAGAGTTATGACTTTGGCCGGAGCCTCTGCCAGTAAAAAGCACCTCCACTCAATCTCTTCCCGAGATGGATCCCATGGCAGAACAGAAAGACGACAGGCTTGTCAGCCGTGAAGTGTTTCCTAAGTAATGGCTCCCCGTTTTTTCGAGCCAAACCGAATCTGCGCACAGGTGTTGGATAAGACGTTACCTAGAAGGCTCTGATGCAAATCCCTTAATGACACAACGTCTGTGAAACAGTTTGTCAGGGGATTACGATTGTTTTAAAAGGATTTGTTGATGTTATATTTACTCGATAAATTAAGATGAGTGAGGTACTCTTCGGCCGTCATTGCCCCCCCAACACACACACACACACACACACACACACACTCCCCCGACCGTTCCATTTCTTCACCCGTGCATCATCGAGCAGACAAAATTCTATCACGCGCCGCCGCGAGCTGTTACCCATCAAATCCACTCACCGTCCAACAACACGGAATGGCGGTGACTAAAATGATCAAGATGAAAGATGCAAATGACAGTTTGCGGGGGAAGAGTTTCTTTGACTTTTGCACGAGAGGAGACGGTCGGGGTCAATCAATCAGACGGTCTTCTAACCTCGGGCAGGTGTTACGCGTTTCTCAAACCAATGGTGTTTACAATATCCTGATGAACTGGCTTGGAGACACCGCAGGGACCAGCAGGCTGGTGTTGCGTGGATTATTGCTCCTCAGTCATCACTCCGCTATGCCAATAGTTTTCTCATTTCTTTACCGAGACCGACTCCAAACATGGGCTGCCACGCACGTTGCGCCGCTATTTCCAGCTTATTCATGAAACCGGTGACTTCATAATGTCTTGTTCTGATATTTCGTGGACACACGCTGACTGTTGCTTGTGTTCTCCCCCCCCCCCCCCCAACCACAACCACCACCCCTTCCCCGACATTTTCTGGAATTAGTTTTTTTTTCTCTTTTTTTTTGCATGAAACACACCGAGAATCAAGAGTGTCTGCTTATGCTGAAAACCACCAGCTGCAGACACACAGACACAGAGACCAGGTAATTATCTGAGCACGTTGTTTGCTCTTCCTTCGTCTCTTTCCTGACTCTTGCAGATAAGTATGCTCTGCGTCCATGCAAATGCTTGGCAGACAGTTCGGTTCCTTCTGGAGGGGAGTGCAGGGTGTGTGTGTGTGTATGTGTGTGTGTGTGTGTGTGTGTGGTGGGGGGGTGTCTCTCACTCTCTCCCTTTGAAAGTGTCTTTTTTCCCCCTCTCTCTCTCCCTTTCCTTGCTGGCAGCGGTGTCTGCGCTGTTGGCAGGAGTGACCAGAATAAAACAGCAACACCAGACATAGAGGAGGAAAAAAAGCAAAAGTGATCCAGTGAACCAGAGTCTTTGCCCTCTTAATTACGTCGTTTTTTTTTTTTTCTTTCCTTTTTTCACCCTTTTTTTTCTCCCTCCCTCACTCTTAAAGACCTCGGGGTTAGTGCTAATTAGCTAGAAGAGAATAAAACCAGCTGATCCGGAGAGGGGTGGTGCATTTCGGAGCGAGATGGCTAACAGAAACATTTGTTTGCTCGTCTATGGACTCTTCCTCTTAGCAGCGATTCAGCCCTCTCTTCAAGGAGGTAAGTGTGTGTTACAGGTGAACCCCTCGCAGCATCAATCACCAGAACAAGTGCAATCTTTATTTTTAAATTTTGTTTTCCACTTTTTACACAAAATATAAAACTTGGGCTGATTACAAGACAAGTTTTTTTTTTTTTTTTTTTATAATACTTGTCGGTTACCATGTGTCAAGCTGGAACTTTGCTGACGCCTTCAATATGATATTTGCAACTTAGTGAGAGCAGTGATGCTTACTAACACTTAATGATAGAAATAAAGCATTTTGTCCAAGATTTTATTACATTTTGATTCCAATTCGAAAGGGAATGACTTCTTTTTTTCACAGCAGCCACTGAAAGCCATGCAAGATTCGATTCAAGCCATCCTGTGCACAATTACTGAATACTTGCTCCGTCGCGTCACTCTGGAAGAAACACAGTTTTCTAGATTGAGAGGCGGTTCATTCTTATCGCCATATTTAGATGTGAATTGCCAGCTGGCGGGAGATTAATCTGGTTTTATCAATTTTTTTCCCTCCTGAGACAATTCAGATTTCTTGATCTGTATGAGAAAACTCGTGTTAAGGAAATGCATGATTGATCACCACTGACACTTTGTTATTCTTATGTGTGTTGGTTTCTGATATTTTGTGTTTAATTGCCATGGGTCTTCACACTCCTTTCAACCAGAAACCGTAAATTTGCTATGCATAACAGTTTAATTGCCCCGGTGAGACTTATGGGTTTTATCTTTTGCCTGCTACCGTTTATGGTTGCTTGAATTTGGTTCAATCCAAGTAGTTAATAAAATATAAACTGGTTCCCTCAGGTAGCTATAGTGACAGGTCACAATTATTTGATTTTCACCTCACCGCAGGGATTATTCCATGAGAAATTAATTGCAATACCCAAAGAAAATCTTTGATACATTTAGAAAGTTTGGTTTTCTTTAAATATTATAATTTTTTTCATTCATTCAAGTTATGACGAGACCTCAGTTTGACAGAAATGTCCATCATGTTTGTCCATAACTAGAAAAGCAGAAAGGACCTCAAGGTTCGAGGTTGTTCGAGGTTGCTGTATTGCGGTATGATGAATTTTCTATAGAAAGAAACAATGATGCGTGAAGGATTGATGCGACCGAAATTTTCTCAAATGCCTGAAAAAAATCAAACTCAAAAATCCTTTCATGAAAATTCTAGTCTAATTTTACATCAGAGTTATTGGATGGCTAAGATATTTGTCCTTTCAATCGGACCAACACAAGCGAGTTGTCTAGAAAGTTTGGTTGTGTCTGCAAAAAAAAAAAAGAAAAGTTGGCCAAACATTCTTGGGAAATAAGGATGAAAAACGTGAGAAAAAAATCTTTGGGAATGCTTTGACATCCTCTCTGTCTATATGTGATGTCACCTACTTACAAAGGTCATAATGTTAACAAAGGCGAAGAAAATCATTTACAAATCCACCCACTGCTACAAAATTAATGGGTTCTTTTTGGCCCGGTCATGAGTTCAGTAAAAACAAACAAAAAACTTTTCGCGCAATCCCACTATCACACAGACAGTAAAAATAAAATGTTCTCGCACATAAAAAAAAGATGTTCCTGCTTTGCCAATGTAACTTGTAAAATTGTAAAACAATGTAAAATTCTAAGTCATCGACACCCGCAAAAGTTCAAATAAAGATCGTAAACAGTTGTTTACTTGGAATCTCAAATACTGGGTCATGCATTTTAAGAATTAGACCGTTCATCTGCTTCCCACACACACCCCTGCTTTCATAGTATTGTTTATTTTTATTAACATCCTCACCAAGTGCGAGAAGTTACCCAATGGATTGTTCATTTAGAACTTCCAGCTTATTTCGACACACTACGGGAAAGGTCATCTCCGTGGCTTTCTTGCCATAGCTTTTCATTTTTTAGCTCGCACCCACCCATTTTTTTTTTTTTTTCAACCTTATTTTGATTTAGTTCTCGGTCTGCGTTTTGGCAGAGATTCTGAGGTCTTCCAAAAACATGTTTAGCATCTCAAAGCATTAGAAGCGCTGGAGTCGACCCCTTCCCGTTGTATTTGTTTTCTTGAAAGTTGTTTATAATCTGTTTCTTATAGTGTCCGTGGAGCGCTTCAGATGAATGGATAAACTCTTTAGATTCCTGAAACAGTCGCAGACCATTTAAAGTCTTACTTTTCCAAGCCGGTGTGTCGGATTCCTCTGTTTCAAGGTTGACGTGTGTTTACCGGGGTCGTTTTTTGCGACATAATCGGCAATCAAAATATTCTTTCGTCCCCTCGCGAACTCCCGTCTCGATGCCAGGGTGTTTTCCTATAAATTTCAAGATACTTTTAGACGAAAAACAGAACACACACACAAAAGGGAAAATGGGCCAGGAAGTCCAAAAACTTTGGCTCGGTTTTGCACAGCCTTGAATTAGAGTGAGCGTTGACTCCATCCCCAAAATTTCTGCGGCTTTCAAACCAGCTCCATCTGTATCTCTGCTGTTGATGTGGTGCAAAGGTTAATTATCGAGTAATAATACAAACCTCATTAACACCCAATCCTCCCGTTAAATATCCCTGTGCGGGAAATACCTCTACGCCTGTAAAATTCCCAACTTGAATTGTGATAAAGGCCAACTGGGAAGTTTTACCTTTGAAGAGTGTAAATGAATTTGTCAACTGGAGGCTCTTGATAAAAAACCCCCTCCCCACGTCATTTCATCAAATCATAAGTATTAGTTTTCTTCTTTCTTGCTTTCTTTCTTTCTTTCTTTCTTTCCACTAAAATATTTTAACTGGCATCGGAAAAACACCCCGTTCAGATGGCTTTGCAAGTAGAATGACTTGTTCGCCGAAAAGTCAAGTTTTCAGTCGAGATGGAGCAATAAAATAGTTTTAATGTTTCGTTCAATGGTCGATATTGGAGACCGCCGAGCAGACAAATCATTTTTATGTGTCGTGAAAAGAAAATCGGGGTCAGTGTTATTCATTTTTTGAAACGTAAAAAAAATGTACAGCTGCAGCAGTGATTATTGGCCGCGTGAAAATGAACAGATATATTTTATCGCCGTAATAAACAGCCGCGAAAATCCCGTTTGAATTAGACAAGTCGACCTCAGCGTCCCAATTGAGACCCAATGCTGGAGGGGAAGTTTACCTTTGACAGTTTCATTCCAACGGACGTCTTGATTTTCAAATCTCAAGAGCTCCGTGCGTAAATCAAATGTCTTTTTCAATGTTGCCGTCGTTCTGCCGTCATACAAGGTCACGCTAACAACTAAAAAGCGAGAAAATGTCCGTGCTCCCCTAGATTTGAGTCTAAACAGCATATCTGCATTTTCAAGTTTTATTTTATTTATGCATATTTACCTTAGTGCACTTTGTCTTCATGTAGAAAACCTCAGCAGTTAAGGGATAAAGCAAAAGTCATTACTATTTTTCCTTTCTTTTTTTTAAATGGCAACAGTTAATGGCAAAGTGAGAGGAAAGGGGGCAAAAATAGCTGCTCTGTTACCTCAGTGTTTCAAGAGACTTAAAGAGGTTGTGTGATCTTTTTTTTTTTTTTCTGCTGCTAGAAGCCAGTTTGCCTCATTTGGCCTTGGCAGCATCGAGCGCCGAGACCTCAGAGGAATTTAATACATTAATCAGTGGCTGACAATCCCCGGGGTTTGGGTGAAGTGGAATGCAATCAAGGCCGATTGGATGCCATGCCTCGGCTGTCAGAAAGCACTAGTGATGAATGTAGGCATTATCCGACGACAGCTGGTAAATACCCAAAATGCTTCCTTGGTGATTGATGATGATAGTTGATTCTCCAAAAAGTGGCGCTTCAGGCTTTGTCGGTAGTGTGTGTTGCGAGCACCTCTCTGGATCTAATCCCCCGGCTTTTTTTCCTTTGTCGGTGAGAATGAGTAAACGACAGAAGGCTGGACCGGCGTGACGCAGTGACACGTCGGCGCTCGGCAACATCGAAATTAATCGTTATCCCGTCAATTATGATTTTTTTTCCACCAATCTGTGTTCACAACCTGGGTACATTCTTGGGACCGCCACATTGGTAAACTGTCAAAATTGGTCAACCAACTAAAGTTATGTCGTAAAGGGATGGTGATCCAGTCAGAAAATTCGGTCTGGTGCAGACAGACCTACTTTGTGCAGGGTGTGGAAACAATAAAAAAACCGACATGCAATATTTGATCTTTTTTTTTTTCCAATATATTTTTTTTAAAGCTTCCATTGAATAAATAGTGACAATTTCAAGCTGCTCATAAAGCAGGAACAGCTTGAGCTCTCCTATGTCACTTTCTTGTAAAATATTCCATGCTAAGATGCGTGTAGGAAGAGGCATCACAATGTTGGGATTGAATTTTTAATGCCTGTAAAATCAAAGTTTTTTTTTTTTTTAAGCTTGGACCCTCAAAGATGTTGAACCTTGTTGTTGTCGAGCATTTTGATGCTATTCGCGGTGAAATTTGTTTCTCACTGAAGCTGTAGAGTTTGCTGTGGTGAAAGAATTGTTGTTTTCCAGTATTCATATCTGTACCGGCGGCCGCCGTTGGAAACGGGGGGGTCAACCATTCTGTTTACAATTTTACAATCCAAACTTATTGTCTGTCTGGATAGCTTCCATCTCGCATCAAATTGTTTCCAACGTTATGGCTTATGACGTTTTTTTTTTTTTTCCCATCACTGTCACCATAACTACTGTGAAAGGCTTTGCAGGCTTTAGAGAACAGGTCAGTGATGAGCCGTCTTTATGGACGCATAAATCCAAAGAACTACACTCTCCGGGGTGTAACACAAATCATTTTACTATTGGTGCTTCAACCTCTGCACAACTCTCCGACTGTTTAATAGAATGCAGTGACTTCATAAGTCGAATGTTGATTTGATTCCAAAGCTTATGTTTCCACTGTCTGGGGATTTGTCATAAAGTCATAACTTGTACATACAGTATGAACGCTGTTTGAGTTATTTGGTGGAATTTCACATAGTAGCATTTTATCACCGTCGCGATTAATCACTAGTTTAACTCGTTGTCTCGAGTAGGTCCAAACTCATAGGATCATTAAAAAGTAACCGAACAATCATCCGCGTTACGTTTACCAGCCTCAGGGTGACCAATATTTCACCCTCTGACATGATGAATTTGTTTTGGCTATGCAGGCAGGAGTTTTTTAAAACAGAAAAGGTATCGCTCGCAGCGGTTTTCTGTGATTCGCTGTGATTTATGGCATCGCGGTTATTTCCCTCGTGCGGGTTTTTTTCTTATCGTTTTGTTTTTTCGACCTAGAATCAAAGCCTTTATTTTTTTTAATCGTCACGATAAAGCTCCTCGCTGGTCGTTTGCGGCACAAACTGCCCGGCACGGTCATTTTCTGAATGGAAAAATAGTAATAGGTTACTTTGATTACAGAGCCGAAGCCAGAAAAAAGGGGCGTCCGCTTTTGCACTCCATCAAAGTCTATGACAAGCAGACATGACGGCACAGTCGAAACTTTAACTCAAAAATCATTGGGTTTACGGGATTAATCACAACTTTACGACATATTTTGTGAATCACGCTATCGTTCAAAGTTGTCAATGGAGAAGGACGACAGCTACGCCCTACGTTTCCAAAATGGCAAAGCCAAGGGTGTTGAAAACACCAATACCAAGGTGTCCACCTCCCATTCTTTTAAACAGTCTACCGTTTGACGCAGCCTCTCCCACTCAGATGTTTGGTCTATGATCAGCGAGCGCCAAGTGTCCAACAAAGTAGCACATTAACCGGGATGATTTACTCCAGCCTGCGAGCGGCCCCCACCAGACCCGGAGCTCCTGTCAGGAATGTTGCCACCACTTACTGATGTCCAAGGCTCTTCTTGGTTTACAAAGAACAGGACATCCTTGTAACGTTAGTATGAAAACATTTTTATTGTAAAATCCTGGATGATGAGTGATGAAAAATGAAATCTGGTGATAAAAGAGTCCCGATTCAACACATTGTTTAAGCTCAGTGACGAACTAAAATGAAAATCTTGAATGATTTGTTTATTTTAATTTCAGAGGAGGTAACTATATCCCTGCCTCGCAGAGAACTGCTCAGTCCTGCCTCGCCGTTGCTCCCAAACCAAACGGAAGAAGGTCTTCGACATCGCAGGGCTGGTCGGTGGCAAGCAGTGGTGTTTTTATTTATCTTTTTTTGCATTGCTGCTACCAAAGAACACGTGGCGTCATGTCAAACCTTCTTTTAAAATGCCCGTACATTTAAAACGCTTTCAGGCGCTGTGACAGTTCAGGTCGGATACGAGCGCCTCGCGTCTGACAGGGCCTTTCAGGTCCGCTGGATGTTAACATGGCTGGAGGGAAATGAACGGCGATTAGTGGAAACTGTCCAAACGATTAGCAGAAATTGACTTAGCATGTTTTTGGTTGTTGTGAGATCACTAAACAGCGCCACTATTGTACTATCACATAAATGACTGTGGGAACGGGGTCGTTGTATAATAGGCTTGCTTCACTCCGCTAACGTAATTTCACATCGTTGGGGAAATCTTTTAACCACAGCTCTGCTTTGGTCATGTTCAGCTCTTTTTTTTTTTTTTTTTTTCTGTACCTAAACCACCGCTATCGCAGTGGCCTTTCTTACTTTACTAATCCGGTAACGATCCTCTGTCCGCTGTCAGCTTCCATTAAGGCGGTAATAGACACAGCACCCAGCGGCAAGCGACCGAAAAACAGCGAAATGAGAACCAGGTCTTCTAAATCCTTAAAATATTGTCATCTGGGGGCTGTGTGTCCGCGCGCCAGTGCATACCTCCCAGTGATGCTTTGCTTCGGAGCGGCCTAATTGAGACAAGGTTGGGTCAGCGTAGATGGAGTCAGAGGTGTAATGTTAAGATGGACGCGCCCGTGTTGGATTCGGAGGTCTTTGGATGTTCAGAGACATCTTTCCTCCCCTGTCTTCCAACGCGCAGTGGAAAACAGGCCTTGTGAGGGTTGACTGATAGGAGGCCAGCTGTCACACGCTTGATAACAGGCAACGAAAAGGCTGCCAGAAGCCCCAGTGTTTGTTTCACCGCACTGTTGCTCTGGTTCGGAGCATGGGAGCTTCCCATGGAAGGCAAACCGAAACCTCACTTCTCAGGTGGCCGTCGCGTCATAGACGAAACGCTTTTTCCTCGGGAGTTTCCAGACGGCATTGGTTTGAATAGTAACACGTCCAAAACGAAGCACGGGAAGCGTTCAGAGCGGTAACCGGGCAACGCTGGTAACATGCTTGTTAAAAATCGGCCAAAATCAAGAAGAAATAGCCTTCCAGATCACAGAGTCTTTATAAAAAAGAAAAGAATATGATGGGGGAAGATACCGGGAAAAACATTCAACGACGGGAAGTCGAGCTTATCCTAAAATTCTCTTAACTTCTCTACTTTTATGAACCCGAAAGACCTTATCTCATGTAAATTAAAACATCTTAGGCCCAGTTCTTCTCCCCGCGGACCGTGATTCACGCACGCGTTCACAAATCACTCACGTTTTCATTCCGCTGGCTTTATTTCCGACTAGACGCAATAAAACGGGTCTCCAGCAAATTGCTTGATCCAAGACGTTGGACACGCTCCCGTCCCGTCAGATGATAGCGTCTGGCCAACGACGTCAAACCATCAAACAATTCATAACAAGAATTCGATAAGCTCAGACATTGTCATACACGACCTTTGAGGTTATTCACTTTTTTCCCTCACAACATGTTGTTTGAAATAGTTTATTCAGCTGGAAACTGAATACCGATCATGATGCAAAAACAGTGTTTTTCCCGCTAAAGGAGCCGCTAGTATTTGTTGGACATAGCCTTAAGTAGGCTATATATCTTATTAAAATATGCGGCATATGCTTACTACGGATCATGTACGTGACAAGGACCGAAGGCCTTAGGGAACTTTCCAAAATATTAAGGGAAATATTTGAATTTCCATATATACAATAAGACTCGAGACTATTTCTCGGAATTTAGGTACAAACACTTAACTTTGAATTATCATGTAGCTGAATGGAAAATATAAACTTTTATGGGAAAATGGTCTGCTTGTTATCCCTTTCCTGAGATGATTTGGATGAGCAGAGAACCAAGAAGGCATCCGGTGCAAGTTAGCTTAGCATAGCTAACGGCAGTCCCACATATCAAAAGCCTTCCTCTTTCAAAAGTCCAAGATTGCAAATTTTTTGACTCATAATAACTCAGCATAAAGCGCAATTGATTGGAGTTTGAGCAGATTTGTCAGTATGCAGTATATGTAAGAAACATGACTAAATATGAAAAGTTACCGCCCTTCTTTTAAAGTGCATTTTATTCAAACCCTTAAACCTGTGCAAAGTTAATTTGGGAATCATTATGGAGCATTTAAACTTGCTCCAAAAGGAAGGATAGGAATATCAGTCAAATGACCTCTAAAATCAATAGAGGAGCAAGACATTTCAACTTCCATATTTATTCATTTATTAAGTTTAGTTTCTGTTTTCATGTGAAAATTTGTATTTCATTCTATTGATAAAGAGACCGCTCACCGATTGGTCACAATACGTAAGCTATGGAGGTAAATATAGAGGAGCATCAGGGAGACAAATTAATTGTTTAATGTTTTGATGAACCTTTGTTTAAAACTGCTAAAAGATAACCGATAAGACAAACAAAGTCCGCCAAAGTAGGGTCTCCCAATACCAGCCAATCATAGGAGGTGATGCTGCAAAGTCACTAGATGCAGATCCAAATACTTGTGCATCCTATCGAGGCTACATTAGATACCTTCTGTAAACATGTAAATACAAATATATATATATATACATATATATATATGTTTATGTATATGTATATCTATAGAGACCTTGTCCAACGGGGGTATCTCAAGTGTAGTGGTGCATTAAAATCATTTAAAGCGCTGTCAGTATTTGTTTTTTCCTTTCATTTAAATCCGTCACCGCGCATTCATCAGCTTTTCATCACTGCAGTGAAGATGAAGTAAGGTTTCTCTCCCCCTCGCCCCGTACACAAAATCGAATTCCAGGAATTCCCCCGAAGCATATAAAATGTGCACGCATACCAAAATAAAGGGAATGTTAGGATCTTTAATCTCAACTCATTGTTTTTTACGATCTTACGTGAGAGATATGTGTTGAGTTAATTGTGGGAGCAACAGGCTGTTCTTTTTTTTTGATTCCTGAAAACTGTCTTTCTCAAACTGAGGGTTTATCTTAAAGTATCGTAAACGTTTTGGAAGACGCAAAAAAAAATGCGAGTGTGAGTTTCAAAACTGTCTAATAAATTCAGTTTCACTTGATTCCTTGCACTCTATAAGTCAGTCTTGTCCGTCTTTTTAATCCCTCCATGATCCCGTTGGCCTGGTTTAAATCATCAGGGATGTAAAAACACAATGTCGACTGGATTTGAAAAAAAAAAATCACTAAAGACATTCGAACTTTACAGAGGAGGGTCAGTTCGCACGGCGGAGGCAGTCGTGACCCCGGTGAACTTAGTGCACTCTGTGGAAGGTGTACGGTGGCGCGATGGGATTCGGGACAGGGGAAAAGTTGAGAGCAGACACACACTCCCTCTTGCCTCGCTTGCAACGCCGAGACAGGAAATCCTCCTTTTGATTGTGAAATGAAGGAACAATAACTCCACCCTCGCTGTGCGCCGCCTGCACCTGAGATCACTGCCTCCACCGCAGTGACACCGAGAGACACACATTCAGAAGTGCGGCGCGAACTGGACATTATAATGCACTAATAATTTTCTATTAGGTCTTTAAACGCTTGCCAGCAATGTTTTGTGACAAAACAGGCTTTCCAACACCCACAAAAGTTGAATCAAAATCTGAATATCTCAAAGGATTTAGATGACAAAAGCATTTTTTTTCTTTGTTATCTTGCCCTACATACGCTTATATAGTTATCTGTCACTAAAATTGATTGAATAACTGGAAATTGCAAAGTAAAATCATTTTCTATAAGCTCATTTCAAACTTGCCGGCAAATATTTCCAACCTCCACAAAACCTTTGGTTTAATCAAAATCTAAACATTTAATATCTCACAGATTTTAGACAAAAAAAGCAATTTTTGTGGTTCAATCTTTGGTTGAATCAAAATCTAAACATTTAATATCTCACAGAATTGAGAAAAAAAAGGAATTTTTGCCTTCTTTATTCTCGTCCTTAATATGCTTAAATAGTTATCTGTCTTTGAAAAAAGACCACCTATTAAAACAGGGTAATTTGAATGGTTTCGAGCAGGGCGTCAACTTGACAATTTGTTTTTATTTAATTAGGCTGTTTATTTTATGAGAGAGTTGTTTCTCAGCTACAATGGATCCACATCCATCCAATAATGAAACCCGGCGCTCCGGCCAAGGCAGCTGCTACCACAGCGAGTGAAACAGACCTTTCGCTTGCTTCTTTCACATCGGCGGTCATTTTCCTATTTTTGCGGTGACCTCTTTTGTCAAATGATTTGTAAAACCGCCCCTCACGATATAACAGTCAAACACATATCGGCCCTTTGGCGAGGAGAGAGTTAGTCAGTCTGCGGCGGTAACGCGGACCAAAAACGCATTCCTGCAGCTGTAGAGACGAGTTAAAAGTTGTCATGTGTCCCAGCTGCCGACGGGCTCATTTACATCCTCCGAAGACACGGCCGTCACCGTAATTGTTCCAAATTAGCACAGTGCTTCCTGCTAGAGGAAAAAAAGATAGAAAGGAAAGTCATGCGAGCCAGATCGGAGTTTTCATTTTGCTGCTTTATACCTCGGAGACTCCGTCAGGGAGCTGCTTCTACTTTTCATGCTTCCTCAAAAGATTTTTTTTGTCCTAACATGTCGTTAGCATCCTATATATGTTTCCATTTCTTTGAAACCGTCCAGCATTTAACGCGTACAGTATGTTTCCTTTTCTGGCACCTCACGGGCTTCCCCTGTTTATTCGTCCCGACTGCTCATCATGCTGCCTCTGACGCTACATTAAAAAGAAATCTGACGTTATGGCGGAAACCCATTGAATGTGTCAAAGCTTGTTTGTAAAAAGGGGCAAATCGTCCTTTAGTGCCACGGAACAATACGTTAGCGCACCTAATAAATTGCGCTCGGTTTCGGTTCTGACACGCCGCGGTGGTTCGTCACGATTTTTCGCCCAACTATGTCAGACATTTGTACTTCGCAACGCTCTTCCTCCAAATGTACTCGGCGGGCGGAATGCAAAGCACATATTAGCCAATAAACACATGAACGGCTTTACCATGTGGTTTAAATTAATTGGTCATCCAACACATGTAAGAGCTATTAGACCCAAAAACCGTAGTGGTCCCGCAACCCCGGCCGCTCCATTTTGTTGTGTTTTCAGTGATGCAAACCAGGTTTCCCCCTCAAAAAAATGTGACTTTGTAATCCTGGCCTCAGCTCTCGAGCCCCAATGGATTTAGTTGTTAGTTGTCCCAGAACAACTGCAGTCTTTTTTTTATTTTTTTATATTTTAAATCCACACTTTACTTTTATTTCCGTTGTTCCTTGTTCGCATCAGGCCACCGTGTCTGGGTTCCAGAACGAACATCGCAGGAGTTGCTCCGGGCTCCGGCCAAAAATCGGGGGGGGGGGGGGGGCGGGGAGGGGAGGCCAGGGGATGTAGGTGGGGGTTGATGGTGTCCGCAGAACTCGAAGCAACTTTCTGAAAGAAACACTTCCAAATGCAATACCTCATCAGAGTGAAAACAACTGGAATTTTCTCTTAATCAAGCCAATTTTTTTTTTTTTTTTTTTTTATAAGAATTTCACCCTGGCTTCTACCGGGGCCGTTGTGTTCACATTTCATTGTGCACCCATTCCCTCCCATGACCCCGGGCAGATGTGTATGCCAAGGACAAACTTCAGCGCTGCTGTCTGGGTCACAAATGATGGATGTGTTACAGAATGTTTGTCCAATAAATGGGGTCATTGTTTAGAAATGATGTTTAGAAAAAAAAA
Source organism: Fistularia commersonii (assembly GCF_037954325.1). Lineage (NCBI taxonomy): Eukaryota > Metazoa > Chordata > Actinopteri > Syngnathiformes > Fistulariidae > Fistularia > Fistularia commersonii. Next base: position 6,651,348 of record NC_141286.1, read on the forward strand.
AAAAAAAGAAAACCTATTCATGGCAGTTAACTGTTTGGAGACGGGTTTTGGGTTTGTGGCAAGAGTGGCTGCTAGAGAGTGACCCTTTGCTGTCCCTGCTGTGTGACAGGGGTGTACGTACCACCTGGTGCTGGGACAGGACCAGGAGGCGCTGGACCAGGAACTGGATTCTTTCCAGGTAACACTTCCCTCACTGTCTGCTCGCGACGTGTAAATCAGAATAATTTTTTTTTTCCCCCTCAGGAGACTTATTGCTGTCAGATCACACTGCGATAAAACACAGTAATGTGTAAAGACAAATGAGAATTGCAAAAATTGTAATACACCTTGTGTTGAAAAGTACACTAGTGAATTGCCAACTTCCCTGTTTTTTCCAGGGATCACAGTTGTTGTTAAAGTGCTATTCAATATTATTTCGGAACTGAACTGAAAAATATATGTTTTGTATTTGTTTTTTGTTTTTTTCCCCACGGCGACCTGTGCAACCCAAATCACAAATATAAATAAAAAGTAGCACGTAAAAGACCGATTGCTGCAAATGAGGAGGGAAACCATAAGGAAATCCTCTTGTTTTGTTGTCTTCCCAGGGTCTGTCGGTGGAGTCCCTCCAGACTATAAACCAGCTAAAGCTGCAGGTCGGTAAAAAGAAAAGACATTACGATTATCTCTATTATTTTTCTCCTGTAGAAAATGTTTCGGAATTTCATCTGGTTTACCGTGAAACTGCGAGGGGGGAAGGAGCGTGATCGAATACAATTTATGTCCAGCGGAGAGACAGGAGTTTTCTTTGGAAAACGAGATGAGTTTAACGTCCACGAGGTTCCCATTTTGACTTAAAATAAAGATTTAGAAATTCACCGTCTGCTTTCATATGAATGGTCTGCAGCCTGCGCGATTTAAGAATTCATAGTTTGCCGATGTCACGTTATCTTTTGACGTGATTCTAACCAGTTCATTGCATTCAGCAGCACCGGGTTAATAGTTCAAGTTCTGATTTTGGGAATTTGAGGGTTTACACTCAACTATTACTCATGAAGAATCAAGTGTTGGTTCAACTCTCCATTCTTTGAAGTAAATCATACAAACTTTATCCCAACGGTTTATCTTTTAAGTGTAATATTTTACCTGCTGCGTGTTTTAAAAAGAATTGAATTTTATTGATATTCATGGAATTATTCTCCCAAATCTTCAGTGTTGCTCTCTGCGTGACCTGATCATTTTTTTTTTTTTTTTTTTTCCGAGGCTTCTCAGCTGGATATCCAATTTGTTATACGGTTCATACGCTTTCACACATTCATAGCAGATGCTATCAAGTCATTGCTTCGCCAACGCCGCCGCCAGTTAGGCACCGTCCTGGCATGGTCTCGGCTGCCTTACCGGTAGATTTTTTTTGGCTTGAATATTCACACCACACAAGATTTAAATAATAATAAACATTTAAAGTTTATTCAGAAAAAAGCAAAAAAAATAATAGAAAATAAAACAAAAAGAAAGCCTTCGCCATAGAGTTGTCAACGCTCAGCTTCGGTTTAATCCGATCCGGAGGAAACAGATGGCGGGATACATCGTCACGATCTAAGAACAATTTTGATGTATTGTGATTGAGGCGAATGATGTGTTCACTGTCAACGAGCCAGTCAAGTGTGTGTTTTGAGGCTCAGAAGCGTGAGGTCAGCGCTGATTGCGGTCTGTCCGTGTGACCCCGGCAGCAGGAGGTTACGGAGCTGGCGGACAGGGAGCGGGCCTGGGAGGCCTGGGAGGCGTCGGACCCGGTGGCTTTGGCTTCGGAGGACTGGGAGCAGGTATCAAAACCGTAAAACTTCGCGGGTAGTTTATCGTCGTGGCGGTTTTCGTCAGCCGACACCTAAAAGAAAATCGTACGCATAAAAATAAAGTGTCTTTTGACAATATTTCAAACCATTAAAATTTTGACCCGTATACTGACGTGTTCGATGTTGACCCCTAAGAAATATCCAGGGGTTGTCCGGCCAAAATCAACAAAACTTACATTTTTTTTTTACTTTCTTCCCACAGGACTTGGTGGAAAAGCCCCAAAACCAGGTAATTAGGAATATTTGTGCTATTACATCCTCCGGGAAATGGTGCGAACAAATGATTTTTTTTGCTTTTTGGCTAAATATATCAAATGTTTCGAGAGCCCGTTCGACTTTGCGGATCCGAAATATCTTTGCGGACGAAAAGAGAGGGGAGTAGGAAGAGCGCTCTGCCGATGAATGTTTGAGCCACATAAAGTTCACAGATCCAACAGTTGGCCATGGGCCGTGTAGCTATTGGGCAGTGGCTAAAAGTAAACAGTCTTTTGACTGGTTGTCACCAAGTTTTTTGTTATCGCCTCTGTTATCATCGGTATTGGTTTACACTGGCTTCGCAGCTGGTCGGGACGTCCCGATTGGGTGGAACCTCTCAGAGATTCCTCCGTTCCCTGCACCTCTGGTCTACAAGAGTGATGATTGGCAGAACATTGAGGAACATCAACGCCCTGCCAAAAAATAGTGCCAGAGCACTGATTACTGTTATTTCAATGTTGGACCCTCACAATATCTGGAAACCTCCTTGTTGAAATTCACCACAGCCCTTCTCTTCCATAGTGGAGCCCAAATATTTTCCTTCACTGTATTTCTGTCCGCACCGCATTGGTGCTTTAGCGTGATGTTTAGCTATCGTTTAATTTCCGTAAGCAGCGCCGATACGATCTCGGCCCCACTCTCTGTTTTCAGAAAGATAAGAAGCCGAGCAAACGCCGCGCAGTTCCTGATAACACACTCGCAGAAAGGTCCCTCTGCGGGGCCACACCCCTACCCTCGACCGAGACTGGCAGGAGATCCAGTGTGTGAAAATGACCCATTATCCAGCATTCGGTGGAAGTTGCTTTTGGCCGGGGTTAGCAGAGTATTACTTCGAGAGGTAATCAGCAAAGTTTTATGTGTCTGCCTCTCAAACTCTTTGCGGTGGCAGCTGTGGCTCTGGAGGCAGTGGAGGTCATTAACTTTCCGGGTCCTTGATTCCTCGATGGTCGTTCTGAATAGCTACTGATTCCCCTTCTTGTGAATAGATGAAGTTAACCCCTTATATCGATGGTTTCAACATCTTCCGATAGTTGATTGAAATGCTTTTCAGCAGCCTGTGGCATTAAAAACTTGCCGTCGCCTCACCAATACTGGAATTCTAGAGCTCACGTCATTATATTATCTAACGTCGATATTGACACGTCAACCGATGATGTTGAAATGTTAAGTTTAAAAGAAACTCTGAGCGACACGTGTTCAAAAGAAAGAGCGCTCGTGCTTGTGCTGCAGGTCGTCAGTTCAACGGCAGAAATATGTCAATTCGGCATCAAAAAAAGAAAGACTTCTGGCATTACGCTTCAGTTTAAATATTTGTGCTGCATCATCCAGAGTTGCAAAAAGGAAAAAAAAAAAAACAACCAGAAAAACATTAACGCGGTCACAAGATCCAATTGGATTGGATGCTCTGGGATTTTTGGAAGACAATTGAACTTTTTTCTTCTTCTTTTTTTTTTTTAAGTTAAAACAAAGTTTGACAGAAAGACACACCAGATCAAAATCAGCTGTTGTCAGCAAATGAATCAAGATTACTGGCAATAGAAATCCTGACGTTGACATGGCAGGTTGCATTTATTAACATCTTGCAAACACCGTATTCAGCTGGGTGCCCCCCAGGTATATACATCCAGTCGAATTAGATTGCGCATATATAAAGTACGGCCACGTAAATGCTTAACACTGCATCATTATCAATATGTCAATGTGCGCGATCATGACCTGCTAAATATTGCCAACACTATTCAGATACCTTACAAGGCTTTTTCCAAAAGACTACCGCCAGACGGCTCAAATAATGACAGGGAAACTGTTCCTGTAAGAGTTAGTCAGTGGGCCATGAACATCCCCGATTGTTTTTACCCAACCTTTAATGGACCTGTGATTGTTTCGCCAAAGTTACAGGGACCGGCAATTATAAACAACACATCGAAGGCTGCCTATCGCTCAGATACAGTCAGCACCTTGCCTGCTCTGGCCAGTCATGAAGAACCACAGCTGTCGAATTGAGCGCCGTGACCGCGGTGAATTGCTGGGTAGCTCATACAAGACCTTGTAAATGTTACACTAATTGTGAGGTCTGTCGGCGTCCAGCTTTAACAGCGCGCCGAAACCTTGGAAAGATCTCACTCTTTATTAACAGCTGTTGCCCGATGTTCTCCCATCCCACCTCCGAAATTCCCTCCAACAGAGGTGGATTGCCAGGAAGACAGCTTTTACGGTCACTTTCAGACAGTGTGAAGGCGCTCGATGAGAAACAGCGGCTACGGCGTTGATCCGCGGTGCAGGGTCCGTACGACGATGAAGGTCTGTTTCATGTTTTGGGAGATGAGTCCTCGGCGGAGCGGCCAAAACCCGGGCGATGTTTGCTTACGTCTAAGAACGACGCGGGCTGAAAGTGATCGAGTGATTCATTATAATCCAGCAATAACACAAATGAGACCCAGAGCACATGTCGTCACATTTGATATTTATGGCTTGTGATATATTGCAGGAATCTGTAATAATCTGCAGTTGCCACAGACTTTTACCACAGTTTTATAAAAATAAAATAAAATTAGAAACGCGCATTTTGCAATCGTGCCACTTTTTAACGAGAGCTGTAAAGTGGCCGCGGTTGTTAATGAGTCAGACTAACCAGCAACGGACACTGAGCATTTTGTTATTTCAAATGTTTCATCACGTATGCGTTCATGCAATAAAGCGTCATGGGCGAAAAGGTGCACTGTCTGGACAATTTAACCGACTTCTACAAGCAGCTGACGCCCCGAAATACACCTCCGTTCATCGTAAGGTGGAGGCCGAGCATTTATGTATTATTTTTGATTTTTTTTAACACGTTTAAAAAGGGTAAAGCTGCACCAGCACACCGCAGTGTCCCTTTCTCACATGCGGTATTTCAGTAGTGTGGCTATTGAGTGTGTTGTCCTGGTGATTGTCGGTCTGTAACTGATAATCCAAGAAGTTGCTTTTTGTTTTTTTTTCCTGCACAACGCATAGTGATTCGGTCGACTATGATTGCCTGACCGCGCCACGTTCGGATGACATCATGTTTTTGTCCTCCGTGCGGGTTCATATCCTTCTGGTAATGTTTCAGTGAAAGTTTTGTCTGCCCAGACTTCCTGATTTGATAATTCCTCCGTTGTGTTTTACTGCCCCTATTGTGGACAAGAGGGCTCTTTGTTGTTTTTCAAAGCCGCTTACAATCATGGTTATTGTGGTTATTTCCTCCGTCGTTGCGCTGCAACCGCCGGTCAGGCTCAATTTATTTAAATCCTTTCTCTTTGCGCCATTGAATTCCCTCGATGCATCTTGTATTACATTGAAAAAAATCATTTCGCAGGTGAAGTCCCTGGTAACAGGGTTTATGTTGTCGCTGCAGTGATGCGGTTTATTTTGAAAAATGACTGGAAATTATGCCGGATTTGTGTCTGACTTCCTAACGGTCGCAATCGACTTGGTTCAAAATCAACACTAAAAATAGACCGGGCACATATTCTTGCGCAGACCGTGACGGCGGGACGTCTGGGAGGCTTCTAGTTTTAGCTTCATGTGAATACAACAATGTGACGTAATGAAAAATTCAGTCAGCAGTCAAGATAAAATTATGGCTCGAAAGATGCTTAGGCTTTTATTTTTGGAGACTTTGGATTTATTAGGTCAATGTGATGTTTGTTTAAATGTGCCCCCAAAAACATTTCATCTTGCAGTTTGAGCAAACATGGCGGAGGCCACATTATATATGTCACATGACCACCGAGTGACATATCGCACTATCGTGATTTATGGGAAGGGTCAAAGGAAAAGAAGGAGTTTTCGGACGAAAAGGGAGGAGAAGTGCAAATAGAGACGGATCATGTATTCTGTCGTACGTATGAAAACTGTTTTGGAAAAATAACATTCCTCCCCTCTGCAAAGACACATTGGACCAGATGAGCGCACAATAGAAGTGGTGTTCTCCATTTGTGGCACATTGAGTGAATCACTTATATCCTAATTTTTTTTGTGTGATTTATCTCTATTTCATTTCCTCTGCTTCCCCTTAGGGCAGATTACATGGTGGATTTTTTGGATGACCAAAAAACATAAAACATCATTTATCAACGCGTGCACAATTTTGGTCCATTTGGTCTGAATAAACAATTTGTTTATCTTTGACACTGCTCAATGGGACCTCCCAAGTCCATCTATCTCCAGATTGTAAATGCATATTTCTGTTCTGTTGTGGGAGAAGAGATTTACAGTTGCAGAGCAGTGACGCGCGCTGATTACGTGAACCGCAGGTTTAGGATATTCAGTTTAAATTGAACAGACGGAGCACACACTCTCCGCGGGCCGGCCAAGCCGCTGTTTGCACCGCGCTCTCCGGCATACGTGCACCTGGCCCGAAGAGCTGTTTTTGACAGTGTTTTGAAATCTTGGCTCCTTCTCTGTCTGTAAAAGGCACTCCAGTCTGGGGGGGGGGGGGAACAGACAGTTGTAGTGTCTGATTGCGGCAAATATGTCTGGGGGTTTTCGGAGTTCTCACCGACCGTTGCCAACATTTGCTTCTTACTTTACGGCTAGCGCTAGGAATATTGTTCACGTATCGTCACCGAGAGCAAATGATTATTTCACCGCACAATCGCCTTTTTACAGTCTTTGGATCATGTTGAATAGCGGCACGGCCCATTAACGTGCACCTGACTCTCAAGGGTCATTCTGGCCACAGTTTGAATTTTTGCTTCATGATAGCATGATTGAGGGAGAAGGATAAGGAATGGCAGTGAGTCAAGCGGCAAACGTATGGTAGATATAGACAAAGGTACAGACATCGTTCTGATACCCGACTACCGTCTAACGTACCCGCGCACATTTGAAACCCAAATAAAAACCAGCCTTGTGCACTCATTCATCAGCAGAACACACACTTTGTGATCTGGCTGAAGAACTATAGACTGATGGATTGAGGTGCGGATGAAAGTGTTTAGCCTAAAGAGGATGAGCTTTGGAAGACGTCGCGTCTCCTGATGCACATGTGCTTCTCATCACCGGCCTGCGTCTCCCGAGTGGCTTCAAATGAGGACCGAGATCCATCGTGTTTTCTCTGACGGGTTATATTTCACACGTGATGTATGTATTTGTAGTTTTCTGCCCGTTACGCCGAGGGTCGTAAGGTGTTTGAACCGCTATTCTCTGATTTGGAGAATGGCAGCTACTTTTCTAGACTTTTCGATACTTTGATATACATTTCTACATTATTGTCTCGTCGGTCGCCGACCGGTGCGACTATACTCGCGGGACTTTTTAGTCATTTTCATCTTTTTACTCGGCTTTATTTCTACTTCGCAGAATTCACCCGTCTGTTATTTATTTTAGAATTTCCCTTTCACATGGTCTGGCTCTGCTTCTGCGGTCAGCCCGTTTCCTGAATTTGCCGCTACACTATGAAGTACTTGGAAATGCGTCACACGTGCCGCCTACCGTTTTTTTTTTTTCATCAACTTTAACCTCACAGCTTCTTGTGAGTTCTTCCCACTTGTTAAGTGTTACTAGTAAATTCGTTTTCCTATTTCGATTCTCTATTTTGACATATATCATCATGACCAAAGCTCGGCCATCTTTCTCTGTAAATATGGTAGTGTTAAAAGTGCATGGATTTATGCGCGAACACACAGCATTGAGTATAGAACTACATTTTATGAAATGTAGCATTTTCCCCCCTTTATAATTCTATTTTTTTTCCAACAGCACTTGGTGACGCCCCCATACGCTCACAGTGACACTAATTATTTGCTTTTACTGGAATATTGTTTCACTAAACTTTTTTTTTTCTCAAATGACGTAATCAGATGCCTTTAAGCATCTCGAATTATCTCTGCCAATTATGTCATTTATAACAGAGGAAAACCGCGATAAGGGCCGTATTAGGTTTTATTGATGTTATAACGGTCACACATGCCAGACATTTCAATTTATAATTGGTATTTCTTCCCCAGCGTAGAGCCAATACTTGGTCCGAGGCCCGATCGCAGCTCTTCGGACTTCCACCAGTCTGCTCTGAGAAGGTTACCAACGTTGCGGTGTATTTTTTCGATCTTGTCTTTGACTTGATAAGCCATCCTTTGGTGCGATCTCACAGCCTCCCCCGGTGGTCTGTATTCTGGCATTTTAAGGATCGCAAACCTGGTCCATCTGGCAGCGCCGTCTGACAACTGTTTGAGCGATGAAGACATTTTCTTACTTTTGTTTCCATAAGAGTTCGTAAAGACAGACGGATCGCCGTCCGTGCGACCTGCTTGTAATCAGCGGAAGAATCAGACTGAAGTCTTTCACATCTGAGGTCCCGTGTTTTGTTTTGTTTTTTTTTTTGATTTGTGGCTGATTAAGAAATTGCAGCTCTGTGTTTTTGCAACGGAAACTTAAATCGTACTCAATCAGACTTTGTGTCATCCGTCCCACCCCTATTTGGGAGATTCAAAAAAGTTAAGCCAGAAAGGCCTCTTCATCTTTTCCTTCCTCAACGCACAAAACGAGTTTATATCTCTTTCCTCGACTAGGACTTGTATCTTCTTGCATTTTGCTAACTTAGATTTCGCTGCATCGACGCATAATAACCACTGAGATTCGTTTAACCTCACTTATTGAACTGCTTTCAGTTCAACGTCCTCACCAATACTATTCCAACGCGTCCAACTTTCAGAGTCACACAGTATGTGTCCCAACTGAGTCATTTATTCATGCATTATTAACAAATATTACATTTCCTTGTGGACTTTTTCATGACTCACTGCAATTAAGTTCCTCTGTTTCTCAGCACGTCTCATGACCCGGTGTTGATCTGGATGACGACTTGTGAAGATAATTTCAAAGCGTGCTGGTGATTTAGCCTATGAACCCATAATTCTCCCAGATTTAATTTGCTTTTGCGTGAGTTTTTTTTTTTTTTTTTTTGCTCTCTCTTTCAGTGACACAATTCATCTCCCAGCCATGTTTCCCCCTCCAATTGTACCACATTGTGTTTGTTACAGTGACCTACGGTTAAGTCCAATCCATCTCCCTTTTGACTTGTGAACTCGGAGAATGCTTTTGAGGCTGACTCAACGTATCTAATGTCAGTGTTTCGACGTGCGTGTTTTGAAATGAGACGATCTGTTGAACAATAGCCTCTTTTGCCAACTCCTGAATTGTCAGAAAGGTATTCAGTAAAATGGCAGTTAGATGCACATGTTGACCATCTGGGTGAGGAAACACACTCGTCCAACTTTACATACCATGTAAAGTGCGTTTGTTGTGTTCATCACCCCCACCCCAAAACCATAGTTTGTAGAACTGACCTTCTCTTCATAAGAAACTCCCAAACTGCGTCCTGTATGCTGATATTTAGAATCTCCATTGTCTTAACTGTGCATGGTGTCTGGATTTGAGCTGAGTTAAAATGTGAAAAGCGCTTAGTTAAGGATGCTAAGCGAACATGCCGGGGCCTCGTGCTTGGCAGACATTCCCTCAGCAGTGGGTAAAGCCGAAGGCAAGGCCTCTCAACACAGAAGCAGGGAAAGAGGAGAAGCGGCTGTGCGAGCTGACAGCTTATAGCATGTCGTGCTCTGCTTTGTATTATTTGCAGCATAAACAATGACATCACGAGCTCATTGGATATGTCGTAATGCACGGCGAAGAAATTAGCACAGTTTAAACTTGAGGGCTTCCCAGAGCACGGTTCTCCGAAGGGGCCGACGGCCAACTCTTCCACATGCAAAGCCTAAACTTAAATCATTAGACTGCATGTTGAGATGGGTTTTTAAAATTTACTCGGAAAATTGATGGATTTTTTTCCACAGAGTTCCACGTAATATTTCCGGAAATGTAATGAATAATGAAATGTCAGAGAATGGGTTGCCAACCAACTTAAAAGGGCCTCTGTATTATGATGCCAATGTGCTCCTTCAACGCTTTTCTATTAAGATTAAAAAGTAAACTAAAACTCAATCTCGTTATTTGTGTATGACACAATTTGTGCAGGAAAATCCCTTTGCCAGACTTGAAAAGTTAAATGCTATTGTTTCTTTTTCCCGTCTTTAACAAAAAGCACCATTTTTTTAAAACGACGGCGGACACAATGAAAGATTCATTTTACTAGGAAAAATTTACTCGGAAAATTGCTGGATTTTTTCCACAAAGTTCCACGTAATATTTCCGGAAATGTAATGAATAATGAAATGTCAGAAAATGGGTTGCCAACCAACTTAAAAGAGCCTCTGCATTATGATGCCAATGTGCTCTAAATACATAAAGATCCCTCAACGCTTTTCTATTAAGATGAAAAAGTAAACTAAGACTCAATCTTGTAATTTGTGTATGGCACAATTTGTGCAGGAAAATCCCTTTGCCAGACTTGAAAAGTTTAATGCAATTGTTTCTTTTTCCCGTCTTTAACAAAATGCACCGTTTTTTTAAAAAGACGGCAGACATAATGAAAGATTCATTTTACTAGTGTTCTGACTCACACTACAACATTCTGTCAAAACACACACTTGGTTAAAACAAAGTCTTAGTATCATTTCCAGAAATTCAGGGATTTCGATGAAATTCGCGACCACAAACGAGTTCAGCAGACGGAGAAAAAAAAAAAACAAAACGGAGGAAATGTCGACATTCATTGATAAAAAAGGGTTTTTTGAAGAACACAAAATGTGGAGCCAGCTTGGTCGACATGCAGTTGTTTGTGCTGCCTATTACGCTACACTTGACTGGTTACGATTCCCCAATTAGCGCTTGTTTTTTTTTAATTAAACTTCAAAATCGGTGAGGCTTCGCTCCCGTTGGTGACGTTACAATTATATCCATAAGGACCTCGCATTACCAATTTGATCATTCTTTCATGTGCGGCCAGGCTGAGAGCTTATTGTCAAGGTTTTCGCTCTGACGGACTTAAGTTTCCACATCATCTGCTGAATAACGGTCCGGCGTTGGCTTCAAACTGCTTGTGATGTCACCGCTCCCTCCTTGCAGAAGTGGCTCTTATATTCATAGTTTTAATGAGTACATTTTGATAAATGAAAATTGAAAAAAAAAAAAAAAAAAGTTTTCACCTCTGCCATTTGAAGCGGGAACAATCGGAAAAAGAAGGAGCATATTTTTTTCTTTTCTTTTTAAATGTTTCTTTTAAAATGTCATGACAACCCGCCCGCTGGATTTGGGCAATATTGCCTGCAGACTCACATTCGTGTAATCGAGAGACGGCAGTAATGTACACTGCTCAAAAAAATAAAGGGAACACTTAAAAAACACATCCTAGATCTAAATGAATGAAATATTCTTATGAAATACTTTGCTCTTTACACAGTTGAATGTGCTGACAACAAAATCACACAAAAATGATCAATGGAAATCAATTGTATCAACCCATGGAGGTCTGGATTAGGAATCACACTCAAAATTAAAGTGTAAAAACAAACTCCAGGCTGATCCAACTTTGATGTAATGTCCTTAAAACAAGTCAAAATGAATCTGTGTTGCTTCCTGAGTGGACACTATGATTTCACAGAAGTGTGATTGACTTGGAGTTACATTGTGTTGTTCAAGTGTTCCCTTTATTTTTTTGAGCAGTATATTTATATGTATGCTTTTGCAACGACGGATGTGTTTGCGGAGCTGCGCTGAGGTAAGAGACGGACGTGCCTGGTGAGGTCACGCTGCCGCAGACGTCACCGGGAAAGGCGCTCGGTTTCGGCAAATGCTCGTAACGCTCATTTGAAACTCGGCATTTGCAGTTACCGTTTTATTCGGAGCTGTTCGCGAGAATTGCTCACGTCCTCGGAGATGAAGTGCGCCGTATGTTCTTTTTGTCCAAATTAATGGCCTCGGCGAGAATCTCAAAGTTTGCCAAGGGGTATTTCGTTAATGTAAATTCTTACCAGGGAGAGAAACAGATCACTTTCTTTTTTGCAACATGATGTAACTGTCCCCTAAAGAAGTCATACTTGACCACCCACCGTAACACTGATGTAGCAGTTTAAATGTCCGGTTTTATTACGATGATTTTTATCTGGACGCTGTTCCAAGAGCTGAAATCTGAAGAGAGTGAGGCAACTTTAAACCTCTTCCGTGATTGTCGGTAAGGGGCTCAGATAATTGTGCACTACGGGTCATCTGGCAAACAGACAAGCCGAGGCTCCGAGACCTCTTTTTCGGTGTCGCAGATCCACGAGCGAGGAAAAGGAATACAATAAAAGGCTCGGCGCCAAAGTTGTCCGCGAGCGCGGGAGAGATCGCGAGTGTAGCGGTGAGACAGTGTGAATTCTTAACTAGTCCAACATGTGAATAGCCCTGCTTGGTACCTGGAATTGACAGCGGAGAGAACCCTGGATGTGACAAGGAGCAGCAGAGGTCACAGGAAAGGGAGGGGAAGGGAAGGCGGACTGAGGTTTCAGTGTGTCCACTTGTGTCTCACGCGATCTGGAATCACTACAGCACCTCGCATCATTGTGTTTTCATCCATCTCGGCATGCGTCACCTCACAAGAATGCAAATCTATCCACCGGCTTGGAAGTGAAGCGCTGTGATAATTTGATACTGATAAAAATCTGGTGTCATAACTGTGAAGGACATAATGATGAGCTTAGTTTTCAAAGTGAAAATTTAGAAGGGACCACAGCTGAAGAGGAGAATCTGTCCGTCAGTCGCTGCAAAAATCCGAGAAAAAGTCTTTGAAGACGAACTTATTGGGAAGATATGCTATAAAGATATTATGGCTTTATGTTCAACCATGGTTTGTCTCTTGCGTTTTTGTAGCTGGATTCTACTTTACCTAGGGAGTGAAGTACACATCTCACACAAGTCTTAAGTCTTACAAAAAAATAGAAGAACAAAATCAGATTTTGTGGTTTCTTTTCAAAAGAAATAAATATGACTTTCTAGAGCAGGAAAAAAAAATATGTTGGAATGGGACGACATATTTTTTCAATTTCAGCACTTACATCATGCGGCCGGGTCATCGCTTGTAATGTTAAGTTGCTGTCCAAGAATGAACTGACCGACAGCGCGAGCGTCAAAGTGACAACACCAACAATTCAGTGGTGGTTCATACATCGCTAGAAAAAGGGAACTGAAAGATGTTACTTTAATTCACATTTCCTGAAGTCGGCTTGCTTTGAGCGCCTACTTGATATGAGCATCCCGGACATTTCCTGTCTGTCTTAGTCGTAGGGACATGGTCACAGCCCTCCCTTGGACTGGAGACTTAAGAGCAAGGCAGTTCAGATTGCTAGCATCTGCAAATTCATGTGTGCATTCCGTACCATTCTTGCTTCTCATTGGTCTCTCAACAGCGTCGACGCTGCTTTCGACATCTTTTTGGTCCTATTGAAAATGCGCATTTGTTTCCATTATCGCCCGGGCTCCCTCCAGCACAAGCGTTTGTCATTGCACAGCACTTGCGTAGTTATATCTTAACCAAAATGAAGTAAGAAGGCCGAGAGACACGCTCCGACATTTCCTGGACATTTCGTAGCGCCGGAATCTGTTCTCTGTGCATCTGTCGTCGGTTACGGAGGAACCTCGCTGAGGAATTCTTCGCCGTTTTAAATCGAATCCTTCACAAGTCCCAGCTGGTTGACAAAAGCAAGAAAAAAGGGAGAGAGGGGGACGAAAGGGGATCAGATGGAGAGGAGCGAGCAAATCCATTATTCACTCCTCACATTTGGCTTCCACCGGTTGCTGCAATTAACAACCCATGTCGGCACAACCATTTAGATAACAACTGGAGCAGAAAGAGCAAAGGCAAAAGTCAATAGAACGGAGAAACGAGAAGGACGAGGGTAAGGTAGTTGTTTTGATTAATGGCTTCGGTAACCATCTGGTTGTGAAAAAAAGAGCGCTGCCTTAGGCAACCCCAGTGGAGAGCGAGCTTGACGTTTCAGTGGTGAGATTGAAACCAGATATTTCTGTCCACCCTGGCTCGTATTCATCACCTTGTGAGCCTTACTCACACTGTCTGGCCGGTGTCGGTCCTCGGTTCAGATACCGAAACTTGTGATCCGGTGCAGCAGGAGGCGAGGGATATGGCAGATTCCCCCCTTGTCGCATTTTGATTTATCTGCGAACAAGGTTCCCTCATTGTCAGCGTGGGTCTGGACGGGGAATCATTTCTGTCTCCCTACCGAGATCGGTCTTAAATCCGCCACCACAAATTCATCTCCGCTTTTGGGTGACGCTCAACAATTCACTGCCACACCGTCTCGAATTACGCCCCAACAACCTGCTGCTGCACTTGTCGACGCACAGCTGTAAAAAACCTGTAGGCTCTTTTGAATGGAAACTGCCCGTGTTTTTGGTCATAATGTGCGAGGAATCCAAATGGTCTGAGGGAAACTGTGATGTATTTCTGCGCTGCAAGACTCACCTCCTGTTTTTTTAATAAATTAATTGTTTTAGCCCCCCCGGTTTTCTCCCCTGTGTCACATTATATTACCGTATCTGCCATCTTGGATTTAGAGCCCTGACCTTCGGTCGGGTTCCTCTGTCTGTGGTTTCAAGTCGTCTCCCGGGGTTGCGGTTTCGCCCCAAAGGTCGCAGAGAAAATTAGTCAATGCGCCGGTGTTCAAAAACCCTTCATCTTGTCAGCAGTCAACTTAATACTGGGAGTCGGACCAAAGAAAATCGATGATTTGATATCAGACTTTCCATGTGTGATTCATGACAGAAAACAACACTGGTGTAAACGTCCAATAACATGTGAACTATGACGGGTCTATTTGTGCGAAGCCGACATGCTGTAGTAATAGGAGTCCAACAAAAACATGCTTGTTTGGGCTGCCATGGTGTTGTAAACATGGCTGAACAGTGAGCTTTTGTGCAACAAAACTTCAATCTCCCAAATACACAATCAGTCAATTGATGGCAAGTCAACAAATGTGTCCGACTTGTTTGTGTGGCCTTTTACTGGACCCTGAAAATACACAACCTCAAGGGTAGAGTTGGACGTTATGACGATATCCACTGTGTGATGGTAAAAACGTGTCTCCCTGTGGAAATCTGGCAATAAAGTTTCCGCCGCAAAATTTGTGCAGGCCATGTAAAACATCAGACGGGATTCTCAAGATTCCCATTTGATGTCAAACAAACCGGCTGCCTCACAAGGTAATGCTAATCGGGCGGACGGAGAAGCAGACTAAAACTTGTAAATACACTGCAGGAGGAGGCATCCCAGCCAGCACAACTTAGTTTGCGTTTGTTTTTTCTTCGGATGAAATTTCCAAATATTACCCCACTGCTGTGTATTTGTTTTTACTTCAGAGCTTTTCACTTTATCTGTAGTCAGATGATGTCAGAAGCAGAAAACGATGCCTCCTTTCTCGTACGTCCACACCCATTTTGGGGCCTGAGTCTTGCACAAGAGGTAGAGACGAGTACCTAAAGAGCCCGTTACTCTGACTGAGCTTCACCTAAGTAGACGGAACATCGTTCCTCCAAAAATCTAATGGGGTAAAAGTAAAACGAAGCAAACTGAACGCATATTTTCAAGTATTATCTTCCATTTTCTCAAGCTGCTATTCGGGACAGCCAGTTGGCTCGGCACAACAAGTCTGTTGCTATTATTTCACTTGAAGCATCTTCAACTTCAACATTCCAAGGGGTCTTAGCACAGTCTTGGATTATTTGTCCAGTTCCATTTGGCTCATCTCGTCTTAGCACCAGAAGGCATGTTCGTTCTCTTGACCATCTAACATCTTTCAGTACAGAGGGCTAATTGGTTGGCCGGCCGGTTCGTAGCGGCTGAGCGAAAGCCAAGTTCCCTACGCTGATCTATACACGATTGACTTACACCCTTTTTTGAATTGTTGCCACACTAACAAATGAGGTTGAAATGTATTCGATTAGAATGATTTGCAAAAAATGTACTTATATATACTGCACACACACATCCTGTGAATGTGTCTTTTTAACATGTCTACATTTGCTGTTAAGTTAACTTTAGTTGACTTTAGTTCAGCGCACTGTCGAGTTGGACGTGGCGGCAGCTGACGGCTTTTTCGGTCGCATCTAAAACAGCGTGAACGGTTTTTCATCACTCGCCATCTTTCTCCATTCTTCATTCACACAAACCAGCACACACACACTCGCACGCATCCAACTGATTAATAAATAATGTATCCGTTCCCTGTTTGAACTGCGCAGCCATTACACTGTTAGCATGCTAATTTAAAAGGGGTGGAGGCGGAAAACCACAATTGCTTTGATTTGTATATGAAATGATTGCTGTGGTTATTACACAAAGATTAAATTCAGATTAAATCTTGAGGGGAGATGAATTAGCACATGAGCATTACAGCTCGGGTCTGATTTCTCAGCGGCTTTGCCAAACTTTCTGCGAGGCCAGGCGCCTATTCTTGTTTGACCGGGTCACGGATCACCCAACTCTCGTCTTCTCCCATCCCCGGTGTCATTACAGGCACCCTGCACGTTACTGGGCGCCAGCCATGGTCTCACCCTGCTCCTCTGTCTTGTTCAGCCTGTTTCCCATGCTCACGGCTTACCCCAGATTTCTTGGCTTGTTAAGGCAACTTTTTTTTTAAGCTTACTGGCAGAATTCACATTTATTCCTGTTCCAAGAACAGTCATTACTCCAGTGCGATGGTCTCGTATTGGGGAGCTTGTTCTACAAGTAGTTATTAACATGGGACGTACATGTTCTCAAAAATGGAGTCCTCGATATGCATCCCTGAGCATGACTTTCAGAAGGAATTCTTAATAGAAATAGGTTAAATCAGGGGTTTCCAGATTGTGGCCCTCGGAATAATATTTTGTGGCCCCCTGCCTGAAATCAAATCTTTGTGTTGGTGCGGCCCTGCGCGTCTTTACTCACATGCATCCGGGGGGTTTATACGGTGGATTTAAAAAAAAAACAGACAAGGAAAAAATGAAAAAGTAACTTTGCAATGTATTTTTTGCTTCAAAATTTGAAAGACAAAATGATTTTTTGCAAAAAAAAACCATCCAGTGACATTGTTAAAAATGATCTTTTACTTTTCTTATTTCTATAAAAACCCTAAAAACAATAGCAAAAAACCCCTGCAAAATTAAAAAGATTGGTTTAAAAAACAGAATACCCTTGTAAACATGATGCCGCCCCTTATACATGCTACCAATCAATTTTCTAATAAATTCTATTGGCAAATTTTCCCACAGTGACAAGATTTTCTTTTTTAACTTTCATCAGTTCTTTTTTAATATTCATTTTTTTATATTAATTCGTCATGATTTTTTAGGGGAACAGTCTATGACATATAAAGATTTTTATTATTTACCTGTTAACCTCCTTCACACTAAAACAAAGGAAAAATTTGAACTTTTACTGGTCCGGCCCCCTTGACATCAAATTAGGCCGTATGTGGCCCCCGGACCAAAATGAGATGCCCCTTGGTTAAATGTTAAGGATTTGCTCTCATCCTAAAAGTTCTGATAAACTAAAGTATCATTAAGATGTGTGAAAACACAGTCAATTAATCTGGGAAATAAGAACATTATTAGGATGTAAATCGAACCAGAACCGAAAGAGATTTAAAGTATTGAGGCGAGAAAATCAAATGAGTTACTCTGCCATCCAGAAAATGAAGAGACATACTTTTTTACTGGTTTACAGCTCACAAGAAAGACACATCAGCCTTTACATATTGATATTTAAAGCAGTATATAAATTACTGACATCACATATTACACTTTTGAATGTTGTGGCCGCCATAATACTTTTGTGCTGTCACTCGGATCCGAAGATGGCCCGGACCGTGAACCAATCTGTTTCCAGTGGACGAAAGAAAGTTTCGAGCACATTGTTGAAAAATAAAGCGATGAGTCACCGCTGCACATCTTTTCCTCTCCTAATGGATCCGGCCTGATAGAACACAATGCTTTCCAAAGATGCCAGAAGTGTCAGATAGTGGCTTGTAGTCCGGTTGGAGCTCACTGTTTTGCCTCTGTCTAAAATCATTGCGGGACACTTGAACAATAATACGTTTGTTCAGTTGTACGTGGGTCATTACAAACACTGATAAAAGTAATCATGTCCAGGATTTCAGCACCAGGCCAATGATGATTCACCGTTTAATATATCCACAAACCTCATGATGGATCGCCCACTACTACAAACTCTGGCTCTCTTTCTGCACTCGCTATTAAAAACTGTAAGCATCATACTTCCTGGTCCAGTGCCTTTGAGCAATCCAGTGACCTTTCGACTTACGGGCCGTCCGCAGCCAAACGGGGTGTGAATGATAATCCAACAGAAGGACACACAGGACTTTATCGTATCCAAGAGGCTGAACAGAGATGTTAAGACACGTCAAGTTTATATTTTGGGTTCTTTTAGTAATCAGCCCATGCAGGTGTAGCCTTGTCCATCAGTTATTTTAGTGTTCATATTAAATCAAGCCAATATTTCCCAAATGTGAATCTTCTTCTGCTGTGACTTCCCGGCCCCGCACATCTCCACAGCCCTGCGCTGTAGGACGGTTTTCGGACGGCTGTCGCAGAGAGCTCGGCCTCCCGACTCACAACCTGATAACAGCATGTCCAAGAAAAGCTGTAAATGATGCTTGGCAGTTCAGTGTTCACTCTAAATGCCTCTGGAGCACTGATATATCTAATGTATGTAAAAATTAATGCCACAAATATCGTAGAGTAGCTTTATAGTAAGATTATCTACAAATACTACCAGCCAATAAATTATTAATATTTTCAACATCTCCACATTTTGTTTAATACTATTTTTTTGGTCCCTTATCGTAACATGAGCCCCTAGTTTGTATGATAATAGTGTGATAATACTGCTAATTTTTCATGCTTTGAGAGATAATTACTTTTAGCTGGAGGCAGTGAGTAATGTAAAGTCACTTTAAATACAGTTTCCAACTGTGCTCTATTTATCCTGTCAAAATTAGGCGAATTCCTTTATTAGCCCCAGCCTGTGATTTTTTTTTAACAGTATGAGTGAGCCTGTCAAGTGAATTTTGAAATTCATTACAGCATTTGCATTTACTCTCAATTCCTTAAAATGTATCACCTCCATCCAAATCATGTCATAAAATGGCATCCAAAAGTCAGCAAATCACGCAGGTAAATATTCAGATTTCAAAATTTGTGAAGCAAATTACAGCTCATGTTCAGTATTCCCCGAGCATTATCCAGAGCCAGTACAATTGGCTCCACTTTTGTCAGTGAGCAGGTGGTGAACAGTTTACTCCATGTCATTCCCCTCTTTCCACGCTTATTTCATTTCCTAATCTTCTTTCGTTCTTTTTTTTTCCTTCTTCTCGTCAGATGAATTCCAAGTTTGGATATAACTCCATCCATGCGTCAAGTGAAAACACATACTGTATAATTTGGAGCTATTTACTTTTAGAAATAAGAGACAGCTCCCCCCAGTGTTTAGAATACAATATAACTCCAAACATACTGTACGTGTGTGTTTTCCGTGTGTGCGTATGTGTTAAGTATTTGTGATGACTTCATATATGTCATATTTTGTCCAGGTGTTCTAACTTTACCACATCTGTTATAAATGCAAGTCCCTGAAATATTTTGCTGAAAGGTTAAATGATGGTTTGTCTTTGTTTTTTTTGTTATGTTTTCTTAGAATACGACATGTAACAAATAGGAGGAAAGAGGAAACAGTGTTGAAAGAACATTGTTTTGATCTGTCTTTTGAGTTTCTGAGACACCGACCATTTCCCCGTCATTCCATTGGCAGTTTTTCTTTTTCTTCCTTTTCAGGCTATGGCAATTTAGGGGTCGGTGGTCTTGGAGGTGGTGGTCTTGGACCTGGAGGATTGGGAGGAGGTGAGTAAATAAAACTTGGAACTCAAGTTTAAAATGATGTTTTGTTGCAAAGTATATTTGAGAGTAATTTGATATCCGCTGGATCCATTCTGTTCCCGGTGATGTATCTGTCTTTTAATATTTCAATATTAAAGTATTATCCTAACTCAGCATTTTGTCCTTTTGTTGAAATAGGTGGTTATGGAGGATATGGTGGCGCTGGGGGGCTCTTCCCTGGAGCTGGACAGAAGGCTGCTAAAAGAGGTACAGCTAATAGCAGGCATAGTTCTGGCTTTAAATGTGCCTGTTTAGCCTATGTAACATGTTTTTCATTGTAATAAATTGGTTGATATCTAAACCTATATTGAAGTGACTTTACCCGTAATGATCCAATTCAGCCATTTGAGGTGAGGAGATTAGGAGGTTAACTCCTGAAGACTGTAAAAAGAAGGTAATTACTAGCTTAGCTTAGCTTAGCTTAGCTTAACACAAACACCTCAAAAGTGAAGGCCAAGCTTCTCCTACTTGGCATAAAAAACATTATATTCTTTTAATATTATTATCAAAAAATTTTAAGCCCATAACTAAATAAAAGTTCAATTGAAACTGTTACCATATTATCATGACAACGCAAGATTAACTGACTTGGACTCTCGACAACAGGAAAACAAGGGTTAGTTTAGTTTAGAATAAACAACGACTGGTGATATTTAGAGAAGTCAGTATTTGTGTATCTTAGCCCTGCGTGAGCATCACACAATCCATAGCTTGACCCACCATATGCTAAACATAATGTTTGGTGATATTGGCTTCACTTAGATTCTTTCTTCTCTGAATTTTCTTTCAGATGAATTCAGATGAATCACTAGCACTCAAGTAGGGATTCATTAAAATGACTAAAATCCCCCCAATTGCCGTCATTGCGTTAAAGCTAATAGCAGCTGTGAATTTATCGGATAACGAACATTTTCCAATCACTTGTTTTGAGCTGTTTAGTAGCGATTATTGTGGCACGCTTTCCCTTCATACTTACAGCAAATGTGCTACCTTTAAATATTTAATATCTCACCACTTGCTGGTGAAAGCGCAAGATAAGAATGGCTTCTCAGTGATGTCAAGAGCTTCTTTATAAAAATCCCAAATTTCCATCCTGTACTTGTATACTCTACATAAAGAATTGGGAATTTTGACCACCCTCGATGAACCAATCAGTCACGGAAATGACCAGCTAAATGTTCAACTTTGTCTTTATGCTTATGATCACACTGGAAATTTGAGTAGAAAGCATTAAGAAGAAAGAACCGTAAATGTACTGATTGTGTGATTGTTTCTTAATACTATAGCACTGATATTCTTCATCCATCCTCTCACAGGTGCTGGAGGCCCTCTGCTACCACTTGGAGGTAAGCTGATTTTTGGCCGCAGCGCCAGTTGAGGAACACTAACACAACGTTATGATTGATGTGTGCGCGGCGCGCCAGACCAGAGCCAAAATGAATGTTTTCGATCAACGTTAACGCAGCGTGAAAAAGAGTGGTTTTGCACACAAATGTTCAATCTTTTATGATGTACCTGTAAATTTTAGACACTTTGAACTTTCTCAGAACCCGGCATCTCCTCAATAGCCGTGCTGTTTTGTTTAAGTTCGGCAGGCTGATTAAACTTGGACTCACTTACGAAGCGCCTACGATTTGGCAAACGGCCCGCTCTTAAGTATTGGTTGGCAGACGCAAAACCTTTGTCCCTCACATCGGTCTATGCTCCTTTAATGACATTCAAAATAAGACTGCACAGATAAAACAAACACTTCTTTGCCAGGAGTTTGCTCAACAGATCTCTCCGGCCGCATATTTACAGGTAGTGCGCAATGTCTGTCCGGCGAAAGAATGGGGGGGGGGGGTGTAAGATTTAAAAATGCAAAAAAAAAAAAAAAGTTTGAACAAATAAATGATTGTGTTTTATCCCCCTGCCAAGACCGCTTACAACTGAAGCTGACAGCTCATTTCCTGCACAAAAGGATAGCCAAATAAATGAGGCATTTGATGAGGCAGTGCAAATGCCATACATACTGGCTGCCTCCCATGATTAGATTACAAGACAGCCATGTTGCTTTTGGTCATGACAGTGATGACAGACTAAAAGGCCCAGATTAGCTGCATTCATTAGCGTTGTCCAGTCTATGGATCTGGCTCCCCAGCAGCCGGGCAAACCTGGCACAAACTTCACACGTCCTTTTGGACGTACTAATGCTACAGCGGCCTTCAGTGGTCAGAGGATGTAACACATCTAAAATAAGTAATCCACACACTTGTGGCTGGCGCTGAGCATCTTGTGGCACACACACACAAAGAAAAATACTTCACAAAGTGCTCAAACAAACTAATGTGTTTTTGATTCCAGTATAATAACATTATCATATTACCATTGTTGTTATCAGTTTTATCGTAATGATATAATGTTATGTTGTCACAGGGGCTGGAGGGGGGCCTGGAGGAGCGGGAACTGGGGCTGCAGTGCCAGCTGGAGGTAACACACACACACACACACAAACATATGCAAACACACACAAGCACACACCGGAGGTACTTTACCTCCCCTGATTTCTATGAACACTGAATGCACCAGATGTGCCAGCATGTTTAAAATTTTAATCGGACCCCCCTTGTGTAACTCACATAACTCCCCCCCCACCCCCTCTTTTTACAGTCCCTGTTATCCCTCAGACGGGTCTTCCAGGAGGCGCCGCAGGTGGCCTAGGTGCAGGAAAGAAAGCTTCCAAATTGCCAGGTTTGTATAGATTACACACTGAAAAGTTAAAATAATAGCGATCATGCTGGCCTGCAATTTTTGCGGGCGCAGTGTTGGCTGCCTCTCATGAGTCAAGCCATTTGTTTAGAAGCAACAAAGCCCTTAACTTTGCACCATGACTGTATTTCTTGTGGCTTTGTCTCACAACTTTCATCATTTCCATTTACATAATCTAATAATAATCTATTCTGATATTTAGCACAGTGGATAGTGCTTTCAACTCACAGCTAGACGGTCCATGACATGGGGGCCCTTCTGCGTGGAGTGGGTCTCCTCCAAGTTTTCCAGTTTCCTCCCGCAGTCCAGTCGTCTCATTGGAGACCCTAAAGTGCCTCTGCGCATTTGAGAGAATTGTTGTTTGTCCGAGCGGCAATCGGACCAGGGTCCGCCCCGCTTCACCCCCAATTTCAGCTTGGTTCCAGTCTGAGGGGCAGGATAAACAACATAGATAATGAATAATCCTTACGGACAGCAAGACTGCACCCAGCACTTTTGCATGACGGATACAAAATTTTAATAATGTTTCTTTGGCTGTGACAGGTGTAGGTGTGCCAGGTCTTTACCAAGGCGGCATTGTACCAGGAACTGGTGCGTCACATTCAATACAGTAACTAGTCTGTCAGTTTTCGATTTTGCAAGCAAATCCCTGCTAACGCGGTCCTCTGGCTTACTCCTTTAGGGTTTGGCGGACGAGGAGTTCTTCCAGGAGTTGCCACCGGTACTGATCTCAGTCAAAAATCAAGTAAGGTTTAAGTCAAAGAAGTCATTTTTTTTGGCACAGATACCATTTTGAAATGGAAATGGATGAAGCTGCAACAAATAGCCGCTTCGTTGTGATACACAACATGCCCGACGTATTTGAAGTTCAGGATCTTTGAGCAAAAGAATTAGCTCAGCTCCTCTGGGTTACATCTGTCCTGTTAAAAACTTTTAATGCATTTGAAGTGTGCCTCTCCAAAAACACAATTTGAAAATGACCAGATTCCATTTAGCCCTGGAAAAAGCCAAAAGCACTCAAGTTGATCTGGGAATATTTAGTTATAATTGATTCAGGCTAATTTAAAGTAGAATGGCTCACCAAGTTTCCTATTATGAAATTAATTCCTGAAGTCCAAAAAATGTGTTTGTTTTTTCCTTCTTCGTGCGACTCTGTGTGTAAAGATGTATCTCCAGTGTTTTATACTGAAAGGCTGATGTCATATTCGTTGATGAAAGTTTTTTCTTTTTTGTTTTTTTTGTCAGAGTTTGCTGAAAATTTGATATAATCTGCGAGTGGGGATTGCAAATTTTCCAGACACTGATGTTGAATATTCAGCTGACACAATAAAAAAATGTAAAATTGCTTTATAGCAAAGGACGGGATATCTTTGCTAATTATGTTATATAAAATGATTTGGTCCGTCCCTCCTAACAGCTATTTGAATATGACACAGTCTTTGTTGTTTTTTTGTCTGTGCACGTCAGTGGATTTGAATTCAATGCAATTACAGTGACGCAGATACAAAAATGTTCCGCATGTCCTGGCCTAGCTTCTTTTTTTTTCAGCATGTTCTGGGTTGTAGAGTAGGCCACTCTGGACTTTTGTCCGTTTATTTGGCGATAGTTTATTGAGTGTATTTTATATTTGTTGTTGTTTATTTCTGTTTTGTCAGTTGTGTCATACAATGAACTTCGGCCATCTTTGTATCTGACTGGCCGATTTGATTTTTCTTTCACAGTTGGGGGAGCAGGACAGGGCGCAGGGGGAACCGGTAGGTATTGTGCTCGATTTCAATCGAATACGTGTACTTTCTCGTCTGTGTCCAGAATCCATGAAAATGTATTTCACTCTACCCAGGAGGCCGTGGGTATGGTGGACAAATGCAGCCAGGAGTGTTTCATGGATACCCACTGAAAACACCCAAAGGTCAAGGTGGGAACAAAGATTTGATCATACACAGAATTTAAAGAAGATTTTTTTTTTGCCATTATCAGTCAACAAATAGCCTTGTGTCCCAACAGTTGACAGGTGTTCTATGTGGCACTAAAGTTCTCACTGATAACTAAATACAAAATATCAACAATCCGATTAAGATATAGAAGACTCGATATTTTTAAAGTTTTATTTTAAAGATGAGTGCTTTATTTTACAAAATAGGCTTATGATGTTTGTTTGATTAACCTCAACAGCAAGTTTTACTTATGGCTTTATTTCCAACACCTGAATATATTGTGTATGAGAGGTAACTATTTATTTTCAAAAAAAGGGGATGACTGGATGAAATGGATGACTAATTTACTTTACAGTTGCGAATCCCACTTCATCTAATGTTCATGAAAGAGTTTTTTCAAAAGCAACTTAGTCATAAATTCTAGCTCAACAAGTGCTTTGGTTACTTTCTGTTTGGATTACAGAGCCAATACACCGCTGAGACTAAACCAATAAAAGTAATTAATGACATCCGCTTGAGGACTGACACAGTCACAGTCTATGATTGAGTACTTTTGGACCGGATTACTGCCTTAGTCACTGCACCGCATTACCACAGACATTCTAACACCAGGCAGCACTCTTTCTTCTTGACTGTTTAGGTTCACGGCAGAACACCGCCTCTACATGTGGGGTTCCCCAGAGATCGATTTTGGGTCCTCTACCATTTAATCTATAATACTCTGTGTGTGTGTGTGTGTGTGTGTGTGTGTGTGTAATGTTTCTGAAAGGGGAAAACAGAACTAAACAAGCAAAACAAATGTGTTACCACCATTATGCTAGTGACAAATAACTCCTATTATGTGTCCCACAATGGGAAAAACAGGGGCTCGGTGGCAGGATTTTTTTTCTAATGCATTAGAAATATGACCAACATCATTTTCTTAGCTCTCACCCTAAATCCCACTCTGATATGATTGAGATGCTGGACTCGGGTTTTAATTTCCACCGCCGCCTCAAAACCTTGAGTCACAGCACTGTCACAGCAAAAACTCGAAAAGCTCACCAATGCCTGGATTTCAGGGCTCTTAGCTCTTGACTATATTTCAGGAATGCTTGTGATACATGAACCCTTAGAGCAACTCTCGCAAGGGATCGCCCCTGTGTTGGTACAAATAAAGTTGCCTGTCATTGAAAATGATTTGCATTGGTTGAGATAATCTCTGTTCTTATTGTCTCATTTATCATTCTGATTATTATTGATAAAATTTGCTTTCAGGCTATGGAGCAAAACCCAGTGGTGGCAAATTTCCCTTCGGTAAACTTTTTTTCTTTTGAAAAATTGGTGTAACCATAGCATTGGTGGAAAGAGATTTGACACATTACAATATTTCAGGTTATGGGGGATTTGGCACAGGTGGAGCTGGACTTCCAGGAGGAATCGGTGGAGGTTCAAAGCCTGGATATCCTGTTGGAACTGGTTTGTGTCTAATTAATATGGGCTAAAAAGATACCAGACACCAGGATATCTCTTGACTTTTTTACTGTCTTTAGGAGTGGGACCTGGGGGCATCTCACCTGCTCAGGCTAAAGCTGCCAAATATGGTGAGCTTTGAGATTAAGTCTTCCTGCAAAAGAAAAAAATATTCTGAAGTTGATAGATATGTATAAGTTGGTGTTCTTTCACACAGGGTTGGGGGGTGCCGGAGGCGTAGGCGGCGGTGGTGTTGGTGGTATCGGAGGCCTTGGCGGCACCGGTGGATTGTTTCCAGGTTCGGTGCCCGCAAATCTAACATCTGGGAAAAGACATATGCACTCCGTTCTTAACAAGTCTGTATAAATGAGTGCAAGTAAAATGCAGTATGCAGCAGTAATTTGTGCGTGTTTAATTGCTGGCAACTTCAATACCAGACTTTTTTGCCTTTTATTTCTTCAATTTTCCAACATCAGCTAACAAACCTCCCTCCTACCAGCTAGATCTTCAAAAACTTCCAAGAGTGTGAACTCTGGTCATTTATTGTTGGAACAATAAAATTATATAAGTGCATAATGATGTAATAAGACACTGTTGATGTTATTAGATGAATGTAATCGTGATCTGGTGGAAAATCAGGAACATGAAATGGCTTTGTCTTTCCGGGACAAAGATAAGACAATGATCATGAGTCTGACTGCAAAAATGTTTCCCCCTCTGAGGTAGAAAACCAGTATATGATGGGCGAGATCACAAATCTGTTTGGCTAAATGAAAAATTAATTTGACAAAACTGCATATTTAAAAAGTCTGATAATTGGTCCAAACAATAAATAAAGCTACAGCCGACATTATCAACCATTGTCACTTTGGTCCAAAGACCTCTTTGGACTTTAACCATTAATGTAATTCCCCCCCCAAACTCACTTCAAATGTATTTTAATCAGTTTAATCAGTCCCGGCTGCTAGTAAAATTGTTTGCTTTTTTCCTTTATAGGAGCAGGAGGACTGGGAGGGGCCGGAGGTCTTGGAGGTGGAGGATACCCCGCCGGTGCTGCTGCAGCTAAAGCCGCTAAATATGGTATTACTATTTATATCTCCCAAATTGTTGCATGGTGTCTCCATGGACTTGTGTTTTACAGCATTCCCAAGGCCCTTTTAACTACCTAGCGAGTACAGGATGATCCTCCAGCAGAAACAACTCCACCGCCGGGGAGCAGCTCCATCTCTCCCAGCACCCCATGTTTGATAATGTTCAAACCAGCTGTCACAACATTGTTACACTCTGCATGATAACTCTGCAGCTGTCATAGAAACTTTGAAAGTGATCTCAGCACAAAAATGACCCGCAGTCTTCAGCTGAATGCATATGATTTACTTTCAGCAATCATTGGACTACAAAAAGAAACCTGCGGGATCTGCGCACAACATGCTGAATGTACTATTTCCCCATCACGTTTACAAGTTCTTTATATTGCAGTATCTCCCTCCATAGCCACCTTTAATGGGGCGAGTGTAGTTGGCATCCAGTAATATCAGCCATGTCTGTCAAATCCTGGTTCTTGGCTTTCTTTGGATGATTAGCAATGGCTCGGCAATCGTTTAAGGCCCAGGTTAGTTTAACTCACGAGGGTGACCATGATTGACAGAGAGTACGATTACGGCAACCTCTCCAGAAATGACCGATTATCCTATAACAAAAATACTGAACCTCTATTGATCTTGATGATGTGATTTTCCAGCCAGTAATTTATGGCTACTTAGCCTGAAAAAAAGTATGCTGCCACACAATACTAGTGTGTGCACAGTACAAAACTATAAAGGCCTTTTGACTGTACTTTGTCAGCAGATTAGTCAAAATGCAACCATCAATCATTCAGTTCCAGTAATAATTAATTGCTCCTGGTCTTCTCAACTTTTTCTGTGATGTGGCTGCTGCCTCTAAACACCTGACGTCTTTGTCTTCCTTTGGGACTCGCCTGGCTCCGTCTTTGGGTTTTTTGTATATTTTCAATCCCCAAGCCATCTTCCCTGGAGTCTCAGCCATGATGTTTTTGAAGATTCAACATTTCCCAAAGGATTTGATAGTCATACTTGACTCATTTGCGTCTTACCTTTTGTCAGCAATAATCATGGGCTGCCGAGACTCCCAAGTTTACCCAAGTTACCCTTAAACCGAAACCATGTTCTCAAGTAAAACCATGCCACAAGCACAATCAGCCACAAGCACAATCAACCTAAAAATATTTATCTAATTGTTTCTTGTAAAAGGACAAGGAGGAGCAGGAGCGCTTGGAGGGGTTGGAGGACTAGGAGGAACAGCAGGTTTTGGTGGTGGAGGATCACCGGCCGCTGCTGCTGCTGCTGCTGCTGCTGCTGCTGCTGCTGCTAAGGCTGCCAAATATGGTAGAATATTGTGAAATATTTGATTGATCTTAGTATTTGGGATGTGATTCATCTGCGATTTTGGGTCAAGGAGTTACCTGTGAATAATTGTTTCCTCCACAGGAGCAGGATTAGGGGGGGTAGGAGGACTTGGAGGAGCTGGAGCACTTGGAGGACCCGGTGGACTGGGAGCTGGCGGATACCCTGCTGCTGCTGCCGCTGCTGCTAAAGCTGCAAAATATGGTAGATTATTTTAACTTTACCATAAATTAGCCAAGATTTGTGTTTTTTTTTTTTTTTTTTTTTTGTTCTGAGGCAACCAAAAAGATCCCTTTGAAGCAGTTGACAAATGTTTGACAACATTTTCAAATATGAGGTAAGTTTTTAAATGGAGGCAAAGTTTAACCTTTAATTTTGTTTTTTATCTCCATGGGAGCAGCAGGACTTGGTGGAGCTGGAGGACTCGGTGGTGGAGGACCCGGAGCTGGGGGACTTGGAACAGGAGGATTTGGACCCGGTGGACTTGGTGCAGGTGGACTGGGAGCTGGGGGACTAGGGGGACCAGGAGGACTGGGAGGTGGAGGATACCCTGCCGCTGCCGCCGCTGCTAAAGCTGCAAAATATGGTATAGTGTTACTGATTAATTTTTTTTTTTGTGTATCTCGGTTTTTGCAATGTCTTATTTTTTGGGAGATGTCCAATGGTGAGATGGCGAAACCCAAGCGATTCGGTAATAGCAAAGAAAAACATCAAGCACTGTATGTTTGAACTCACAATCATAGCTTCAATGAACTGTGTGTAATAACATTTTCATAGGTAAGCCAAGTTAGGTCAAGACCACTGGCATAGCCTTGGTTGCGTAATCTGAACATGAAATGGGAAAAAGCTCATAGGTGTATAAACAGCAGAGAATTTATGATTAGAAAAGCATAATAAATTACTCTGACATAAATATTCTTTCATCTCCCAGCTGTTCGAACCCCCCAGATTTTACCCGCGAATAATTGTTTCCCTTGCAGGAACCAGATTGGGAGGAGTCGGAGGACTCGGAGGAGCCGGAGGACTGGGAGGAGCTGGAGGACTGGGAGGAGCTGGAGGACTGGGAGGTGGAGCTTACCCTGGCGGTGCCGCTGCTGCGAAAGCTGCAAAATATGGTAGATCATTTGTGTATTGACTTATTTTTTCACAGGCAAACCAATTGAAATTGTTCACTGAGGCGCAATCTTATTTTGCATGATGGACAAAATGTCAACTACTCTGCTCAGAGCACTTTGGAAAAATATGTGTTTAAACTGTGCAGGTTTTAAGGATTTAAGGTTTGCTCATCTGGAAAAGGCCAAAAAATACAAAAGTTGCACAATTACTGCAAAACATCGAAGTGCAAGTTTATTCCGTAAGTTGTTTCAATCTCTACAGGAGGGCTGGGAGGAGCCGGACCCGGAGGAATTGGAACTGGAGGACTTGGAGCACTCGGAGGACTCGGGGGAGCAGGTGGACTTGGAGGTGGCGGATACCCTGCTGGTGCTGCTGCTGCTGCTGCTAAAGCTGCTAAATACGGTAGAATGTCGTAGATTATTACCCAGCAAACATCTCCAGCGATACAATGCTCAGAGATTAAAAGTGTACGTGGCTTCGGGGGAATATGAGCACATATCCCTGGAATCCCTTGACAAACTCATGTATGGTTTTACGCCCAAATACATCCTTGACCCTGAGAGGGATGTTTCCTCCACAGGCGCTGGAGGCCTGGGTGGAGCTGGCGTGCTCGGAGGAACAGGAGGACTGGGGCCGGCTGGCGGACTTGGAGGACCAGGAGGTCTGGGAGGCGGCGGATACCC
The DNA here is from genome assembly GCF_037954325.1 of Fistularia commersonii. Lineage (NCBI taxonomy): Eukaryota > Metazoa > Chordata > Actinopteri > Syngnathiformes > Fistulariidae > Fistularia > Fistularia commersonii. The sequence continues at coordinate 6,681,632 of NC_141286.1, forward strand.
AGCTGCGGCAGCAGCTGCTAAAGCTGCTAAATATGGTATTGTAAAATACTCTCCATATCTGAGAAGTCATGATGCGGTAATGCTTTATAGCTCTCACAGTGTCACCTTTGAAAAACTGAGCCATTTTCCATTGGTTTGATGAAGGTGGTGGCATATTCCAAAAAGGAGAGCTGCCTACGATTCTTAAAAGAATATGCAAATGTTACAGTCCAACTATATTAAAATTCAGGTTTACTTGAATGAAAAATAAAATAGTACTTAGCTTTTATTTCTTATTGCAAATCAACTTTTTCTCAAAAACTCACAAATTTGAGACCTTTAACTGTATTTTTCCCAAATGGAACAGGCGTTCAAGGGGGAGCTGGTGGACTCGGTGGAGCCGGAGGAGCCGGAGGGCTCGGGGGTCTCGGAGGCGCCGGGGGGACCGGGGGATTCGGAGGACCTGGCGGACTGGGAGGAGCGGGAGGACTTGGAGGCGGGGGATACCCGGCTGCAGTCGCCGCTGCCAAAGCTGCTAAGTATGGTACTGGAGATTCATATCTCAGAATGTGTGCCGCGGTTTCGCTGGAGTCGGGGCTTGAGTCCAGAAGGCAATACCCAGTGATGAGAAAGTCGCCAAGGCCAGGAAGGAAGCCTGAGAGTGGCACTAATGAGATAGAAATGTGTTTCATTTTAAGATCTTGGAAAGGACCATTTTTAATACCCGCGCTCACATCATTTACTTTGCCAAAGAGCACTTGGGACCGATGTGACAGACCGTAAATCTGTGGTTGAACCGAGGACACGCGGCTCAGAGTACCTCACCCTTGAGGAATGCAGGCTAACCACGCAGATCCAGGCCACCCCAGAGACCCTCATGATTGTTTTCCTCCATAGGAGCCGGCGGGGCGGGGGGCACTGGAGCGCTTGGTTATGGAGGAGCTGGTTATGGCAGATACCCTGCTTCTGCCGCCGCCGGCAAATCTACCATTTATGGTAACTTAAATGAACTGACGTGATGGTAATATAAAATATATTGCTATTCCATACTGGGTTATTAGAAATGAATATGAGTAATAATATTTTTTTCCGGCGTGTTTTAGGTCCGGGCGGTGCAGGGGTAGCTCCAAACGGTGGTGGAGGTTTAGGCGGAGGAGGCGTCCCATTTCTACCAGGATATGGATGTAAGGATTTGTGGGAAAAACAAGTTTTTTAATATCCCAAAATCTTCCAGATCATTTTTTTGTTTTAATTTCTGTGTGTTGCGTTGCAGCCTTGGCAGCGGGTGCCAAACCTCCTAAATACGGTGGGAGAATAATATTGTTACCAACTACTGACAAATAATTCTTTAAGTTTGGCTTGTGTCATACACCTGTACATCTTACAACATTGAACAGTATCTAAGAAATCTTTCATACATAACTATATTTCTGGTCGTGGCACTTCGTCTAATCCTTTCCAGGGGTCCCAGGAGCCGGCGTAGGAGGGGCAGGGGGAGTCCCTGGAGGAGCAGGACAGGTTCTGCCTGGTGTTGGCAGCTTTGGAGGTGAGCTGTCCAGCTGTCAAAGCGTTTTTAGATAAATGTATTTTTATACTGACAGTGCATGTGTTCCTTCACAAAAGCTTTTTTTCAGTCAAGCTGATTTTTTTCTTTTTTCTTTTTCTTATAGGTTACAATCCGGGTGGTGGAGTCAAACCCCCAAAATATGGTAAGATTATATATTGGTTAGTTTATTTTTTTGACATTTTAGCAACCATCATTAAAATCCTCTTTGAGGTTTGAGGCTGTGCCTGCATAATGCATTTGACATTATGATCAACAAAATCAGCTGTATATAATCGGATATAAGCAGGAAAACATTTATTCACATCCAGGCTTGCATTTCTGGATTGCCTAATTCTTATTAGTTTGAAAAAAAGCCATCTGATAAAAATATGCTACCTGTCAGGTGACCTGCTATTGCTTTGATAAGTGTCAGGAGATGTTAAAAAAGAAATAAAAACTTCTCAACGTCCACCGTGTGTTTCAGGCGGAGCCGGAGCAGGATTAGGAGGAGCCGCAACAGGACTGGGAGGAGCTGGAACAGGATTAGGAGGAGCCGCAACAGGACTGGGAGGAGCCGGAACAGGATTAGGAGGAGCCGGAACAGGACTGGGAGGAGTGGGACTGCCGAGTCAAGGAGTAGCCGGCGTGGGAGCCGGTGGATACCCTGCTGGTGCAAAACCTGCTAAATTCGGTAATTGACACTCCTGTATACACACATGACACAAACCGATTTTGATTTTGTTCTTCAGACATCACAGGGTGACTTAAACATTTATTTTAAAAGGTTTTGAAGTCATTGCTGTATCTTCTGTATCAGCCAATAGGATTGCAATAAGATTACATAAGTCAGACTATGGATCCCACAATAAGGAAATTCAATTGTCACAGCAGCATTTCATTGTAGAAAATTGCTGACATGTTAATAATAGAAAGAATATGCAACTAAGGGTGCAAATAAACAAAGACTATGCACAATATATACAGTAGACTACAAAATATTAAAAATATGAAATTAAATGCCTTGTGCAGGGAATGGCCATAGATGACGTGGATAAAAAAAATAAATGACATGATGATAAGTAAGGTGTCTTGGAGAATGTATAAATGAGAATTAAATCAAAACACAAATTTTGCACAGATAACAGTGGTAAGTATAGACAGAGGTAGTATGATAGTACAAAAAATGGTTTTATGTACACACACACACATATATATATATATATATATATATATATATATAGTTATATAGTTTTTTGAATCTTTTTATTACACATTCAATCAAGCATATTAATATTAGCAGCAGTGGCACCTTTTCTAACCAGAGTACACAACGCGTTCTCACTCCCAAGCTTGTGTCACATACTAACGGGTCAGGTATCCCGTCCCCGTCTTTTTTTTTGACAAACCTGACAAACCATCTATTTTTGGGTTCAGTGTCAGTGGAAGAGCGCGATTTCTTATTTAGAGTACAAAAACGTGGATAATATAGACTCTGCTTTTATTTAGATTAGGTTTAAATATAGATACAGATGTTGATGTAGTCGTGACACTCCAGGTTGATCGAAAGAATGACAAGAAAGTGTGATTTAATGCGACGATATGTAACTCTAAGGGAACCTTGACAAGTCATCAGGCTGTTGATGCTTTTGGAGTGAGACTGTGTTTGAGGACAAGAGATCTTTAAAGATCTTTAAAGTCTGGTTAAAAAACACAAAGTTTAGGAACCTGTTACTCCAGCAAAAGTAAATTCATCTCTGTTGTCTCTTCATGAATGCCTGAGGTCAGTGTCAGGAAACGTTTAGCTATAACGATATAACAGAGTAATCACTATCAGCCTGTTGGAAATTCTCAAAGTGTCGCATTATAAGGTAAGACGTGTCGGCCGGTTTTGACCCGATATGTAACCCCTCAGCAGGCGTCACAGGAACAGGGCTCGCTCTGCCAGGAGCTACACCAGGTTCGGTCATCAGTGGTCTTCCAGATGGCGCTCCTGTTTCGGTTCCAGATGGCACAGGTGTTCCTATCGCTGGAAAACCAGGTAAAGATAACGGCATCAACATTTTCTGATATGAGCCCTTTTATATAACTTTATACAATTCCCAAGGGTCTTTTTATTGCTTTTACAGAAAAGGATGTAGGTCCCGATGGAACTCCCGGTCCAGGTAAAGTGATAGGCCACCATTCAGCATATTCTGTTAGTACGTCCGGCCCAAAATTATGATACTGTATGTATCTGTATTGCACGAACAATAATCGACCCTGGATCATCCCCCAATCTAATAAACATTTTCTTGACCGTTGCCACGACAAGACGATTTCAACAAGAATTCACCTTGACCTGGATGACTGAGAACCTCCATAGACATATACAGGATATTTGAATATAAACTTAAATTGTACAGGACCTTCTATGCAGCAGCTGAACTCAACCTTGGGTTGAGAGCGCCGGCGCAGTAACCATCCCACCCAAAAAAGAACCATGACTGTAATGCTAATGCTATCAGCTATTGACCCCCTTGAGCTTTAAGCGTCCCGGCTTCGTGCAGCGTCAAGATCCACCTCACAGCTTCTGCCTGTTCTAGTCCCCCCCTTCCCCGCCCTTCCTCTGCCCCCTTTAAGTCGACGGCGAATGAAAAATGGAACCTGTTGTCTTTCTAGCAGGTCCCACAAGTACAGCCGCAACTGGCAAGGACCCAGAGGTCCCGCAGCCCAGTAAGACTTACTGCTTGCATGAGAGATCCGTGCTATTGAATATACATCTCACAGGGAATTTATATGTATTTTCTGCTCTGATAAACTTGACATAAACATAATTGTGTATCAGCGTTTTCTTCAAATTGAGATTATGCATTTAGCAGCTAGAGTTAAATTCTAGTTAGACTCATGCTTCCTCTTGACTACTTTTACTTCCTGACACAGAGAAGCATCAGTCTTCTTTTAGGGACTGCAATTACACGGTCGATTCAGTTGTTTCCGTCAGCGTTTTTTCTCTGTCGGATCATTTACTCACTCCAGCAGTGCTTCTCCTTAAATCCTCTGCCGCCACTACCTTTTTTCATTATGTCACTTCCGGCCACAGTTTGTCTTTCCTCAATAGTACGTCTCCTGCACACTCCTTTCCTTTTTACTAACCGCTCATTCTGCTTGGCAAGTTTCTCTCAAGGTGAACCATGAATGTCATTTTCTGATAAAAAAAAATCTATATTGTATCTCACTTAACCCTGGAATGTAACACATGATTGCTCTTGTTTGAAGTTTTGACGGTGATGATGTTGTCTGCCCACCTTTTTCCTTAATTACTGTTCCTCTCCACAGTTCTACAGCAGGGATTTTTTTTTGGTTTGTTTGAATTTGCATAAAATAATTTTGGAGAGCGTGCAAAAAAACTGAACTTTTAAGTGTGGTAGAACATATAGTCTTGTAATAAAAAAAAGAATTAATGGCAGTTAATTTGAAGTGAAGCCCCTGCTCTAGAATAACTTTACATTCTTCTATGTTGTGATATATGTACGGTTCGAAAGGTGAGCCTCTTTTCTCGGTAGCAAAATCAATGATATTTATTCATTTTGTTATCCAACCAAACAGAAGTGACATGACTGTATAATATAACAATTAGTTTGACTCTTTTTTCTTTTTTTTTTCCTTGCCCACTTGTGGTGGATGTGATTAAAAAAAATAGGCGGTAGGTCATACTTTATCACATTATAACCAATGTTTATTTCCAGTATCCTGGACCTTAAAAGGCCTTAATTTGCATTTTTATTTTTTCCACAGTTGCCGGTGGAATTGTACTTCCTAGTGGTAAGTACTATCAGATGAATTTCAGTCCACCTAAAAGTACTTCATGTGTAATATAAAAGTGCCTGATGATACTTTTCCTTTGTTTCACAGCAGGGACGAGCGTTGGTAAATAAATTCAACTTTCCCTTAATTGCATAAATAAAAGTCTGGCATAAACACGAGATGTCTGATAGGAGACGCTGAATGTCACATTTCAATGTCACAGGTGGAGTCGGTGTTCCGGCGTCCCCTGGTGGTAAGAAGTTTCTTAATGCGGCGCTGCATTATTTCCAAATGTTCTTGGATTTTAAACTCACTGAGTGTTGTGTGCTTTCTAACCCTCTCCTGACAGTTTACCGTGTATTAGATAGAAATAAATTATGTAATTTATTGTTTTTGTCTTTTTGTTTTAGTTGGTTCCGTAGGTCAACCCGGTGAGTGCAAACCGTCTCAGTTTTCTGTGCTCTTTCTGATTCCTCATTTTAAAGCACAACTACATGACACTAAAAGAAAATTAATGCTTCACCCTCACCATTTCGACTCTGACAGGGAGTTTGCATGCTCTCCCACCCGTGTCTTCATATGTTTTTCCCCGGTTTCTCCGGTTTCCTCACAGAGTCCAAAAGGTTCACCATAGACCCTAAATTGCCTAGAGGTATGAATGAGTGAGTGAGTGAGTGAGTGAGTGATATGCGTCACTATGTCTCGATATGTGGCCCTTTGATCGACCGGTCAAGGGTGAACGCTCGCCCGATGATAGTTGGGACATGTTCCGGCCACCCTGAGCGCCAGGAAAACTATAGATAACAGTGAGTGAATGAATAAATGAAAACGAGAGAGGTGACTGATACAGAAGGATGGTTACCGCAGCAGTGCGTCTTCGTCGCACATGTGGCCAACATCTGGGCTCCAACTGAACCGCGATCGCCGAACGTGTCCCTAATTACGCCTAAATGTGCCGACTGTCTTGTTGCTTAAAACACGTAAAGAATAATGATCACGCGGCGAAATCACGCCTCATTGACCATCTCAGTATTTATCTAATCATATGCGTTTTATAGGTCAGTGAGCGAACACTCGGATCCCAACAATTACTCAGAGTTAAACTGAAGCATGTGCTAAAAACCAATTATATGGTAGAAGGTCATTTATTTGAGATGTTTCATGTGGATTGGAGGCACAAGTAGATGTATAAAAAAGGGACTTTCAGGATAGATCCTAATTTATTCATTAAAAAGAAGAGGCAGGCAAAACCAGGCAAAACTCATCAGGGAAATCCCGGGCCTGCATCAAGAAGCGGGTTCACCCGGCTAAATTAAAATATTGACCAGCCTAGTTAGTTGAATGCAAACCCATTAGCTGGATTTAAACCAAATTAGTGAAGCAAATGCAAAGTCAAGATAAGAGTGTGTGCATTCGCAGTCAGCACACACCATCTTTGCTGCAGGCTCCTGTGACGAAATACATGCAAAATACACTCAAGTTATATTTCTTTGTCTAAAGCTGGAATACGGTGAAAATCTGGGTTGAATTCATATAACAGATGCAGGAAAATCACATTTGCATCAGAGGGTACCCTTGGCATCTCTGACTGTGGAAGTAATTCGATTAATAAATGGAATTATTATTAAATCTGTATTTCATGACAAACATGCATCTCGTGAAAACATCATTCAGCCCAGTGGATACATTTACATCCAGAAATTAAAGTCGACAAATGACGGGCTTTACTGCTTCAATCAGCGTCCGCATTAGGCTTAAAGTGATCCGACACAGATGAGTTATCCCCTCACTTATATTCAAGGAACACGCACACACACACACACACACACACACACACACACACACACACACACACACACACACACACACACACACTTACACCCTCTCCTCTCTCCACACTGACTTCCCACTATGGTCCATTGAGAACTCACTGATCAATGAGAGGGGTTATGTTATCTTTACCTGCACCAGAGCAGTTTAGGCCCCCCGTTACCATGGCGATATATCCCACCAAAACCGTTTTGAGGAAATGACAATTCTCTGGAACGACCCCCCGCCTCTATGATACGGATCCCTGTTGTAGAGGGAAGAGAAAGCAGGTCAGGAGGAATGGAAATCCTGAAAATCTCTTGAGTTCAGACTTGTGTGTCCATTGTTTTGTCTTTCCTCTCCATCCCCTCCATACAATTTAGCTATTTGGTTAAGAAAATCGATTTTGTTGGTGTTTTATTTTGGTGTTGGTCCGCTGCCTCGCCAGTATCAGGCACCTGCACCTGCCCCGGGGTGTGATCTGCAGCTTATGTTGCTTTCCTCTCTCCTTTAGTTGCAACAGGGGTCCAGCAGCCTGGAGGTAGGCCCATTTTTATACTTCTGTTTTGGAAACTGGGATTCTTTTTTTTTCTCTTTTTTTTTTTAGACCCATGACTCTGTGGGATACACTGCAAACTTTAACCACATGATGGAGACAGAGACAAACGTAGCATCTTTCCTGTAGCTATATCTTTGACTCTCCTGATCCAAATTGCTGCCTGTTTTCAGGTGTTGGTGTTGGTGCCGTGGGCAAACCCCCCAAACCAATTTTACCAGGTACAGAAAACCCCTAACATTCCTTCTGAGATATAAAACAAAATTCTGTATTTTTATGGAGGAAAGGTCCTGACACATGAAATGTATAAATATGTTGGGCCATTGTGGTGATAGCGTTTTTACCAAAAACAAAATGGAAAAAATTATGCGCTGCCAAATGGAAACCTTTTTTTAAAGTCCTTCGCTATGAAGGGCGATCCTCATCAATAACAATTCAAAGTTCGGGTTTTCTATCCAACAGGTGCTGGAACAGGCTTTGGGCCAGGCGGATATCCTTATGCTGGCGGACCCTATGGAGGCAAGCTCCTTTCACCTACACCTAACTATCAGCTTTTTTTTTTTTTTTGCATATTAAGGTAACTGTTACCGTCACCGCTTCTCTTCTGTAGTCCCCTATGGTGCTGGTACTGGGGTCGGAACTGGAGCCGCAACGTTGCCCGGAGCCAAGCCGCTGAAACCTCCAGGTGAGTTTGCCTTCAGTCTTGATACAGGGCGAAATGAACCGAAATGGCCTCTAAGGGTACTCTTGTTTTAATGCATCTTTTTTGACCGAGATAGAGCTCATTCCGAGAAACATAACTTGTCTCCGATACAATAACTTCTTGTTTTTTTAATCTCTTGTACTTTATGTGGTCTGTGAACACAGTTGGTTGTGTCCTGTCCTGTTACAGCTGTAGGAGGAGCAGGAGCTGGAGGAGGAATTCCACTGACTGCAGGAGGAGGTTATCCAGGTCAGAGCGCTCCCGTTTACCTTTTTCACAACTTGGGATTTTATGTAACATTTTATTCACACTAAGTTCCCTTCACACAACACATAAGAAGCATATGTTAAATTCCTCTCCTAAGAAAAAAATGCTGAATGTTGATAAAGTCTGCTTGATGTATGTATTTCCACTCTGGAGCAAAAGACCAGACCAGACCAGACATTGATGCTAGTTTTTCTCAGTCCATTTCAACATTGGAATGGGCTGCTATATCGGGCGAAGTCGTCACCCAACTTGAAATCAAAGAAAAAAAGAAAAAAAAACAATAAACAAAACAGCCCTGTTGTGCCCAGTGCTCAAAGTGACAGTTGGCCAGGAGATGCCGGCGTATTGCATTTCCTGTGCAGGAAATGATCCTACATGCTGATAAGATCCCTTATGGCAGTTTAGCATCAGACACCAGGAATCTACTGGACACTTTGGCCAACCAAACTCGGCGGCGGTTTTCAGAAGAACGGCTTTTTCTACACCCATTCCAAGCCATGCTGCACGTTGTTCCTCAAAATAAAAACTATGTTCTATGACGTGGGCTGAGAAAGGGTCTGCGAATACGAAAGTCCCAATTCCTTGCAAATGAAAGTTGCAAAGTACAGTTTTGACAATGGCAATAACATGGCTTTTGTGCATACAATGAATTTATAAGCAAACTGCAAATGTACTTCAGTATGTCGTACATCCCTCTAACATATTTTGTTCACAACAAACAAATAGCTGTTTTTGTGCCATAGTTACAACATTTAGTGACCATTTTGTGATCTTTTATTCCTGTTATTTATATTTGTCTATGTCTTTTTTTTCCGGCAGCGGGTGGGTTGGCGTATCCGGGTGCTGGGGGCCTCGGAGGGACTGGCGGTGCGGCTAAAGCCCCCAAACCAGGTAGGCTTGATAACAAATACTGGAGCGCAGAATCATGATGAAAACATGTGGGAGCGATGTCACATTTAATCGTAATATTTAGCGTGAGCTGTTACTTTTTACAACAGCCCAGAGGGCACGGCCTCCATCTTTAGGCACGAGGAGGTTAAAGTCAAGATCTTAGAAAGAACTGCAGCCGCTCAGTTTGCAGTATTAGAATCTCTTATTCCATCCTGCAATGTTATTGGAGGAAAAAAATCACTTCACAAAAGGAATAGTAAAATAATGACCTATTTGCTTCCCTCATAGCAAATAGCTGGATAAAGTTTATTTGGCTTCAAAACATTCCTGGATTTTTACGGGGAATGGAGGCTGCTCAGTTTATCTTCCCATCCTCTTTGTTTGAAGCCCAGTTTAAAAAACCCATGGAACAAAAAGGCTGTGATTCAGTTCTTTATTAAAGTTGACGTTAAAAGAGTATTATAGAGGTTTCTACTTTGCGACGCAAAAGACTTTTCCCGTTTATCTTGTACAGCCTGTACTCGACAAGATGGCAGCATGGTGGTGGATTGTTTAGGCCCCTAATTCGAGTCCGACGTGGGGGGGCTGGCGTTCTACATGGAGTTTGTATGTTCTCAACGTGTCCGCGTTCCTCAGGGTTCTCCGGTTTCACCCCCGCTGTCCAAAAACACAGAGGCGTATCATTGGAAACCCTTAATTTCCCAGATGTGCGAATGAAAGAGGGAATAGTTGTGCGGGGTGTGAATCAGAAGGTTAATCTCTTTTGACCTGTGGATGAGAGTCAACGGTCGCATGTCTCTGTATAAGGTTTGAATGAGGGGGTGACCTTTTTTTGCCTCTATGACATGTGAATGAATGGGTGAATGGCTGCATTTCTCTATACCAGGTATAAATGACAGGGTGAATGGCTGATTGCCCAGTGACAGGCGAGTCAGACTCCTGCCACCCCGACAACCTGCGTGCAAAAAAAGCGGCATAAATGATCAGTGAATGAATGAATATTCTTTTTAAGTTCTGATTGACTAAAGTTCCCTCTTATTAGTAGCGAAAGAAATCGCTAAAATACTCATCTAGTCATTTATCCCCTTTGAGTGAGACTGTGATAGGGACTTTCATTTGTTGTGCACGTCAGTGGTTTGGGGTTTGGCAGTTTGGACATGTCAGCGACGCTGTTCCCTCTGGTGTAAGCTGTGCACGCCATCAAAGTCCGATTGAAGATAACACTCTGTCCCCGGAGGGCCCTGCCTTAAAAATAGCACATTTGTACCGGAGGAAGTTTGGGTTGTTCCCGTTTTTATCTGAACCACCATACTTGTTGGGGGTTGGCTGGGTTGGAAGCAGAAGAAGACACACAATGCAGATTTTGATGTAAAGCCGACCGCACAGTGTATCACAAAGCTTTTCTCCATGTGAACAGGCTATGGCAATATCGGAGGCGGCGCCGGAGGTGGATATCCGCAAGGCAAGGAGCACCGTACCGTTTCACCGGTTATTTTCATCCCTCCTCTTCTCGGACTTATCAAATAAATGACCTTACGCGTCGGATAAACATAGCAACCATGCCGGCACAGCATTATTTTGCCGCTTCCCTGTCGGTGAGGCACGGGCGGAATCACAAAGCGGCAGCCCTCTCTCACCGCGGCGCGGAAACCACACTGTCACGGCCCCCGACGCCCCCCTCCCCTCAGCAAGATTATGACGTCTGTGTAAACTGCTTCCACAGATGATGTTAATAACTTCCCTCATTTTCAGGGGCATTATTTCCAACGGAGCTTTGCCTCCTGATGAGTAATTATCGGCTTTTATAGAAATGCGGTCACGCCGGCTTATTCGCTTTTTGCGTCCTTGAAAATAGTTTCCATGTCGTTCATTCAGAATTTACACATGCGGCCTTCAACATTTTTACAAATACTGCAACTCATAATACCGTATATACTTCAACACATAGTTATATGACTCTTTCTTTGTTTTTTTTACTTCCGCAGGCCTAGTACCTGGCTATGGAGGAGCTTACCCCCAACAGCTGTACCCAGGTATTTTACCTTTCTCCGTCTGTGAGTTCCCATTTCTTTTTTTCCCTCACATTTTCGGTGGAGTTGTCGGCTGATAGAGATGGAGGAGACAATATGTTTGTGTTGGGTTATCTTTGTGACCTTTGGGGGGCCTTCTCCTCCACCATAAATCAGGAGGAGGCAAAAAACGGAAAGCCGAAGAGAACCATTCATCCTCAGAAGGCGGAGGCGTGAGAAAAGTGTATTTGTGGCAACAGCAGAAGAACAGGGTTCTGCTGTGTCTGCAAAGAAAAGAAATGAAAAAAAACAACATGAAACACATGGATAGTAAAAAGTCAAAGCTGGCCTTTATGTATTCATGCAAAACGTAGTATCTCCCCAAGTACGCCTACAGCTATTCACTACACAAATACCACATGCAAAAAGCTAATACTTTGAATATTACGGCCGCAGTAAAATGATGTGTGGCTCCATATAGAGGCTTATTATTATTATTCTAAATCGAAGAGAGCTGATTAAACTACGCTGGAATGACCTTCTGAATAAGATTCCAGTCATTTCAGTCATTTTTAATGCCCCAGTGGTGCAAATACTATATTATATTGTAGCACTTTTCCAACTATATGTCATTGGCGCGCATGTTTTGGTTGCAGTTACCAGTGGAAATAGCTAAGATAAGATAAGATAAGATAAGATAAGATAAGATAAACTTTATTGATCCCCATAGGGGAAATTCCTTTGTCACAGCAGCGTAACAGTTATGTCAAAAAATAAAAAAGTCAAATAAATATGAATGTAAATATAAACAGAGAGACAGAAGACAGAGGATAGCAAGACATCCACGAATAAAAACACCACCGCAGCAACAACAACATCTACAACAACATCAACAACAACAACAGCCAACAACAGCAACACCAACAACATCAGGGATAATAATAGACAACATAAAGGCACAGTAAGGGGGAAAAATACACAACCAGAACTAAACAACATAAATAGAGTGACAACAGCGGGCTGGGACAGCTGAGTTGGGGCATGATGTGAATGGGTGAGGTAGTGAATGGCGTAAGGTAGTGAGATTGTAGAAGCTGAGTAACACATCGATAGGAATGGTATATAATGAGTTCAAAATTAAACGGCGTTGACCTGACAGTATCCATGCCCGAGACAACAATCCTATCCATTAAAATGTGAACAATCCTGAATCCTTTTCAGATGTGAAGCTTTCAAAAAACATTAGCGTGTCATTTCAAATTTCTAACAACGGCACAAGAAGCTGAATTTGCATAACATAATTAAATTATGTTCACCCCTTTGAAGCAGTGATTGTTGATGGAATTGTTTATCATGTTTTCAAGGATTAAATCAAATCAGCTTGTTACCTGGAGCTATCCAAAACCTTTTTTTAAATGTGTTTTTAACTACTGACTGCAGTCTGCTTCTAAAATGGTGTCACTCCGAATGGCTTAGAGAAACATTCGTGCATGATTTAGGTGCTTCTCGTTGTCTAATCTCATTTCTTCCTTGACGGATCCCGGCAGAGAAACATATCAGGTATATTTGACATCCGACTCACGGCACCATCTCTTTTGTCTCGTCCAGGTGGTTACGTACCCGCTCCTCTGACTCCTCAACAAGGTACCACTTACGTTCATTACCCCACAGAACACTCAATCGGAAACGTTTCATTGTTGGCTGTTGGGACTCTCGCCAATCGGACCCTTTTAGCGTAAACTTATCTTGTCCATAAACATTTTTCTGTCCATGAGCTATGATGAAAACGAAGTCAACTGCAAAGTCAAAGTCACCTTCAACTGCGATTCACATCTTCCATTGGTAGTCTCGGTAGGAGTCTGTGCCAGATGTCCAGTATTTTGCGCTATCATTATGTTATTTTAAAGAAAAAAAAAATGGACTGGAGAGGGAGACTAAATTTGCTGATGGTGACGGCTCCAGCGATGTCCGTCGCCAAATGTGATAATAAGCACGATCTGTGATGCGAGGGTCACCCCTGTCGCTTTGTCCCGACTTTACTCTGTGATCACCGGGCGAAGATGCCAATGTTCCAGATTATCTGGATGAGTTTGAACGAGGGCGCGGCGCAGGCCGGCACCGCGTGTGCTCATCAGTGCAGATGGCATTAACCGCATTTTCCCGAGTCTTGGAGATTACAGTGGTTGGGATTATCTCCAGGAAATTCAGCTGACATTGATGACTGACATCACGCCACAAAATCCAAATTTTATTTTTTTGTGTAGCTTTGGTCAAGTGCGGCTGAAGTTTTCAGCGCGAGATATAAGGATGAACAGTTTTGAGGCAGTTTTGAAGCCTTTCGCTCTAGTTGTTTTTGATGGAAGATACAAGGCTGTTTGAATTTGAGTCAGGTCAACTCAGATTTCATTTATTGGGTTAAACTACTACTTCTATTCCAGTTCAACTAAGAGCTACTGGCTTCCAAAAGCGAATTCAATGCACGTAAACCTTTCAAACTGCAAACTTTGCGATGGCCGGCTTGAGAGTGGAGCGGTCCGCTGGTTAGAAAATTGGCCTTCTTCTCTCTGACCCAAATAAGCATGCCTCCTCACAGTCTTGTTTCTCAATCACTAGCTTCTTTTATGCAGCTTGATGTTGGTTTTGCAAACAATGGGCACATTTAAGAGGCAATCTGATGATAAAGTCGTGTTTTCTTTGATGGCACAGACAGATCGAAGCTTCGCCTGTGGCCTATTTTGTGTCTTAACCCCCCACCCGCAACCCCATCTCACAGAGTCAGACAACATTTGTTTCTCAGAACAAAGCAGCAAAATTAAGTCAAACACAGTATTGATTGCGCCTGTTTTGTTTCGCAGCTAAAGCAGCCAAGTACATTGGAAATCCATTGCAGGGCTTCCTGGGAGGGGCTGGAGGAGGGATCCACAGAGGTAAAAGACACACACACACACTTCCTAATCTGACAATTATAGTTGAATTCTTAGGGGCACTATGGTGAAAAAAAAGCAAATCCAGCTCCTTAAAATGAACTTGTTTTTCACAGTCTCTCATTGCAAATCCAAGTCGCTCTGGTTAAAGGCTCAGAGGGAACATGTGGCTCATGTGTAAGTACTTAATACTTAAGGGAAGATTAAACTTAAATTGTGATGATCTTTGCTGCAGGTGGAGTTGCAGGATGCCAGGGGAAATATTGTGGGAAGAGGCGGAAGTAGAAGCTTTCTTGGGAGCTGGTGTGACATCAAGAAACCATGGTGCTACTGCATGATCTAGAATGTACATTTTATATGCAAACAAATCTCCATTAGAAAACTTGCAGAGATTTTACTTGATTTCAGTGTCTTGTTTTTATACGAACCCACCGACCCAGAATTTTTTTTTTTACACTTTCGGATGTGACACTTAATGTTGAATGTGCTTCAGTTGTGAATGTGATTAATTGGCCGTGGCTCCCCTCGATGTCCTGACCTACTTTGAAAACAAAGTGTGCGTCAGCTTGAGTTGCTTTTTTTGTGTGCATCAAAATGCATGTGTGTGTGGGTGAGTGTGTGTGTGTGTGTGCGCGTGCGTGTGCGTGTGTACTGACATATGGATGTACTGTTGTGTGAAAGACAAGCATCTACTGCCATTGTGACCTTTGAATGATTTCCCTCTCTGTCAGCGAGGTTGAGCTGCCGTTACGTTGCAGCAAAACACTGTATCACCTTGCTGGGCTGAGTTTGTCCCCTCCCTGACTTCTGAGGTGGACGTATCTTCCAGATATGATGAAATCCGGCCACTTTGGCTCCCCATCCGCTGCTGCTATTTTAAGACCCGCCGGGTATAAAGCAGTAGGAAGAGCGGCACTGGCCAACCCATCTGCTCTGCCATCTTGCTGACTCTGAGATGCAAGAGCAGATCAGTCTTCTCTGCATTTCTGACCCAAAGACTCCTTCAAACGCAACTCTGGCGCGTGGATGTTTTTGTCCGAATGTGGAACGTCCTAAAAGTCTAGGATAGAGCGCTGTAGTCAAGTGTTTAGTCTCTTTTCATCAGTTATTTGCATTTACGTATTCAAGCTTTTTTTTGCACCATGCTTTGACTCATATCTTTATTGTTACTAGGAATGTATGAACATAAAGTAAGAACAATTGCATTTATCCACTGTTTAGAAAGGCGATATGAAAAAAGAATGACTTTATTGGGTCCACCCCTTTGTCCATCAACTTGAGCTGCTTTTTAAAAAGGCTTTACTGACCAAAGATTCATGAGCACTGTCGCCAGGTGACCCACCCACCCCTGCCCAGATCCCCCGCCACCAACCCTCCTGTTTCTTTTTGTGATTTTGTACTGTATTTTGTACTAATCTGATGTTATCTGGCTTCGGTTTTTCCGCTCCGTGCTGGGTCAGACCTTGTCTTATGTGCCGTGGGATATTGCTCATCTTTATTTAAGACTATTTCTAGAAGGAGGAACGGTGTGGTTTTGCACTTTTTTTTTTGTTTTAAATATTTCCACGACACACATGTGACTTGTCATATCTTAGCATTTTGCTTCCCGCAAGTAACTAAATAAAATGTGTCAAAGAAATTTGTACCCCTCTGTTTGTTTATTTTGCACGAGGATTAGCTTTAGGACGGCGGTAAAAATGCCTGGTATTTCCCAATAACTGATAGAATTTGCAATATCTGACAGAAGACACTGTCCGTTTCCTTGGTATAGTAACTCTACACTTGTTGTGCCAGCTGGAAATAATCAAGTCATGCCGAGGTCTCACGAGAGCCAGAGCCCTGTTCCACATAGGAAGATTGTTGTTTCCTACTTCATTTACAAACCGTGTCCTGCTGGAACTGCAGTATTACTAAAAAAAAAAAAAAAAAACAGCTATCCCAACAATACTGCCCCAAAGCTTTTTCCCAGGAATATTCCGATGTAGTCTTCTCCCAACAAGCCTGTTATTTCGCAGTCGAGGTCCCTGGAAAGAACATTATGTTCCTTTGGTTCCAATAATCCATAAAATGGTGCTGCGATTTGTCTGTTCGTTGCTTTGACTCTTAAAGCTAATCTGCCGAGCCGTGCGGCTTTAGCGCAGGAAATGGGATGAAGTGAAAGTGTAGCGACACAGGTGAAGAAAATGGCAAAAATGTGAAGGTCACCGGAACAACCAGTCTGCAGGAGGAGATCCAAACTGATTAATCGGTGCACAGTTAGAATATCTAAGTTGGCACTCGGTTAAAGAGTCTCTGGGAAGATTTGTCCATTTCTGTCATTTTCTCAGAAATCAACATGTCTACAGTTGGATCATAAGCACCTGTACAAAATCAGCCCTCCTTGGTTTGGAAAAAAAAAAATTAAATGAGAAAATGTGCTGCTACCAACCATTTTTAATGACTCAACTGTTTGTTTAGGCCATAAAATGAAAAAATAAAGCAAGGACCAAAGCCCTCGCTTTTCCTTGTGCTGTCCTGAAAAGTGTGAACAGATTTGGTGGGTTTCCAGCCAATTGGGCTTCTTTTGATTAAATTGCATATGGCAGGTTTTTGAAAATGTTGTGAGAGCAATTTTAATAGACGAGCCGTTACGCAATTGTCAAAAGCACATGGTGGAAATAAACATTTGATTTCCTTGAGTTCTGTCCAATGTTTTTAGTGTTAAGAGGGCTTGTGAGGGCAGGGTTTGCTATTGGTTAAGTGGCTTTGAAGGTTCACCTTTGCACCTGATGCTATTCTTCAGTATAGTGACACTGAACCAGTGTTGAATTGATGCATTCTTAAAAAATGCTACGGAGGCAGTAGACATGTTTCCTGTGACATGTGTGATTGTTTTACCCAGTTTCTGACCAGGTCAAGAGTTTGGGGGTTTGAAGTTGTGAATACGCTGGAAACTGTCAGGCTTATCTGGCAACACTGGTCCTGAACCACAAGATCCTAAACAAGTGTCATGAGCGACAATGTGAGGCTTCTGTTGATTAATCGATTTGTGAATCAATTAATTAACTCTAGCGATTCCAAAGATGAACACTATAACTTTTTGCCCATTAAAGAAGAGACTTTCACTGCTTATGGAAAAAAAAAAAATCTAATTATCGATTAATTGCAGATTAATCAAAGCTATTTTTTAATCTGTAGACTTTACCTGAAAAGTGTTGAACTTGCTCTCCTGTAATTATAATTGGAGAGATGGAAGTACCCATCCTGAGGTTTTGATGATTTGATACTCACCTGCTACCTATTTGAATATTGATTTCTGAAGTATGCATTACTCGATTACTACATTAAGTATTGAGTTTTAATAAATACAAAATAAAATTGTCGTTTGTTAATCTCTTAGGTTGACTTAGTCCATGGTTTCGTGCCGAAGCCCCCCCCCCAGCATAAAATTGAACTGATCCATCCATGTCACGTGACCGGAAGCGCAGCGAGTATCCCGCAGCGTTAATTACAGCAACTCGAAACACAAGGTGCTCAAAGTGTTTGGCAAAGATGTTTATTTTGCCAATTAAAGTTTTTTTTTAATGAACAGTATTTGTCACGGGACTTAAACTGTAATATTTTGACGAAGGAAAAAAAAGAGTGATTGTTATCGAGTGAAAATGGCAAAAATGTAAGTCGCTATAGCATCGTATGATAACAGTGGGGGGTCTCGCCCTTCACTAATTCCACCGCACGGAGCGGCGCCTCCCTCCTCTTCCTCTTCTTCGTCCTCTTCCTCCTCCCCTCCTCATTCCTGCCTGGAGGAGTGCTGCTGGTTGGCCAACCTTACCCCCCACCCCGCATTCCTCCCCCCTCCTCCCGGTGCCTCCGTTTTGGCCGCTTGAATGAAGGGGAGGTGCGGGGCCACCGCGGGCAGGGAGCGACCGACCGAGCCCTCAGCGACACGACCGCCGGGCGGAGGCGCTTGGTTCGCGGTGTGATCGGACACCGGCTCACCGTCGATCTCTCTCTCACTCTCCCCTCCGGAGCTCGGTGTCTACGAGTGAATGAGGTTGATGCTGCTTTGCTGCACCTGGAAGGACGAACGCATGGGAGAGGAGGAAGGTAAGGGGCGGTGGTGATGGTGGGGAGGGTGGGGAACCGGTAGAGATGCTCGGCGATCAGTTTCTCGCCTGGATCGGGGCTGCAGCCCGCTAACCTGCAGCTGCCGAGAGCGAAGCCATGTTGTCGCCCTCGATGGCGTGCGTGTGCGTGTGCGCGTCCGGCTGCAGGCACGACTTCGAGTCGAGAAGGTGAGAATCCCGCACGCAGCGTGAGCAAGGAACTGAAGTGAAGAGAAATGCGCCGCGTGGAGTGATGATCTGCTGCAACATCCCTCCGCATGAGAGGTCCACATCATGAATCCACGCACACACATGCACACGCAATGTGACAGCTGATTTTATTGGAATGTGAACAAAGTCCAGCCTTGAGAGTCACCGATTATGTCCTGGCTGAATAAGAATGTCTTGATGGGAAGCTGGTGCAGATAAACGAGGCGGTGGTTTTTCTTCTGTGTGTGTGTGTGTGTATGTGTTTGTGTGTGTGTCACCTAAAAACAAAAGTCCACGCACTTCCTAGCGTCTTGTGATTGTACAGTTTAGTGGCAACTTGTTCACTGGCCTCTTCACCTTCACCCCTTCAGTGCCTGATGCTTCAGTGAAGGTCAAGAGCCGCACTAGAGGTGCCAACCTGCACAGTGAACACACACACACACACACACACACACACACACACAAACAATGACTCTAAGTGAGTCACACACACTGCTGGCAAGGTCAGTGAGTCACCACACATGTGGCACTTGTATCAAACCCAACATGTATGCGACAAACATTTTCATTTGACTGCGGTGCTTCTGCCTCAAAGCAAAAAGGTCCCCGGTTCAATTCCAACAGGTGCCCCCTCTGTGGAGTTTCCATGTTCTCCCTGTGTCTGCGGGGGTTTCCCTCATCGGAGACCCTAAATTGCCCAGGCGTGTGAATGAGTGAGTTGTATGACTCAATATGCCACCCTGTGATCGACAGCTGATGTGTCAAGGCTGAACTGCCTCTCGCCTCTGGCAGCTGGGATTAGCTCCAGACCCATCGCGACCATGAGTGCAGGATAAGTGGCAGATGATGGATGGATGACCGATTCTTCTTTTTTAAAACGTCGTTAAAACAGGAAGTTTCAGTACAGGTATCCTGAAGGCAGAATGGAAGGGATCAGCTAGGAGGCCTGTAGTGTGGTTGACAGTTGCCATGGTGATGCATCCTGCTTGGTTTCTCTTAAAAACTACAACAAAGATAGCAACAGCGTATTATGTCAAATTTAATATATACTTGAATTATTCACACTTGATGGTTTTACATTGATGTAACTTGTTCAAATATTTATTATCTTAATAAACATGGATGGATATATATAGATGTATCATTAATAGTCATTACCAACTGTGATATAGTCATCAGACTTCACTTATTTGATGCTTCATTGTTACTACGTCTACATTGGTACTGGAATTTTGAAGACATCCAAATTTCCTTCGGGATTATTAAAATTTTATCTCATCTTATCATATTTTATTTAAAATGTATATAAATATCATAACTGGTAATGCGGTATGGATGTGTTGCTAGATACTTTAAATGTGCTGGTAACAACACTTACCGCATGTTTTCTGTTGTCAAATTTAAACGAGAAAAATACACTCATCACCATGGGTTTATTTCTTATAATAATAATAATTTATAACCAACATGTACTTGTTAGCTTACACACTGCTGACTGCGTCAGCAATAGCATTGGCACAGTGACCAGTCACAGGACAGTAAAAGAGGTGGATCATTCATTTACTTTCCAGTTGTTTCCAGTTTCTGACAACATTTTACCTCTTATCACTAAACATGTTTTTTTTTTCATTTAACGCATAATGAGATGCGATGGTTTGTATAGCGCCCCCTGCTGGACATCTTGAAATACAATGTCTGTGTATTTATAATCTCGGTAAAACCAAGATTAGGCATCATTTCATCAATGAACATTTGAAAAATAATTATTAATATATCATCGCGACATCACAGATATATACATTGCTTGGAATTTTTTATTTTTTACTTTTTTTTATCTTAAAACCTTTTTTGCAGCATCCTTAAGACAGTTTGAATGATGAAAAAGAAAAATCACCTTCTGCTTTGAAACACAGAGTGACAGCACAAGTGCATTTTAATGGCTTAGCTTCTTAAAATTTGTGTGGTTTTTACATCTCAGCACAGGAACCCCCCTCCTCCTCTTTCTCAGCAGGAGCAGGGTGTGTCAGTTGCTTTTAGGCAAACAGGCTGCAGTTGCAGAGAACCACAGCATCATGCTGATGGCTGCCGTTGCCTCCTCTTCGTCCATTCCAATAAAGATTCCCATCAGCATCTTTCAAATTACAGGCCCAAATAAGCGGTCCTAATCCAGCTAATTACTCTCCTCCCCCAACTCCCAATGCTCCGGGAAACAACATTCAGAATCTCGGCGAGTTTTTTTTTTTTTTTTAGCCTTGTCTTTCCTACTTGATTGACAGATGGATGGGATACAAAAGAAACACCAAACTTCTAACTCCTCCCCCGGTTTCTTTTCTATAAACTGAATTCGATTGTGCAGGATAGCTGAGTAAAAATTTGAAACCGGAATCAGAACAACCATTTTCTCAAATCAAATTAAAATGAAATGTCTGTGAGTATCCTCATCTAGAAAGGACTTCCACCATGCGGCAGTGGATTTATAACATCATTACCGTCACTGTGTTATTACATGATGGGCTCCCAGCTTCTCATTGCATGTTAAATCTCTGGCGTAAATGCAAGGTCATACCGTAACTTGTGCTTGTTCATAAACGGCTGCTCTGACCTGTGGGCTGAGAGCCGGATTAGAGGGCCGTTAAGTGGCCGGATGACTTCCAGTTTGTGTTTTAATGGCGTTTTGGTGGTACAAACGCAAGACGCACGAACGTCTGATTCCACCTGTCGTGCCTGAAAATATATAAAAATTTCTTCTTCGTTTTAAGTTTACTGCCAGTTGGAAAAGAAAACACACGTCACTGGTGATCTGATTTCTTCCAAGCAGCAATCTTTGATCATGGTATTAGAAGTAGAGGATCTTCATTCTCTTTCCTCCAAAGCTTTTGGAGTCGATATTTTAGATATCAAATATCTATAACTTCCTTCTGTATTGTGATACTCTGATTCATCAAACTTCCCTATTTCCTCTGACTGGGATTCACCAGTTCAATATATATACCCCCTGCTGACCCAGTCATTCATTATAATCATGTGATAGTGATGTCATCGCCTCAGCTTTGCACATGTTTTGACTGTTGCCACTGGCAACGAAACCAAGATTGCTTGCCATCAAACAAACATCAGCGGTCACATCCCATCCGCAGTGCAATTGATGTTATTGTGCAG
This sequence comes from Fistularia commersonii, assembly GCF_037954325.1. Lineage (NCBI taxonomy): Eukaryota > Metazoa > Chordata > Actinopteri > Syngnathiformes > Fistulariidae > Fistularia > Fistularia commersonii. Next base: position 6,703,553 of record NC_141286.1, read on the forward strand.
AATTACTTGTAAGACCCAGGAGGAGTGTTTTTGTGTGCAAGTGTATGTATGTGTATTCCAGCCATCTCATGTGCTTGTGTGTGTTTGTATCTGCAGCTGGAGGGAGTTTGCCCATCTGCATGGGATGCAAGCAGAGGATTTACGATGAGCAGTACCTCCAGGCCCTCAGCAGCGACTGGCACACCGTCTGCTTCAGGTATGCTTTGCCGCACACTGATGTCACACCTGGTGAAAACACTACTCACTAAGTTGTATTCTGAGTACAATTATTTGATTGCTTTTTTCAAAATTCAGGTCAAATATTTCCAGAATGTCTCTGGAAATAAAATTCTATCCATGCATAGCTGTAATAAAGTGATATTTACAAGCCTTAGGTTGGACTGTAGGTACCAGCTTGCCTCTGTGGATGTGTGTATGTGTGTGTGTGTGTGTGTTTGCAACATGTCATGCATCTTGTTCAACTCACCTATTTGAGTTGAGATGGTGGATGTGGCTGAACGTCTCAGTATATATATGTGTGTGAGTGTGTATGCAGCGGTGTGTATGTAGTGTATGTTGCAATTGACAAATATACTGTATATATTGTGAAGTTTGCCACCTATGCTTTTTTGCGTCGCGCAACCCGAGTGTTGAAAAAGGCTCAGTGAAAGGACACGTCAGTGTTTCCTTGCTCGTCGAGCGTCAGGCGATCCTGCTCTCTCCAGATTTGCATGTGGTGGCGACGTCCATGACGGCAAGCCGAGATAGACGATAGATTTTCAGGTCACAGGGAGGAGGATGGAGGAGAGGAGGAGGCTAAACTTAGAAAAATGGGGGGAAAAAGGCGAGGAATTGGGAGGGAAATGATCCTGGTGTTTCTAGTTATATTTCCATTTACCTTGGTTTGGATGGTGGTTGTTTTTATATTGAATATCCATCATACTTTTGTATCCTTTAGCGCATTTATTTGCTTATGTGTAGCATTCTTTGTTTTTTTAATTGAACTGCAATTAAACTAAGCTCTGGCTGTTGAGAGGCCCTTAGTCTCCAGACAGCATTGACGACAAACTGCCACCTGTTGAGTTTAAGCCGGGCAACTGGTACTTTTGCAAACCCTAATGATGTTTTCCTTTGCATGTGTATGTTATTAACATGGTATACATACTATAGATATGAGTACTATTGTCAGTACTAATACATCATCCTGGTTTGAAGCAAAGTTTCAGTGTGAAAGCAAATGTGACTGTGTTTTTAAGTGTTATTTACCCGTTAGGATTTAAACTCTCTCGGTCTTCTTCTGAAAGATTAGCAAAGCAGCATCGGGGAGGTTCTTATTTTTTGTCCTCTGAGGAGGAAATCTTTTCTTTGTTTGCCTTTTTCACCCGAGTTTTTTTCTTTCTTTTGTGTTTTTCAGGGTCTGTTTTTATTTAGTTTTTTTTCCAGCACACGGTGACTGCAGGTTGAACTTTGTTTTCAAGCTGTCTGCAAACACAGCGCGTTCTGAGTCACTCCATGATCCGCAAACATTACGATACCATTCAGCCTTCAGGCTCAGGAAACAGCCCGGATTGCTTTGGAAGGTTTTCCGGTCAGGAACCGACTCCGTTTAAGAGATATTACAATTTTTTTTCCCCAGGATTTTAAATCGACATCGCCTCAGCTTTGCCTTATTACACCGTAAATTCCTCAGACTGCACATGGGTTTCACTCGGATGGCCCCTGAGCGAGTATGGACGTGTCGACGTCATCATTAACACCGTGTGTTCAGTCGTGGTTACCCATTGCAGGTTTTGCAGGTTTAGTCGGGTCGACAACTCTGAGTCACAAGTAGAGACTCCCTGGCATGTTGAACCCGAACCACCAGGACGTGACCTTTTCAGGTCAATTATATTCTAGAAAACTATAACCCAGAATATGCCGTCAGGTGATCACGAGCCCACAGACACATCCCATTCACACCTACAAACTACTTAGAATATTCCCTTGTTTCTTATCTCACTATTTGTAATGGAGCAATGAAGCACTGCAGCAGGAAATTCAGCCAATCACACAGTTCAAATGTTTAAATCTGCATAGATAAAATGTCACAATATTGAGTCAATTAAATTCTGACCCCCGGACAATAGAGGGCAGCGTTGTTGAGAAAAGGTTAGATTTTGTAAATGTTGATGCTCCAAGTTTATTTTGCGGTATCAGAAAAAGGGCACCGTGAGAATCGCATGCCGCCAGCGAAACTAAGGAACAGCCATCACAGATGGAGGGCCTGCTTCCAACCACCAGAGCGTAGGGATACATGATGTTGCACTGGGACTCGTAAAAGTATTGAAGGAAAAAAACAAACGCTGCTAGAGTCATCATTCTAAGTAAATAAATCGTCCAAGTCGCGAAATTCTCTTCGATGACAGCACGCGCCTTGTGCATGAGAATACCTGATGTCGTGCTGGATATCCTCGGAAGCCGCGTCACTCCTCAGTAGCTGCCTGCCAGCCCTGGTTTTAATGCTTGTGAGATGACTGGTTCTCCGGCAGCGCGAAGCCGTCGGGAGGAGCGAGCGGGCCAAACGACGTCCATGAAACCGAGACCGGCAGATTTTTTTGGTTCCAAGACATCCGCTATCGACCCGTCTCTCTGCTTTACCTCTTTTCCAAAAGATACGTAATCAATGCTTCCTCCGTTGTCCCCAGGCGTATTAGCCGAGACCACTGGACTCTTTACATACCATGTAATAAATGAACAGGAAATATTGAAAGAGCATTTCAAATTGACCTATATATTTTTTAGCATAAACAATCCTTATGAAAAAAGAAGTTAGATCAACAAGGCTAGCTTCTTGGCTCATTTCCTTAGATAAATATATGCGAAGAAAGAGACAGTGTCAAACCTTAAGCCTTTTATCACTGACCTGTTTAGCCCCTATTTATCAGCTATTGTGTTATTTTGGGGACACTGATGCTGCCGGGCCTCCCTGTCAGATCAAATGTTTCCATTGAAGCTGGTCGCGTCGCGGAAAACTCACCTCTCAGTGCGTCATTAATGATTTCCATTGCTAGGATGTCTGAATGGGTAATCCGAGGAGGGCACAGAAGTGTGTGTGTGTGTGTGTGTGTGATACAGATGGGGACTTACATCCGGCTGTGTTACTGAAGATAAAGGCCTGATGAAGGTTTCGGTGGGGGGCATTGATATACATGAATGTGTTTCACAGTTCTCGTTGTATTAATGGACCGGCACTGTTTCCCTCTCCGTCCCATCACGGGACGTGACGCCGACCGGCTGGCATCACCGCTTCAAACCTGATCATTGTCGAAGTTCCCCCGCATTGAAGCGAGACGTCAAACACCACCCTGCGCCTCCACCCCGTCATCCGACGGTTTGGATTTGTCGCTTTAAAGCCGTGAGAGTCTGTCAAGGGAATTTGTCTCCTCGAAAGTCACGTTCTCTGAGACGGTGTTTCACCGTGAAGCGCAACGTGTCTTGCATTTATTTCCTGACCCACATCCAAATCCTCCAGGAGGTAGAGCGGGGGGCGAGATTGTCATGGAAATGGAAGGATTTGGCTTTGCTTGTCCAACAGAGCTCCCATGGAAAATTGACTAGTGGGAGTGGAACTTTAATCCAAACAAAATGTCTTGAATGAGACTGTCCGACTGCAGGGTGCAGTGCTTTAAGTGAGTGAAAGGGAAGTGGAGATGAGAGGGAAGTGTTTTATTTTGAGATTTTAGGAATCCTCTTGGGTGGATGATATAAAAAAAGAAAGGCTGCCTGTTGGTTTCATGGGAAAATAACTTCTGTTAGTGCACGAGGAAAGTGCATGCGAATAAAAGGCCACAGCCAAACTACGGCCTCTTCAGTAGGAATGCAGCCACTCTCCTTATTTTCCTGTGCAATTTTGCAAACCTTTGCTTACTTTCTGTGAAATGGGAAATAATAAAGACAACACTTTAACAGCAACCGATTATAATAACGTCAACATTATATTCACCTCTACAATGGCGGTTAAAGCTTGAATTGTGTTCCTCCAGGGTAACCTCTTAGTTCTGCATTTGTCTATACTGGGCTTACACCTCATAACTTTTGCAGTCGCGGACTTAAAACTGAAAGTTGGAAAGAAATGGTAAATGGAGACTGGAACTGGAGTCGCAGTTTGAGGTGGTAATCTTAGAGTCTTAGCGCAGCCGTAGCTCAGTCTTTTCCCAGTGTGAAAAACCCTGCTGTTACATAGCTCCACACCTAATTTAGCAAAAAAAAAAAAAAAAGTTTACATTCTGTCACAAGGCCTGACAACCCTCTGTGGCATAGCAGGCCAGACGGGCTATGACCTATTTTTCAGTCAATTTCTTACTTGATTTATCCATTATTGTCACAAGAAAGCCGTTGACCAGTGACCGCAATAGTCCGAATCTGGCAACGGCCACGGCCTATGAGTTGTACCACCAAGCACCTGCGTCACAAAGTTCCTATGGAACTGGAAGACCCTGCCTTAAGGCTGGAGCTAAAATGGTTCAGAGTATTGAGGTCTATGGTCTCTGGTTCCTATCCTGTCTCAATATGTGAAAGAACAGCCCTGTTCCTGAAAAGGTTTAAGATTGCAAAAGGTTCCCACTGTGCGAAAAGGGCTAATAATAGCATTGTTGGGGCTATATATTATTAAGCATCTTATTCAAAAAACGATATTCTTTTGTGGATTTTTAACATGACGTTAACATCCAGACATATAGCAGTAGCTTTTAAAAAACAGCTTCTTTTTTCTTCAACAACTCACTGCTAATTTAAAAAAAAAAGTATCACAGGAGACAGGCCTGAGGAAAATGGCAAGAATCCACCAAAAGATCTATGAGAAATATTCTAAGAAATGATTATGAAACCAACCTGAAATATCACCAAGAGGTGATGCAAAAACTAGCCGGTGTGAAATTATCCGTATAAGAGAAAACTTTCACCTTCATGCAGGAGACACCAGCAGTTCATTAATTTTGTTGGTAAACCAACTTTACTCGTAGCATCCGATCAACTCCTGTGAATTATATTATCTAATTGTTGATAAACGTTTGTTTGTAAATAAAGTGATACTGTTTCTGTGTGGAGGAAGTATTGGAGACATTTGGTTATCCTCAGTTTCATTTTGACCTCTGTATACAATTTAGACTCTCGGCTAGAATTTCATCTGCGCGCTGTCCGTTCAGAACCGCAGCGGAAGCTAAACCATTTAACAGCAAATCCCCGATAATTTCCTATAAACCGCTATTAGCTGTTTTCCAAAAAGCAGGAAATGAACGGGCTTGAAGATGATCCAACTACTTTAACCAGCGACTGAAGAGCAAAAAAAAAAATCATGAGAGGGCGGTCAAATAGGTATGTTTTTGTGTGGACAAATTCATTCCACTTTTGCTCATCGCGGCCAGATCAGAACCAGGTCACAGCCGGAAGATAGTGCAGCCGGACCAGATGGAGCTCAGTTCCAAAGAATAAACACTGGTTTTAATAGTTTTCAGGCGGCACAGCTCACCGCTGTTTATAACAGCTGTCTATTACTGATTAGATTAGGTTGACAAGAGGGACCGCTAATTTTTTGACTTTCTTATAAAACACCTATACACAACAAAGCATCTAGCAAGGCTTGATATTATATACCGTGTTATATTATATATATTATGTGCTTCAGGGGGATCACACTCTTCAGCCTCCCTGGTAAGGTCTATTCAGCGGTGCTGGAGAAGAGGGTCCGCCGGGTCGTTGAACCTCGGATCCAGGAGGAGCAGTGCAGTTTTCGTCCCGGTGGTGGAACAGTGAATCAGCTCTATACCCTCGGCAGGGTCCTCGAGAGGGCATGGGAGTTTGCCCAATGGGTCTACATGTGTTTTATGGACCTCTAGAAGGCGTTCCCGCTGGAGATCCGGTGGGAGGTGCTTCGGCAGTATGGGGTACCGAACCCTGTCGTACGGGCTGTTCGATCCCTGTCTGGTCGGTGTCGGAGCTTGGTCCGCATTGCCGGTTGTAAATCGGACCCGTTTCTGGTTAGAGTTGTACTCTGCCAGGCTGCCCTTTGTCACCAATTCTGTTCATAACTTTTATGTACAGAATTTCTCGGCGCGGCCAGGGGGTCTAGGGGATCCGGTTCGGTGGCCGCGGGATCGAGTCTCTGCTTTTTTGCAGATGATGTGTTTCTGTTTGCTTCATCAGTCCATGATCTCCGGCTCTCACTGGAACGGTTCGCAGCCGGGGTGGGGGATCGACACCTCCAAATCCGAGACCGTGGTGCTCAACCGGAAACAGGTGGAATGCCCACTCCGGGTTGGGGAAGACGTCCTGCCCTAAGTGGAGGAGTTCAAGTATCTGGGGGTCTTGTTCACGAGTGAGGGGAGGATGGAGCGGGAGATCAACAGGCGGAGCGGTGCGGCATCTGCAGCAATGCGTACGCTGTACTGGTCTGTCGTGGCGAAGCTCTCAATTTACCGGTCAATCTACGTTCCTGACCTTACCTATGGTCACGATCTGTGAGTAGTGACCGAAAGAAAGAGATCGCGGATACAAGCGTCCGAAATGGGTTTCCTCCGCAGGGTGGCCGGACTCTCCCTTAGAGATAAGGTGAAAAGTTCGGTCATCCGGGAGGAGCTCGGAGTAGAGCCGCTTCTCCTCGACATACAGAGGGGTCAGATGATGTGGCTTGGGCATCTGGTCAGGATGCATTCTGGACGCCTCCCAGGGGAGGTATTCCGGACATGTCCATCTGGGAGGAGGCCACGGGGAAGACCCAGGACGCGCTGGAGAGACAATGTCTCCAGCGTGTCCTGGGAACGCCTCGGGGTCCCCCAGAGGATCTGGACCATGTGGTGGGGAGAGGGAGGTGTGGGCCTCACTGCTCCGGCTGCTGCCTCCGTGACCCGACTCCAGATAAGCAGGAGAAGATGGATGGATGGATATTGTATTGTAATTGTGTTAGTGTTTTATAGGATAGTATACTCTAATAAGAGTCTAAACAGATGATATATTATACGATTCACTTATTTGTTTACCCGGTTCTGTTGCCTAAGTAGTCATTTTTTTAAAAATCCATATATTTACACTGTTGTGATTCTATTACGTGTAGTCCCTCACAATCAAATGCTAATGCTAGGGCTGAGCAAGGGTGTGTTTTTTGTTTTCATTTTTTAACCTTTTTTTTTGTCTGTTTGTATTCTCATTGAAGCTATACTTTTTCTTCCTGCACCTTTCAAGGTGTTTGGAAGAGTAAATGTTATTTAGTTTATTTGAAATGGGATAGATGATATGCAACCAAGTGGATCTCCTATGCTGTCAGTAAATTCACAAAATGTCAGGAGTAAATCAGTAATTTGTAATCCGAAGACAATAATCTACACAAAAATTTTTAAATGAGCCAAAAAAAAAAATAAGAAGGGGCCAAAATAAGATAAGATAAACTTCATTGATCCGTATGGGGGAAATTCTTTTGTCACCCCAGCGTAACAGTTGTAGTATCAATAAATAGGACAATTCAAAGACATCCACAAATAAATAGACAGCGGAGTGAACAACAACCTCAAGGATAAGAATAGGCAACAGAATGGGGTAAAAAAAAAAACAGTAAAATAATATTATCAATATCAAAGGGATTATTGACAAGAAAATTGAAAGAATTTTAGTTATCTCTTATTGTTGTTTTTGTGCTTATGGGTTTTACATAAAAAAAAAAGTTGGAGTTATTAAGCACTCCAGGATCTAAATAAGACCCTTAAGTATCCTACAAAAGAAATGGTGCTGGTTGTTGTGTGTCTCATATGTGAGTCAACATGGAGTAGATGGTAAATTGTTTTTCCATTTGTTTGTGGTGACATTCGTAAGGAATAGTCATTCTTCAAAGTGAACTGAGGAGCATAAACAGCGAGGACAGTCCCGCAGTCCCTCTGCAGCGCCGTACATCACCGCCCCGCTCCATTTCTGCAGGGACTCCGGTCGTGCAGTGGTCTGTGAAGGGCTTCGCTATCCTTTGCACCTCAGCGCATAAATGCCTGTGAGTCACAGTTTTTGGTACAAACGCCTAACCTCCACTGTGTCCCTGGAGAAGCAGGCAAGAGAGTTTTTCTCAAGGACAATGTGAGACGGAGCCAGCAGGCCATCCTTTCCGCCTCCATCTGGAGTTTCAGCCGCCGAGTTCCCAAAAACAGCTGACGTCCCGTCTGATGTGTTGTCACTCAGGACTTTAGAACAAATGGAAGTAAACAAGACTGTGGAGGATGAGCAGGCAGCCTTCTGCTGGCGGCTCTGCAGAGAAGCGCACAGGCTGCAATGACTCAGCTGTTTGTACCTGCGGATTCATTCTGCCTGGCAACACAGGCTGCAGTTTGACGGGGGGGCAGATGAGGGGGAGCCGCTATCGATGAGGGACGGTTCGCATCTCGAGCCGGTTAGAGAGTCGTAACCGGAACTTTGACGTCCGACAGTGCTGATGGTTCACATAAAACATAAAGGAAGCCTTTTATTTTCGGCAGTAAGCTTGAAGCAGTTGGCAGTATTTTGAATTACTGTACACTTGCAAAGTGACTTGTGATATCTGAGAGACCTATAATTTTTACGTTGCATCTAAAAAATGACAGGTGCATTAAGCAGGATGTTTGAGCAGAACATTTAAGCAGCCCAATAATTTTAAAATGTTGCCTACATGTGCAGGGTTGTCGTATGCCAAACTCAAGCAAAGCTACCGGGGAGCCAACAGTGCAAAAGAGTGTGTATAAAGGTTGGACTCAATCATCATATTTTTTAGAGATTATTTACATATTTGTCATTAATAGAACAATAAATTAAGGGATGAGTGAAAAATACATGAGACTATCCTGTTGATGTCATATTCAGTGTGGTCAGTCTGTGCATCCCAATACTTGCTATGCCAATCGTTGTGTTGATCTGTAGAGATAGTTGCTATAGCAACAAGTGGCCAAGATAGCACGCAAGATCCCACCTCCACAGTTTCCCGAATCTTGATTTTTCCCACAGAAGTCATTCAATTGGATAGTGAAACAGTGAACCACAGTTTGTCAGAGGAGGAAATTTCAGCAGAAAATATAAGATAATGTGGTGTGTATGTGTGCTTTGGTGTGTGGGCATTGAATGTTTTTTTACAGAAAGTTGAACAGTTAAATGGGATATGTAGTGTTGGCCAGTGGCCATATCAAGCCCTTGGGTACAATGTATTTTCCATATTTGCACATTGTTAACCATGTTGGGGTTTAGGTGGTGTTCATATTTTCGGTCTCCAAACATCTGTGGTGCATATGAAATCAATTTTTTGCATGTGTTTCTAGAAGTTAACACTCTTGCAAATGCTAAATCATATCAAGACCAATAACATGGCTGTGCCAGTGTGTGGCTTCTTGCTGCTGTGATTGACAGGTAGAAAACCCAATCAGATGTGGTGGCCCCGCCAAGTTACATTGATCCAGCTGTCACTATCATCATGTTACTTGTTGTTAGAATTGAATGATATTATCTCTCAAATCAAAATTTTGAGCCTGCCGCTCAAAATGCGTCCTTTGGGTGCCATGAATATGATCAGCCGATCAACACGCTGCAGGGCCATCGTCCATTTTTAACATTTTTTTTTTATCTGGAGCTATTTACAATCCTGGAGCTCCGATGCATGGCTTCTCAGGAAAAAACGCATTTAAAAACAAGCAGACCTGTTTGGGTCCTTCCTGTGGGAACATGTGGTTGTGTGTTTCCCCAAGGTTCAGCTCCAACACATAGTGTGTACCAGCAAGGGCTTCAAGACTGCCCGCTCATGGCAGCGGGTTGTGCACTGTGACCGTGAACAATTAACTTGGGAGGGTACAAGATGTGCATGGAGTCAGAATACCTCACTGTTTGGGACCCCCATGCTAAAGCTACTCTCAAAAGCAGAATGTACCAAAAAAAAAAAAAAATATATATATATATATATATATATATATATTACTGATTTCATGATGTCTCTCATTCCACGGCAGAAAATGACTATTTACATTAATATTTACATATTTAATGAAGGCAGTAAATAAGTTGCCAAAGGTAAGATGAAGGGGCCACGGGTCTAGTCTGTGATGTCACAGGGACAAGTCTTGTCCCCGAGGACGCGCATAGAACAGGAAATAGTTGATAAAGTAGCAGCTGCACCGAGAGAGGAAACAGTGGAAGGGAGAGACAGAGGACAGTGGTCGATTGTCGCTGACGGTTGTGACAGCGAGGCTGGTCGAGCTGCGTCCGCTCACCATCTCCACTGCTGACATGAGTCTGTCTTCCGCCTGTCAAAACAAGACCCTCGGGGCCACGAGCAATATGTCACCCAAGAACCAGCTCAGCAAGAAGCGTCTGCAGCGCACAAAGTAAGTGGGCCGAGGGTTTCGGGAGCCTGGATGTTAATGATTTCACGATGAAGCCCGTTTAAACATTTGACTAAACATGTCAACCTGAACAGAGGCACCATTCTTTTTTAACTTTCTGCTGTGTTGTGAGTTTGTTGAGACCTGATACTTGTCACGGCTGAAAAAAGGAGAAAATCGGGCAAATGTATTTGTGACTTTTTTTCACGTCATTCGATTTGAATACAAAACTGCTCCACCCAGTAGCAATTGGTGTTTTCAACTGATCGGTGTGTTTGTGTTATGGTTTTAGCAGCATTGCAAAGCTGTTTAATTCAGTAAGAATAACATTTTTCTGTCTATTACACTTAATGGTTATGTTTTTAGAAAAAAAAATACCATTCACAAATCTCTTGTATACTCTATCTGGTAATGGATGACTGGTCAGTGTGTCATCCTGTGAGTGGACATTGTCAAGTACACAATTCAAATGTCAGATACACCTCTGGCTTTCTGAATAGAAGTGAAAAAAAAATCATGGTAATTATTTCCCCTTTTCTCGACACTACAAGTATGTGTGACACTGGGTCATGTGTTGTTGCATTGTTGTTTGTACTCAATGTTTTCCAGCCTCTTCACTCTTGATGGGTTTGCATGGAGTTATAGAGAAGTAATCAGTACTTTTGTACAAGTAGTTGTACTAGTAGAAGTAAAACTAGGTTGTTGCACAGACTGGTGCGGTGCATTTGTGTTGAGGATGTGAGAACACAGACTGTTGTGGGAAAAGAAGCGCGTGTCAGCCGGTCTGGGTCTAATCTTCTGGGAGCAGCAGGCATGTAACACGCAAATCTCTCCTGTCTTATATGGAGATGCTATCTCGTCATTCAAAACACAGAAATGTTTGAAGACGGGTTTATTATGTTGTCATACAAAGCATTGAAAAACGTGGGGAATGACCGTGTCGGGATGAAATGGGCGGTACAGTAGCTAGCAGGTAATTGTGAGGTTTTTTTTTTGGATGATCCCTCTTTTGATTGTGTGAAAGGATACTGGACCCCAAAAGAGCGATGAGCTGGTCATATATTATGTGTGCATTACTGTGCCTGTGTGTGCGCGGATGCAAACTGAGATGTTGTCGCACACACAACGGGTTCCTAACGAAATGATGATGTTTAAACCAAGAATTAAAGCAAACGCTCTAAATAGTCGAGTTGTGATGACATTCCTGCATCCTCACCAGGCTTTTTTAGCAAACTCGGAGCATATGCCATATGTCTTATTACACCGTACTCACTGTTCTATGACAATGTTCACATTCATATTTATAATCATATTAATAATAATGTTTACACTCTTCTACCAGCATATATACCGATCCACTGCGGACAGCAAAGTAGGAATTTCACTATACAGGGAAACTTGTTTCGACACTTCATGTGTGACAATAAATGCTTTGAATCTTGAATCTCGATTTCGATTTAATCACTTCATCACTTTCGCTCAAGGATACGGGCCGGATGGACTTCAAGGCGTGTCGTTCCAGTAAAAGTAGTATCCCAAACAGTGGATTCGGGGGAGGCCAGGGACAGATATTTGCCTACATCACCAAAAACAAAACCAATATTGCGTTCTCTGTGACTCCCTAATCGCGGTCGGTCAGATAGCTAATGAGTTTTGAGGTCACGTGCGGTAAACTTGGCCCAAAAATAATGTTTTTAAGCCGTTAAGAGTATTAAACAAAGTCTGTCCTTGGTGCCATGATAACTATTCTGTTCCACCAAGATAAAGGCGTTTAGTCGGCTGTCTGTACGAAGAATGTCGCTCTTCCTCATCAAACTTCCCAGGGCTCATACCTGCTGATGTAACACATTCGGAGGAGAGACTAGTCATCCTGTGTGCTGGTACTTTCTGATTAATAATACGACCTTTCGCTCACCCGATGTTTTTTAATCCCATACAGGAAACGATTTTTTTTTTTTTTTTTTTTTTTTCTTGTGTTGGAAGCAGATAGTCTCCAGGCTTAAGCGCCACATTTGATTAACAAGAGTAAGACTGACACTCCTGCTGTCTTTTCCCTCAGTCCTGTCCCTTTTATTTTTGACTTTCATTCCTACTGATAACTAAAACTGTTTCTGCCCGTGACAGAATTCAGGAGAGAAACTGATATTTTTCAGAAGTTTATAAACCCCATGCTAGTTTGGTCGAATAGATGACAGTGAGGAAAGGTGACTGTTTATGTTTGTAGGATTTGATTCTTTCCCAGTGGGGAAAATGTAGTAAAGGACATTTTTAGACTTTTTTCAGACTTAGTTAAGTTGCCCCCTGCTGGCCACTAGAATGAAATGCTTTTATGAGACCATGATCACGCGTTTTGTTCATTTTATCTTGTGAGTCAAGTCATTTCCATTCTTGGTTCACTATTATTTGTGAATGACCCATAGATAAAAGCTGTGTTTAAGGCTGAGTCACAGAAACATAGCGGCTGTTAATGACCCAATATAATATCAACCAGTGTTTTCCTTCTTGGTAATTCATCCATTCATTTCGGTCACTCAGGGTCGCGCAGGTGCTGGAGTCCATCCCAGCTGTCATCGGGCGAGAGGCGGTGTTCACCCTGGACCAGTCCAGGCTCAGGAAGTACTCAATAACATCCCTCAGCGTCATGTTCCCAACTCGCTCCCTTGTCATTTGGCACTTCTATTTCGGCTCGCGCTGAGAGTCACAATGTTCTGTGTGCCGTGTCACCAGGGCTACAACATATAGACTTGTTTGAGTTGACGTTGAAGTTTCGAAACAGGGATCATAAAATTTTGACCCCGTGATTTGTTGACTCTCGCGCTGTTGTTTTCCTCATTAAAAGCGTTAAAGCTTTGTGTTTTCGCACTAGCGTCAAACCCACCTCAGAATTATCTGAAAATTGAACACACAGTCATCCGAAAGGCACTGAAAAAAAACGCCAGGGCACTTTGATGGCAACTGGAATATTGGTTTTCCAGCATATACTTGAATTTTAAAAAAATGAACTGCGGCGAATTTAAAACTCCTGCGGTATTCAATGGAGCTGATCGTTAAACCCCACGTGTCTCTCAGCCCCAAGGTTGGACTTGAGGTTCTTGCTGTTTTCCAGTTTTAATGTAAAGGTGAGCCAGATAGCGACTGTTCTGTTACACTATGAAAGAGACCTGCCGATGAATCCCCCTTAACTGAACTCATTATGGCTCCCGGAGCTCGCTCAAACCTTTTTTTTTTTTTTTTTTTTTTTTGTCATCATTGGCCCCCACAGCGGAACAAGTGAGAAGACCCCAGACTGACCGCGCTTGCGGCTTAACCCGCACAAAAGAAACTGCTGCCGCGAGCATCATTTCCTCCCAGCCTGGCCCCGGCTCCTGTTTACCAACTGAACTGGCCATCGGGCCGCGAATAAAGGCATTGTCTTAAAGAATGCGCTCAGCTGCCTTGGCAGAGAACAACCTGCTTTCCTCTGCTCTGATTTAACTCCCAAACACAAACAGGGGCTCGAGGGCTGATGCTAAAGGGGGTTAAGGCGAAGGCCACGGGAGCAGGTAGAAACCTCATTGGCTGAGGTATTTCCTGGTTTAAAACCACCCAATTGAGAACAAGCCTGGGGTCGGCACGATGAGGTAATGCCTTTTTTTTTTCTCGGGTGAAATGGGTGACATCACCGCCATGGCATTCCCCGTTGCCATGGAGACGCGGGGGGGGAGGTTGATAAAAGAGGCATGTGGTTTGCCATGAGCCTGTCCTTGTGGAAACTGATTGTGCGGGAGCCGAACTAATCAAACCAGTCCGATGCAGACGTATCTTGGATTTTTTTTTTTTTGTTTTTCGGTTGTGCGGTGGTGGTGGTGGTGGTGGTGGGGGGGACGGGGGGGGTTCAGTGCCGCGTCGCTTCTCATCCCTCCTTTGCCCTCCTGTCGTTGATCATTTCCTGCGACCAGAATCCATGGCACCAGTCCAGGAATCCTCTTCTATTTATGTCACTGAAAGGGGAAAAAGAGGGGTCTTCCCCAGACAGTCTGCCACTTCCTCAGCTTGAATTTCACTGTGTGTGTGTTTGCGTGTGCATGCGCGTGCACGTGCATGGGTCTAAATGCCAACCCCCTTCTCTCCTTCACGTTTTCTCTTTGTCAGCAAGGATTTTAAGCTTAGCCTGCAAGAGCGCAGCTTTCATACACTTGACACATTTTCTATAGCAGACCCATTTGTCCCCCTCAGTGTCTCCCCGTGTTTGACATGTATCATCTTATTTTCCTCCCGTGTCGTTGGAGGCTGGGCATCACGCTTTCTTGACTTATTGATCAGGCGGGCGCTCGGACATTCCTGTCTGCTTGACTCATCGACAGACGACGGACGTCCTTCTGAGATTGATGCAAGATGAAGGAAGCTTTAATAATAAATGAGTGGCTCTGCATGCGCGTGTGTGTGTGTGTGTGTGTGTGTATATGTATGTGCGTGTGTGTGTGTATTTGCGTTCGCACATGCATCATTTTTTATTGCAAAATCAATGCTTGTAGTCTCATATAGTCCACAGATGCCTCCCTCTCGGTGAAAAATGAATTAATTGATCATATATCCGGTGAGGGCGGGGGCGCAAACGTAAGTCGATGTAATTTCCTCCGAGGTGATGAAGATCTGATGGCGTGTGTGAAAGCGAGAAAGGTGCGGCTCCTCTTAAATGTTTCAGGGTCGCTTCTGTCAGCTGCCGGCGACCCCGCTCACGCCTCTCTCTGGACACTCAGGGTTCCCTTTTGGCCCGTTCTCCTTCCTGCAGCGGTGTCAGGCTGCACGTCAGTTAATGACCTGGGCAACACCTGCAAAAATGCACACACACACACACACACACTGTAAAACGCTCAGCTGCAGTACGTTGTCCAAATGGCATGATAACATCCTGTTCTGGGTGTATTCTGCTGATAGTGTTATTTCACACCCCATACATGACCTAAAGTGCCTACTTATGCTTGTTTTTAACCAAACGCCTGCATAGTAGAAAATATTTCCGGACTTTATGTTGCATCAAGACCTCTGTGACATTCACCTTCAGTCAAAAGCAATGCGGTAAGATTTGCGACTTTGCATACATATCAATGACTGACCTATTTTAGTTGCTCATTTTCTATTTTTTATTATCCTAATTTCCCTGAATTGGTCGTTATACAAAAGTTATACAACCCAGGTATAACAGTGTCAACATGGACAAAACTGGAAACAATATAAAGAGAATAGTAGTGAATTATGAGTCAAAACAGGAAATTGAAAATCATGAATTTAATGATTAACTGATGATAATGTGATTACTCAGTAGTGAAGGGTTCAGTCCCTACATATGTATGCCTGCATTTTTTGATCAATATGTGTGTGTGTGTGTATATATATGTATAGTTACACTCCCTAAAATCCTCATAGGTTGCTCAGCAGATTTTATTCTCCTCGTTTACTCGACCTCAATTCCATCATATCGACCAAGATAAATATATGTGGGCGCTGACCGGGGTCATACTGTCCACACGATTAATACTCCGCCGTGTGGTTCAAAAAGCATATCATTAAACTATCAAATGATTATAATGAATATGTCTAATAACTGGCTAATACAAGAAGCTCATATATAATCAACACCGTGATAATTAACCGCCAACCGTAAAGCCTCTCTGATTCCAGACGAAGCGATGAGGAATTTGAAAAGCGACCCTTTAAACTATTGGCATTTTAACCGTTTTTTTTTAATGTTTCTGGCATTTTTTTCCGCTTAGAACATCTCGCTCGGATATTATACAAGAAAATGGACCGCTGACCGTTTCCATCCAGTTCCTCAGCTCATAGTTTGATTGTTAGGCTAGCGCTAATTTTCAAAGCCTGTTTACATACTAAAACAAACCGAAGCATACTTCAGCTGTCGACATTATTTCATTTTCCAGACATGTTTTCAGACGGTTCTGTGAAATGTTCGCCAGCTTTGTCTCGTGAACCCTGGAGGGCCCCCGGTTCATTTTTGCGGACCCAGTGAGGCGAATGTCTGGAAGCCGGGCAGCCTCCCTTTGACCTGGAAAAAGCAATTTACTACACTGTCGGATACTTTTAGGTAATTCCATCGGGGATTTGAGAGGGGAGCAGCCGGGAGAGTTAAATTTATTAGATCTTCTCCCCCACTCTCATCCTCTCTGTCATTGACTGTTTCTCTCCCCTCAGGGAATCCGGCCAAGTTCCTCAGGTCTCTGCTATCACTCACTTTTCAACATTTTGAATTCACATCCAGTCGTTAATTATTGTTGATGCTTCTCTCAACTCCTAGGTCACTATTTCTCACTCCACTGTCTAGTTTGTCTTTTGTTAATATATGAGGAAACTCTTCAAAATCGCTTTCTGCACGTTGTGTGAAACTGCGTGTTTAGAGGCTAAGCCTTTCATCCAGGCTGATTTTTTTTTTTTTTTTTTTTTGTATCATAACAGAATGGGCAAAAGTCTCACGTTGATAATCCTCTTACACGTCTCTGCAGATGCACACAAGTGTTGTCGCGCGAGAAAAAATGTAAAAAAAAGCTGGAATGGGGAAAGCGCTCATTAACATGATAAGACCAATTTATTTGGCTGCTGATTTTTAATTATTTTTTTTTGTTATTATTTTACCCTCGGCCGCTCGCCGCCTCAGCAGTTCAGATAAGATTCTTGTCCTGGAGGCAGGAACTTGGCAGCGCCATCTGGGAGTCACCGATGTATTCACGCATATCTTTAATACGCTGGCGCCACTCCCAGCCTCGCACATGATGGAGGAGCTGAACCTTAGTTGCCATCAGATAGGATGCCTGTGAATGTGTGTGTGGGTGTGTGTGGGTGTCTGGGTGTAGAGGATGCAGACACATCCTCCCCAGGTATGACTTTGTCTCAGGAGGATGTGTGAACGCATGCGTGTGTGTGTGTTTGTTTTGAAGCCAGCTTTTGAGCTGTCAAGAGCCAAGACTGCTGAGTGTCTCCCAGCATGGTCCTGAAAGCTCTGACCCACTTCCAACTCCAACCCACCCCCCACGTCCCCTTCTGCCCGGCATCCAAACTCGCCGCATTGCGATGCACCGGAGCCAAAATTTGCTTAGGTGCTTTACACGTGTGTCCTCGGAAGCTGCGAGATGCGCATGAAGAGCGGAAGGTAAACGCCTCGGGCAAAGTCACAGGAAGCCGCTAGCTCTGCTTGATACACTTAGGAGTCTTTTAATGGATCCGCGGATGTTTTTTTCCAGAAGATATTCATTTGATTTCTTTCTTACTACCAGAATTCAGTTTTAAGATTAAGGACATGGCAACTGGAAGACGTACGAAACTGTCCTTTGAGATGCATAAAAAGGAATCAATATCAATTCTAAGCTCTTGTGTTAATTCTTCATTCTCTAAAGACACCATCCAAGTATCGATCTGGTCGAGGAGCTGACTTAGTTTACACCCCTTGTTACGCGGAACTTCATTTAGAAAGAGTCTGAATGAGCCAAAACGGAAACCGCTCTGAAACACACTCGCAAATTAGAGTCCATTGGAAAACACTTGTGACCGGTTGAAGCGGCGAAGTGTCCGACGGGAGAGGAGCTCCGCCGGGAACCGGGAGAGCCGTCACTTAGTCACGGCAGTCGGAAGCGGGGATTTAGAACAGATTACAAACATGCACCAACTCATGCACGTGTCATGCCAAGAGGGGATTAACACCATTATGGACACACACGTGGTACATTTTCCTACAACACATGAGATCATTCCCGAAGACATTATGTTTGCAGTGAAAACGCACAGCCAGACATGTAGTCATCGCCATGGCGGTAAACAGAGACCCAACTCGTGTTTAACAGGCGAGCCTCATCCGTCGCTCTCATCCTGTTAGATATCAAGCATCACATGGCTTTTTTTTTTTTTTTTTTTGCATCGTAGCCACCGAAGCTCAAAGGGGATGTGGTGTTTGAGTCATATCGTCAGCACCCGCCGCCCGTCGCTCGGTCAGCAGCGGATTGTCACGGCGCACCCACCCCCTGTGTGGGTCCGGTGTGTGTGTGTGTGTGTGTGATCTGTCCAGATAAACCTGTCTTTATCAGACTGGCTGCTTAGTCGGTTGTGGATTGATGTGGCTCATCCGATGAGTCAGCGCTCGGACGTTGAAAAACAAGAGCTTGGCCTTCATTCTTAAAAAAAAAATCAATTCATTCATATTGTAAGGGACTATAATCTCATAGTGAGATCAGATATGCTGATCCTGATGAAAGTGTGGTTTTTTTCACACACTTTAGGCTCATTGGTTGCTTTCTGAAAATGAATAGGTATTTTGGTTTTGTTTTTCTTCCTGGGAATTTTTCTTTCGATCGTAAACAAGATGTTTTGCATTTCTTACCGAGACAAGGCTGTGCAGGTCTGTGCACGGCAGCGGCATTGTTTATTGATCCACAGTTTTTTTATATCAGACTACAACACTTGGATCAGCAATCCATATTGCCCCGTAACACTGCAGTACTTTTGCAGAAACTCTGCAGTGAGCGTCCTCACCGCAGATCCACAAGCAGAACTTTATGCTGCATGCGTTCAATGTCAAATGCTGCTCGTTCTCAGCCGAGCAAATATTATACCAGTAGTCGATTTTCAGTTTCGATATTTATCCCGACATCTGCTCATGTGCGGAACTCACGGGTCAGATACGTCAGTGGGGGAGTTTGAATTCCATTTTTCAGTCCACCCTCTTTGACATTTCTGATCTGACTAAGACCGAAGCTAATATTTACCGTGAAGATCTGTCAATCGGATGTTTGCTATTTTCCTCAGCTTTTCATAATAGTGTATTGGCAGAATGCATGAGGGTGGCGCAGGGGTTCCGCTCTGCAGCTAGAAGGTTTCCCGGTTCAATTCCGACGTGGGGGCTTTCTGTGTTGAGTCTTTGTCTGCGTGGGTTTGCACCAGGTTCTCTGGTTTCCTCTCACAATCCAAAAGCAAGCAATAGAAGGATTTTAATTGCTCCCATGTGAACGAGAGAGTGAATAGTTGTATGTCTCTGTATGTGGCCCTGTGATGGAGTGGCTACCGGTCCAGGGTGAACCCAGTTTCTTGCCCAATGACTCCGGCCCCCCCAGGACCCGGAGTGCAGGATAAGTGTTATAAATAATGAATGAGTCAATGACCGAATGTTCTTTCAACTAATTGATCTCTTAAATGTCAGAGAACGGTGAGAAAGAGCCGTCTCTTCATGCCCGGAGCCAAAGATGATGTCCTCGAATGTCTGCAACTTAAAGATAATTTATGTGATGTTGTAGGAGAGTAAAGACAAGAGAAAACGGGTCACATCGGATGAATTGGTGGAATCATGGATCCTTTATTCTGATTTCTACTGACTTAATTGCTCCAAACATACTTATCATTAACCTCATGACAGGAAGTCTTAAAAACAATGTTGTTTTTATTCAGCGATGCATATTTTCCAGCCTCTTCAGTCCCGACATCTCCTTTGAAACCATGTTGGAATTGGACTTGATACCGAAATAGAATGTGACTTTGGCTCTCTGAGGAAAAATGCTCGGTTGTGTTTTTTTTCCGTGTGATCTCATTTATTTGATAGAGCTTCAGAGGCATTTATTACCACCGTGAAAACTATCGTTTGCGGCCGCGCAAGGGTGTAATTATGCGGTTTAAAGTAGGGTTTGCAGATTTACTTTGTTATGGCGTGAAAGGTCCCGGACGTCTTAACCAAAGATTCAGTCGGACTAACGTCACCTTGGCTCGGCTGCTCAGTTATCGGAACTAAAAATAGCAACTCAGTTTTAGGTACGACTTAACTGAAACAAAGAGTAACAATTTCCACGGTTGCTCCTGTTGGAAGTTGGTGGATTTTGCTCTGGTGACACTCAAATTAATGCTGCATTTGGAAGATTATTTCTCTGCCCTAATGGGCCAAAACCATTGATCAGCCTGACGAGATAAAAGAGATGTACTTTAATCATCCGTTGCTTGGGAAAATAATTTTTCCCTGCTCATGTTTTTTCATCTACCCTCTCTGAGTGCGTTCCACTTCTAATGGATGTGTGTGGGTGTGGAGAGGCTGTGACCTGAGTGTGTTTACCTCCAGGTGGAAGGTAATCTACCACCTCCAGTTGCAGCGTCTGTAAGAATTTTGAGCTTTTGCATTTGTGCTTGGTAGCATGGCTAGCGCTTCTGCCTCTAGACAAAAAAGGTCCCTGGTTCGATTCTGATGGGGCGTCTTTCTGTTTGGAGTGTCCGTGTTCTCCGTGGGTTGCCTCTGAGTTCTCGGATTTCCCCCCGCCGTCCAAAAAACACGCAGGAAACGCTAGATTTTCCAGAAAGAGCGAATGCTGTATGTCTCTATATGACGTTGTACGTCTTCATATGTGGCCCTGTGATTAACTGGTGACGAGTCCAGGTGGCCTCTCACCAAACCAGAGCTCAAGTAGTCCAGCACAATAGATAATGCATGAATAATTCAATGAATAATTTCATGCATTTCAGGTATGGATCTTTATCTCCTCTGAGGGGGTTGATATCCATTCAGTTGCATCACATGCAATATTTAAAGCCTGCCCCTCCTCTCCCCCGCCACTTCACGCAATCCTTTTCCTCATAACCTCCATGTTGGACACATGTTGATCATCAAGCTTGTCTCCAGATCTTCTCATGTGTTCTTCTTCCTTCTGGATCTCCACCAGGTGCTGCGAGTGCAGCGCCTCGCTGTCTCATTGGTACTACGAGAGAGATGGGAGACTCTTCTGCAAGAAGGACTACTCGGCCAAGTTCGGGGAGCTGTGTCACGGCTGCAACGACCTGATCACCACCGGCCTCATCATGGTAAGAGGATTGGCCCCGGCCGCGCACGTCTGTCCTCCCCTTGCCGCGCTCCTTTGTGAAGGGATGAACCTCGAGTTACCCTTCGGATCCGTTTCCTTCACGCCGGTCGCGGCCGAAAACGGGGCGCTCGCCGCCGGATGTGTGCAAACATGCGTCCGTGCCGGCGGGATCCGCGTCAGACCTGTCACTGACCCGGACCCGGGATCTTCTTACAGACCCCCCGGGGAAAATGAAGGCTTTTGTTTTGAAACAGGAGAGCAGAGGTGGCTGAGCAGAGTAGAACGGGGGCAGCCAGACCGGACCGCCGATGGCCAACAGATACAGTTATTAAAAGAAACAGGAGAGTCACGACTATTACTTAATTAATGATGGAATTAACCGCTTAAAAAAAAAAAAAAGTGAGTAACGCAATACGTTGGAGATATTTGATAATCTAGCCTTTGTGCGCGCTTCGTCTTCGTGTAACAAAAGCACCGTGTGTGAAGTGCGTGATAAAGAGAAGCAATCCTCGCCGAGCGAAAATAGAATTATCTGACTGAACCTGTCAGTGGTGTGATGGAACACACGGGGATCATGAGCTGGGAAAAACACCGCCTGTCTTTTCGCCCAGGAGACTGATAAGAGAGACATTTAAATATTTATTTGCATTTTCGGAGGGAGTTACCTGATACTGTCAAATTTGCAAAACGCGACTTACCATAAATTACAGGCCTTTGTGTTTTTCCAGAGTCCTCTGAGGAATTCTTAAACTTTGTGTTTTCCTTTTTCCCCCCACATATTTTCGGGACGCGTGCCTCGCTGTGGGTTTCGTGATATCATGAATTGGCCTAAGGTTTAACCCAAAGCTCAGACAGTTAAATAGGTCAATAAGTCACCGACGGTGGGAGTCCTTTTATGCTAAATAACAGTTAAAGTAAGTGCAGAGTACATTTGTGGAGCATAAAATAAGTTGATTGACACATTAACATCCTGTTAATGTATGCCTGTGTGTGTGTGTGTGTGTGTGTGTGTGTGTGTGTGCACGCAACCTTTCATTTGCCCTTTGCCAGATCAATCTCAGTAATGAAACATTGGAGAGTAAAGTGAATTGTCCCGCTGCACCACTTTTCCTGATTTTCTTTTCTCCTGTTTATTGCTCTTCTTCTCCTCCCCGTCGCAGCCATTAGTGGATTTGAGATCCGTCAGTCATTCAAACTTTATCGGCAGGATCCGCATTTGTCTTACCATCTCGTCTGACGTGCCAATGTGAGCTCTTCGCGGCAGAAGAAGCCTCACCCACGTCGGATTAGCGCCGAACACGATCCTTTTTTTTTTTACTTTTCAATCTCCATTGTCGGCTCGGGGTTCAGAATATCATTGATTCAAAGATGCATCAAGATGCTCAATGGGACGATTTGGAACCGAAGCTATTAAGTCACAGAAGCAATTTTTTTTAAGTGTTTTTCTAATTTAAAATAAAACAAGTTTGACGGCTGCGTTTCTCTTTTCTGTTAGGACAATGACTGATGTTTTAAACTTCAAGCTGCATTATGGGAGAAGGACAAATGATCCAGCCTAACACGAGCACAGTAAAAAATATGTAATTGTATAATAATAAGATGCGACATGGCAGAGGAACGAAGCAGCTTTTGTTTTGTGGAACTTCATCCCTGATAGGGATCTAAATTTCTGAATGTGAAGGTTTCCTACATTCACAAATTGTCTTTACCCAGTGGGGCAAACCATGTTAGGATGCCTAATATTTAAAACACTGCAATATTTTACACAAAATAATACATTTCCAGCTCGATTCCGAATGGAAAATCAAATATGCATTGAGATTATGGTTGTTTTATATTATTCAATTATCATTTTTCAAATTCAGTTTCTATAAAGATTGCTTTTTGGCCGGAAGAATAAGATGAATAAAATTTTACAGAAAAACAAATAATTACAGACGGCCGCAGAAGGAATAAAGAAAAACATGTCACTCCGCGTCTGGAGAACGTCACTGCTCGACTCGTGTGTGTCAAACCTTCTGAACGAAGGCTGAAAGATTCATTCATAATACATCCAATTAGTTTAAGGTTAAAAATGGTTGAAAGGGGGATCCCTCTTGTTTACCATGTAAGTAAAGTGTCTTTGTATTGTGTACAAATACATCTAGACTGTCAGTCACTCAACGTGAAGTCGCACTCTGTTTGTCGCGTCCTCATTTTTTTTCCCTCCACAACGGAAAATGTGCTTGTGATGTAATTGTTTCCACCACAGACCTTTCCACTTATTGACCTTGAGAAAGTCTTTCACAGTAATGTAATTATTATTTAAATAGACAAAACGTGTGAGAATTTTTGAATTTGGGGATACATATTAGCTAATTTACCATGTCATTTCACTATGTTTTGTTTTTTTTTCTCCATATAAATGGAGAAAAATAAATTTTGACTTTTTCCTATGATTTTTAAAATGGTAGAATAACTTTACATGAAAAAAAAAGAAACTTAAAGAAGTGTTCAATGTGAAAATAGACAATAAGATTTGAATCAGACTGATCCATGTCTTGATGCAGACCATTGTGCGGACCATTGTGTCCAATGTCAGTTTATACAGGAGAAGGACGACTTACAGGCCCACTTTCTTTAGTCTTTGCCGTCGGGGGGCGGTGTTATGTGCTGATCACCATGTTCTCCTATAATAATGTGTCTGTCCATCAGCTGCCAAACATCGACCTGTGTTTCCCCTCACTTGAAAAAAGAAGCTTCGTGCGCTCTCAGTCAGTCAGTGTTTTTTCCTGCACGTCAGCCCCCCCAAACCCCCCACGCTACCAGTCACCCCTCAGATACACACACACACGCTCTTGTTTCCTGTCATCGGGGCTCATATGCGGGAGTGGGGGGCGGCGGCTGAGATTGTGAAAAACAATAAAAGGGCAAGTATGAATTGAGCGGGATGAAAAAATAGACTCGGGGAAGTGAGAGTGTGTGTATGTGTGTGTGTGTGTGTGTGTGTGTGTTTGTGTGTGTGTGTGTGTGTGTGTGTGACCAGCTTGAATCAGAAGGCCACCAGTGGCAGGGCATTGACGAGCACACTGGCATTTAGTTACAATTCAGGGAATTTCTGTTCAACTCTCCTCACTTATACAAAAAACAAACAAACATTGTTGGGAGTATTTTTTTGGAAGTCAGCGGGGTTTGTCATTCTTTATCTTTCAGTTTTGATTTGAGTTTCTCTCGTGCTCGATCAGTCGCGTCCTGCTGCTTTTTCATTTTTGGTCTCGGCCTCAGATTCTGCACAACAGTCATCTTTTCTTGTGAAAATATATAAATGAAAATGTAAAAATACTGTGAATATAAAGCAAAGTTGGGGGATTTTAAAGGAGACCAAGAGAAGAAATGTGAAATCTTCAAGTTCTATCTGAACACTCGCATACTGACTCAGGATTCATGAACAACATCACGTTTGTGTGTCTCATCAGTGAAAGTTTAAATTAGTTTGTTTCCAAACTGCTAATGCATAAGACTCGCGGCAGCATTTCCTCATTTCCCTATTTTTATTGCGGGTGTTAAACTATAACATCATCGGTGGCGTAGTAGTAGTTTTTACGCGGAAAGCGCTTTTCACTTCATCTTTTCATATGCGCAACTTGGACTTCATTAAGCCGCACTTGCACTTACATGTTTTATTTAACAACCTGATTGCAGTGACGTTTTATGGGTTAATAACCAAGTTGTTATATTATACGACACAAGAGGAGTCCAACAATTAGAGGCAGCAGGTGAGGGCTCAGTGGTTTCGCTGTTGTTGTGAGTCATTCGCTGATGCTGTCTGAATTTTGCTTCTTCCTCTTCTTCTCTACTCTCTGTTATTTTTTTTCTAATTTCAAACTGACAAAATACACTTCAGAACCCAAACGATGGAAAAGTCCCTCAGTCGTCACGTTGTTCCCCATCACCTCCCCTCAGACACGCGATGACAGCGCATTCTGAAAATCCACCTGGTGTTTCTGTAAATGTCAGATGACTTATCTTTATGTGTGTCCACATCAAGATAATTACATGACCACTTTTTGGAAACGGTAATAATACTATGATGTTGTCAGTGAGCAATAACATCATCTGACCCAATAGAGGTGTGTGAAAATTCTTAATACTCCGATTGCATGTGGCCCTGACGCGTCTCGTCCTGCGTGTTGCACATGTTTGGAACGCAAAGAAATACTGACTCTGTCCGGAGGTTTGCATGGACTGAAGGTGAATGCAGATGAGAGCCGTGTTTAAGCAGAAACGCTGACAAAGAGCCAGGAGACGAAGAATTTGTTTGAGATTAAAAACTGCGGTAGACTGCGTCACATTCAGTACCTCAAACAATGTCCTCCCTGCATGTATCAGATGGCGCCAGCAGTGTTTGCTGTGTGTGTGTGTGTGTGTGTGTTAAAGTGCCAGCTTAAACACATTTCCCCTGACCTTTCGTTACCATGAGACTTTTCAAATACTCATTGTTTGTGTGAAATTATATTTAAGTTAAGGGAGAGTCATTCAACTCTCCCCAGAGGTCAAAGGTCAGATGGTTCTCTAACAGCTTCAGGGGTTTGTTTGTTGGCTCAAGGACATTTGCATGCAGTGAAAGCGCCTCACACCTCGAGGGCTCCGACGTTCCCTCCTTACCGGGTGATCTTGCCTTGTTTGTCTTCCTATGAACTTATATCATCAAGCTTCACATTCCCAAAATGTTCTAAATTCATGATTACTCCGACATGGCAAGTATTTCTTCTCATTAGTGTGGAAACGCCATTTAAATCTCCCTGCTGGGTTTTGCTTGAAAAACAACTGTTTATTAGAATCTTTATTTAGTCGTAAATGCTGATCTGCTGTGTGGCGCTTTCAAGGACTGAACCTAAATTTAAAACGTCTTTTACTTTTAAGCTTTTTACCCTTTCGCATTATGTGTATTGATAATAACCACCAATTTCACAAAATTAATTTTTTTTTATAAAAAAGAATAAAAAAATAAAATGAAAAATTTAAAAAAAGAAAGAAATATCATCTTAAAAAAAAGGCAAAAAGGGACGAACTAGCTTTGGCTAAAAATTGGAAAAAATATTAAAAATGAATGAATTCGTAATAGTTTTAGATAATGTTTAATGAAAGAATTCCTCTCAGTGATTAGTTTTTTGTGCTACGTTTGTGACGCAAACCAATTAGCCTCTGCACTATCATTTTGAACATTTTTACCTTCACAACTCTAAAAGTCTATTGAGGCACATGAGGATGTGAACCGATCTGATCTATTTTCACATTGGATTGCAATACAAAGTTCCTCTACGCTTGAGTGTGAGAACAACAGTGCATTCACGTGCACCCCTGCAGACAGAAAACACAGCAAAACTAAAATCAGCGAGCGGCAAAGGTAACACGTGGACACAACATCCAGCTATCTGTTGACATGCTATTACGAATCCATGTGGAGAAATCATCTCAAAAGGCAAAATTCCCTTTTAAATGTTTAAATGTAACTGTTTTTATCAATATCCGATATGAGAAGTGAAAGAAGAAGTGCACTCGGTGCTTGCCCTATTAAAAGGAGAACAGCTGCGTTACTTCTTGTCACAAATCTGTCACTGACGGCAGTGAAAAGTCCCAAAATATCAAAACGCTGGTCCTCAGTGAAGTGCATTGCTGTAGATGGCATTGTTTACCTACCTGAAGAATGTGTTTTACTTTTACTTTGGAGACAAAAAAAAAGACTAACTCTCAAAAGGAATGTGTTTGTAAACTCACCCAGACAAAGAATAGACAGTGGGAGACCAAAACTTTCTGGCAATACAATATCATGAGGTTAAATAGTTCTTCATTGGTCCCAAAAGGGACCTCCACCAAGGAATGCAGCAACTCCCCTTCTACCTCGGTCTCCATTGCGCTTTTATCTCCCTGTCACGCCTCACAAATATTTCAAAGTGTTGACGTAGAATACACCATAACTGTGCTAGAAATAGATCGCGTGTGTGTTTTGAGACGGGCTAATTCGCCGTTGCTTCTGGTGAAACTGCTCCCCGGATTCGTCATCGTTCGACTAACGCAAGAGGTGAATGATTTATTGACGGTGAGCACGGCGAGCGGCGGCGCTGATATTCTAAAACCCGATGTCACTTGACTGCGTCTTGGCATGGGATGTAGGAGATTGAGCGACAGGAATGACAGCTTCTAATGCGGCCCCTGAGCTGGCAGTTAATCATAATTCCTAGCAGCCATTTTTTTCCCCCCCTGCCGGTGTCCCAGGGCCCCTCAGTCAGAGCCGGCGGGCAGCTGAGCGTCTATTAATATCCATCCACTCATCTGGCCTTCTGCGCTCGAGCTGTGCTGCAACGAGACGACAAGGACAAGTGTGGCGTGGGAGTGACGCCGAGATAAACCTGGGAGCGCAGACTGATGCGAGGAGGGGCGAGGAGGGGCACAATGTTAATAATTAAGCTCACACTGGCACGTCACATGTCAGCGTAGCACGCCAACCTCACGCCCTCTGACCAAGTCACAAGTCTGTCCCTGATGAAATTAGACATTTCTGACTTTTTTTTTTTTTTTTTTTTAACTTACCTTCTCAAAGTGGTGAATTCTGACAGAAGGTCATCTCATGATCTCTGTTGCCTCTTTGTTATCATATTTCCTCATCTTTTTTTTGAACATGGGTTTATTCCAGCATATCATCACATCATCTCGCACGCACAACCCAAAACAGAAGCCGGTCAGCTGAGCGCTAATGTTTCAGGTGAAGCTGCGATCGGAGGTTTTATACAAACGGAGAAATTGTAATTTAATAGAATACAATAGAATGTTCCTTTAATTGTTCTCCAATGGGGACATTTAAAAAAAAAGGAATTGCTATAATCATCTATTATTTGTTTGTTTAACCCTCATATTATGTTAAGGGTCAATTTGACCCATTGGGTCAGTGGGTGAAATGGGTCAAATTGACCCTTAACATAATATGAGGGTTAAAATTATTTGCTGTAAGAAAAACGACAAATGTACATTAACTGCACATTCTGTTAAATTTGAGAAGGATTTCTAGATATTTTTGGCATGTTTTTTTTTTCCACATATCGGCGTCAATACAGAGTAGCGGAAGACTATTATGCGACCCCATGTTTTTTTGTGCGTGTATTTTTTGTTGATGAATAAAACGACACTTTTGCGGGCATGAAGGCAGGAGGCAGGGGAGGAACGAACTCAAGATCGAGGAGAGGCGGGGGGTTTAACAGCCGGCATGTCGTGCAAGAGTGGGCGGGCCCGAGCAGGAAGCGATGAGGTCATAGCAAATGTGAGAGAGGAGGAAACCCATGTGTGTGTGTGTGTGTGTGTGTGTGGTGGGGAGGCGGGCTGAGATGAGCTCAGCTGCAAAGGCGTGGGCTGCCTCTCAGCCTCCCTCCCTGCTCCGCTCCGCCGGCCCGCCACTGCCTGCCAGTGTTTTGTTGTGACACCGGCCGCGGGGGGGATGATCGCCGCTTCAGTAGAATGAACTAGATCAGCGCAGAGCCACGGCCCGGGTCCCGCGGACATGGTGGGAGACTTGTTTTTCTGGAGCTTTTGCTGTCTCAGGCTGTGGAAAAGGGAGAAGAAGGTAAGTGTGCTGACTTCTGCTCTGCCGCCGGTTGCCGGGGGAAACGCGCACTCCCGCATGTGCCGAGAGCCGGCGAGGATGCGAGAGGGGCATCTCCAGCTCTTCCCATCTTTTAATCCCTTTTAAACATGTAGTGCAGGCTTGATGTCTAATCTGGGTCAGCGTATTGCTTTGTAATTCCGAGTCTCTCCTCTGTCATGTGGGGTCTTGCCGGCTTTTTCTTCTCCTCTTTTTCATGTCATGGAAAACTGATGAGCCAAGGCACGGGGACTATTTTTAGAGGATCACTGACACAGATAAAAGTGGCATTGTGCAAATGCACGTTGTCATGTTTAATTCCCAGCTCGCAGTGATGAGCACTTACTATACACGGTGAAAATCAGTCCCCGGGTTTGTTTATGTTTTTTTTTCCACAGAGTGGACGCTGCCAGGCGTACAGTTAGGAGAGAAAGCAGCTGAATTCATTAACATTTCTAAATACTTTGTACTGTGAGTCTCTGTTTGTGGCAGAAGGGGGGTTTTCACTCAGCGCATCAATGTGACCCACTGTCTTCTCCCTCTAATCGTATTTACCCTTAATGATCTCCCCCTTGGCTCGGCAGCCCATGATGGAGAGGCCTTGCTGGAGCACATCTTGATCACGTTTTGTCTTTTCGAACTGTCGGATATCTTGGACGCGTCTCCCCGGATCTGACCCAGTTGCCGCTTTCTCTCTCTCTCTCTCGCTGGGGAGTATCACTTACCTCATGCATGTTTTTGATTTTTTTTTTTTTTTTTTTTTTTTCTTACCTCCAAACTACCAGCATGAGGTCACGGCTGAAAACGTGAGTCGCAGACCAGGTCACATATGGATTTTGTTTTGGAGTTTGAAAGCGGGCTCGTAGTAAAGTTCATTACATCAAGTGCGAGGTTAAGCGGAGCCAGACCCGCTGTGATTTTTGTAAAGCTGTTCAGAAGCATTTTCTCCAGTTTGTTGATATGAGGTAACCATTCTGCCTTTGGCCACAGATGAGCAAAATCAGACACTCTTCAACTATTGTTTATGAGAAACCTGAAATGAAGAATGTTGATATGAAACATACAACAAATCCCAGCTGAGCTTCAGTTTTCATCCAGAGGTCTCTCTAAACCTCATTAGTTTGTGATGAAAGACAATATAAATGAGGTAACAGTCAGATACGGCGTTATGCAGGGGAAAAAAACATACCCCCGCATAAGTCCCAGACTCAACAAATCACATAGCCCGATTACTAAAAACCAAAGAAAAATAAAGGCCTTGAATAACATTCAATGTGTGCGATGCTTTCAAATGTAAGAAAAAAAAATCTGGATGGTTGTAGTAACACAGTAATAAGTAAATTAATTCAAGATTTCTCATTGAATCCAGACTAGCATGCTGTGATTTGTTGATCTGGCTATAAAACATGACTTGTAGAAGGAAAAGAAAGTGAAAGTGGCAGAATGTGGATTGATTGCCTCTAAATTGTTATGCTTTCCCCCTGTGATCGGGGATCCCCTGGGTGTTTTATATAAATTTCTACTACTCCTTTTTTTTTTTTTTTCTTCAAGCTTTTTTTTTCAAAGGAAGAAAAATGGGAGAACCCGTGCTGATGTGTCATCTGGCCATCGTTTTCAAAGGCCTTCTCCTTTTCTTTTATTAGTACAAACTTGGTTTTTACTATATTTTTTTCCTGATTTATTCTCACATGGCACACACACACACACACACACACATACTCCGCTCATTCCTGAACGTCAAACACTCGTTCCATGCAAACATGGAAAAAATCCTGTAAGACGCGCAGGTGATTCTGACCAACATGAGAGAAACTATTGGAAATATATGTAAATGCAGTCAGTGTAAAATTCAAATAATTCTTCAGAGGAATTTTGGTATTTTCTTCTCATAGCCATTCTAATTCTTTAACATATGTTTTGGAGATTTATGTCTTTAATACTCACTCAATTAAACCCCTGAACATTTGACCCCAGCAACTCCATGATGACTAAACCAGACAGGCCCCCGATGTTGCCGCTAAACACGCGTGACTGATGAACCGACGACATTCGACCGACGCGGGTTTTTTAGATGTTTGGTGTCACCAAGAGCATCAGACGGTTGTAAATACCCCCGATCGTCTCAAAAAGTAGATTCACATTCCGTCTGCGGCGCTGTAAATCACTGAAAATGAAGCTGAAGTCGTCCAAATCTGCTGTTGCTGAGGGTTCAGCTCCAATGGCCTAAATCTGTTTCAGTCTGGAAAAAAGTTCCATGTCGGAGGCACGAGGCGAGCTCTGGGCCTCTGGAGTGAATAAGTCGGTTGAATTATTTAGCATTCGCAGATTTTTCTCGTCTGGTTGAATTTTTCATAAGTGAAAAAGCCCCCTGATA
Organism: Fistularia commersonii; assembly: GCF_037954325.1. Taxonomy (NCBI): domain Eukaryota; kingdom Metazoa; phylum Chordata; class Actinopteri; order Syngnathiformes; family Fistulariidae; genus Fistularia; species Fistularia commersonii. The sequence continues at coordinate 6,734,681 of NC_141286.1, forward strand.
TTCCGGACTTTTCAATCGTCACGCTTTAGGAGACAAACCAACCTCAATTTCCAGGTAGAAATTGGGGATTCATTGCTGTTTGCGTGTACAGAGACTCTGGACTGAGATGACAACCTACAGCAAGCTAGCCAACAAGCTAGCATTTTATTAAAAAGCTATTTTATTGAATAGTAAAAAGGGCTAACCACCCAGGGATAATGAAAAATAGTGACCAATGATAAGATGCTCAATGATAATAACAATAATTATATTAATTTGTTTTGGAAAATGTTTACATATAAATTTTTAGATAAACTAATAATGAAAACAAAGCCCCATTCGAATGCTAACATTTTCCCATCACTCTGGTTAGCAGGTTTCCCATTCTCCACCGCTGTACTGCTCTGTCTGTCTCTGTCATAATTTGCATAAAAATTATAATGATAATAACAATAATGACAATCATTACAATAAGTGTAAGAAAATGTTTCAATATTGATTTTATAAAAATGAAAAACACATATCTCATGACCAATGCTGGCCAATTCTAGCATTTTATCTGATTCAGATGTTTCCCATTTTACTCATGGCAAATATACAGATCAATATGTTTATTACAAGTATTTGCACCATGAGCTGGATTGTGACAATAGAAAAGATAGATTGATATTTTTTTAGACAGTTAAAATCAGTTTATTGAAAGACAACTGTGCAACCAACAACCTCAGATGTAAAACTGCACTTCTGTTAGATATCAAGGAGAAGAGAAGGTTGTTCTGTTGGGGGAGAAGAAAAAAAAAACGACTCAACTCCTCTGGATCCACTCACCCTTCCCCGGGGCTAACTTGCACATGGTTGTTTTGCTGTCAGTTGAAGTATCTGCAGGGCAGCATGAGCGGCTGACACACACACATGCACACACACTGGCAGGCTCACGAGAATGATGAGATAATGCAAAGTGAATTGAACACAGAGGCTTGAAAACACACACATGATGTGGACCGAATGAGTAACTAGCAGTGGGTTGCCATGTCTTTTGAACTCTGTCCATCGCGTATTCTTTTATTTTGAAAATGTCCGACAACTTTTCTCTTCATGCATTTGTGAGCGACTGTATGTGTGTGTGGGAGTGTTTGTGTGTGTGTGTCTTTGTGTTAGTGGGCTGCCTGCATGGCAAGCAAATGGCAGCGACACACCCTTTTTCATCTCCGTCCAGCTGTCCTCTCTTCCTGTCTTCCATTTGTCAGGCTGCACCTAAGGCTCTCGCTCTCTCTCTCTCTCACACAAGCACACACACACACACACACACACACACACACACACACACACACACAGAGTCAGGCTCACATTTCCACCATTAACAAGGACATTTCAGTCCTTATCGTTATCCTGGTCCAGGCATCCATAAGGCTCCTAGCCTAACTTTAATCTCACCGTAACCTTGAAGACATTTACAGTAAGGAATTTTGTTTTTTTTATTTATTTTTCCCCCGCAATAGACAAAATTCTGTCCCCATGCCATCGGATTACATGGTACACGTTCTGCACAATGCTTTCCCCCGCAGTTAAATATTGCCGGCACCCGTCAAAACCCTTTGTCAGTCCTCCTGATTGGTGCATTGCTAAATTTCTACCCCTGTAAATGTCTCTGTAAGGTGTGTCCTGTCCCTCGCCAGGTCAAGTAGAAGTCAAAGATGAAGGAAAAAAATATGGGCTGACGGTAATCTGCACGTCCCCGAAAAGGAATAATGATGATTAGAGATACCCTGTTTTGTGATGAATCCCCTCTTTTTAATTTACATTTCATCCACTGTGATTTAGACTTGTACCTTAAACATATTATATACGATTGTGAGTTTTGATCTTGCAAGACTGCGTTGTCTCCATGTAATTGGCGCTCGTTATTATAAATCCTCTTTTGCATTCACCCATGCGTTTACATTCACTAATTCACGCGTCGGTCTCAGACTAAGGCGTTTTTATGGCTCTCCGTACGAAGCTGCGCAGCCGGTCGGATAAATAAAGAAATGAAATTGGTCATTAAAGCCCACAGCTGCTTCCTCCCTCGTCCATTACAGGGCCATTTACCTCCTGGCTTTCTCCTCTCGTCTCCCCCTCTCTTCTCCCCTGCCGTCACTCTCCCCCTGTCTCTGTTTCTTCTACAACATATAAACATCGTGTGCAGTCAACTGCAGGCCACCTTTTGATCTGCGAGTACAACTTTCTGATACTGGGTCACGTTGTAAAAACTGGAAAAAAAAAAAAAAAAACATGAGGCGTTGGGCTACCCCCCCCCCTTCCATCCCCACCCTATTCTATTTTTATTTATTTTTCAAAGCATATGAATCAGTCAGTGTCTTCTGAATTCTTTGATCCTCGCACTGTGATGGTATTTTACCGCTATTAAGCCAGAAGGAGGTGTTTTGAACCAAGTAATTCAAGCTTTTAATTAATATGCTTGTACAGTGTTTTCATCCCCTCAGACCCCGTGTGCATGTGTGTGTGCGGTGTGTTATTGTTTGCGCGTATGTCAGCGCTGCTGTCCCTCGAGAGCGTAGCAGCAGACATATGGCTGGAGTTAATGATTTTATTGATTCCCCATATCACATTTCTCCCGGTTTACCCCATTCGCTCCTGTTAGGAAGTGTCACACATTCTTGCAGGACAAACGCTGGATTAAATCTCCACGGTCGATATCACGCCCACCTGACTTTTTACACGGTGTGTAAAGTCACGGTTTCATATGAAAAAAAAATTACTTAAAGCCGCTACCTGAACCAGTAATTCTCAAAGTAGTCTTGCAAATACATCATTTATCTTAAGAGCCAGTCAAAGAATCACACTGTATGATTTTTTTTTTTTTTTTTTACAGTTTTTTTATTACTCATTTGATTGATTATTCTTTGTTCAACGCTCCCTCATGCAAAGCAAGTCTGCCGTGTCTGTATTGGAAATTATAATTGCAGATCACTGCAGCTGAGTTGGGGGGCTCCACTCCCCTTCAAAATGTTTCCAATCAAAGCGAGCAGCGAAAGCAGAGGCCCGGCCTCCGGAGAGCAAACATCTCATGTTTAACCATCGGCATCACTGAGCGGCTCGGCCTTTTGCATCTCGGAGTGCAAACAACTTAGAAGGGGAAAATAAAATGGTCGATATTATTACCTCGAGGTTGTGACCACTTTATCGATTTCCCAACTAGCAAGGACACCGATTTAATCAGCGGTGGTAAAGCTGGGTTGATTGCATGGCAAATAACAGTATGTGTTTTAAAATATTTTCATTTAACCGGTTAGCGGAAGGGGTAATTTGTCGATGTCTCGAGAACATGGAGTGGAAATCTCCAGTGGGAGCATAATGCCCACATCTGCCAGGCTGTTTGAATAATCTGGTCATTGCCTGCTCTGTTTTTTGGCCATAACTCAATTCCCTCTTGTTTGCAAACGTGCCCTGAGCTGCAGCGACGATCTGGCAGCAACAAACTCAATCTCCCAGCTTGAAACTCATCATTACAGTCAGTGACCAGACCCTGTCCTACTTCTTTGCCCGCTTAAAACCTCGCCGGCTGTTCAGCCCCAACCACTGAATTCTTGCCCGCAAGGTCTTGTCTCTTTGTACAGAAGAGCAGAACGTTGTAGAACTTAATCTGTCTTAACGCTCGCCTAAATGCGTCTTGCTTTTTTTGTTTTTCTCTGACAGGTTGCAGGGGAACAAAAGTATCACCCAGAATGCTTCACCTGTCTCAACTGCAGAGCTTTTATCGGTGATGGAGACACATACGCCCTGGTGGAGAGATCCAAACTCTACTGGTTGGTTTTGCAGCTTTACGTTCTATGAGGGAAACGGCAAACTTGAAAATGTTTTGTTTTCGATTCACTGCACCGCAGCAAGCGATGCCATTCCAGAGAATGAAAGCCACACATAAAACCCCAAATCGCATCAGTAATCCAAAGTTTAGTCACATGACCAAATCTTAAAATTAGTCCAGCATATTTTGAGCTACAAAGAAGTCTTTGTCTGAATTGTGACCGAACGCGGGGACTCCCGCACAGTACAACCAGCCACAACATTTCCAGTAATGTGTTTTTCCGCTCAGGGTGACCCTTACTGGTCCAGTAGTCTGAGCCGCGGGTGGAGTGTGTAGCTCCGCTGTAGCGTCGGGATGACTTTCAATGGCGTCAGTGGCATTTTCAATGACGCGGCTTGCTTCGCATCCAACTTCATACCCTGCTCTTTGCACGGAGGTGCATGTCCAGGGCCGGGATCGCTCACATGACAAAACCAAAATCCCCACCTCGCTGAGGCCATTACCCCGATGTAGCAAGAGTTTCTACAACACAAGTGTTTAGAGTCATGTTTCCTGGGGGCGGGGAGTAAATTGAATTAAAGGATTCTGATCTGTTAGAGCTCAAACATCACATCAAGATGACCGCAGTGTTCACCAGAGCTAACAATGTTACTGGTCTTTGACATGTTGCAGTAAAAGTACATCAAAGATGTAGTTGGGAGCCAGCTGAGTGCAGTATAGATGATTTTTGAGTGCTTTTGAAAGGGCAAGCAACGCTTCAGAACAAAATATTCCTGAGGCAGCAGTTAGGATCTTGTTTTTCTGAACACATTGCATTTTAATGAATTGTTTGCCCTTTTTAAAAGCACTAATTAATTCCCTTTTTGTATACGTCCAACTCCCAAATATTTTTTCTGTGATTATTGTATGAGGCCTTGGGGGCCTTAATCTCCCGCAAGCATTGCCAAAAACAAGAACGTGCTAAACCCTAAATGAGGTTTTGACAAAGACATGGCATTTTGTCAGATTGTCTTTTCCTCCATTTCTCACTCTCTCTCCATCTCATCATCTCTTGCCTCTTTCTCGCCACCCCAGTGGCCATTGTTACTACCAGACCATCGTCACCCCGGTGTCGCTGCCGGACTCGCCATGCTCACGTATCCCTCACACGGTCACACTGGTGTCCATCCCGGCCTCGGCCGAGGGGAACAACAGCCGCAGAGGGAGGGGTTTCTCCGTGGCCGTCGACCAGCCGCTCAGCCCGACCAACGGCTACAGCCCTGAACACGGACGCACCGTCAGAGTCTCCCAGTAAGTCTCTTAGCCTCTTCTTCTATGAGAGACGCACCATTGTGTGCGAGTGTCTGGCCAGTGTAGCGCCAGGAAGATGGGAAATGACCGGGCGCAGATGATCAACATTGGACGACAGGCTGATGGATGTGGGTCATTTTAATATTGTGTGATGTAATGGAACAAAAACGAGATGGGCGACAATGAAAGCCACAGTTACGCAAATGAGCCGAGGCTGTATCAGATCCCAGGGCTTTTTGATACGGTCACTACAACTGCCTATTGTTCCCCCTCATCCAGGGTGGACCCAGACTGCATCAGCCCGGATGTGAAAAATTCTATTCACGTCGGCGACAGAATCCTTGAAATAAACGGGACGCCGATTCACAATGTTCCACTGGATGAGGTACAGCACGGTCCGAACTCCTTTGTTGAAATATGACACGTGAAACAAACGCGTGCGCTATGAATGTTTTTTCTTTTCTTCTGAAAAAACTGCTCCCACATTCACATCAGGAGGACCTATGGATGAGAAAATGTCTCCAACCAGCTGAAATTGTCATATTTCTATTTGGGAAGAATGGAGAATTAACTCCCAAGCGGTCGTCCCCATTCTCTGATATGTTAATTAAACCGCGACCTGTAGAGTCTATTAGTCAGCATTAGCATCGACCTATATCATATTGGGGAATCAAAAAACAGAATTAGGTGTGATACCAAAAATATCCAGGTTTTTTGGTGTTAGGTTTCACATAATTTATCTATTAGCTAATGTACCCACTAGGTTTTGGCACTTTATTGTTGGTATCATGTTGGTTTTGAGTTAAAAAGTCAGCTGTATCCAAGCACACAACAATATTTTGCTCTAGTACATCAAAATTAAAATATGGAATGAATACTAAAGTATTGGTTTTAGCTCTTTAAGAAGAATCCCATTATAGATCAATTCCTGTTCATCATTTGATCCAGTTTAACTTAAGTCAATTGAGCTTTCTAGGATTGAATTGTGTACCGACCCTCCTCCTCTCCAGATCGACCTACTGATCCAAGAGACGAGCCGTCTGCTCCAGCTCACTATTGAACACGACCCCCACGGCCTGGGACAGGAGGGGGGCTCCTCAGAGGCCGAGCGCGGGGAGGGCTCGCTGTCCACGCCTCTGTCAGAAGGCCCCAGCCCCGTCATGCCCATAACCCAGCCACCCAACCCTGATGTCAGCAACCTGAGATCCCGCATCATCACGTAGGACATCTGCACAACTTCTGCTAACTGTACTTTGTCTTGTGTCACTTTGGCTCCTAGTAACTTGAAGACCAAAGAGCAGATTGCACCGAATGATCTGGTTTAAAAAAAACAAACAGGAAAAAAAGTTGTTTTTAAAGCTTGTGTGCCATCACTCATTTTCCTCCACCATCCCTGATTCGTACATCTGCGTGACGCGTGTGATGAATTGATTTTTGTCATCGCCCTGCTGCGGTCCCTGGATGAATGGATGGGAGCCGTCAGCTGATGAGCCACAATAAAAAACCCATTGTCAGATTAAATGAGTTGTATAATGTCAAAACAGCAACAGATTTAGCTGAATTCAGATAAAGTAGAAGCGAAAGCAGGAAGTTAGAGATACGTCGAACGCTTTGTCTGTATCGCTTTAGTCTTTGTTTTCCCCTTAAGATCCCGATCTATTTATGTACTCTAGCAACTCATATGTGTATTCCTATTGTTGCAATAATTTCTTAAGAAATAGGATACATGCATGAGATGTAGTTTCTGGGTGAAGAAACCATCATTATAGTTACTCTGCCCTCTGCTTCCTCATAAAGATAGGTGAATCGATGCTTTAAAGATGACGGTCTCCCTCCCCTCACTGTGACCATCTTCCTTCTCACCATGCAGGCGCAGCTACAGCATCGATAAGTCGCCGGGCTCCAGCAACGCAGCGTCCCCCATCTCGCAGAGGAAGGACATCAATCGCTCAGAGTCACTTCGTGTCGTTTCGAACCGGACGCATCGCATCTTCCGTCCGTCTGACCTCATCCACGGAGAGGTGCTGGGGAAGGGTTGCTTTGGACAGGCCATCAAGGTACGTCGAAGCCAAACGTCCACCAGAATGGCTTTTAGGCAAAATAGAGCACTGTTGACAAGTCTAGCTGTTATACTCTTAACATCCAGCAGACAGCAGCATTGAGTCATATCAGGGAAGAGGGTAGAGGCTGTTAGTTATCCTTTGCTGTTCAAAATCTCCCTCTCTTGCATGCATCAGGTGCAATGAAAATGCCCCGCATGTCACCGTAACAATGTTTGTCAGATTTATGGCCTTGTTGACCCACTGTGTCTGGTCCCAGGTAACACACAAGGAGACGGGGGAGGTGATGGTGATGAAGGAGCTGATTCGCTTCGATGACGAGACGCAGAGAACATTCCTGAAAGAGGTGAGCGCCGCGACAGTTCCCAGGAAGTCAATCGCCTCTTTCGACCTCGGGTCACACATTGTCAATAGTGAATTGCAGGGGTTTAGACATTATTGGGGGAAAACTGAATTATTTTACATCATTTTTAAGGTCATTCAGTCCGTTTTCAGCTCAGTATGGGTGGATGAAGAAGTACTGTCCTTAAAAACATCTTTAAATGCATGAATAAAATTTAAAGCTTGAACTGTTTTTTATCTCAGATGGTCCAAAAACTGAGCAACATGACCGGTCCTCCTCATCGGTCAGGAAGGGTTTCTGAACAATAAAGATCATGGATAGCATTGATACTTTACCATATACATTTTTTGTGAAAACAAAACAAAATGGAGGTTAAAACTCATAAAATACTTAGCGAAATGGAAATTGGGTTGGTTTTGGTGAGTGAGTTACCCTCCAACACAGAGTGCCCTATCTGCTTCAACATCATTTAAACTGACGGAAGGGGGACTAATAGCAGTGTTTTCATCTCCTTTAATTCCATGCAATGGCAACTTTTATTCCATGTAATTGGCTCTGAGTTACTCCAAGGCTTTTTTTTTTCATTGTGATTCGGACGCCACCCACTGTTTGCTGCCTGTAACGCAGACGCGGGTGTTAACAGTTAACAGCCCTCTAATTCAGATGTTTGAAGTTGCGGTTAATGGTTTTCATCTGGTTGCATGTAGGCTTACGTCAGGTCGGACTTTTTGCTTTGTAATTTGTGCAGAAGACAGCAGCAGAGTGAAAAAGAGGCTAATAAACAGCCTCGAGCTGTAATGAGATTGTTTATCGCTCCCAGTTGCCACTTGTGTGTAGGTGGACTGAGTCTTAGGTTGTCTCGCTCCAAAGCCTCGGTAGTGAGACTAACTTGAAAATATATGTTAAATTCAGGGCTGTTTTGAGGTTTCTTTTGGCATATCATTTTCAAATTAAAAGCACACCCTGGAAGTTGAACTATACGTGTCATTTTTGGACATTTTTCTAGCGTTGACACACAATGTGGCCCGATATTGTCACTGTTGTTTCACTGCTCGCTCATGCATTTAGGTGCAAAGGAAACCGGGATTTCAGCCAAAACATTGCAGAGAAATGAAGGCAATGTTAAGCACTCAGGCCCAAACTGTTCTAGTGGTTGAGTAGAGGGCAAAGCAGCAGGTGTTTATTTACTACGATAACGGGTGAAAATATCCAACGATCTCCCTCCAGGTGAAGGTCATGCGTTGTCTGGATCACCCCAACGTGCTGAAGTTCATCGGCGTTCTCTACAAAGACAAGAGGCTCAACTTCATCGCGGAGTACATAAAGGGAGGGACCTTGAGGGAGATCATCAAGAAAATGGTGAGGAAAACAAGTGTTCTTTCCTGAAAAGTGTCAAACACGACAAACTATCAATTCGTCATATTGCCGCATTTATTTGCAGCAGCGGTTGATGGACAGATACTCAAAGTCTCGGGATTCTCTCTGTAATATGTAATGGGTTTTTGCCTCGGGGTTGTGTCTGTCATGAACTGTAGATGAAACTACTAGTAAAGATCGACTGTGACCTTTCATTCACAGGACAGTAACTATCCCTGGAACCAGCGAGTCAGCTTTGCCAAGGACATCGCTGCCGGAATGGTGAGAAAAACTACATAAACACGCCTTTTACTTGAACCGGTCATCAGAGGCAGCTACTCCCGTACAGACGCTTCAGGGAGTGAAATACTTTCTCCCTCTTGTGGTCGTAGTTAAGAGCTACAACATCTCCGTTTATAATGTGCAGTCCCTCTTTTTCCGTCCTCGGTGGAAATAGAAACACGAATGCCTTCAGGATTAGGCCATGTGTTGTCGCTCGATAAAAGCAGGATGGTGCACGTCATGCATGACAGGGTTACAACGAGTACAAAACCAGCTACTCCAGATGAATCAAGGCACTATTGTTCTTCTTGGCTTCAGTTTTCAGTCAATTAAAAACAACATGTTCTGTTTGTTTTTCTTGTTCCCCGCCACCCTGTCCGTCATCCAGTCGTACCTGCATTCCATGAACATAATCCACCGCGATCTGAACTCTCACAACTGTCTTGTCCGAGAGGTAAGGGCTTGCATACTCGTGCGCTTGTGAGCTCTCTGTCTTACTTTCCACAGGAGTCATTGCGTTGCTAACATTAGCTGACAGGTCAAACACAGGAACGATATGCACTATATCACGTTTTATTTTTCCTTAATTCATTTAAAACCAAAACAGAATCCATCAGTGTTTTCCTTGTAATTTATCATCGGAGGGAAAGGAAAAACACGTCAAGGTCATATGACCTTTTTCTGTGTAGCCCTTGAGAAGAGATAATAAATACACCCTTCTTAAAGAGGAGAATACCAAGAATGGATTTATAAATAAATGTAAGCCAATGGGTGTGTCTCAGTGCAGACAAAGACAGCCAATTAGCTTCAGTGTCCTAAGTTGCAGCGATGTGTGAGAACTTAGTAACCAGTCGCAAACCTCAGCGCACGATGACAGACAGTATCTAACATCCATAAACAACCAGGCTCTTTCTTGATTCATTCTTAAAGCCGTCTTTGTTCTTAAAATAAAAATGCTACTTTTAGTTTTCGCCTCCGCACATGTACTTCAACACGAGGTTTCAAAAAAAAAAAAAAAAGGAGAGGGGAAAAAATGGCTAGCTATCAATTAAAATGCCAAAGCAGTTAAACATCTGTTCAGTTTTCTCGCCCTGCAGAGACGTGATGCTGAGAGTCGTCTTCAAAATCTCAGCTTCTCGAACCCGAGATTCAATCAGGAATAAAATATACAATCCTGAATATATTCTGAAGGCACGTGAACCATGAACTTGGACTTTTTACTAGATAAAACTAGATCCCAAATCGAGAGAAACCAGATTTGTTTTGTTGAATTTCACACTTGACGCTTAAAATGTTTCAAAAGAATAATAGCTCTTGTTTTTATGTCCGCCATAACGGTAATGTTTGATATGACCGCTTGTAGGACAACACGGTGGTGGTGGCAGACTTCGGACTGGCTCGGCTCATGGTGGATGACAAACACGAGGAAAAGTTGTCACAGAGCAAACTGCCGGGTCTGAAGAAGCCCGACCGCAGGAAGAGGTACACGGTGGTGGGGAATCCCTACTGGATGGCTCCCGAGATGATCCACGGTGTGAATTCAAAATTACACTCGAATATTCCTCACTCCATTTTACCGTGTCGGTGCCAAATTAAACTAGAACTGACCTTGCTCATCCTCTTCTCAGGGAAGAGTTACGACGAAAGAGTGGACATCTTTTCCTTCGGTATCATGCTCTGTGAGGTGAGTGGCCTTCCAGCATTTATAGCGATACAAAAAATGTGTCTATTTCCAGAGGCCTTACATTTGAAGTGAAGAAACATTATGATTTGTGTGTTATGTGTGCGCGAATTATTAAAAAAAAAAAACTCATCTTACAAGTTTTCCATTAATATTTTGTCTTCAGAATTAGATACGCGATTTTTATTGCCCATGTGTGATTGTGACTGGGTTCTACGCAAAGCTCCTGCAGAGATCACAGGTTTTCTGCAAATGTAATAAATCTGTCAGAGCAATATTCTTACACAGGAGACATTCCCACTTGTCACAGTCGGAAAAAATCACAGATTTACGGCTCACATTTTCCCATCTGACGTGCGCGCTCAAAGCCAGGACCCACCAGCCCGACGAACTCAGCAGAATTTAGCCGCCATTTGTTTTACTGTGTGACATTTCGGAACCTCGTCCAAATGCAGCTTATTTCGGCTCCTGCACATGTTTGTAAAATATCAATTTCGTTTCAAAAATATTGCCTCCGCGAATGCCATATTTCTGGAGGAGCTTTCCACGGCTGCGAGAAGCAAAAAATATTTACTTTCCAGCAGATGATCCAAAGTGTAGAAGCCTGGCTCGGCACCATCGGCATAATTTGGACTCAACGTTTTAGTTCCACCAGTGAAAAGCTGAGGAATATGACTTCCCCAGATGAACACCACGAGAGGGAGGATGCTGGGAGGTTTTGCTTTAGGGCTGCTGCAGCTGAATTGTCCTCACAAAGGCTTGAAATGCTCGCTTTTCTCGCTCTCCGTAGATCATAGGCAGGGTGAACGCAGACCCTGACTACCTCCCCAGAGCGATGGACTTTGGGCTGAATGTGTCCGGCTTCCTGGAGCACTACTGTCCCCCGGACTGTCCGCACGCCTTCTTCCCCGTTGCCGCTGTGTGCTGTGACCTCGACGCGGACAAACGGTCAGACATTTACAACACGCACATGTAGAAATCTCACGTAAAGGGACAGTTCGCCCTAAAAAATAAATAAATCTCTGCTCTCTCTTGACATTAAGGTAGCTCACCTTAGCATTGTATAGTTTTTACTTTTTTAAACACAAGATGAATTGAGCTAATGTTCTTGTGCGTTAATCACCTCTAACAAGTTGCTTTTCATTGATTTGAGTTTTGCGATACTAAGGATGATGTTTTAATGGGTCCCCATTAAATATGTTGAAAAAAAATACAGAATCATTGAGAAATGACAAAGTGACCTCATGCGATTTTCATCTCCAGCCCTGCGTTCTCTAAACTGGAGGAGTGGTTGGAGAACCTGAAGATGCACTTGGACATTGGTCTGCCCCTCGTGTCTGAGATGGAGCAGCTGCGCTCATCATTCTGGAAGAACAACAGCATCACGCACTCTGAGAACGGACTGCATGTCCACCCCGAGCAGCCGGAGTAAGGCTGGACTGCGTGAGTGGGGAAATCGGCGTTTAACCCACTAGGTCCCTTAAAAGTGCTAATGTCGGGCGGCTGATGTAGCGGCGCGGGACGAGCGGCCACCGTTCTCGTATGGCGGTCGGAGGTGCTTTTTGTGGGCGGAGGCGTCCTTTGAAATACCCCTCCGTGTCCCGAGACGGATGCGGAGGGCCAGAATGGCTCAGGCTTAACTAGCAGACTCAGGGGGAAAATGTGGATCTGAGAAGCCACCCTTTTGCGATGCACACATTTTCAAAGTCAAATCAAGAGACTGCGATTGCTCGAGTCCGCCGCACCCGGAGCTAACGCGAAGCATGTCATATGCAATCAGACCCAATGTGCAAATCACAGCTCAAATGTTAAATCATGTAGATTAACATTAGCAAGTCAGGACATTCAAGAATACTTACTGTAGTGTGTATGTTTAGGCGAGTAAAGTATTCGGTCAAAACAAATGTTCGGCCTTCTGATTTTGAGCCACTGCCGAGTATATCGTGAACATGTGTTGGCAGGTGTTCGCATGCGTTCGCTCGATTTAATTTGCTCTCTGGTTTGGATATAAAATCTGATCATGCAAAGGAGAGGGGCCTGTCTTTGACCTGTCCGGGGCTTAGTGTTTGACATCAACTCGCTGTCCACTTGTACAAGTCGAGCAGAATTTCCAAGCTTTAAATAACAAAGGAAGGCGTGCATGGCTGTAAATAATGCTGTCAGATCGAATCCAGCTCCATCGCGTCCCTCTGACCCCATTTGGTCATTCACTACAAGACCTGCTTGTGTCTCTGGGGCCGTCCCTCTCCCCTCATTATCGTGTAGCATCGCCTTCACTTTGAGGTACACATCTTTGGCACGCATTCGGTACGTTGTTTCCAATTTTGAGAGCTGTCACCCTTTCTCACATAAATCGATGTGGCATCTTAAACATCCAATTCATACCAATGTAAATAGCTCGCAGTGGCAACATTGTAAATGTTTTAAATATTGTAAATGTACAGACATATTTTATATACATATACAACATTGCCATATTTTTATTGGCTGAACAGTTGGAACAAAGGCATTGAAGTTTGAATGCAGTTACTAGGGAACAGCTGAAGGTTTGTTTGTTTTTATTTTGGTTTTTTTTTTCCTCCACTGTTAAGTTAGGGACTTCAGTCATTTGAGAAAAGATTCAAATTGCAGCTGCTGAACATCAACTACCATTTACTTCATTTCGCTGAGTGTCGCACTCTGTCACCCCAAAAGTCTCACTCGATATTTCATCACTCCTGTGAAGGCTCGGTCATGTGGCTGGAGTGAGGTAAATCCAAATACTAATCAGATCTGTGTTCAGGAAATTAAATATATAGGTCAAAGGCCCCTTTCAACATGCTAAAATAAATGGCAATTCTAATATATATTATACAGTAGGCTATCATTCAATTAATGATTCACTCGTGGATTACCCAATTTGTTTACATGTTAATGCAAAATGTAAATATTATGTATATTTTAATGACTATATTGAGATATATATATATATATATATATATATAGTCATTGAAATGTGCTATGGCATCTCTCTTACAGGCATCAAATATCTCGCCTTGCACCTTCAATATCAATGTCTTTCCTCGAATCAAAAATACTTAATTTCCTGCTGTTGTTCTCACGAACTGCATGATGTTCTAGTGTAACTAGGTCTGTTCAGCTTCTATGCTCAGCTAATTTTGTCTCTGCTAGCATTGTGATTTTGAATAAGATATGAAAAGACAAAAAAAAAAGTCACCAGAGAGATCCAGGCTGAAAATTATGCATAGAAGGAGACAAAAAAAACAGCATCTGTTTTTATATCTAACCACTGAAATGTTTTTGTATAGATTTGAGTACTTTAATTTGCACTATATAACCAAATGGCTGGTTTAAGCCATGTTTTTTTATTTCCTCTCTCGGGCTACTTGTGATAAGGAAATTACTACGTCAGTTCAGGTTGATAAATGAATGCAAGACACTGATAGAGCCTTTCAACTGTAAAAATGGGTTCTGGGAAATCCATCCTCTCGGTATCAAACGGGAACATTTGAATAATGTTCGATCATGTACGTTATGGGCAAAATTGGTTAAAGGAGCTTGTTGCAATCATACCACTATGATGATATTTAAATGAATCGGAAAGGCGTCACGTGAAGACTTTGAAATTCTTCGAATCCAAGAGTGTCTGGTTTGAAAGCGACACAGAGGGTGAGATGTCCCAGTTCCGCTGCTGCCTCCAGACTGGTCCTTTGTGAATGACGTTCTGTGTTGTTTCTGACTGCTTGGTTTCATATTTGACGCCCACAGAGGCTGCAACCACTGATGTCTTTCTAGACACACAGCACTTAAAACAGCCGGTCTCGCCCCTTCATCGTACTCTTTTTGCCTCAGGGCCATATTTTCTAGCGCTTCTCCACGATTAACTTAATTCAGCAGCTTTATAGAGCTATTCTAACAGTAATAGTAAGACACAAAGAGCATGTGACTTATCAATGTATTGCCTGGTTCACAAAAAACGCTTTTTACAAAGTATCAACAACCGGTTGATGTTTGTCTGTGGGCGCTTCCTGTGCAGTGGCTTCGATATGTTTGTGTCTCCATTCCCGTCTGAGCCGTGCGGAGCATGTTCGAACTTTGTGTGAGGATGTTTTGATGATCAATGAGAATGTTGCCGCAGCACTTCTTTGCAAAGGATCAATACCTCTGATCAATGCTGTGCCTTTGTTGTAAGCTAGCCTTGCCAACGACTTGAAAACGTGAACTGATTTCCTTTTTATGTATCATAAGTTCAAGCCTGATTCAAGTGGATTGAATATCATTGCTGATTCTATTTGTATGAGATTTCATCTTGTTCTGTATCATATTTATATTTTCCAGAATCTTCATTGTCAGTTTTGATATCTTAATATTATAGTTCTTTTTTTTTGTCTTATTTAATTTTTTTACACAAACTGTGAAAAAAATTCTGCACTTTAATCCCGAACATGAACATTTAGACTCCGAGGAGACGACTGTTTTTATTTTGTTTTTCCTTTTTGTCACAGCAAAAGAAAATTAAACTGTTGCTCCTTAAACTAAGCGGACTTAATGTGTCGGTTGATTTGCACTCAATGTATCGTTGACTGAAAGGGTCGCATCTCGGTCCCTCATCTCATGACTGGGGGTTTCCACATCGACATCTTCAACCGCCGATGCATCCTACTTTCACACCTAGCAAGATATGGCAGCGTGTGCAAAGACAATCAGAAAAAGAAAGTGAGAAAACAAAAAAGAATTTGAGAAATCAAAAAAGAATTGCTTCTGCAATTTAGAAAAAAAAAGGTACAAAATATTAAATGAATTCCTTAGAAACATGTCTAGCAACCAACCAGCAGATGTCACTCTCTGAGGTACTTTTGTGTAGCTATTATTAATAATGCACTAACTTTACATAAAGTGTATTCAATATGACCCTAAACTGTCACACACCGCTGCTATGAAATCATCATAAGGCTAATGCTGAAGTACTCTGGTAAACAGAAGAGCACAGTTGTGAAGAAAAAGCTCGCATTGTGAGATGTAAAAGAGAAAGTCAATAACGGCTCTTTGTAAATAGGAGTATGATCACAGTTCAGTATAAAGACGGGAAAAAAGAGCAGATATTAACATAAAATGTTTACAATCAACATGACTGAATGTGCAGTGCTTTGGTACAGCAAGGATATGAAAACTTCATTAGCATGGCGTTTGGAGTGGTTCGCAAAATAGTATTGGATGCGGATGAAAAAAAATGGGTGAGAGATTTATATGAAGGCTGGATCTGTTTTAAAAGTAGCCTCTATTTAGATATTTTCTAATTATTAATCAAATTTTTTTTAGTCGTGTAATTTTTGTAACGAGATGTCGCCCCCTCCCTCGCGCAGGTGCACGTGACCCCTCTCCTCATCACATCCACGTGCGATTGTTTTCATTCCGCCACCGCTGCAACAACTGCTGGCGCGTGACGTCACCGCCCCGGCAGGAGGCTGGCTAGCTTAGCACACACACACACACATATACACACACACGTTGGAGACGGGTTTGTCCGGTCAAACACCGAGTACAAGCAGACTTGTCATTTCACTGCGCGGTTTAGAAGTTCAGACGCAGGAGGAAAAAGGACGCGGAGGAAAATATCGTGAACGGGAGGGCTGCGGCTGCCGGTGTCACACAAACTTTGAGAGATGGAGCATTCGTCCAGCAGCAGCCACCGCTTTCGCTCCGCGGTGTTCAACCACGGTGAGTGTCCGCCTCCGCGCCCGCAGGTAACGCCGGTGTTGAGATAAAAATAATTTAAAATTAAAAACAAATAAAAAAAAACGAACACGGGGACTCGTCCATTGCGGGTTCAGTTGACGCGCGAGCCGCAGAAACACTTCCGCCGTGTGGGTGATTTCGCGCGTGCGAACCCAAACATTGGTAATCAAAATAATCGATAGATAATCGATATGTGAGGTGTAGCCGGTTAAGAGCAGAGAGCTCCCTGTACTACCGGAAGGTACACTCCGTCCCGCACCGCCCAAACCCCCCCCCCCGCCGAGAAGCCCGCGGCTCCGGTTGCAAATGCGCCGTAATTCTCCGGTTATGCAAGAGAGGTACCGCGGCTCGCCACGCCACGCCACGCACTGTTCCGCTGTTCCCGACCGGGGGGAAGAAAACAGCTGGACTGCAGCAGGAAAGTCCAGCGTGCACGGAGATGGACTGTCATCCAAAAGCCCCCTTCCCTCCCCCCTAACACACGCACACACACTCAGACATCCCGCCGCGGTTAACCGAAACTCGTCTTATCAATGAAGGAAGTCATTGGAGGTTCATGACATCTGACTGTACTCTTGGTTTGACAGCTTGCAGCCTCCGGCTGTTTCCTCGAGGTCCATATCAATATGACGGGATTGACAAACCTCAAGTGGATTTTTCTCAAGTTTGAATCCAAACACGCAGTAATCCCTGTCAAAACAATGCAAAGAAAAAAAAAACAACCCCTTCTGGAGTATAAGCTCTGACACTCTTAGTTGCATGCTTGTCCCAGACGGAACTGAATGGGACATTTATAGACCAAAATAAAAACTTATAACTGCTTTCTGGTGGACAAACAGTATAATCTGGGCTGGATCATCCATATATGGTTTTGGGTGAGTGCCCAGCAGCAGTAGCAACAGCCATGGGCGGTACCGAGCGATTGTGACAACAGCTAAATGTTTCAAATATGTGTCATATTTTTATCGTTTGATGCGATGAGAGGAGAGCCAAACAGGTGCAAAATTTAGAGTTGAGCGAAAAGGCTGCATTTCGACACTTATCGTTTTTCAATTAATTAGAAATCTCCTGATGTTAGTTCAGTAAGCAATTACTCAAGGGACTATTCCAAGAAATTATGTATCGCCCAAGTTGAAGTTGAGTCCCTTTTTAGCATAAAAAGCAATACTTTTCCAAGTGTGGATCAGCTGGGGCTTTGGAGTTGTGGTTTTGTTTCTGATGTGTCATTTTCACACAAGGTGTTGTTGCCTGTCAACCCAGATATTTTTCACCCTGCTCAGAGTTGATCCACAGCCCTTGAATGACCTTGAGCATACAACAAGATCTGATACCTTTTCTACTTAAAATACTACACGTGCAGTTCCACCAACGTGTAAGTCCAGATCTCCTCCAAAGTTCGACACGGTCTAGACGTGACCCCTGTCTGCTTGCATCAAAGCATTCCGTGCTTTGTTTCTCCGAATTGCATCAAGCAACAATCCCTGGCATCTAATCATGTCTGAAACTGCATTAGCCCTCCGTCACTCCATGTCTCATGAGATCCCAATCTGGGTCCTGGAGGCTCGTGATGGAACACTGGAAACTAAATTCACGCTCAAAGTCTTTCTGGCTTGAATTGCTTTCCGGTAAGTGAGAGAGCGAGATGATGAGTAGGATGGAGCTGAACGTTACAAACGATAAAATGGGAGCTCTTGTGCAGTGAGGGGGCAGAAATCTGTTTTATACTGTGCCATAGATAAAGGACATGAATAATAAACATTCAAACTTAAAAAAAATCATTGTTACCAAAATTAGATTTTCATGGTCTTATGGTTATAATTAATTATGAATCAGAAATAATCAGAACTTCATGATCCCCATTAATGAGTATCATTTATGATGCAGAGGATAAGGTAAGATGGAGGCAGATGATTCGCTGTCGTGACCCTTGAAAGGAACATCTGAAATGACAAGATCTTTTTTTTTTTATTTTGTCGAGCCACTGTAAATTTGGCAAGCTGGTGATATGTTCAAATGTTGGTTTTTACATGTTGGCTGTGCAGAGGCTACTGGGAGTGCTTTTTTTTTTATGTGCATTTTGCACAGCATTTTCTGTGAAATGGGATATCTAGGAATATCTCAAACTTACCATCAAGACAGTGTTATTAAACTTGCTGAAATAAGCTAGCCCATAAATGAGATTAAGGGGGAACTTGTGCTTTTTTTATTGAGAGCACATTAAAAGAAAGCCAGAACAGCCCTAAACAGGCAGCTCGAAAAGGCTAGAGTAGGAGTGTGTGTGGTGTGGATGGGTGGCACAGTCAGCAGGCTGACATTCCTCAGGGAAAGCCTTGTGGAGAGATGCTACTATCTGTGGCTGCGACAGCATCGCTGGTGGAAGACCTCAGCATGTAGGTCAAGGGAGGGACCTCAAGGAAAATTAACAGGTCAAGCGAGAGGCCAGTATAGTACAGATGAGGAATGTAATGCCAATCTCCTGTGTTACATGTCTGAAATAAAAATGTGCTGGTCTCTATACCGGCGGCATTTTGGGGTGAGCAGCTGATGTTTAATTTATCTCTTCATGCTTTTGCTCTGACAGCAGTGCACAGGAATCTTGTTGCATTGCTCTTCCTGCTACAGTAATTTTACTCTCTGCATCTGGAGTGGAACACACAGATGCCACTAGTTATAAGCAGCAGCAATATCCATCTCATACATTATAAATCATTCACATGCCGGAGTTCCTCAGGTATTGAGGCATATTTGCTACTCCAAAAGGGTTGCAAAGGTTATAATAACATGTAGGTTTCTCTGTGAAGTTGCACCCACCCACGATCCTCAATTTGTGGTATTGGACTGATACCTGTACCACCGCAGGTACACTTTCAGAACTGGTTGTGCGAAGAAAAATGCATTTGTTTTGCTTCTGAAGAACTGAAAGAATCGGCAAGTGCTGAACAACATGAATAATTCGGAGTAGCGTATGGTCCTGACTAATTACTGAAGAGGCCAAGTGGTCTGACTTCTGTGTTGTTTCCAAAAGAAAGGCCCCAAGACCTTTAACAGCTGAAAGTTTTCTCTGGAAACGTTCCAAATGCATTGTCCACTGATAAAGAATGTCCGCTATTGTAAATCCAAATTCCTGGGGAAGCGACTTGTGTAATGGCCTGCACCAAAAAAAAAAAAAAAACCCTACAGGAACCCATTCACTGTGTTATTTGAGAGACAGAAGCAACCTCAGCATTTTGAGTCATTTCATGCAATCTTTAAAGCATGCGCACTTGGACACATTTGCAACACCAAGTATTTGTGCTGGCAAAGTTTGCTGACGCACTTTCTAGTTAAAAATGAGTTCATCATCTGTCAAGCATATGAAGTGTCACTAAAATTGACGGCTTAACTGAATTTTTTTTCCCCTCCTTTTTTTTTCGGCAGCTCTGTAAAATTATCAGTGCTGTATATGTATTTCAATCTGTTGTAAGGGATTGAGAGATGTACGGCAGTTTGATTTTGAAGAAAGAGCTCTTTGGCAAATAGTTCTGAAAGAGTAGGCTTGAGGAAAACAACAGGGCCAATTAATTTATATTGATCGTTGTTGCTGACAAAACCAGAAGCTGAGAGATTTTTGTTGGTTTACCTTATTGTTGTAAAGTCAATCTTGTTAACCTGCTGCATTAGATTGATAGCATTAGATGAATGAATGGGTGGACAAAATTTTTGAAGGATGGATGTAATAAAGTAAAATAAATAAAATTGGGTATGGCCTCAATCTCTTAAAAAGGTAAACTATGCATGTTCAAGTCATGTTCAAATCATCCAGTGCCATATTGTATGATGGATAATTTTAATGTAGAAAAATCTGATGCACAGTTTTACTATTTATATCCAGAGAAAGATCATGGAATCACCGGAGAGGGCTTGATAAGTAAATTGGCAGGCACTGTTAAACACTAGCGCCGAAGGAATTCCCTAATGATGTGAAAATTTGTGATACGGGGAAGACACCCAGCCCACCTGAGCTGTTTATCTCTTCCATATCAAAGCAGATATCATAAAATATATCAATATGAAATTCAGTATGAAATGCTGATTATTGCCTGCTGATTATTGCCTGTATTCCTTTCATAACAGGAGGCTCTAACATTAGGTGAAGCAGGCGGTTAATATTATCAGACTGATATTAAATAAAGACTCTGCGCAAAATCCATTGTTACTCAGATTTTTGTCATTATTAATTTGCAGTACTAAGACTGGAGCTCCAAACCTCCGCCAAGGGCAGTGGACACAATAACTACCACTTTCCGTTATGTTTAATGGCTCTGCCCCAAAATGTAATTGGTTCCTTCTTGGCCCTGTGACAATCCTCCACTGGGTTTCAAGAAAATTGTCCTGGCAAATGCTGAAGGAGCTACTTTTAAAATAATGCTTTTTCAAGTCAAATCAGGCTGTGCTTGGCAGAAGCTGCCCCACAAAGTCACACAATGACACACATTCGTACATGGCAGTGGCATGGAGGAACCATGGATGAAACCATTAAGTCTCCATTTTATCAGAATGTTGCAAGTCCCGCAGATCAGGTTGCATAGATAAATTGGTATGTTTAAAAAGAAATGTAAATAAAAGAAATGTGTTTAAATGTAGAGTTGTGCTCAAGGACTAACAAGCAGTGCAAGAAGTGAGACGATAGAATTGCAAACTTCCAGCCTCCTAAGTTGGTGTGTGTTACAGATCGTATTTGTTCAACATGTTGATATTTTTGTTTCTGCTCTTCTCTTATGTCTCCAAACTTGATTGGATGTGGGCTTGGGAATGCTACCGTTTCTGATCAACTATTCTCCTCTGACCAGATGATGAGGTAAGAAACCAGTTTTACTAATGCTACGGTTCTGCATGAAGCGCTTTATTGATGAAGTGCGGTTTTGGACAAGATACGCTGACCCCAATGAAGATATTACGGTTTCAAATGTCAGCTATGTCATTTCAACCTGATAGAAGCTACTGCTCTGGAGATTTTTATGTTCAGGCATTTCAGGGCCTGCTGTTCAAACGTGTAATACTTGATAATCATACATGTGATGGGGGTTCAACCCTTCTGTTCCGCGATTTCTGCTGCAAAGATCTGTTTGTGTGTCTGTTGGTGGTGCAGAGTTCTCATACACCACAAAGGCAGACTCTGTGTGAGAGCGCCCAGAATTTCTTGTTCTGCATATCACAAAGTTAAACTTTTCCCGCAAGCGTTTTGTTTGTATACCTGTAGCTTTTGATTGTCTTTGAAACTGACATGTTTAGTGCTTATAATTGTCTCATGTCTTAACAACTGGGCTGTCTGTCAACAGTCAGCACAGTGCCAGAGGCTTACAGTAGGCTAAGGGTAAATGTGCTTCTCGATTGCTTGTTAACAGGAGCATGTCACCTCCACGGCAAACCAGACCCTTCCCATCACTACCTTCCCCCCCCCGTCAAATGTCTATCTCAAAGCCTTGGCAGCTGTGTTTGGCCCCTGAGTGGGGATGAAAGGGGGCGTGTTTGTTTTGAAGCCTGAACAGTTCACAGACGGGTGGAGAGGAGTGAATCTGTATGGGTGTGACAGAGCCGGGTTCCTTCCTCAGCAACATTCCAAGCCTATGTGACAACGTGTCTGCAGATGAAATGTCTTGTGTTGGATGAGACACCTGTCAAAGGTTAAGAAGCTCTCGCTATGTTCAGTGGCTGCCCTCGTGCCCGCTGGCTGGACAAGCGAAAAATATAAAAAAGTAAGAGTCTATATGAATGTAGCTCAGGCTCTTCAAACCTCACCCACTGTGTGGTTCACATTAAACACAGTGTGTCTATCTTTTGAGAGCAATCGGTCAGTCCAGTGTGACCGAGATGCCCTTCTCCAGTGCTTGCATCCAGTGGCTGCAAACCATGCTGGGCCCAGGGGTGTGGTGGGGCAGGAGGGTGGCTGTGGTTTCCTTTTGTTAGCCTGAAATTGCCACACAACCTCTCCCTCTCTCACGCGCACACACACACAAAGACGTCACTGGCTGCAGGCGGTGCCAGATCCGCACACAGACGCATCGAAGACGGAGCAGTTGTATCTCTTGGGTAAAACCTCTGCACACACATTCCCAGTGTTGTGTTCCACTGTGGCTTTTACTCACCCGCCCATTAGCTTCCCGTGCCTTCATTTGCTGCTTGCCGCTGCATCCAACTCGTTGGCAGCCTATATTTGGACTTTATTAGCCCGTTAGCCTACTAGCCGTGGCAGTCGATGCTGGCTTCCCCTCTCCCATGTTTCTCGTATGGTCCTGTCTGCTTTTCTCATTAGCTGTTACTGCCAATTTGTGCAAAATGATTGCATTCATTTGCAACTGGGATGGCTAACACAGCCTACCACACCCTAACCTTCACAGCTGACTATTGCATTGTTGAAGAAGGCAAAAGACAATGTATTTTATTTCAAAGAAATATCTAGCAGCAATTAATCCAAGTGAAGAGTGTAAGACTTTTAAAGGACTCCTATAACATGACAGTTTTCCCTTTTTTTTAAGACTTCTCTTACATATCCTATATAGTCATTCTTGCTTGTTTCAATAGCTGAAAAACTGCATTCTGTCAAATGTGAAAAATGTGCTTTTGTCTATGCAACAATACCACCATCTATTACATTGTTTGACCGAATCCACACACCAGGCCAAGTCATCTCTCATCCATGGTGCATGTAGTGCAATGACACAGTTGTGATGTAGACAGCGAGTCAGTGTGTGTGTGTGTGTGCGTGTGCGTGTGATGCGGGGGTTAGCCAGTGGGTTTGGCTGTGACAGGCGGGCCTCTGGGCTTTCACAGTTTGATGCAAGGGCAAACAATTGGGTTAGGGAGAATGCTCGCAGCACTTCACTGAGTGCGAAGGCACCGCAAGACAACAATGAGGAGATGGTGAAAGATGAGAGCTTAAAGGGGGGATTTGTTGTGAGTGTTAGGCACCATCATGTGTGCAGTATGCAAGCCAGTTCATATTCACATGAAGAGAAAGTGCCTTGTAGTTCAGCTGTACTTTCTCACTCAATGAATCATGCAGGATAATGTGGGGTATAAATAACTTCTACCCGTGAAAAGCGTGAATTATAAAGAGACTTAATATGTGTAGTTTCTTTTCTCTTTTCACAGCTTCCTGCTTTTTTTGTATTGGTTTGACGATTGGGTGTTCATCGTATTTTGTTGTTTACCAAAATGTGTTTGTTGTCAGGTGCACAGTAACTGAGTTTCGATAACATTGAGTGAAGCTTTCAAACGGCTGTTGGTATATGACTAGTGAGGACAAACCTTTTATCTGCATGTATACAGATGGTAAAAAAACATGTGGATTTGTGCTGTACATGAATCTCTTTGACCTAATCTGTTGAATGTGTAGCTTTGAATGAGTTTACCAAATTGCCCTATTTGGTCCTCGTTTGAAATTCCAGCTTCCTCTGCTCCCCACTTCCTTCCTGTCCCCGCTGAGCTGGCTCACCGTTCCCTTGAGCTAATTGGCTCGTGTCTTCGTCTCTGCAGATGTCTCACGTCAGGCGGAGCTAGGCTTCCAGCCTCCAGCCTCAGCACTCAGCAGAACTTTTGGTCAAAGAGTGACCTTAAACATTCCTCTTAAGCCACATAGAAGTGGCCTCTGCCAAGCCCCCCACCCGCTATAAATAATTTCAGCCCAGTTCCCATGGCCCCCAACAAGGTCCCAGTACTCGGCTAGCAAAGCATGTTATGTTAAGGCAGTGATGGTGTTACATCTGTCCAGTTCCACCAAAAACTATTGAAATGTAAGGCAAGTCAGGTGATGAAATTGTGAAAGCTCTTCGGTCTTCACAGAAAGAAAGCATTCTTCATCCTGTATGAAGATAAAACCTGGGCTCTATTCCAGCTGTTTCTTGTCGAAGAGTTGAAATTTCCATCTAAGGCCCACATGTCTTTCATATTTCGATGTAGGAGCAGTCCTTACTTCATGGCTTCAATTATACCGATTTTTTTATTTTATTTTATTTATTTTATTTTTCAAATTATTATTTATTTATTTTTCTTTATCTTCAGTTATACCAATTGTTTTTTTATTTTATTGATTTTATTTTTAAATTATTATTTATTTATTTATTTTTCTGTATCTCTTTTTAGAATCTATTTTCATAGTGTATTAATATAGTGTTTGCTGTGTCCGCTCCTTGCATCAAAGCCCTAAGGGACAATCTTCAAATTCCCCCCATATTTCGATCTCTGTCCTGGAATGTAAGAGAGGAGAGTTATAAAGGACATTTTTTGGATATTGAAAACCAGCATTGGCACAAGATAGGTTCGGAGTCCATCAGAGGTGGAAACAACTTTCTGTTTACCGACAACATATGGGAAGTAATTCATGGACCCAAAGATATCAAATGGCTTAGCTTCAGTCGACTACGCAACAAAATTTATCATGAGCACATGCTGTGTGCTGACTGAACCATCAGCTGCATGAAAGCAAACCTTTCTGCGTTGTCAAAATCTTTTGGAAATGCATTTGAAAAAAAATAAGCTAACAAAGCAAGAAATCCTCTACTGGATGTTGGGCCATGCATAAGTCAATCTCACAGATCCCATGTTTAATGTGTGGCAAGCTGGCTGCAGTGAAGCATGCAGATAGTGCAGCAGGCTCACCCATGTTGGGATGGACCATAAGGATGGCCTGGGCCATCAGCCAAACCGCCCTGATCTAATCTTTCTGCTCAGGGGAACAGGGTCTTGGTGTCTAGTGTAAGGCAAGACACTGTGAAGATGCAGACACACATCAAGCAGATAATACATGAAGGCAGCCTTTGAAAAATTATAATCAGCCAAATGTAAAGAGTCAAAGGGAATATCGGATAATTCAGGTCATAATTATCAGATAAACAGAGCTTTCTTACTACTGTCCTTCATTGTTATTTTTTATTTTAGTTCACTGACTTAAATAGCTGTCAGTAGGGGACCTATTAAGTGATGGTGAGTATCAGGAAAGCCCTCTGCTGTATCACAAGACAGGCTTTTTTAATAACACTGGCACTTAAAAATACTTAGTCACTTCATGTATTTTAAATCATTTAAAATAACCCCCACCTCAATGGGACAATTTCCTGGAGATCTCTTCGCCATTCTCAAACACAGCAATCAGCAGGCAGCAGCTGCTCCAGTGTAACATAAATCATGATCAAAAATTTTATTTGGTTGAGGTACTTGGCAGTCAGCGCACAACAAATCAAATGAAATGACAACAAATCAAATGAAATGACAACTAATTTGCCAAAGTTGGACATCCTTTGCATCAAGATAATTGGCAGCATACTAATATAATCCCTAACTTAAAGGGCATAGCTGTGCCTTTTGAAAACAATGGACAAACAATGTGTTGTTATGGTCTGAAGCAGATTTTTGGTTCTAAGAAGTATAACATGAATATTGGATAGGCTACCTGGATAAAAACTATATGTGTACAAACACACAAGATCCTGTTCATTTGAATGTTAACTGCCAATATAATTAGATTTTTAGAATGAATTTCCCATTTTGCATTATTTACCAACACTGATCATTTTCATTGAAATAATACCACTGCAAAATACCAAAATATAAAGGCTATCTGAAGCCAGGTGCAGCTCAGGTCTACCAACACAGTTACATACACTGTGTTGTAAAAACACAAGATCTCATTTCAAAATCTAAATAGAATTTAATTCCCATCTGATAAAGCATATCAATTATCATTACTTTCTCCTGAATATTTCCATGCTACAGATGCCAGGTTGTGACTTTGTGCGTGTGTGTGTGTGTGTGTGTGCATACATGTGTGTGTGTGCGTGAGTGCGCCTGCGCATGCTTTTGCATGAGATGACGGCTCTTTGTGTCCAGAACCAGCGCGGCCCACGGCTACAGCTCCTTTTGACTCCCCCTAAAAAAAAATACATCCAGATGCTCCCACCAATCTACTGGGCAGTGAAAGGAAATGCCAGACAAGTCTAAAGGAAAAGCAGGGGAGATGCTGGAGATCTTCTCGCGAGATGCGATGCTTCGGGAGGTAGTTGATGTCCCCCAGAGAACATGGACTCTCTGACTTATGCGTCTGTCGGATAGTTGTTTATTGTGTATAGTTCAGGAAATAGGAGCAGTTGTGTTGAGATAAACTTGAAGGGGAGCTCAAACAACTGTCTCAGCAGTAAATAAAACAATGTTGTATGACATACATTTAAAATTGTTAAGCAATAAGAGAAGAGCTCACAAAAAAAGCCACATCGATAGCTTTCTACCAAAGTGAATGTCCCCGAATCACTTGTTTTTCGCACTTGTATTTAAAGTGCATATAGATTTGGAACCAGTCGTGGAATTGATCAATTAACCAAATGAATTTCTTCATACCATCAGATAACAAAGTTGTGTGAATCTTGCCTAATGATATTAGCTGCAGCTGGTGCGATCAGCAACAGTAGCACTACACTCCTCAGCTCCAATTACTTACCAGTGCATGAGTACTCCTGTAACTTCAGTAAGTATCATGTCTGTGTTAACCCAATTGTCATCCGTAATGGCACAGATTGTGTCACAGGAGGTTTAATAATCAGAGGGATGGTGGTCTTGTCCAATTCATGTGTGACTGAACAAAACTTTTGAACCTCTGCTTTTCTACTCCTGATGAGCCAGTGGCACCTTGCAAGGTGTATTTGAGTGTGTGTGTATGTGGTACCACACAATGAGGAGTTATCATTTTGGAAATCTCTTTATAAATAGAGCCCATTTTCCATTCACACATGCACCAATATGCACGCAGCAAAACCTTTCACAAAGAGTGAGGGAAAGAACAGTGGTAGAAATAGATGGTAAATGTAATGGTGGTTGGCAGAGACCAGGTGCACTTTTATGGAGTGTGAATTTTCTTTCCTCAATGTATCACGTCAGATACTTTTTTTGTGTCTCTGGACACATTTGTGTGTCACTTAATCCCTTACCCACCGCAGCCAGCCCTTTTGAAACACGAAACTAAAACCGTAACATCAGCACAAGACCAAATATTTACTCTCACACAGGTTTTATGTGTACACTTTCATGACATCCATAAAGTCTCTCACATTTTCTTCTGTATTTTCTCAAAATATTGAAGCAGGATTTATACATTTGATGTTGAGCTACATATGACTCATCAAACTGCCCACAATTTGGCAAACACGCTCGATTGAGGTCAGAACTGTTGGCACAAGTGTATCATTTTTGTGATGTTCAACAAAAATGTTAAGGAATAAAAATGTCCGAGGTTACTAAACAGAGGGAAAAACGTGCAAAATAATGCAAGCACAAAATATACCCCGGGTTTAAATATTGGCAGCAGAGATGAACAGATGGGCTCTGACGCCAAAGAATCCACATGTAGGAACAAAAGGATCATTTCCTTTTATTTATAACCCACATCTCCACAAACTCACCTTCCCCTCTACTGTCATGTTATATCATTACAAGGTGCGCAGCAGATTCAGTTAACCATAAGATGGGTTTTTGCTACACAGGGATTTTTTTTGGCATCAAATGAGCTGGATGTTTTGCAGAAAAGTGCAAATTTCTTAGTCACCCCATAATATTTAACGTTTTATGTGCACATGTACTCATTCTGTTATTAGTGGCCTTCGATGTATAGGTTTAGAGTATGTCATGTTCAAGTGCAGGTAGTTACAGTGACCCAGACACTATTATTGCCTAACCCTGAAAAAAAAAAAGTTATCAGATGGTGAACACCAGCTCAGATCTGCAATGATTATGTTTTGGAGGAATTCAGGTTTCCAAAAGGATTCATGCTGAGACTCATTTTAAGTTTAGTCTTTTGAACCGTTTGTGCTGAAAGAGGATTGCTTAGAATCAGCACCCTGTTGAAAGTCCCAAGACCTCTTAATAAATAATTCTGCCACTTCTTTCACAGCATGTATGGTCTTGTAAGCCAAGCAGCCAGCATAATAGAACATCCCATCATATTACCTCTGAGTAATTTTCCCATTATTTCTTTTTCCTGGGGATATTCAGAATCTTGTATTTTAAATTCAGATGTACCAGCTGAGCTAACACTGACTATGCTAATACAGCAAGCATGACACATGATATCCAATTAGTTATATGATCTGCCTCCACATACGCAATGCTATGTGATACAATCTCTTTTATCCCTCTAACCATCTGTTTGCCTTTAAAAGATCCGCACTACTGTCTTTGAAATGTGACCGCTTTGTGTTTTTACTTTTTTATAATCCCCCCCTCCCCCCCGCAACACAGGTTTGAATTGCATGCACCATGTAATTCTAACCGTTCTAACTGTTTTTAAATTATCACTCTAACTTTTTAGCAAAAATCTTTAATATATTTTTTCTCAAAATCATCATCAGGAACACCACGATCCCCCAAAGGTTTTTCACACTTGCATGTAGTTATCTTCAGTTACAGTGAACACTCTTGCATATTTCTTGTTTCGATCATCTCATAGCAATCCAGGTATTCATTTCCTCTGTGTTACTTTGTGATATTATCTTGGATGGATAACCATTGATGTCACTTAACAGGCCATGAGGTGGTTTAACTACTGCCATACTATTGAATTGCCTGTAGGAAGAAGAAAGACCTTTTCACATAAGACCACTGCAATTAACCCATCATAGAGCCATGAGCAGAAGACAGCTACTGTTTTGCTAAGAACACTTTGACAGGCTCGGGGGAGCCGGGAATCGAACCAGGAACATTTGGTTCTGAGGACGACGGCTCCAACCCCTTGCGCCCCGCACAAAGAAATTATATCGTCGTGAGCACCGGGATGCAAGCAGCAAAGCGCCGAAAAGTGTTCGGAGGGTTGGGAATTTAAAAAGTTGGTGAAAACCACAACATGTGTGTCTCATTGAAGGATCAAAGAAGGCACACTTGGCCTCCGCCTTCCTCCGTCTCTCGGGTTAGCTCCCCCCTTTTCCCCTCACCTCTGTCCCCTTTCATGTACTGCCTTCTGTTCAGACGGCAGCCCTTTTTTTTCCCGTTCTTCATCTTCCGGTGTTAGACATCTCCTGGGATGTCTAAAATATCCTGTCTCACTTACAAGACTGACTTCCTCGTGCATTTCTTTCCTTAATATCCACATAAACAGCCTTGCATACCTGTGGCATGTTGACCTCGCTATTATCCAGTAGCTCTTACCACAGCAGGATACCATCTTTTCTCCACCCACAATGCCAAGGACAAAGTTTGTGAGCTTAAAATAAACTGCGGGTTAAGAAATAGGTATCATTTTTTTTTAAGATATTTTGAACCTGTGAAGAATGGAGCCCATTTCCTCATCTATTCAGGAAGGATTGGGTATGACCGAAATGATTGCAAAAATCATTATGAAAATCTGCTGAATGTAGAAATACTGGACAATTACACATATCGTTGCCATTGGCATACTTGGAATGTTGCTCTACAGTCTGACGCTGTCAGTGTTTTATATTTTCATCAGGTTTTATATTATTCGGATTTTTCCATTTTTTATAGTTATTAGGAATGAAGGCCGTGGATACATTGTTTGTTTTTCCCTCACAATATTAGACATATTAGACATATTGGAATGGTATTTTTATGCTCACTACTTCTACTTATCTAAAGAAAACATTTGATATGCCTCTTGTACACACACTCGCAAACCACTGGTATTTTTCATTTATCTACACTGAAATGATATCTGTCGATATGGATGTATTTAAATGATTTTGATATTGTTACTCCTCCTAGCTTGTATACTTTTAGATATAAGGTGTCCCTAAACTAGTTTTAGTAAGATAATTTTTTTTTCATAGAAAGGTCCTTTGGGGTTGCATTTCTTCTCTTGTTTGCCTGCCAGATATCATCTTGGTATAAATTATCACAGCATAAAGGGACTTTTCCTCCAATTGAAGTAATTTGGTAATGATTTGAGTGTGTGTCTGTCCCCCAAGTTAATTTGGCAAAAGCTTCGTGAAGAGTTGCATGTCCTTTTTTAAACAATTAAAAAAGCTGCCAAGACCACTTTTTTTAGTCTTGATTCAATGTTGAACTCTTTTTGTAAAGCTACTTTGAACTGATAGGCCGCTCCCTGTCAACTAGCCAACCTGATTCATAAGCACATACACAGCAAACAAGTTGCAAACAGGAGCTTTTAGCACTGTGTTTTTTAGTATAAAATTACCCCAAAACAATTTTACATCTCACAACATTCTTTCTCAGTACTTTGGAATTGCACACATTTTAGTCTCCAGAACGTTCTTTCAAACATAATTGCATGAGGTGATGTACGTCCCAACAGAAAATACTCGGATCTCCACTGTTCTTTTGCATTTTTCACTGCTGTACAAGATCTTTGCCCTTACTCTGAAGTGTCTCCAGAAACACCTGACCTGCTCATAGTAAGTCCCACCCGCTGGCCGCAGGGGTTTTTTTAATTGTTTCTTTTACATCTATACTTACTATGTATAGGTCTATACAGTTTCCTTAAGTGTCAAGTAAGGTAACTTCATTAAAATGCATTATTATTATCATTTGTACATTCCATACTGCAGCAGTGTGAGGTCTCCAAACCCACTTCTCACTACCCGTGATTATCATACTTCACTTGTTCATTGTGGAGCCTGTGTACAGCTAACATAATTATGCTGGTTTACCCTGTAAGACCTTCATACTTTGAGTAAGATCTGGATGTCCATAGCTCATGAAAGAAACTGTAATGCAACCTAGATTGCTTTCAATAGAATCAAACACATGCCAACAACGTTATTACACTGTCATATATCAATTTATGTTTTTTGGTTTTAAGGCTACTCGTAATACATTTCCAATCATAATGCTTAAGATTAACCAAAATTACTGTGTTTGGAAGCACTCTGACTAGCAGGAAACCGCATGCTCATTTACTGCGACTCTGTGTGAGGCGCTTTTAATTGCAGGTGTCTGTCCTATCGTGTGTGTGTGTGTGTGTGTGTGTGTGTGTGTGTGTGTGTGTGTGTGTGTGTGTGTGTGTGTGTGTGTGTGTGTGTGTGTGTGTGTGTGTGTGTGTGTGTGTGTGTGTGTGTGTGTGTACACATCTTCAAAGGTTCAGACGATGACAGAGCTAGTAGACCCATTACTGACTGTTTTATGGAGCAAGCTCTATTATTTGAACGCCATAAGCGGCTAATGACTTCCGTATTTTTACAATTTTCAAACCTCTTCCAGTTTCTTTTTTGACTCCTTGTCATTGGGAGGAAACAACAAAAACATGCCGTATTTCAGCAGATTAGAGGATCACTATTGACAAGGCTTTAGGATATGACCTGCTCTTGCAGCACTTTTGCAGGCCAAAAGATTTTACGTTTTTGAGACGGAAAAGAAGGTCTTATCATACTTTTACCACAGCTTTCATACTCACCTCTTAGGATAGTCACAAGCATATTTACTTAACAAAGAAACTTAGAAGACACTAATAGATGTTAAGCCCAACATATGTAAATTAAATGTCTTCTGTTTGTATTCCATTTCTATAATATTTTCAGTGACAATTCACTTTATTATTCAGCCACAAGAACTCACCAGATTTCAAACTGCAATCTGCTGCACATGAACACCAGCACAGCACCGTGACTAATATCTATGTGTTGCACTCCCAGGCACTCGGAGACAGATATACAAACACTGAAGGGCTTATGCAAAGGATGGCCTGTTTAGCCCTTGGAGAGCAACACTTTTTCGCTGAATTTACATGTACTCAGGGCTTATTGCCACTCCTCATACTGGAATCACTCACCACACTCTGTAAAACATTTGGAAAACTATCAACCGATTCATAACGTAGTGGGTGAAGTGTCAATATTACTTAAAAAGGCCAAATGTGTTTGAGGTGAATTATAAGAGGGTTTCAATCCTTGCATAAAATATTACATTTATGTGCAACTAAAAGGCAAAGATGTTCCCCTTTGCAATTTTCATAAACTTGGAGATATACAGTTGTGCCAGTCCCTCCGCTCACCACCTGCTACAGTGTTACCCAAAGCTCCCACTTTTTTATTAAACATTCCTGTAAATGCGGACACATATGTATGCAAGTGTCAAGCAATTATCTTACGGCACATAAAATGTGATTTTGGTTTGGTCATGTTAATTTTGTTTGTAAGTCTATGCCATGAATTCAGGCATAACTTGAGTGGTAGTTAAAAAATGAATCAAAACCAACAGTAACCTGTGAGAACATCTGGTCATCGGCCATTACTCTACAAATGGATGCAGGCTCATACGTAAAAGGCTTCTAAGCTGGGATGATTTCTGTCCCTGACAGGGGTGCTTGTCTCAGGCAGGGTTTTAGAAATACAGTGCTACATCACATCACCTAATGCACAACACTTGTATGATCCTGACAGCGTGTTTTGGGAAAATGCTTGATAATTTCAAAATGCGCCAAAATCTTTCTGAGCTTCTATTTCGAAAGTCTTTTCTGTTCAGCTGTAACTATTAATCATTGTTATTGCTATTAAACTATGATCCCCACTCTGACCAATCTGTGCAGGAGGTGTCGTTGAAGGATTGTCAAACTGCAAATGCAGTAGAGACAGTGCACTGATGTCAAATGTTGAAGGACTGCACAGCATGCTGAAATAACGAAACATTTGTCAGCATAATTATAATAATTAATTATCAGCGCTTATGGTACAAAATAACCAAAGCAAAGACATTGCCAGTGATGCTCATTTTCCACTGACTATGCTGCTTTGGACAACCTCTGATGTCTTTTATTAGGTGTAGCAAATTCATTTTGTCTCAGAGATTACTTATAGAGACAGAAAGAGTAACATGGTACTATGTTGAACTCTCACTCTAAGGACCAATCAGTTGTAACATTTCTGTAGATACACATTTATTTCTAAGAGTCATGGTGCTCAGACATCTACAATTGAGAAAACATTTATTGGGACCAAATAGATGAAAACGCCTAATCTCTCTTGAAAAAGTGGATATCCTGTGGTCTGCTCACAGTTTTACCCACTTTCGGTTTGTCGTGTGTAATAAGTGCAGTGAAAAGCACAGGCTAACACACCGCTGTGCAATTGTGAATATAAGCGTCTCCTCAGAAGAGTTTGTTCAATTGGAGGTTCAACTGACCTCAAACTGTCTTGTTTTTTTTGTTGTTTTTTTTGAGATGCCAAGGAAAGACAAGAAACCACAGTTGGCTTTTGCTGGCAGTAGGACTGAAAGAAACCGAGGTGACGTTCTGATTAGGTATCAGAGACATGTTTTGAATAACACTTCTGTTTTTTCCACAGATTTACCGGGGAGTGGGGCAAAACATGTTAGCTCCTGTGTAATGGATCTATATACCAAAAGTACACACGAAACAAACTTACTGTCTGTTTAAGAGTAACTTGGGTTCCCCGTTGGGAGTTCCACGTTGATAGCTGTCGGTGTTAAAGTGCACATTCTTGAATTTCAAGTCCTCTCTGAGTTCAAAAGTCTGACAGCCCTTGGACCCCTGTGTCCCACCACAAAGGAGGAAGAAATAAACCTTCACTGTGGCATTGCACAGGTCCACCTGTTAGCTGCTGCCGCCACAGTTGATGGCCAGCTGCTTAGCTGTGCCACTTGTCAATCTTATTTATATTTGTGAGGAATGTGACATATTTTGGGATCACCCTTAACAAAGGGGTATGTATTGTACCTACCAACATGACTTTGGTCACACTTTAAAAATGACCTTTTAAACACTGCAAGCAGTGTGAGGGCACAGCATTCTGTTTACGTGAGCTATCAGGAATACATCAAAGAAATCTAATTACTTTCTACCTGAAATGGACATTTGTTTTGGGCAATATTCAAATGTCAAAATATTGAACATAATGAGTCCCTGTGAGTTGTATCTTTTAAAAAACAAAGAAAAAAAAACAAAAAAAAAAACGTATATTTTGCAAAAGCAGGTTCTGGCTGTTCTTGTTTCTGCAGCAATAAGTTGGTTTGTCGTTGTCAGTAGTGACACTGTAATCCATGGGGATTTTGGATCTGGCTTTTTTGGACTTGTTTTTTTAGACTTCCGGGGTAAAAACACTGAAAGAAAGATGTTGCTCTTACACCATGTTTGTCTAAAATGACAGTTGTGGCCTTTTCAACTTGGCCATTTTGGTTATGAAATTGTTCTTACTGGGTAAATGGCAGTATAAGTGGCTCAGAACAAGATTTGTTTGCATAATCTCACAAGACAATTTAACCAATCCCATAGTCTTTTAAAGTAAGCAAACCTCACTCACATCAGCTGGGACTTCTGTGATGGGAAGAGTTGTTAACAGTAATGACCTGTCTCCATGGAAACAGTCATAGTTTATAATTTGACAGAGATTTGGCATGTCTAATATTACATCTCCGGCGTCTGTCAAAAGTTGTTAGTCTTCTGCTGGATTTTGGCTGGTTTTGGACAGATTCACAACTTGCTCTTGTTAGTATTGGAGCAGCAATACACTTCTATTCTTTAAATACATCTGTGTTTTCAGAGTTTTCTGAGTCAAACGCCCTGTTTCACGACTTTGAATGAGCAGTCTTGGCAATACCGAGCCATGTCTTTCTTGGCACTGCTGTCCAGTTTCTCTGGGAGCGCTGCCAGAATTGGTGCCCCTTTCTCAACAGCATCGCCATGAGAGGAAAGGTAGAAAGCCTGGACATTGTCATTTTGTAATTACACCGTCCAGCTTAAGATGACACGACTTCTTCTCGGTGCAGTTATGATATTTTTAACCACCGTGCCTGGGAATAAATGAAATTCAAGCTCACTGACGTGTATTTGGAAGCTCTTTATGCTTTAAGATGCAGTTTTGTTTTGTAAACAATGGAGAATGAGAGAGCTGAATGAATAGGGCGGGCATTTCTTTTTCTATGTAATCAACAGTCTTGACCATTCAGAGCCAAACGAGTAGTCAACCCTCGGCTGCTGACTTGGGAGTCTTCTGCTCGCTGGTGTCTGGGCTATTTATAGAGCTAGCCTGAGAATTTAGACTAAGGTCAGCAATCAGATTCCTGCCCCCAACAAGTGGAAGGGAACAAGTAGGAAAAGTCCCTCCCTAAATAAAGGCATTTTTCAAATTTCAGTTTGTATATTTAAAACTTTAAGTCATGATGGATTGAAGTGGTGGTACCCAACACTGCTACAGCCAATTTCGTCTGTCTTGAGGCCCTCTTATTTTATTTATCCTTAGTGAGCCATACAGCGGAAAAGACCTCACACTTAAGTTGCATCTTTGACTACTCGCTGAAAAGCAGTGGAGCCAGAGGGAGCTTAGCCCCCTTCAGCAGAGCATGAGCTCCACTGAAAGAGTAAAATATTAAATTAGAGGTGCTAAAATATTGAAAATATGCCATTTTGCATGTTTCATGCAGTTGCCAGCACCACGTGTATAAATTGCGACAGAATCATCAATGCTACCCTAAGATTTGATGTACTAAGAAATTGTGTTCATCGTGAGCGGTTTGCTACTCAACACAGCTGATGAGGGCTCAGTCCATGATATTCACCAACCCAGTGTTTTTTATTCTGTGTTTATTAGCTATTTCAATATTTGAACCATTCGTATCATTTCGTCTAATAAATATACATCCATATGTATAATACTCTATACACAATATTCAGAGGTGCTGTCATAAAGAAATTGGGCCCATGTGTTTGCAGATGTTGAAATAACTAGCATGTTTACTTCATAATGTAATTTCATGCAAACTGGAAACGTGTTTCCAACTTGCATTGTTTGGAGGATTCCCAAAGATTCACCCTCCAGTCAAAACATGTTTTCATCTGTGTTGCTCCAGCTGAATGCTTGAGAGTCACCATAGAATGATATGTGTGCAGAGTTTGACACGGGGAGATTCCTATCACAGGAATTTATCGGAGTGTAAGCAGTCTTTCTGGAGAAAATGTGGTTATAAGAGCCACGCCTAACAGACAGGTTCGGTGAGCTCACAAACATTTTGAAGCCAATCCTAGTTCTGCTGCTCAGCAGTCACAAGTAAAATATAAAAACCAAAAGATTCCAGAGTGCACACAAGGCAGCACTAGACTGATCCATCTAAAGTTATCTAATTCTACTTTTTTAGAAACCGGGAAATATCTTCATGTTTTCTTGTTTTTTTTTTACCTGTAACTAACTATATAATTCATAGTTCCTTTAACATATGTCATTAGGGGAATCATTAGGGTAAAAAAACCAATGAAACCTTGTTAGAATTTATAGAGCGAAATCTCTATGTGTATTTTTTTTTTTCTTTTTGGTATTTTAGTAGTTATTTTTGCTTAATTATAGATGGGAAC
The DNA here is from genome assembly GCF_037954325.1 of Fistularia commersonii. Lineage (NCBI taxonomy): Eukaryota > Metazoa > Chordata > Actinopteri > Syngnathiformes > Fistulariidae > Fistularia > Fistularia commersonii. The sequence goes on from NC_141286.1 coordinate 6,771,503, forward strand.
ACTGTTTTATGAATTGGAGTTTGACATGGTGAGCAATAAACTTTTCCCGGCAGTGCCATACCAAGTCTTCCAAGGTTGTTCTTGAGTTTGCCCTGTCTTGACTTTAGATTTCCAGTTGGCTTTTACATCAGCCACAAACCAAGTAAAGCTGCTGGTAAAACTGGTAAGACCTCCAACCAATCAGATTCGGGGAAGAGGCAACACAAAAAAAAGTCACACATGGAGAATTGATGGAACAATCAATCAAACTAGGTAACTAAACATCCCAGTTTTTTTTATTTTGGTTAACCAGTGGCAACCATGTTGCATTTATCAAAATAGGGCATTCTCATTCTTGAAAAGCGGTCAGCTGGAGCTCAAAGTAAATCCACCCCTAACTTGTCGCCATTGGCTCGAAAGTGTTAAGCTGCCAGAACTCCAATCGACTGGGACAAGGGCTGGATGGATCTGCAGACCGAAATAAAACTCAGATCAGCTAATTAGTTTGGTTGCCAAGCTGCATTAAATCCAGATTATGAAATTAAAAGACTTCAGGTTGAGGTGACCTGACGCATATTTTTTTCTAAGCAAAGGCTAAAACAGCAGGCCCAAGTAAAATCTGGCACGAAATTTTAGGATGATAATATTTGGCCGTTACCCTTAAACTTAAATGATAAACAATGAGCCTAGGTTCGACATGGACTAAATTAATGAATGGAATTAAAGTGAGGAGATTAATCTTGGGAGAGACGAAAAAAAGTGGTAAAACAAAGCCTAAGTACAAGTGCACTTTTCCTTTGGCAGATTTCCTTAAATTGGGTTTGAAATTCAGTTGAAATTTAGACGGGGCGTTAATTGGAAAAATATAGTCTGACTGAAAGAAAAGAAATAAGTGACAATTCGCGGACATCTAGTTGCCACGCAGTAGGTGAACTGCTGATCAAAATATCTGATTTATATGTGTAAGTGAGCCTTCTGTAGAATACAGACATGGCTGGCTGGATTTAACATGGCACATCTGTTGGCTAAACCCTCACAGCTTTCTGTAGCAATCTGTCCACATCCATAGATAAAGAGACACAGGAGCTGCAGCGAACATAAACACAGTCGCAAACATCTGGAGCTTAACTCTGAAGCCACCTAGACCTGACTATCGCACACGGATTTATCAGCGTAGGACGCTTATTCTTCTGTCACATATGGCCTTCATGAACCTAAAATAACCTCGACCATACCAATGTCACTTCATCTCCACCCAGTTGCTACCATAGGATGATGATAAAGTCCTCATAACCTCTGTTATCGTGCCAAACACTACACTACAGTTCACCATCTTTTACATTGTTTGTTATTTAACCTTGAAATTAATGATCTTGTGTGTATTTTTCAAAGTTACTGTAAAGTGCTACTTATGAAATGTTTGCTAAAGTGTTTATGGGAAACATAAATATTTAATCTTGATTTTTATGGCGATTAAGCGCCCAACATCTGGTGGAGTGACTTCAGTGCCACGGGGCTTGAGTATCAGATACTGTGACAGAATATTTTCAAAAGTGCTGGGAGCGTTTTCTGAAATGTACAGTTAAGCTATTTCTGTTGCCATTATAGCCATATTTAACTTTTTTTTTTTTTTTTAAATTGAGCAGAGTTGGATGAAAGGCAAGAATGTGAGCTTTATGACTGCACTTCATAAGCAAGCTGATCATTTTTGTCCTTTTGGGGTCATGCCTGCAAAGGATGGAGCCTCCAGTGCCAGAGGGAAAAATGAGGTCATTTTAGGAGGTTATTTGAATTTTGGCTGGCTCTAAGCTTAGTGCATGCACTGCTCAAGATTTAACTCTCCTGTTTCTATCCGTCTTTCATAGTTGTTAATTCCTTGCCCTTCACCCAAATCCTTCTCTCCAAATCACTGTCATGTGGTCCTCTGGTGATGCAGCCTTTGCCAAATGCCATCGATTCAGGGCGAGGAAACAACGCTCCATCCCTCCGTTCAGCGCAGCTCACACAGCAGAACGTTTCCGGCTGCCTCACCATTGAAGAGGCATCTCACTGGAGAGTGGAGACTTAAATGATTCCTCTCCGGCTTTTTTGTTCAGCCAGGTTAAATTCGTTCTGAACTCCATTTGACTCTGCTGCCGTGCCTGGTCCGCATCTTGGCTGCCAAACAAGAGAATGTAATGTGATTGAAAGAGAAGGCTCCCTGCCTTTTGAAAAGGTCTCAGAGGAAACTGCACCCAGAAAATGGTTGCGACCGTTACATTTATGTCTCAATTTATACATACAGGGCAAGGAAATATGCACAAAAAGAAGTTGTTGTCACACTGTTGACAGAAAAAAATTCAGCTTATTGTTCAAAGTGACAGTTTTTGATTTTCAAACATCTCAAAAAATTTGTGCATCTCTATCTTTTGGTATTTTGTTCATAATTCAATATAGAACTTTGGTTATATTTAATACAATACTGCCCACCATGTTTTATATAACAACTTTTAAAATGAAGTGCTGAACTCTTCAAGGAATAGTTTGAAACAGGGACTAATAGGAGATCTAAAGTGTAATGTGGAGTGACATCTCTTCGGGTGTTTGTTAATTCATATCTTAAAATCCACTTTAAAAGCACCTAACCTAGTATGGGTGGCACATTACTTGTCCATTCATTCATTCATTCATTCATTCATTCATTCATTTTCTTTACCACTAATCCTGCACTCAGCTGTCATTGAGGAAGGCGGAGTTCACCATGGACCAGACACCAGGTGATCACAAGGTCACATAAAACCATTCACCCCCTCATTCACACCTTTGGGCAATTCAGTGTCTCCGATGAGCCAACTGCATGTCTTTGGACGGTCTGAGGGAATCGGAGAACCCGAGGGAAACCCATGCCGACATGGGGAGAACATGCTAACGCCACACAGAAAGGTCCCCTTGTCGGAATGGAACCAGGATCCTTCGCTGTTAGGCCGAAGCGCTAACCATGCTGCCACAAGCTGTACTATTACAGTTTGACCTTAACCTTTAATATTTTGTTTTGCATGTAATCAATGGACTCCTCTTCATTTTCAAATTCAACATAATTGTGCAGGTTTCCGTTTGAATAATATGATTAAGGATGCCACAGTGAAGATGTTGCTGCTGTGTCTCACTGAGTGTGTGCCGTTTCCGACTTTTGACACCTCAGAGGTGTAAGTTCTGCTGACGCACTTTCAAGATCTAGACTTAGTTTATAGTCTTTCGATTTCAATTGCATAGCCATATAACATTGCAGAACGTGGAGGACTTACGTCATCTTATCACTACTTTAATATGTAACTCAATCTCAGAGAAATTGTCAATCTCAGAGAAAATATTGCCTGAATAAAGGTGCCCACAACAAGTGTGACAAATTTAAGATGCTCTTGTTCTGTCACCTCTTGTCCACCGAGAAGTCCAGAGACTCCACTGTGTTCCAGTAAGTGAGGGAGCCGGCCCTGCCAAGCCTAAATAAATATTATCATGCCCCACTGAATGTACCCAAACACACTCAAGAGTGGGCAGCAACAACCTAAACACAGCCCTTTCCACAGCTTCTAAACCATAGAGTTGAATAATGTTACAAAGGCTTTCATTCATACAAATTGTATAACACACAGGAAATATTTCACTTTGGTGACTTTTAATACCTACATTTTTTGTCCAAAACGTGACTGATATGATGTCATTGAGAGTATTTTTGTCCATTGCTTACACTTTTAAATGAAATTATTGGAGTCAAAGAGGGTTAGTGTTTTATTCTTAAACTCTTTCAGTATTATCACAAAACCAAGAATCACATGCCTCCTTACAGGCATAGAATGAATCTATATATAATGAATTTCAATCTATATTAATCTATATATCTATAATAAGCTATAAAATCGTCTATAATTATGACTTGAAGGGATGGCATGGTTAGAATTCCTACCTAAGAAGCGTGAAGATTCCTGTTTTGAGTCTGGCAGGCGACTGGGGCATTTTAATTTGTGGTTCTGCAGGTTCTCTCCGTGCTCTCCTGCTTCCTTCCACAGAACAAAACATGCTAAAGGCTGATTGAAAACTTTAATTTGTCTCAGAGTGAATGGCTAAATCTCTTTATATGTGGTCCTGTGATTGACAGTTCTTTAAACAATGCCAGCTGGGATTGTTCCAGTGATCCCTAACTGCTGGATAAGCAGTAGAGATAATAAATAAATGAAACACAAAAGTCATGATAATAAGGTTTCATTCCAAAGCTAGATACTGTCTTCTTAAGTCTTTTTTTTCCTTTTTAGGGGACTAATCCCTAAGGCCATATCGGGTTAACATTTTGAGAACCTATTGCATTACTTTTTTTTTAATTGAAAATGGCAATGACTGAATAAATGAAAATCCTTATAGTATATCACCAACAACGGTCAATGTATCTGTACATTCAGCAACCCTTAATAATGATACCCTAGCAGGCAGATTTTGAATATTTTGTGAATACAAAATGCTTGACATAACTTTGAGAAAAACAAAACAAAACACAAAAAAAAAAAAAACAGTTAGATAAACTCAATGGATAATGTCATTGGTAACACTAAATTCTTTTTTCCCACCCGTATCAGTCGGTTCTGGGAGGGCGACTGCTCCACACAGCCATTCCTCCCACAGTCTCTGACCACTGAAGTCAACACAAGTCTCTGGATTGTCTCCCCGTCCACTGCTCGAGTAACCAGCAGGTCTGCCTGCAGCTTCGTGTTGTCAATGAAAGGCCGTGCAGCTCTTCTGCAGCTGGAGGCACGATATGAAATGTGATGAAACGCAAGATGACCCCCACCTTACAGAACCTGTCTTGGTTTATGAAGCAATTGTGTTGTCATCAGTGTGCACTCTGGTTATGACCAGTTATTTTTCCCCTCAAGCTTTCCTTGAAACCAGTCAGAAGACTTTCATGGAAAAAAAAAAAATCTGCTTTTAATAATATACACACCAATGTCAAGCTGACTGTCTCTTGTCTCCCTACAATGCATTTTGAGAGCCTAAAGTCAAAGCGATATATTAGTACTGGGGCACGTCTGTTTATATGGAGCCCCTTCTGGCAGACAGATGTTCTAGTACTTACCATTCCTGCTGTGCAGTATATAAGGCAACTAAACCAGAGAGGTGATTGTACAGTAGATAACACAACTTACCACGTCTTTGAGTTCTGTGTGTGTGATATGTGGCTCTCGGTGTGTTTGGGCTTTGAGATTATAAAAACAGATTACATCCAGCAGCATTGGAACAGATGGAAAGAGAGGGAGGAAGGGAACAATTATGTGAAGTTCATGTTGGAGCACGGACCAGTCAGGCACTGCACCAGAAGCAAATAACGCCATCTGTTGAGGAGATAAGTCATGGACTGGCACGTAAACCTAAATCGCTATCATGAATTAGCAGGAATAATTGACTTTGTATGTCAATCAAGATATTTTGGTTGATGAAACCATAATCTATAATATACTTATGGACTTTACATGCATATGATTAAATGTCAGAGAGCTTGACTTGTACACATGAGCCCTGGCACAGTTTGCATGGGTTCAAAGTACTCAATGAACTCCTGGTGGCCAAAGCCAGAAATACACATTTATGAAACTAATATCTTTATTTACTGATAATCATTAAGTAGAGGCAATGAACAGATTTGAACAATACAATTGTTACAGTTGAAAGACTGATCAAAAAAGAAGACTATTTAAATAACGGGACTTTTTTGTTGTACATCCATACAACTTTAAATATATTTTAAAACCTCCAGAACTTTCGAGGTCTTTCCCGGTGCCAGAAAAATGCATAAAGTTTTAATTAATCCACAGATGTTTTTATGAACTCTTTGACTTGAAGTTCAAACTGTACCGATGCCAGTGAGAGCAGCACGTGAGACCACTGAACTCACACACAGGTGAAGGCCAGATGTAACCATGACCCCCCAGGAACCCCCACCCTGAACCACCTGCACAGCAGCTTTTCCCTCCAATGCCCTGATGGGTTTTGTGGAGATGGAAAGGTCTGTGCGAGTCAAGAAGCCATGTATATCATGCACAAGCACAGGGACTTGCCTGCTTCTTGGAATGTCTATCACACAACTGCGAGGTCATTTCGGAGGCAACTTGTCAATCAGTGACGCTACCATGAGCGTTAAAATCGATGAACAAGTCCATTGCTAAGAGATGGAGTAACGTCAGATGACCTCAGGAGAAATGGCGAACCAAATGGTTGTCATGCCAGAAGTCATATATGTGATTCTGTGTGTAAGAGATATTGATATGCATCACTCTGTATACACAGTATATGAGTTTAACATGAGTTTTTGAAACAGAATGACCTACTTTTTTGACTCAAGGGTTTTCAGCCCCTCACAGATCCTATTTTACATAGTATATTTATATATCAGTATATTTGAAACCTTTTCATACAGTATGAGACAGTCCAAGCGATTATATAGATATATTATGGGTTTTTTTTTTGCCTATTGTGGATTAAAATTTTCTTTTCTTATTACTTATTATAACCTTGTTTCTTTTTTATCCTAAATTTTTATTTATGCTGTGGCTTTGTTGTGATTCATATCACTCTTTGAGTTTTCTGACAACCAATACTGGATATTATTAGTCATATAATCCAGGAATACATACGTATATATATTGAGCAAATGGTAATATGCTACTCTAAAACCCTCTTTGGCTTTTCTCAAATGCTGAACAGATATTACTGTTCAGTTGATCTGCCAGGGAAGTGTTTTACATGCTGTATATCTGTGAAAAGGATTTCTAAAAATTCCTTCTCTTTATCCCATATTTGATGAGAATGTCAGTTATTTCGGAATTTTGAGCAAATCTAGACTGGAATGTGAAGTATTAATATGATTACTCTTTGGCTTTTTTCAATGAAGGGCTTCGAGCAACTTTCAAGTCTCTCAAGTCGCCAGGCTCGTGATGCTTGTGTTGCTGTTGCTATCTTGCTAAAAATCTGTACGAACTGGACTTTGAAGTTAGCCGAAGATGTGTTACACAAGAAGAACGTGTTTGTGCTTTAAGCTGCCGAACGACATGATTTGAGGAACTATCCTAGGCTTGGTGCAAACTTCAGGAAATTGTCATCTCGTGCATGATGTAATGAACTGCAAATGCCCCACTTTGCCTCTCTGGGGGGGCCGCTGGCTTCCCCCATTACAAATATAATGAATCTGAGAATATTTCAGTGATATGAATTTTGTCTCAACTCCTTGGCACCTTAGGCAAGACTGGAAGTCCTGTCCAGACTCATGTAATGTCTCTTATTGAATCTGCTCGAGACACAATGCAAAAGCTGTTCCAGCAGATACAAGTCTCTTATTTTTGAACTGGGGTTGTGATAAGGTCCGGCAGGGGCCAAACATCACACAAGGTGGTTTTGTGTTCACGTAATGCGGGAGCTAGACAGGCTGGAATTTGGAGGAGCCGGAGTGAGGCCGCACAGCAAACCAGCAGCTTCTCTCACCAGGGCAAGCCAAGTTCACCACCTGGCAGATGTTTTTGTTTTGTTTTGTTTTGTTTTGTCTGTTCTTGCCTTTTTGGCTCTCAGGTGTTAGGTTGTGTACACCATGCTTAGGTGCAACACATCAGTCCAAAATAAGTCTAACCCTTCACCAGGGATTCATAATGGTGCATGTGTTGTCTGCCTTACCATTTTCTGCAAAGATTCATTATTAGGTAGAGCCAACTGACACAGTTATAATTCAATCTTACTATGAAAAAAACTCTAAAAATTATGATTTCTGCCAAAGGAGGCAGAATTAGGCACAATAATGCCATACATAAGGCTTCTGATGTTTAATAGCAGCACCTCAAGTAAATTCTGATCAGCTCCAAATCAGTTGATTTTATAAACCCCCTTCATATCCTCATTTAGCACAGTACCGTTCTTTCCCCTGTCCTACAAATGATGCATTTCAGCAATGATGTCTATCCTGAAAATAGGTCAGTTACACAGCTCCAAACAATTAAAAGACTATTGATAAAGAAATGCAGCAGAACTGAAATGACTTGGATATTTAAAAAATATAAAGAACAATTGAATTCCTCACTTTTTAATCTGGAAATGCATCTCCCTTTATTCAAACCACCTAGTGGAAACCCCCCACCCCTCTCCTCAACCATATCAGCCATTGTTGCACCGTGCCACCTCTTGAGGAGGGGAAAAAACAAAGTGAGAATGCTTTAGCTCTGCTCCAACAGGAATTTCTCTGTGTCAGATAAAGAGCTTTAATTGAATGGAGGAGGAAGTCTAGGAAGTGTAAGTCCAGGCGATTCCCATCTCCTCGCTCTCTGCTATTGTGAAACCATATTTATTTTCCTGCTGAGGTGCTGGACATATACTCCATCATCCATCCACTGTGTGTAGTCTTACTGTAAAGACAACCCAAGGCAAGTTTCTGCACATGAACAACACAGGTTTTCATACTTTATGTGATTTAACTCTCATATGCACTCACAACGTCTGCCATGAAGTCACAAGACCATTTGTGCTCTGAGAGCAGGTTGAGCCTATAAAGCCAGTGTGCACAGAAAACATCTGTCAGCAGGATAGAATCATTAAATACATTATTCTAATTGCAAGGTTTATGTAATGTGTCGGTCATTAAAATACATGTACACTTGTATACTGGAGCAGGAACAAAAGCTTTCCTCTTGTCAGAGAACTGTCTCGGTGTTTGATCTGTGCTTTTTTTTTTTTAAGTAAGATGAAATTGGAACCATATGATCATTGTTTGTCAAATGGATTAATATTTGTGATAAATTGAGTAAGGAAAAAAACTCTTGCTTTATACGTAATGCGATATTTCTCTAATTAATGACCTACAGTTCTCTCTAAACATTTGCAGATCCCTGAAGACGCAGCAAACGTTTTGAAAATCTGATTTTCAGTACATTTCTGTTGATGATGGTCAGGGTCTTACACCTCCTTTCCTGGGTTGCAGTGGCCTGGCAGTAAAAATGTCAAGGCCACAGCAGAGGAGTTTGCTTGTACATCACCTTGAAGGAACTGTTTGATAAAAAGATAAAGATAAAATCAATTTCCGTGAAGGTCTCGACTTTTTGTTGTTAAATGAAAATATATGTTAACAGTTTAAAAAATAAACACACAAACTTTGAGATCTATTTTTGATGTATTCTTATGGAGGCTGACATGGTGGAGTGGTTGGCAAGAAGGTTTCAGACTGGAATCCTCAAACGGTCAAAAAAAGATTGCTGTAGGTTAAGCAAAGCCGGTATATTGTCAATATTTGGGATTGTGAGCGAGAATGGTTGTATTTCTCTATATGTGCCCCTTAGTTCGACATGCGACCGGTCCTAGGCCAGGCCCCGCCTCTGACCCAGCAGGGATTGGCTCCCAGCCTGACCATAACCCTGTAGGCAGTTTAAGAAGTCTAGAGAATAAATTAGTGCACATGACAGTTGGAAACCATTTCTTTGTTTTTTAGAGTTTCCACTGCCTTACTCAGTAAATTAAATGTCAGGGCAAAATACCAAATTCATTATGTTTTAGTTCAGTTTTCCCCTCTCGCTGCAGAAAAGAACTTACAATCATTAGCAGGTCAGTCAGCCAAAGCTGAGAAGCCCATCAAGCTCTCGTGTTTGCCTCTCGACGGGCTAAAATCAAACCGATACATATCACTGTATATCTGTCAGCTTCACAGCTCCCTATGGTGTGATAAATATGCATTATTAACCTTCCTACTTTGCCATAAATATTATTCCATTTTAAAACTGAGATAATGTGACCTATAGCATAACGTGAGAAAATATACGACTGATAGCCGATTCATATTTGGTTGCTTCAGCCGTTGAGTGACGCCATTCGTAATGTTATTAGTAACACCTGAACGATGTTTCCTGCTCCGAAAAGGACGAGCGCCGGCTTTGGAATGGGCGTGTATCCATAACTCACACCAACGGGTTTGCATATCCACAGCTAATCCAGCTGTTTCTATTTATGAGCAGCAGGAGGCGCCGCTTTCTCCACAGTCCATCGCCCGCTGGAGACTTGACAGCACATTATCCACCGAAATAACCAAACACAGAGTCTGGCACACACGTAACACGGATGGCCACACTTTACCCACATAGGCATTTTTCAAGCATGGGCCTTTAACTGCTCTGTAGTGCTAGACGCACTGTCTAGCAGGGTTTCAATTAGCAGTCAGCGATATTAGCGTCAGATATTTGCTTATAATCTACCATCTAGTTGCGTGCATGCACATGTACGTGTGTGTGGTACTTTGAGAGCATGGGATGGGCAGCATATATTTACGTGGATGATTGTGTGTACTGTATGTATCCCTGAGCTTGTCGTTCGTTGGGCACCGGCTGTCCTTTCAAGCATGCCACGATAATCTCCCTCCGGATGTTGGCTGCAGAGGATTAAAGCAGATCTGAAGTCCTCTCCCCAGACGCTGGACCTTCCTCCCCATCTCTCGTCTGCTCTCTTATCAGTGCCACGTCTATACCTTCTGTCACATCCAGAGAGGACATAGTGAAACCTGTTCTACAGGGTTGACCTGGTTGGATGAGCCTTGCTCTGCTCGTATATGCTTTCTCTCGCTCTCTTTTGTAAGCTGGTATACTTGCAGAAAGTATTAAGATTGGGATCAACTTATATTTAGTTCTTCGTCCCATAAGCTAAAAATGAGTTTTCTGATGGATTCCGCCTTATTCATTGTTCCCCTGCCCTCTAACTCGTGATAAATTGAAACATTAAAGATTAGATCCAAGCTGGGACACCGGCTGCACTCTACAGCCTGGATCAGTCTTTTGGGCATGAACAGTGTCAGAACATGCCGTGCCTACCGCTACAGTCTGTTAAACAGAAGAACACATGCATACAGGGAGGGAATTATGTCTTTTCTGCTTTGCTGCTGAAAAGAAGAAGAAAAAAAACATCTAAGAGGAAAAATGTTGTGGCTCACTTTGCCTGTTCACAAAACCTGGTACAATAATCACACAATGCTAATGCCTTAAGAATGAATGAGTCTTATATGGTATGCAAAGTACAGAGATCATCGAGATTAGTCTTTGTGTGTGTGTGTGTGTGTGTGTGTGTGTGTGTGTGTGTGTGTGTGTGTGTGTGTGTGTGTGTGTGTGTGTGTGTGTGTGTGTGTGTGAGCGCACACGTGTGTCTTTGGGGGGGGTAAGAGAAATATCCAAGTGTGTATTGAATGAAAAGGTTATTTAAGCATGATGTAGGCAGCAGGTTACTTCTCAGTCTCTCCATGGGCGCACACACAGACACACAGACACACACACACACACACAATGGCCATCACATCGACCAAAGATCTCCCAGCTTGCAGTGCCAGGCCCAGTGTGGCACGAGAATGTGTGTGCGTGTGTGCGTGCGTGCGTGCGTGCGTGCGTGCGTGCGTGCGTGCGTGCGTGCGTGCGTGCGTGCGTGCGTGCGCTTTGCAAAGCTCAATCTATGATTTGTATCGTATTTGACGTTTTAGTATTTAAGCACCATTTTTATATCCCAGTCATTCTCTTTGTCATACAGCATGTCTCACCTCAGCCATTGTGGGGTGATATATCCAGCGGGATTTCATGGGTATCCTTGTAAGAACGTGCGCGATGGATGTTTTTGCAAGGCGAGGGGGCCAGATGTTGTCGGGCTCCAGCCACAGCATCTCCTCCTCTGAAGTCAGGATTTGTCTGCACATGAGCTGCTCCCGATGCAGCTGCTGCTCATCTGCATATCTGCCACAGATTGGGCCACAATCCTAGCCGGGTGGAGCCAATGACATGCTCCAACTGCATGCCATCAGACATTGAAGGTGCACCTGTTGGTCAAAGACATTTCCCGTGCATTTAAAGAAAATGTTACGCCACTTATTTGATGTGGGTTCGAAATAGCTATTCTGATGTAGCTGAAGGAGGGACGCGGTTACTCAGAAGCTTTTCCTGCTTTTCCCATCAGCTTCTCACTTTAACTTGCCGGGCGGGAATATCACTGGCTTGGAAGGAATAATATGGCGGCAACTTCTGAAACGAACAGTGATTCGGAGGTATGTGCTTGTTGCTCTCCAGCTGACCCTGCTCTTACGTGCCTGTTGGACTTATGACTTGGTCTTTGTTTTCGCTCCTTTACCTCCCAGCACAGTGAGGTGGTCTGTGGCCATAGGTTCACCCGCGCAGCGCACATGTGTTTGACATTTGAAAGAAAGCCACACACAAGTTGCAGGCTTCACATGAATGCATGTGACCTGACTTGGAGCTCAGATTAGATTTTTCACTAATAATGGCAATTTTACGCTGAATTACACAGAGTAATATAGAAAAAAAAATCTCAAACATATAACTTCCTTAAGGCTGCCGAGCATAGTTTGGTTGATGTCTTTTTCTGTGAATAAGATGTTAAAATGTGTTTGTACACTTTGATCAAATGAGACGCGAAGAGTCCTGTGTCTACTCTAATTCCTATATGTAGGTGTCTGGTGTCTGCTAAAATTCATTGATTAGCTATTTATTTTGAGATCTGATCAATAAATCAATATATTTGCCAAGATTAGCCTCTCGCAGATAGATGAGCATCGATTTATATATTGGCTAATATGGAAACATGAAAGATCAATTCATAATGTGAAAAAAAAGTTGATCAGTTCGTTGGATTTCATTCACAGCTGGATAACAACATTGACATCTGGTTAAGTGAAGGTTGTGTATCCCCAGGTCACATACCAACCATTTCATTTAGAAAACTGGCATTTTCACACAACATCAGGTAGACTCCGTAGTGATTTTAATCAACCAAAATCCAACATTTTCAAAATATCACAATGTTAATTTCCACGCAGCGAGATCCAAAGAATGTGCAGTCTGTCTAATGATTTTTCTATTGTCGGACTGACATCTTTTTGACATTAAATCATCCAATGTCACACAGTGTTATGAGCTTTGTGGAGTATCATGGGTTTAAATGAGATTGAGTATGACAGCTCAACTATGACTCAAATACCAGCTGATGTATCAATATTATGTTCTATTGCAAAAAAATCTATATTGATATGAGAGCCAAAACAAATGTTTTGGTTTCAGTATCCATCAAGCTTATCCACCAGTCTGTAATGTTAGAAATATATATGCACAAGTAAAAATGGCATCAGGAAACTCTATAGTTTGAATTTTTCCCTAAATAGACAGCGTTTCAGTCACATGAAAGTTTGCATGAGCTTTCTGGCTGTAGGGGTGTGTGATGGCGGGGATGTGGATCTGTCTGCCGGAGCCAGTTTCACACAGAGCCCTGCTATTGCTACCCAAACAACTGCAGCATTCACACAAAGCGCACATGGCTCACCCCGGCACCTGCTGCTGGCCTCGCCACAAGGGGATCCCTCACTGCCGTTTACAGTCCTCATTTTGCCGAGGAATGAATATACCCTGTTTTGAGTTTTTTTTATGCCTCTGAATAAGCACATTGGTTTTTTTTTCCAAAACGCTCAAAAAGCAAGAACATCCAAGGTGCCTACGCGAACAGTGTCACACTTCACCAGCGGACATTTGAGCGAGCCATCCCGCCAGAATGACTTCACATTCATTGAATAATATTGCGGCGGTTCCTGTTAGCCGGATTATAAACGAGCCTGTCGGACGGGTTTCCTCCCAGGCTGAAATCTTCTCTCATCTCAGGCAATCAATAACAACATATGTAGTTTCTTTCTGACTTTGCCCAGCGTCTACATGCATTTCCCATGTCATACATGGAGCTATTCAACCAGGCTTTCCCCAGAGAGCTGTGCTACATGCAACAAATCACCATCCATCAGCACGGTGGCAGCAAAACCCAGTACCGCGATCCAACAGTAACAAAGTAGCGTAGTCACCCACATGGCTTGTTTATGTTGAGTGGGGTTTCACGTCCTTCAATTGTTTCTCAGGGCCTGCACGGGCCAAGCATGGAGGTTCTACTTCTATTTGCACCCATCCCTCTTGACATGTTCCAGCGTTTCCTTTGCGTACTCTAACTGCTGATGGCAGTAACAACCACCTCTGATTACAGGGGACAGATTTTGTCCTCATCCTGACATTAGCCCCACAGAATACTTATTAAATCTATTAAAGTAGAATGACTGTCTGGGGTACCTGATAAACTGATACATAGGGATAAGTTGATGCTTTGGTCCAACATTTCAGCCCCCTCCTCCTTTGCGAGTGGATGTTTAATTGGGCAGAAGCTGAAAGTGCGGCTTGGGTGTCCAGTAGGCAAATGCGATTATTAAATTTCCCAGTTTTGGAGTAAAAGCCATGGAAGTGTCTATCATCTCCACTTGCAGCTTAACATTCCTGTCTGTCCTGTCTGTGTGCCAACATTTATTTTCACTAGGTTTGTGAAATAAAGTGTTATAAGAGATCTCAAAAATTAACATGGACTTGAAGGAGCCGTGTGTGTGTGTGTGTGTGTGTGTGTGTGTGTGTGTGTGTGTGTGTGTGTGTGTGTGTGTGTGTGTGTGTGTGTGTGTGTGTGTGTGTGTGAGAAACAGAACATATCATATATCTATATAAATGGTTGTGTGTTTTTGTTTTGTTTTTAAGCATTTCCAGTCTAGTGTACTACTCCACTGAGCAATGAAATTCCACTTTGAACATGAACCTACTTATTTATTTATTGATTTATTCAGTTTTGTCAATCAACCCTCAGGAGGTGCTGAAATGTCAGCCAGTTATGGAAACTGTAATTGCTCCAGTTCTCAGATGAGAGCAGTTCCAATGGGAGTCTTTGTGCGCTGCCCTAATGAAGTTATCTGAAAATTATGTCAGCGCCAATTCAGTTGTGTCCTCAGTGCACACTTTTTTTACCGTGTAAAAATAATTCAAGAAAAAAGGGTATTGGACATTTTTTCTACATTTTTGATCGCGTTACTGCAAGGCCTTTTTAACTTTTCAATTGGTCATATTCTTTACTTTGTTCTCATGTATAACTAATGCTACCCATACATCAGAAGACTTTGAAAAGATTTGTAAATGACATGTAGAAAATTATCATTTCACGTCTGCTCACATCCAAATACAAGTTTTCAGTTGCAGCCTTGTCTCAGACTATAAGAGTGTAAATCTTACAGGGTCGCTATTTACAAGCAATTTTTCCCACCATGCAGTGTTTTCAACAGGTGTTCACAGAGCCTCTGCTATTTCGATCCATCGCTTTTCCTTCTTCACTCAGTGGTGACACGTTGCAGAGTTGACATTGTAAAAGACTGTTCTGCCCACACCTCCACCATCCGCTCCTCTTTCTGGACGTTCCATATTGATCTGGGCTGGATGGATGAACGCCATTCCCGTTCATCCATACTACCAACAAATAGCGTCTCTGCTGTCCGTGCGGCCCTGGTGTGTCAGTTTCATTGTATTGATATGATTAGCCATAACTTGATTCGTGGAGCCAATTAATCTCATGTTTCATAACCATATTGATTTCTTTGCTTCACACACAACAGCTTGACTGTGGCCAGGAAAGTTCAAGCCTGTAAGAACTACGAGTGTGGTGGGGTTAGTATCACTTGTGCTAATATAGCATAGGCCCGACTATTTGTCTTTTATAGCCCAGCAACGGGAGAGCCAACGCAGGTAGATCTTCACCTGGATTGCTGCGGTTCAATAGAAAAGTGAATTTTACATGAAAAAAGACTAACTGGTAAAGCCAGTTTGAGGATCTTAAAGTCACACCCGATCAAACCAGTTTTCTCTGAACCTGTAGTGTGACTTCAGCGTACTAATCCTCCTGGATCCACTTCTCTAAAAGAGGGGCGGAGAACAAAAACATTAAACCATCCGGTATCTGGTCTTAATCTGATAAAAGCTCTACTCCTCTCATGCCTCACTTTTGAGATCAGTTACAGTCCTTTTTTCACTTTCTGATTAATCTGACTTTCATAATAATCAGATTTTAAAAAAGAGAAGCTCATTCACGTATGACACGCTCAACAACACAGAGCACGACCACCTAATGCACCAAGAGACAAAGAGCTGCGCTGAGCTCCAGTTTGGACATCGCCAGTTTACTGCTTTGGGGTTTTTAATGGAAATCTGCTACCTGCCACTTCACTCGAAATTCACAGCAGTGCAAACTGGTAGCTAAGCGACGTCGCTCTAAAGTTTAGAGCAAGGTCTCTAAGCTACTTTTTTCAGCTCCCTTTAGAGTCTAAATGGAGCTGAAAAAAGTTGGTAGGTTTCAGAGAGATATTTACAGGAGAGAGAAATACTTCATGAAGGAAAAACTAAAACACACAGCATCTTTCATGTGGACTGATTGATGGGAATTTGTGTTGGAATTTAACAGAGAAATCAATCATTTTTAAGTTAGACTGCAAATTTTGATCAAATCCTCTTTCAAAGACTTAGTGTTATATTTCACACTTTCTACATTGTTAATAAATCATTTGTTATTAAGTCCAGCGTTGTATTTAAAACAAACCCTTCGGTTTTCAAACAAACACTGACTACTTATCTGTAGCAAAACAACGTTTAAATGTTTTTCAAAATCTGCTTTTGCAAACCTATTCGGACTGCAGTTTTCTGTTTATTGTTTTCAAGTGAAAAATAAGGGTGAAATGACTCCCTCTTTGCCGTTCAGTCTGAAGAGTTCATCCTGGGAAGCTTGCTCCTCTGATAGTATTTTGGAGCAACTTGCTGCATAAATTTACATTTAAATGAGCAAATCTCCTCAATGCTTAATGTTTTAGACTCAAACTCTGCTATAATGACCTGATGATTAATTCATTAATGGGCTCATTTGCATATTACGCTATGTAGAATATATATTTAATAGCATGTTTTGAGATCATTGCTCGATAAACAGAGAACTATATTTACTGATGCTGTTAATGAGCTGCGTTGTCTCTGCAGACCGCATTATGTTGGTGTAGAGCCTGTGAACGGTGATGGTGCAGCTCATCAATGCTGCTGATCGCTGTCCCCCGGCGGCCCAATGGGGGGGAAGGACGCCGTGTCCTGTGACGGAGGGTTATAAATGCCGGCGCTCCGGCTCTTTGCGTCCCCGCTGGAGTGGCCCACTGAAGTGGCACGAAGACGAGGTTAAACACAGGGTGGAAGTAGAGGCTTTGTATTGTCATCATAGTTCCCACAGGTGAGGCGCCGCGCGCGACGAGGTGAGGCTTCGGGTGGGGGCGCCGAATAGTATCGGTTAATCCTGTTGTCGTTCTTGAGTCGTAACGTCACTGATGATTCACCTTTCTCGATCAGGTTTATATTTGAACTTTGTTTTGTAGCACGGGGGCAGATATGGACCGCTCGCCAGCGTTTGTCAGTTACATCGAATCTGAAACATGATCGAAAATTACTAAAGTCAAAGATAATCTTCAATTTTATGTGCCGAATGTTAGAACAACCAGGGGTATGTAGGTCACAGGACTGACCATGTTAGACATTGATCTCGGTGCTGCGGCCACAGCACAGAAAAGCAGGTCACCGATTTCCTGAACTGTGAAACTATCAATTTCTCCTCTGGCCTTCAGCTCCGGACCCGGAACATAATTAAAGCTTTAGGCCATGGTTGGACCACGGCTGAAGGGATGATGGGATTTTAAAACACAGCCTACTTACAATGCGGACCACAGCGTGCAAAGAACGGCAACGTCCACCTCTGTGACATGCATCTGGGCTAGATACCCACATATGCAACGGCTGATATTTTCTGTAATTTTAGAAAACGATGGGATTGTTGTTGTGTCTGGGAGGCTGGAATCAGCAAATGCCATCATTTATCCTCTCTATGTTTAGTCTCCTCTCAGCTCCACTGCCATCAGACAGGGGCAGGCAAATACAATCATGATTTCAGAATTCTAAAAAAAAAAAATCCTTGTTAGGCTAGAGGCAATCTTAGTACTCTTGAGTTGCGTCATGTTTCATAGAAATAATTTTCACACCTCCCTGTGAGCAGATGTGTATCCCTACGTCAAAGTGGTCTCCTTAGTATCCTGACATTTTTTTTGTCCACATCAATCAGTCTTCCATTTGTTTCAATTTCCTGTGGGAAATTGTTGTTGTTTATATTTTATTCATTTCTTTATTTAATCGCATCTTTTTTTTTTCCCCAACTTCCCATCGTCCCGCCTCGATCACAATTCCAACCTCCTTTTCTCACCGTTCTGGCCCTCTGCCCCCGTGTGATCAATTTCCTCACCGCGGCCTCCCCGGACGCTCCCTGTCTTTGTCGTTCTCCCCTTTCACACCACTCCTATGCTTGACATCTCCACGTGCTCCCGCGTGGTTGGAGATTGCAGCGTGCTCTGTTGCCCCGGTTGCAATGGAAGACAGTGACCATGAGGTTCATTCGTCATCAGACGAGCAGGACTCCTGCCCTGACTCCCCTAACCCCAGCAGGGACCATGATGTCGAACAGGTACCAGTTCAAGTCCCCTCCCGGTCACATCAGACACGGAGCACAGCGACACAGGACACCCTCGGTATCCCCTGAACTTTTCCTCCACTTGCACTTTAAATATCCTCCGCAGCCTTTTCATACATCTCTTAGCTAATGCCATGAGCATAAACGCAACATGAATGCCGAGTCACTGCGGCCGACTTGAAATTGCTAGATTGCTCTCTCAGTGCTGCTACATTATTTATCTTTACCGTGGCCGGCAAAGACATGGCCCGGTAACCCGAGAAATTTTAGCTGCCTCAACTACGAGCCGCTCATCCAGTTCAGGGCCCCGCTAATGTGATTTTTTTTTTTTTTTTTTTTAAGAGTCGAAGGCCAATTTGGGAGAGAGAAAAATCCAGAGCTAATGGATTTGCTGCAATTATTGTATTAATGACAGAAACAGTCATTCATTCAGTTTTACTCAATACATTAGGTATGAAGAAAGCTCCGCGTTGACCCTGCAAAATATACTGACTGACAGACGATTTATAACTTGTAATGCTGGAAATGCAGATGGCAGGATTCTCTCCGCGCCAAAACATGCACAATTAAGTTCCCGCGCAAGATTGCAGCTCATTCACTTTTTGAACCTCAAAGCAAGGAAATTCTGTATAAATCTGCCGAATGCCAGGTACTATTTCCCACCTTTGACAAGATCTATCGTCATTAAGTGATTACCGGGCGTGCGTTTAGCACTTTTCAATGGTTCCCCCGCACTAATGTGGCGTGTCAGGAGTTGAAATGCTTTTACCACAGACTGCAGTGAACGGGGATGTTTAAAACATCAGTAAGTGAAACACTGAGAGAGACTGACAGTCCCATAGCTTTCTCCTTGTCTGTCCGGATTTCCTTATTTATATATCAAAAGAAAAGAAAAAAACATGCTATCCATGGGTAACGAACATTCAGAAACATAAACCTAGCCTGCGCTCCAGTAACAAGGTCTCCTTTAAAAGTCTGCATTGAGTCCTCGGTGGATCTACTTTTTTATTTGCACCAGCATTTATCTGTCTTCTGCCCGTCTCTTCCTCCACCCTCTGTTCCTCTGCGCCGCCTGGTTTCCTTCCATCCCGCCGCATCTGTAGCACTCCAGCCACTCCGATGACTCTGAGGTGGCCAGCATTATGCAAGACCCCCACCACGCCGAGGGGGACGGCAACCACCACCCCGAGGCTCTCGCTGCAGACAGGGAAGCCGAGGGGGGCGAGGACCGCCCGCTCACCCCGTCTTATTTGCGGCCCCCCGTGGCCGGTAGGGCCCAGTCGGATTCGGGTTCAGACCCCTGTTTGCCGCAGAGCAGAAGTGTGGAGTTTGTCCCGTCGTCCCCCAGCCCCTCCAGGCCCAAAAGCCCTTGGGGTCGATTTGACCCGTACGACAATAACGAGGTAACACGAGGAGGCCCCCGACGAGATCTTGCCTCAGTTCTGCTGTCAGTCTTGTGTGTCTTGTGGTTCTGTGTGAGTGAAGAGCTGATAAATCTGTCGCTGTGTGCGGCGAAAAAAAGGATGATTTCTGAAGAATCTGCCGGAATATGCCGTGACTTGTTTTCTGTCACCGAAGCCGCCGCCTTTTGCTCTCGCTGTTGTTGTTGACGTTTGGTGCCAAACTTCCTATCAGACACTGTAAACAGGACATCATCTACACACCGCCGAACAGATGTGTTTGCGCAAATCTCTGAAAATTCATCCCCGATTCGGTCTTTTCTGTTTCTGAATCCCCTCCAGGACCAGGACAAGGAGTATGTAGGTTTTGCCACGCTGCCAAACCAGGTGCACCGCAAGTCAGTCAAGAAGGGCTTTGACTTCACGCTAATGGTGGCAGGTAAATCCCTGTTTTGCACATTTGTGGACATTCGATCCGAAGAACCCCCCACACACACACACACACACACACACACACACACACACTTCCAAGGAATTGCCAAGTCTAACCTTTGTTTTCTTCTCTCTATTGTTTTGAAGGAGAGTCTGGCCTGGGAAAGTCCACCCTGGTCAACAGTCTTTTTCTCACAGATCTTTACAAAGATAGGAAATTGCTCAATGCTGAAGGTGAGTGCCACCCCAGCTTTTAATATCCTTTTTTTCTGTTTTGTTTAATATCAATCCTGCGTTATATTACAAAAAACATTGTACGTGTCTGTGTGTGTTTATCATCCTAAGAGCGGATCACACAAACGGTAGAAATCACCAAACACACAGTGGATATAGAAGAGAAAGGCGTCAAACTGAAGCTCACCATTGTGGACACGCCGGGGTTCGGAGACGCCGTAAACAACACAGAATGGTAAAAGGAGAGGAAGACTGAGGGATGGGTAATAAAGATGAGCGGGAAAGAAAAAAGAATCCGTAACACCCAGTCCCACTTGTACTGTACACCCTGATAACCTTATTTGAGTTGCACTAGTTTCATCGCATGCATGTGTGTGTGTGCGTGTGCGTTCCACCCCCACCCGCGTCTCTGCTGCAGCTGGAAGTCGGTGGCGGACTACATCGACCAGCAGTTCGAGCAGTACTTCAGGGACGAGAGTGGCCTCAACCGCAAGAACATCCAGGACAACCGCGTGCACTGCTGCCTCTACTTCATCTCACCATTCGGTCACGGGTACGACGAAGCACTCCGCGTCCACTCGAAAAAATCCCAAGGCAGTTCACCAAGAGCGACCGGCTCACGTCATCCGTGTGTCACATCCTTCGTCCTCGGCCCGAACCTCCACCTATGTCGTGGGGATTTATATAAACGTCTTGTGCGCCGGCAGCTCGCTGAAACGACTTGCTGTGCATTCAGGGCGATAAATTCTTAATGCCGCAGCCTCTCGCTCCAAGTTGAAGCAGCTCTCTGCCGCCTCCCGGGGAATTAACAACCAGCGCTTTGGCTCGAATCAATTGTTTGCGCCGAGCGCTGACGTGGCACTTTCCTCTTTATCCTGCGCACATGCACTCATTCGCATAAGCGTCCTTTCGAACCTGTCTATCCTAAACCTCAATTATCGCATTGGCGCCTTTTCCAAAATCCCAGCAGCGGGGGAAGTGCTCCACCTGCAGGTGAAAGCCGTGACGTTTCTCACGGACTCGACTCGTATGCAAAGTCTCACTGTGGAGATACGATTAAATCCGTCGCTCGAGGTGAACTGAACGTGGTCGACACCATGGGAGGAAAACGATGATTTTGTACTCAGTGAGTCAGTCTCTCATAGGATTGTGCGCCGCTTTTTCTTCCAGCCTTCGGCCTCTGGATGTAGAATTTATGAAAGCTCTGCACGAGAAGGTCAATATTGTCCCCGTATTGGCCAAAGCAGACACGCTCACTCCCACTGAGGTCAAGAAAAAGAAAATCAAGGCAAGAAATAAGCTCTTCCCCACTCATTCTTGAACATTTGAACATTTTGCATCCCCGCTCGTATTTTGACGCTGACTGAGTCGCGTTTCCCCCACAGATCAGAGAGGAGATCGAACAATACGGGATCAAAATCTACCAGTTCCCCGACTGCGACTCGGATGAAGACGAAGAATTCAAGCAGCAGGACCTGGAGCTGAAGGTGAGGGATGACTCGACGGCCTCTCCTCGTGTCCCGGGCTCAATGTGTTTCTACAACATCATATTTTTAACCAGGTCATTAGAAGTGTATTAAAAATTCAACTGTAGAAATGTCACGGTGTAAGTTGTGATAGTATAGCAGGCATGGCGTCCTGCAGGTGTGAAACCCCCCGAACACCAAAGCCCGATTCAATAAAATGCAAGGTAATGGCGTTGTCAAGCCGTCAGAGGTATTCGGGGCTGGACTGCCCTCTGCTGGCGTCACGGCCGGCGTGACTCAGCCGTTCTCTGGTCTTCATGCGTCAAGGACATTCCCCGTGTCCTCGCCACTTTCCAACTCCACAGTCACTGGTTCCTGCAACTACATCATAATGACCCATGTGAGTCCTCTCTGGGGAGGCGAAGGAGAGGTTCTCTCAAAAATCTCATTTCTGTCATCATCTGCTCAGCCCACCATCAATAGAACGTCAGGGTTCGTATCGCTCAGAAAGACAACTGAAGTCTGACAACGTTGATGGTGTAATGACACAAAATAAGCAAAGAAAATACATTATTTTCCTGAAACCGACGCCAAGTAAATATCAGTTTTTTGGTCGAATTATGGATACAGAGCTGTTTTAGTTTATTTGAAATTCCTTTTATTTTAACTTATATCTCATCTTATATATATATATCAAGCTGGTCACCAATCATTCTACACCTCTGGTTGAATCAGTCCTTTAACATTTAACACCCGCTAGATATCTGTGAACCGCCGTAATGCTTGATTATTTTATCTGTTCCCGTCTGTACAAAACTGTTTTGTTTTATTTGAATTTATTTTTTCACGCTGGTCACCGCTCCCTCTACACTTCTGGTTGAACGAGTCCTTTAACATCCTACCAGATTTCTGTGAATTTTGATCATGTGACCCCGCCTTTAGGAGAGCATCCCGTTCGCGGTCATCGGCAGCAACACGGTGGTGGAGGCCAAAGGGAAGAGGGTGCGAGGTCGTCTTTACCCCTGGGGCATCGTGGAAGGTAGGGGCTGTTTTTCCACGAGCTTAAAAGTCTCGAGAGGTCCAGACGTGGGGGAGCGTCCCGAGCCTCCGCGGTGACACCGCCGTCAGTGTGTACGTCTCACTCCGCAGTCGAGAATTCGGCGCACTGCGACTTTGTGAAGCTGAGGAACATGCTGGTGCGAACTCACATGCAAGACCTGAAGGATGTGACCCGGGAGACCCACTACGAGAACTACAGGGCCCAGTGCATCCAGAGCATGACCCGCATGGTGGTGAAGGAGCGCAACCGCAAGTACGACACACACACACACACACATACGCACACACACGTCAAGACGGGATGTAGAATGTGAAGACATGTCAAAAGTGTTTCTGGTCTTCTAGATTAGTTTTTCGTTTTTCTCTGTTTAGCCAAAAATACCCCAAAGTTGGGGGGATTTGTGCTATTACTGTAATTACTTTTTCTCAAGTCATTTTTTTAGCATGTTTGTTTTCACTGCCCGATGGAAGA